>NW_027362831.1:4452500-5052500 GCF_046119375.1 Phyllobates terribilis
AAAACAGTGAATCGCCATGACTTTATTGCTCGGGTTTTCAAACAGAAACTTTCAAAAATGACTAATCTCATCACAAAATCACATTTTTATGGTGAGACGCAGTGCTGAATGTATTCAGTTGAATGGCAAAAAAGAGGCCTTCCTCACGCCCAAATCTTGATTTGGCTGAAGCAAAAAATACAGCCTACCGAAATTGATAATATCATCAGTGCCGAATTGCCAGACCCTCAGATTGACCCATTGCTGTTTGACACCATCACAAAAAACATGATCCATGGTCCGTGTGGGAGTCTGAACAAAAATTCTCCCTGTATGATTGATGGCAGGTGTTCACAGCATTACCCACGATCCCTGGTCCAAGAAACCCAAACAGGACAAGGTGGATATCCAGTCTACCGAAGAAGTAAGCCAGGGGATGGTGGTTTCATAGCAAAGCTCAAAATGCGTGTTGGATCATCACTCCAAGAGATAGAAATTGACAACAGGTGGGTAGTGCCTTACAACCCTTTGCTCTCAAAAACGTTCCAGGCCCACATAAATGTCGAATCTTGCCACTCTGTGAAATCAATCAGGTATATCTGCAAATATGTCCACAAAGGAAGTGATCAAGCAGTTTTTGAACTCCAGAAAAATGGACCAGCAATGAAGCTATTTGGAGAATACTAGGATTCTCCATTCATGAGTGCTACCCACCAGTTGTGCATCTGAGTGTGCACTTGGAAAATGGACAGAGAATTTACTTTAACCCAGCAAACTTGCAGCAGCAGCTTCTAACACCACCTAAGACCACCCTCTTGCCATTTTTTATGCTGTGTCAACAAGACCCTTTTGCAAAAACAATTCTCTACTGTGTTTTACCAAAGCACTACACTTGGAATGCCTCCAGAAAAACACTGGAACGGAGGAAACGGGGCTTGATATTGAAGGCTATCCAGGGGTGAAAGCAACTGATACTCTTGGTCGCGTCTACACTGTTCATCCGTCAAATGCAGAGTGCTTCTACCTGCGCATGTTACTTCATGTTGTCAAAGCATCATTTTCTGACCTGAAGACCGTTGGAGGCCATGTGTGTGAAACATTCAGGGAAGCTTGCCAAAGAAAAGGACTTTTGGAAAATGATGGACACTGGGACATGATCCTCAGTGAAGCAGCAGCCACACAAACCCCAAAGCGACTAAGACACCTCTTTGCTATTATTCTAACAACCTGTAGCATTTCAAATCCTCTTGAGATTTGGACAAAGTACAAAACTGATCTCAGTGAGGACGTCCTCATGCAGATTAGAAGGGAAAATCCTCAGCAACTCATCAACTTCACTGAGGAAATGTTCAATGAAACTTTAATGCTCCTTGAAGATCAGTGCATAGCAATGTCAGGAAAACCCTTACAGTTGCTTGGTTTGCCTGCTCCAATAAGAAATCCTGAAGGCATCCAAATGTGTAGGGAGATTTTCCTAGAAACCAACTACAATATTGATGAACTGACAGAATTTGTGTCTCAGAACGAGCCAATATTGGTACCAGATCAAAGGGACGCCTATAACTACATTTTAAGTTTCAGTGAAACCAACAAAGGTGTGATTGTCTTCCTTGATGCTCCAGGTGGAACAGGAAAGACATTTGTAATCAACTTGCTCCTGGCAAAATTTCGACAACAAAAAAAGATTGCACTTGCAGTGGCATCTTCTGGAATTGCAGCTACACTTTTAAAAGGTGGCAGGACAGCACATTCGACATTCAAACTACCACTTAACCTGTCTCATAGTGACAGCCCCGTGTGTAATATTGCCAAGGGATCAGGACTGGCCAAATTGCTTCAAAAATGCAGTGCCATCATTTGGGATGAATGCACCATGTCACACAAAAGGGCTCTGGAAGCAGTGGACAGACTGCTGCAAGACCTGCGTAGCAACAAATATATCATGGGAGGAGTAGTTGTTGTTTTGGCAGGTGACTTCCGACAAACACTACCTGTTATTCCAAGATCAACCCCTGCAGACGAACTGAATGCCTGTCTCAAAGCATCGTACCTTTGGAGAAAAGTAAAGAAAATGTCACTGAACACAAAAATGAGGGTCTACATGACAGGCGATGTTTCTGCTGGACTGTTTTCGAGCTAGCTGTTGACTATTGGAGATGGCAAGGCACCAGTAAACTCAACCACTGGACAGATCACCTTCCCAAGCAACTTTTGTTGCATTGTGACTTCCATTGAGGAGTTGAAGGCAAAGGTTTTTCCAAACATTCAACTCCACTTAAAAAATTCTGGCTGGCTGTGTGAAAGGGCTATTCTAGCTCCCAAAAATGACAGTGTCAACAAGATCAGTCTTCAAATTCTAAATCTCCTTCCAGGTGTTAACACAACCTACAAGTCAGTGGATACAGTAATAGACCCTGCTCAAGCATTATTTTATCCAACTGAGTTCCTCAATTCCTTGGAGCCACAAGGACTTCCTCCTCACAACCTCTTTCTAAAACCTGGAGCACCTATTCTGCTATTGAGAAATTTGGATCAACCAAAGCTGTGTAATGGAACAAGACTCTTGATTAAGAGCCTGTTTCCACATGTAATTGAGGCAACCATTTTGACAGGATGTGCCATAGGAGAAGATTTTTTCATTCCAACAATTCCTCTCATTCCATCTGATTTGCCTTTTGATTTTAAACGCCTCCAGTTTCCTGTGCGACTGGCATTTGCTATGTCCATCAATAAGGCTCAGGAACAGTCCTTGAAAGTAGTTGGAATCAATTTACAATCTCCATGCTTTTCTCATGGTCAACTTTATGTGGCCTGTTCAAGAGTTGGAACAGCCAAAAATCTGTTCGTGTTTGCACCTGAAGGAAGAACTAAGAATGTCGTTTATCAAAAGGCTCTCGAATAAGGAGTAGAAGATTACTTCACATTACTTGGCCAATTTAGTTAAATCTGTGTGGAATATCTCTGGTGTTGAAATATATGTTGTGAAATGCTTCTATTAGCTTAGTTTTTGCCTTTTAATAATTACATTTCTATCTATTTGTTTTGTGTTTTTTGTGTGGAGAATAAATTTTTGTTAACACATTCTATTTTGCTAACAGCAGTTATTAACCCGGGCGAAGCCGGGTAGTACAGCTAGTATATTATATTTTCTTTATCAAACAGTCTGTAAGATTTGTATCAAACCTCTGATGCCGGCGCCATTCCAGCAGTGTCGGCACGTGCGTTCCCGGAGCTCATGTGAGGTTGTTACATCGTGTGAGCCCAGTAAGTGCTGGAATCACTGTCTCCACCTTCAGAAAAATCGAACATCATGAGGAAATCTGAGAGCAGCTGCAGCCCTGACAGTGAAGTCAGCACTGACTGGGCGCAGGGCTCATGTGATGTAACAACCCCAGGAATGTGAGTCCCGGCACCGCTGGAACGGCGCTGGCATGGGAGCTGAGTATGAGTGTTTTTATTTTAACTAGGCCAAACATGAGGAATGACACGGGTTGTCCTGGTAGTGAACAACCCCTTTAAGATTGTACAATTTTCAGTTAAAACATTTCCAACATTCTGGACATGTAGAAGGCTTCTCCCCTGTGTGACTTCTCTAAAGTTTATTAAGAGTTTATTTTCAAGGAAAACATTTCCCACATTAAGAATATAAAAAAGGCTTCTACCCTGTGAGACTGCTCTGGTGATTAAGAAGAGATGATTTCTTCACAAAACATTTCCCACTTTCTGAACATGAAAAAGGCTTCTCCCCTGTGTGAGTTCTCTGGTGTATAACAACAGCTGATTTCTGGTTAAAACATTTCCCACATTCTGAACATGAAAAAGGCTTCTCCCCTGTGTGAGTTCTCTGATGTCTGATAAAAGTTGATAACTGTGTAAAACATTTTCCACATTCTGAACAAGAAAAAGGCTTCTCCCTTGTGTGAGTTCTCTGGTGTATAACAACAGATGATTTCTGGTTAAAATATTTCCCACATTCTGAACATGAAAAAGGCTTCTCTCCTGTGTGAATTCTCTGATGTCTGATAAAATTAGTCTTGTGTGGAAAACATTTTCCACATTCTGAACATGAAAAAGGCTTCTCTCCTGTGTGAATTCTCTGATGTCTGATAAAACTAGTCATGTGTGTAAAACATTTCCCACATTCTGAACATGAAAAAGGCTTCTCCCCTGTATGAGTTCTCTGATGTCTGATAAAAGTTGAAATCTGTGTGAAACATTTTCCACATTCTGAACATGAAAAAGGCTTCTCCCCTGTGTGAATTCTCTGATGTCTGATAAAACTAGTTATGTGTGTAAAACATTTTCCACATTCTGAACATGAGAAAGGCTTCTCCCCTGTGTGGGTTCTCTGGTGGCTATTAAGACTCCATTTCTGGCTAAAACATTTTCCACATTCTGAACAGGAAAAAGGCTTCTCCCCTGTGTGAGTTCTCTGGTGAATAACAAGATTTGATTTCCTGCTAAAATATTTCCCACACTTGGAACAAGAAAATCTATTCTCTGTCGTATGAATTTTTTGATGTATAGGAAAAGACTTTTCGTGGGGAAAACTATTACCACATTCTGAAAGTGAAAATGTCTTCTTTGCTTTAGGAGCAGTTCGTTTTTTAATGCTTATTTTGTTACTATGATTTTCCTTTGTAGTCAGTAATGAATCAGAAGATAGGACGTGTTTCAAAGGATCAGATGACAGATCTTTGCTGTGAATGGATGATGGTATATCTGGAGTAATGGCATTCACTTCAATTGTATCCTGAGGGATCTCAAGATCGTCTGATTTAAAAATTGAAGATGTCAGCTGTCCCTCTGATCTCCAGGTACAGTCATCTGCTAAGATAAAAATCAATTATTATTTTTCAATAAAATATCCTTGAATTTTATATTTTTTAACATTTCTACTTAAACTCTCTGTAAAAATATGAATTATTCAGCAAGACAATGACAGTTCACAGTCTAATAGAAAACCTCATAGGATGAACCTGTTATGTTGGGGAAAATAATACCAATAAAAACTTCCAGTCATCCCGCAAAGAACAATCCCCCACTCAGGTCCATCATCTGTCAGTGGAAAAACTGAGGTTTCCACATTATTAGGGTCTCAAAGGCTCTTCAAGAGCAACAAGGCTTCCATTAACCAATCCAGCAATATCCACTCTCCCAAAGTCAAATCTCCCCCTCACTTCTGAGCCCTGCAGTGCGCCCAAAACACACTCAGCATCCATGTATTTGGCATTACTATAGTGAGAAGAACCCACTTAATTTACGGTGTGTGTCTCCTGGAGCACAATCTGGGAACAATGTGTTGGGTAACAAAATGGCAAATGCACAATTTTCACTCTCCAACATCCACTGTCTGCTAATTACTGAAAAGTACCTGTAGAGTCAAAATATTCCCTACTTCTAAAGATTAATTCATTCAGGGTTATAATTTCCAAAATGGAGTCACTTTATGGGGATTTCTACTGCTCTAGTTTTCAGCCTTTTGTCATATTAAGGACTTCTGCAAATGGTGTAACCCATCTCCACTGAGACCTGCTCCAGCGACATCTGCTTCTGTCACCAGGCGCCACCTTATTCATTCTGCAGGCGGCGCTGGTGATGGAGGAGATGTCAGAACCAGAAGCTCTGGGAGGTACAGCTTCTGTCCAGCCACTAAGATTAGGGTGCCTGGGACCTGTAGTACCATCCAGTCTGGCAGTATGGGTGTGTGTGCTGTCCAGCTGGAGTAATCTGCTCCCGGCTTCAGCCAACTGGAAAGCACCACACCCTACTAAAGCTGGAAGCATATTGCTGGAAGCTGCCAGATACAGCCTTGTTCTCCTCTGGTTCAGTCCTCTGTGCTCAGCTCCCGGCTTGTGTATTTGTTTCCTGTTGTGACCTCGGCCCATTTACTGACTACTTTTGTGTCTTCTGATTTTGTATTTTCTCTGACCTCCATGTTCTGACCCGGTTACCTGACTATTCTTCTTTCCATCTCACACCACAGAACAGCAGGTAACACCGTGGCCCAAGCCTAGGGGTCTCTGTGTAAGTCTAGATACAGAGAAAACGGAGTAGATCGCGCCAAGCCTGTTCATGGTGACATATTTTGAGCTGCCAGGTGACCATGAACAGTGCCCCCAATACATTGTGTCTGCAAACTATTCCAGCAAAATCTGCATTCAAATAGCTAAATGTCGCTCCTTCCCTTCTAACCGGCCATGTGCCCAGATAGTAGGATACTACCGTATATAGGGTATTGTTGGTGGAAGGTGGAAAATAATTTGTAAGGTCCATCTGTTTCTTATTATCCTTTGTGAAGAATTCCAAAGCTATCACCACATAAAGTGACACACGTCAGATTTAAAAAATGGGCCCTGATAGGAACACAAAACTGGCTGCAGTAAGGGGTTAAATCAGAATATTTTGGGCACTAACTACTATAGTCAAAAACTGTGAGTATAGACAATAACACATCTACTGAAATGATCAAACTCAACAGTCTTCATCAATAAAAAAATAAGTAACTAGTGGTGAAACCTCTCTGGGGTAATTAGAGTATGGGGCTCGGTGGCTTTTGGCAATCTAAACTATCGTAAGGAACAATATTTTCTGTCAGATGAGTTTCAAGAAGAAATATTAGACGTTCAAAGAGAACTTTTTATAATAGTGCAGAGATGAGGCGTCTAAATTTAGCTTAGAGTTATATCATGGCACAGGTATAATGTTTTTTATGTAGTTTATCGCAATACTATTTGAAGTTAGTTGGTTTTAAAAGAAATTGAACAGTCAGGATAAAGGGAAACTCTGTTGTTATTGTACAGAAATTCACACTTGGCCTCACTGCACATTTAATGTTGTCGATCATAAAAGTAAAGTTTGGCCAGAAAGACTGGACCTGGTCTTGTAGGGACCATATGAGGACATTCAGCAGCACAGAAGGGACTTTCAATGCCCAAACTCATTTGAACAGTGTTGTTTTGGGTGGAGGAGAATGTTTTGATCTAGCGGCAAAATGGTGATCACACGATTGTGATACAGCCGGACTACACCAGCGATAAAGCAGCCACAGCCGGTGACTGAGAAGAATCTGTGACTTCTCTGCATTTAGTGGTCACTACTCACCTGGGTAGTCATATGTAGGAATCTCCTCTTTACACCGCTCATCACCCCTCACATATGTCTCTGTAGTATTAATATGGGTCAGATCTTCACCCTGAAACAAATATTGTAAAAGTCACAAACAGATGAGAAGTCCCATCTATGATCAGCTCTAATCCTGCCATCTCCACCATTCTCATTACACAAGTATAAAACATATAATACTGGTGGATAAAACAAGACTGAACACAAGACCTTCACAGCCGACTACACATCATAGGGAAGATCTCATGATACCTTCTCTCCATCTACCTGATGATCCTGAGGAACATTGGGGTCTTCTTGTTTACAGTCCTGTGGAAGAGGACGGGGACACCTGTCTGTTGTTGTCCTCTTACTGGATAGATCTGGAGGAAACACATACAGGGACTGAATTCATTCTTTACATACAGATAATTATAGGCCGTGTGAATTCAGTCCTGTCTATTACCTGGTGATGTGAGGGGCTGGGGAACCTCCATCATGACGTCCTTGTACAGATCTTTGTGTCCTTCTAAATACTCCCACTCCTCCATGGAGAAATAGACAGCGACATCCTGACATCTTATAGGAACCTGACACATACAATGATACAGTCATCCCCCCGATCCCTCCATAGCATTACTGTATAATGTCCCAGCATTCCCAGCAGTGTCACCTCTCCAGTCAGCAGCTCAATCATCTTGTAGGTGAGTTTTAGGATCTTCTGATCATTGATGTCCTCATGTATCAGGGGGTGAGGTGGAGGCTTTGTGATTTTGCTTAGGGGTCTTCCCCATCCCTCAAACACAGGGTCCTGACAGCGCTCACTAGAGGTCTTCTTCACTACTGTGTAATCCTGGTTATGGAGAGACACATTAATAAATCTCACTCCAGACATTTCCAGAGTCCTCACCTCTCCAGTTCTGTTCATCTGTTATTCCCATAGATAAGAATGATGTAATGTGACGTCCTCAGAATCTCTCACCTCTCCAGTAAGCCGGAAGAGGATCTCTAGGGTGAGGTGTAATATCCTCTCCGCCATCTTGTCTCTGTCCATATCCATCTTTGATGGGTAAATCAGGAAAATTCTCTTATATAGAAGATCTTCACCGACAGGATCCGATATTGTAGAGACCTGAATGAGAAGATGATGAGCCGATGTAACATCATAAAAATCCTGTGTAATAATACAATTACTGGAGACAATAAAGGGAAACATGAGATATATTATTTTACAGTATTTAGTTTTCTTCTTTGCATCTAATAATAAAACCTATATATTTTAAGCCACAGACAACAAGCAGTTTCTTCCTCAGAGTCTGCAGCTGAATAAGTTTCTCACAAGATGGTGGTTTGATGGTTATTATGAGATGGTTGTTTGTTCTCGGCCCGACCCTTTCACAACTCCTGTCTCCTGGTTTAATCGTTAGAGAAACACATAACGAGAACCTGGCTTACACCTCTGGGGTTTCACAGATGCGGCATTGATAAATGTCCACCATGTAAATATGTCGAACACAAGAAATAGATTTAATCACATTAAATAAAACATTTCATTACACAATGTATCACCTGCAGCAGTGAATTTGTAGTATATTGTATTCAGTGTCTGGGATGTAATGTCAGATATGTCGGCTGCTCCTCCCGTAAGTAAGGCAGAGAATTAATGAGCACATAGGAGACCCCACTAATCCTGCGGCCATTAACCCCTCCAACATTCCTAAGAGAGCACAATGGTGACTGAAAGAACTTTCAGTTTTGTGGCAGTGAAAGGGTAAATCGTTCAGGTGGAGGGGAGATGGCAGAGGAGCATTGCTGAACCGTGAAGCTTCCTGGACACTGAGGGTAAATCCATCGTACCGGAGGGTATAAAGAGAAGGAGGATCTGATCTTACATTACCAGACCGGTGAAGGGGACATATTGTGATGACTGTAAGATGATTGTGTTTCTTGTCTTTCTTTGTATAACATCTATTACATCTATTAATGCCGCCATTCATCCTGTGCACAGGAGCGGCTGCTCCAGAGACATTTATATCCTGCTCGGGTTTCATTCTTACCTTCGGTTCTGGGTAAGAAGTATCACTCCGAAACGCGTCACCTCCACCTTAATTCTCTCTGGATTCTTTCCTCCAATGTTCTGATGACGTCCCATCATTATTGTGACATAAGGTTATAAAATGAAGGAATAAAGGTTTTATGTTATTTGAGGTCCTGGATCGTCCTCTATGTGTGGACGGTTATCACTACTATCTACATTACTGTGCTGGAGCTAGGAGAGGAATAATGGCGTTGTGTGAGGACTTCTCTGGGCTTCTGTCCTTCATCCTGCTGTCGTCTGAATGGATCTAATGTGGACGGGAACCAGCTAAGCCGCATTCTGCCCACAGCTGTTACCTCACTGTTCACACCACACAGAGACCCCAAAAGAGTCTCCGTGCTGAAGGGGTTAATGCCCCCTGCGCCCAGTAATGGGGGTCTCCACATACCTCCACCTGCAGAGCCGCCACCACATATATGGCTGCTCTGTGCACACAGGACCTGTGATGAGGTCACAGGAGGGGAGGAGTCAGGGGTCACATGATCAGGGGCCTCAGTGAATGTACAGTGTGAACTGTGCGGCTCCTGTACAGTGATATCCAGAGTGAAGACGCTACATGGAGACGTCTCCGCAGTCAGTGACATTTCCGGCATTATTTGCCCTCACTACGGGCACAATTACCCCGCGCCGCCTTTTCTACAGTTTTATGTGAGGAATGTAACGTGGGATTTTCCTGCTTGGAGACAAATAGACGACACATGAGGTGATTATCACCAGTTACCGGACGTCTACTATGTGGCGGCATAAGATTGTGCTATCCACTTCATACCAGGGGCTAAAAGGCCGAAATCTCGTATGTTTAACTCCTTCCATGGAGGGCGGCCTTGATAGACTATATTCAGAGTCCGGCTGAGAGTTCGCTCACATCAGCGGATTATAAATCGCTCCGATGTCCATCCTGAATAATTGGACGAGTGTCATGGGGTCCCCCTATTTTTTTGTAACCAGCAAAGGTAAAGCAGACAGCTGAGAGCTGATATTATCAAGTTGGGAAGGTCCCTGGTTATTGGGCCCTCCCCAGTCTAAAAATACCAGCTCGTAGCCGACACAGAAGTAGCACATCACATGAGATGCACCAATTATGGATTTTTGCCTTTGCTCTTCCCAATTACCCAGATGCATTGACAATTGGTGTAAAGTATCGTGGAGTTAATGTCAGCTGTGGTTTGTCAAAAATCACAGCTGGCATCAAACCCTGGTGATAGTAATGGAGATGTGTCTATCAGACAAACCCATTACTGACCCAGTAATCAAAAATAAAAACACCCACGAAAAAATACTTAATTTGAATAAACACTCCCCAACACTTTTCCTGGTTCGCTAATTTATTAACCCCCCCCCACCAAAAAAAAAGCATGCAGGTCCAACGTAGTCCACCGAATCCGACGATGATGGGCATTCCCACCATATATGTAACACAGACCCATCTGCACCACCACACCGCCAGCACAAGTCCGAAAATGCTACGAACCATAGTGCGACAATGGTGCCATCTAGATAAAATCTTATAGTTTTTCTCCTGGGCACAGCAAGTAATAGATAATTTGTGGGAGAGTATGAATGTTTTTTGCCTATCCTTCTCTGAAATTTGATTACCCAATTCCTTCTCCCAACCTCAGTAAAGGGTAGAGGGTCATTGCTGGTGTCCATTTGTGTTGCTTTGTGTATGCAAGATAGAAGTTTAGTACAAGGACCTACTTGAGTGGTTAACGGTTCAAACGGAGTGAGTTCATCCTTTATACTAGAAATATGTGAGAATTTATAAATGACCTGAGCTGGAAATAAGCCAGGCAGGATAGACTCCTAATTGGAAAGGAGCCACAAAGTTCTATAACGGAAGGAAAAGAGCCTGATCCCATGAGAACGTGTCTCAATCTAATCTCATCAGATCAGTCCCAGATTAGAAATGAGTCCGTACCTGGAGCAGAGGGAAAATCTGGGTTGCCAAACAAGGGCGTTAATGGACCCAACCTACGTGGTATAGATGAAAAGATTAAGACTTGATCCCATGTTTTCAAAAAGTGTTGAATGGGTATTGGCAATTGTTTAGTTTGTACATGTATTTAGTCAATCCAAGGTAGAGATGTGAGTATCCAGGGATAGACGTCCCCTTCCAGTTTCACCCATTGCTTATGTTCCACAGACGTGAACCAGTCCACTGCTCTCATAAGAATCAAAGATTGATGGTCATTTTTTTAGATCAGGCATACTAGTACCCCCCTTTATTTTTGGAACATCACAATATTTTAAAACGTATCCTAGACCTCGACGTTCCCCATTCTACCTAATAGCATTGTCGAGATGGGAGAAAAAGGTCTCAGGAACGCAGACAGGAACGATCCGGAATATATAAAGAAGTTTTTGGCAAAATGTCCATTTTATCACATAAATACAACCAAACCAGGACAAGAGTTTGAATTTATAATTCATTACATTTTGAAGAGTTTGTTCAAGGACAGTGATATAATTTAAACTATATAGATCATCCATGTTGCCTGGAATTTGTGTACCGAGGTACTTAGGTGTGTCTTTATGCCACTTAAAGGCAAAGTTAAAAATTAGCTGTTGTGTTATGTTATGGCTTCCATAACAAATAAGAAATTCCAGTACATAGTGTTGAACGCCTTTTCAGCGTCCACAGAAACAAGGCACATTGGGATCCCCTGTTTTTTTGCACGTGAAACTAACAACAATGTTTTATTTGTATTATCACGAGCTTCTCTGCCCTTAACGAAGCCAACCTGATCGTTGCCAACAACTGAGGGTAGATAGTGGGAGAGCCGTGTTGCAATCATTTTAGAGAATATTTTGACGTCTACATTAATGATATTGGATGAATATTAGGGTAGGTATTTGATTATGTTCCAGGATTTGATAAAACCATTATATGAGCCTCAAGTGATTGAGGGCAAAGGGGGAGTCTTCTGAGATATTATTGAACACTAATGGTAATAACTGGGGGGAAAACATCTTATAAAATCTATTATTGAATCCATCTGGCCCAGGGCTCTTCCTGATAGGTAATGATTTATTGGCCTCTCCTGTCTCTTGTTCAGTGAAAGCTTTGTCTAGTATCTCCTGCTCAGGGGTCTGTAAGGAAGGAACGGCAGTGTCCATAATATATTTGTCAATTTTTGTTTCAAGATTATTAGGTGAAATATCGTGGTCTTGTCCATGAATATTATATAGCGAACTGTAACAGCAATGAAATGCTTAAGCTATGTTAGTGGGGTTATGAATTTATATCCGCGGTGCTAATTTTATTTTGGATACGTATGTCCTTTGCATCCGTGGATGTAACTTCCTTGTCAATGAGAGACCACATTTATCTGTGAATCCCTACGAGTACCTTCACATATGATCTTGGCATTTTGTATACGTTTGATCTAGTAAAGATCTTCCCTCCTTTCTTTTTTTCATTCAGATCATTTTTACAGTTATATGAAAAAGTTTGGGCACCCCTATTAATCTTAAGCTTAATGTTTTATAAAAATTGTTGTTTTTCCAACAGCTCTTTCAGTTTGATATATGTTATAACTGTTGGACACAGTAATGTTTCTGCCTTGAAATGAGGTTTATTGTACTAAAAGAAAATGTGCAATCTGCATTCAAACAAAATTTGTCAGGTGCATAAGTATGGGCACCCTTATCATTTTCTTGTTTTAAATACTCCTACCTACTTTTTACTGACTTACTAAAGCACTTTTTTTGGTTTTGTAACCTCATTGAGCTTTGAACTTCATAGCCAGGTGTATGCAATCATGAGAAAAGCTGCTTAAAGTGGCCACTTGCAAGTTGTTCTACTGTTTGAATCTCCTCTGAAGAGTGGCATCATGGGCTCCTCAAAACAACTGTCAAATGATCTGAAAACAAAGATTATTCAACATAGTTTTTCAGGGGAAGGATACAAAAAGCTGTCTCAGCGATTTAACCTGTCAGTTTCCACTGTGAGGAACATAGTAAGGAAATGGAAGAACACAGGGACAGTTCTTGCTAAGGCCCGAAGTGGCAGGCCAAGAAAAACATCAGAAAGGCAGAGAAGAAGAATGGTGAGATCAGTCAAGGACAATCCTCAGACCACCTCCAGAGAGCTGTAGCATCAACTTGCTGCAGATGGTGTCACTGTGCATCGGTCAACTATACAACGCACTTTGCACAAGGAGAAGCTGTATGGGAGAGTGATGCGAAAGAAGCCGTTTCTGCAAGCACGCCACAAACAGAGTCGGCTGAGGTATGCAAAAGCACATTTGGAGAAGCCAATTTCTTTTTGGAAGAAGGTCCTGTGGACTGATGAAACCAAGATTGAGTTGTTTGGTCATACAAAAAGGCGTTATGCATGGCGGCAAAAAAACACAGCATTCCAAGAAAAACACTTGCTACCCACAGTAAAATTTGGTGGAGGTTCCATCATGCTTTGGGACTGTGTGGCCAATGCCGGCACCGGGAATCTTGTTAAAGTTGAGGGACGCATGGATTCCACTCAGTATCAGCAGATTTTTGACAATAATGTTCAAGAATCAGTGACAAAGTTGAAGTTACGCAGGGGATGCATCTTTCAGCAAGACAATGATCCAAAACACCGCTCCAAATCTACTCAGGCATTCATGCAGAGGAACAATTACAATGTTCTGGAATGGCCATCCCAGTCCCCAGACCTGAATATCATTGAACATCTGTGGGATCATTTGAAGAGGGCTGTCCATGCTCGGCGACCATCAAACTTAACTGAACTGGAATTGTTTTGTAAAGAGGAATGGTCAAAAGTACCTTCATCCAGGATCCAGGAAATCATTAAAAGCTACAGGAAGCGACTAGACGCTGTTATTTTTGCAAAAGGAGGATCTACTAAATATTAATGTCACTTTTCTGGTGAGGTGCCCATACTTATGCACCTGTCAAATTTTGTTTGAATGCAGATTGCACATTTTCTGTTAGTACAATAAACCTCATTTCAAGGCAGAAACATTACTGTGTCCAACAGTTATTACATATATCAAACTGAAATAGCTGTTGCGAAAACACCAATTTTTATAAAACATTAAGCTTAAGATTAATAGGGGTGCCCAAACTTTTTCATATAACTGTATTTAACAAAAGAAAGGAATTACCAACATTTTGTTTTTCTTATATAAACTTTGTGACAAAAAAAATAAAAAGAAAGAAAAAACAGTAACAATACAAGAACCGGTTTACAATGATATAAAACCCAATACCGCTCTATAGTACAATGGTTTGGAATAGTAATTTTACATCTGTACATAAATATCTGAATACTTCCTGACGGCTTATTTTTTTCCCTATTCAGACATCAAAAGGAAAAGAATATATCTAAGAAGGGACAATTGTGTGGACTGAGACAATTATTATTTGCTGACACCTTAGGTATAAGGATATAAATTCCTGGTTTACTGCAGGGATATGTACAAATGGTCCAGTATATTATTTCGGAAGCAATACCTGGGGTAATTAACCATTGCTCCCATATGTGTATGGATTTCTTGAGAGCGTTCCTTTAATATAAGATGCCCCTTTCCAAGCATAGAGTGTTATTTATCCTGGATTTTAGTTCTGTTATCGTTGGGGGAGAATTGTCTATCCAATGTAGTGCCAACAACTTTCTGGCATGGAAGAATTTTCTTGAGCTATCTATTGCCATATGGAGTCTGGGTCTACGTCCTCTCCCAGGAGTCCTAGGATACAGATTTCAGGTTCCAACTGAAGTTGTATCCCAAATACAGATAGTACAAGAGCGATCACCCCCTTCCAGTAGTCGTCAATATTTACACATTCCCACATCATATACAGTATCGACCAAAAGTTTGGACACACCTTCTCATTTAAAGATTTTTCTGTAATTTCGTGACTTTGAAAATTGTACATTCACACTGAAGGCATCAAAACTATGAATTAACACATGTGGAATTATATGCTTAACAAAAAACTGTGAAACAACTGAAAATATGTCTTATATTCTAGGTTCTTCAAAGTAGCCACCTTTTGCTTTGATGACTGATTTGCACACTCTTGGCATTCTCTTGATGAGCTTCAAGAGGTAGTCACCGGAAATGGTTTTCACTTCACAGGTGTGCCCTGTCAGGTTTAATAAGTGGGATTTCTTGCCTTATAAATGGGGTTGGGACCATCAGTTGTGTTATGCAGAAGTCTGGTGGATACACAGCTGATAGTCCCACTGAATAGACTGTTAGAATTTGTATTATGAAAAAAGCAGCTAAGTAAAGAAAAACGAGTGGCCATCATTATTTTAAGAAATGAAGGTCAGTCAGTCCGAAAAATTGGGCAAACTTTGAAAGTGTCCCCAAAAAACCATCAAGCGCTACAAAGAAACTGGCTCACATGAGGACCGCCCCAGGAAAGGAAGACCAAGAGTCACCTCTGCTTCTGAGGATAAGTTTTTCCGAGTCACCAGCCTCAGAAATCGCGAGTTAACAGCAGCTCAGATTAGAGACCAGGTCAATGCCACACAGAGTTCTAGCAGCAGAGACATCTCTTCAACAACTGTTAAGAGGAGACTTTGTGCAGCAGGCCTTCATGGTAAAATAGCTGCTAGGAAACGACTGCTAAGGACAGGCAACAAGCAGAAGAGACTTGTTTGGGCTAAAGAACACAAGGAATGGACATTAGACCAGTGGAAATCTGTGCCTTGGTCTGATGAGTCCAAATTTGAGATCTTTGGTTCCAACCACCGTGTCTTTGTGCGACGCAGAAAAGGTGAACGGATGGACTCTACATGCCTGGTTCCCACCGTGAAGCATGGAGGAGGAGGTGTGATGGTGTGGGGGTGCTTTGCTGGTGACACTGTTGGGGATTTATTCAAAATTGAAGGCATACTGAACCAGCATGGCTACCACAGCATCTGGCAGCGGCATGCTATTCCATCCGGTTTGCGTTTAGTTGGACCATCATTTATTTTTCAACAGGACAATGACCCCAAACACACCTCCAGGCTGTGAAGGGCTATTTGACCAAGAAGGAGAGTGATGGGGGTGCTACGCCAGATGACCTGGCCTCCACAGTCACCAGACCTGAACCCAATCGAGATGGTTTGGGGTGAGCTGGACTGCAGAGTGAAGGCAAAAGGGCCAACAAGTGCTAAGCATCTCTGGGAACTCCTTCAAGATTGTTGGAAGACCATTTCCGGTGACTACCTCTTGAAGCTCATCAAGAGAATGCCAAGAGTGTGCAAAGCAGTCATCAAAGCAAAAGGTGGCTACTTTGAAGAACCTAGAATATAAGACATATTTTCAGTTGTTTCACACTTTTTTGTTAAGTATATAATTCCACATGTGTTAATTCATAGTTTTGATGCCTCCAGTGTGAATGTACAATTTTCATAGTCATGAAAATAAAGAAAAAATTTTAAATGAGAAGTTGTGTCCAAACTTTTGGTCTGTACTGTACATCAGGTGGGCGTCATTTTAACCACATCTAGGGCCTGTGTCATCTGTTTGTGTTCCAATTTTAAATAAAATACTTGGGGATCTACATACCCCATGAATGAGAAGAATTTGGGACAATCTTTGTGACTCCGACAAGGAAAGCTTAGCTATTATATCAGTATTTCCCCCATTGCTCCTGAGATAAGGGACCCACATCCTCCTCCTATTTTGTTTTAACTATCAAATGTAGGGCCAGTAACTGCCTATAAATAAGGGATATTAGACATTTTGTATCCACCACTGTAGCAATGGTATCTATTGGGTGATGTCTATCAATCAGTATGGCGTTAATTCTAATTGTGTACTATACGCATGACGTATTTGCAGATATTGAAGGTTAAAATCTGCCTTTATTTGTTCAAAACTCTTGAATAATCCATCCCTTAAGAGTTTTGGTACCAAACATATACCCCTATCCTCCCATTCACTAATATTTTTTAGTTTCTGTAGCTCTAGTAAGTTATAGTTATGCCATAAGGCTATGTGCCCACAATGCAGAAATGAAGCAGAAATTTTCCTAAGCATTTCTGCATCTCCCTTGCCAGAAAAACACATGCGTTTTTTATGCACGTTTTTGACGAGTTTTTGATGCGTTTTTGCATGCGGATTTTTATTGCGTTTTTGTAAGCATATTTCAAGCATTTTTGAGCATAAATAAAGTTAGTGAAAAAAAAGGGAAAATTCAGATGTCATTTCCTAGTTCAACCCCTCTTCACCAGTTTGGTTTTTGCAATAGACAGGATGCCACAGGAACTGCAGCCCCTGCGTCTCAGCAGACCATGCATAAACCTTTTGCTGCTGATAAATCTGCGTTGAGCAGGTAATATAAAGTAGATGTTTTTTTGGGTTACATTATTTTTATGTAGTGTGTGTACTAACCTATTATTGTTCCATAGGAGCGGTTAAGGAGGAGAAGAAGACCAAAAAAGATGTGGGTGCACCCTATCTTGCAGGAGCGGGCGGACAAGGGCCACTTCAATGTTCTTTATCAGGATTTAAGGAGGTAAGATATATGGGAATAAAGTATAATGTCACCCGTGTGTACCATTTTTCTTTTTGAAGGAGGTTTTGTTGGTACAAAATTATATTTTAATCCGTGTTTTTTATTTCTGTTTACTAAAGTTTTCCAGAAAAATTTCAGCAGTTTTGCCGTCTGACCATTGTTGCGTTTGATCCGCTGCTAAGCCTTATCTCTCCTGACCTGGACTACAGTGACACCAAAATGCGAAGGGCTGAGGAAAGGCTGCTCATCACCTTGCAGTAAGTTGAATGTTATATATATATATATATATATATATATATATATATATATAACATTTTTTTTTAAATCTAAACAACATATGCTGCCATGGTCAGAATAATTCTTGATTCAGTATTTCCGCATTATCTTGTTCAGCACGTGTTTTTTTCTCCAGTTTAGGACTATAATAAATTTTTAAAATAGAAACACCTCACCAATTCTACATTTATCATCCATGGCCGGTTTCACATGTACACATATCTCTAGCACCTTACCAAAAAATGTTCCAGAGATATCCGTTCCCCATGTGTCGTGTGTTTTCCGTGTTGTAGTTGTGTGCGTTACGTCTGCTTCACCTGGTTCACATGGACGGCCTTCTGGGAGTCAGAACTGCAGTCGCTAATCCCACGAGTCGGTGCTGAGCGCTGTCCTCATCATGGTTTTCTGCTAGCGCTGTGCTCAGCACCAGCAGAGACCTTGATGAGGGGGTTAGTAGTGTGTCCCCACCTGTAAAAATTAAGAATAAAGCAATAGCAATCATTATGTCTCTTGTCTCCGGTATGTCTGTAAACTGTCACCACTCATACTGGAGAAACTGACGTGTGAAAGAGCCCTTGTGAGGTTTTGTAGTTTAATAATCACATAGGAACAATGACAGTAGTTCCACCACCCATGAATGGGCACAGCAGTTCATCCCTTCCATCAGGTGTACCTGGTTTTGTTAGTCACCCTGTGGTGACAGCTCCCCTGTGTCTGTCTTTGTGTACTTATTTTTGGCTTGGCCATCATATAACAATGCACCAAGATCAGATTGAAAAGGTCACTGATGTCACACACTCTAGAGCAAACATCGTAGGCAAACACATACACAAAATGAAAACAGAATAGAATTGATATGTCTGAACTCAAGAGCAAACAAAAGATGAAAAAACAACTACAAAATGTGTGTCCAAACCCCCAAAAAATAAGGCGCTCATTGCTGGAATAGTATTTTGTAATAAAGTCCATAATTTTTTCCAGAGTAATCAATAATGGAGAATTACTGTTGGCTTGTATTTCTTTTCTTTTTCTGGCTTTTCTAATTTTATATTTTTCCTTTTCAGGTTTTTGGCCACAAGTGAGAGGCATACAACACTGCACCTCCAATTTAGGGTTGGTAAATCCACCATTTCCAGAATTGTGAGGTGCACATGTAGCGTCATCTGGCAGAAGTTGCAGCCCATCGTGATGCCTTCCCCAACCAAGGAGACTTGGCTGCAGGTCGCAGCAGGCTTTCAAACTGTGGCCAATTTCCCCTACTGTATAGGTGCTGTTGATGGCAAACATGTGTCACGCTGTCTCAGCGTACAGGAGGTCAGGGGCCTGAGCTGATCCTAAACAGGGGCCCTGACTAATCCATCTACCTGGAGGTACTGTTAATGGTACAGAGGTCCAGGCCGCCAGCGTAACCCTATCTCCTGAAAATCCCTGAACCTAAGTAATCTAGTCCTGAGAAGGACCCCGATCACAACAATAGGGGACAGGATAGAAAATACCCAAAACACAGTACTAGACAAACGAGACAGTACAAGGGGAAAACCAAGAACCACCTTGCATGCAAAAACTCACACCACAACTACAGAGGGAACACCAACAGGTTAGGAGATAAATGATAAAGCGAGGAAGGGAAAAAACCACACCGCATACACTTCGCTCCGAACTCCACCAAACAACAATCCGCTCTGAAGGTCTGCAAGAAATGCTTTCACCGACAACTTCCCTATCAGACCGGCAGGTATTTGAAGGAATCCCAATACTGCAGCATTAACTGCAGCTGAGCGAGGCTGAGCCTCATCAAGCACAAAGAGAGAGAATTAACTCCCTCACTACCAAAAAACACAAAGCACCAAAAAATCAGCTGCGAGAAGTCAGGCTGTGTAGTCGCGACGATCTTCGCGGCGACACACCCGTGACAGTATCCCCCCTTCTACGAGGGGCCTCCGGACCCTCAGGGCCAGGTTTATCCGGGTGAGTCGTGTGGAAGGCCCGAATTAACCGGTCTGCGTTAATATCTGATGCAGGAATCCACATTCTCTCCTCAGGGCCATACCCCTTCCAATGAACCAGGTACTGAAGGGACCGGCGACTAAAATGTGAATCGATGACTTTCGATACCTGAAACTCCAAATTTCCATTGACCACCACTGGAGGAGGAGGTAAAGGTGACGGTATCATCAGCGCCACATACCTCTTAAGCAAAGATCTGTGGAACACGTTATGAATTTTAAACGTAGGGGGGAGGTCAAGACGGAATGCCACCGGATTAATTATAGAACTGATCCTGTACGGCCCGATGAACCTGGGACCCAGTTTCCAGGAGGGAACCTTGAGTTTTATATTCTTGGTAGACAACCATACCCGATCGTTCACACTTAGGTCCGGACCAGACACTCTCCTCCTATCAGCCATACGTTTGTATCGGTTCCCCATAGTACTCAGATTATTCAGCACCCCTCTCCACACTGAAGCGAGTGATGATGAAAATTGTTCCTCCTCAGGAACCCCCGAAGAGCCCCCTCTACTGAAAGTACAAAACTGGGGGTGAAAACCATATGCCCCAAAAAACGGGGACTTACCAGTGCATTCGCTCCGCCTATTATTAAGAGCAAACTCCGCCAGAGGTAAGAAAGAAGCCCAGTCCTCCTGGTTCTCTGACACAAAACACCAGAGATATGTCTCCAAACTCTGGTTCAGACGTTCCGTCTGACCATTGGTCTGAGGATGAAAAGCCGATGAAAACGATAAATGCATCCCCCACCGAGTACAAAATGCCTTCCAGAATTTGGACACAAACTGAGACCCCCGATCCGACACCACATCGGAGGGTACCCCGTGAAGCCTCACAATCTCCCCGATGAACACCTGCGCAAGAGTTTTAGCATTAGGAAGAGCAGGAAGAGCGATAAAATGTGCCATCTTGCTGAACCTGTCTACTACAACGAGTATGACCGTTTTACCCGAAGACGGCGGGAGGTCCGTAATAAAGTCCATAGACAGATGAGTCCAAGGACGCTCCGGGATCTTCAAAGGTAAGAGGGCCCCAGACGGACGGGTATGTGGGGTCTTAGAGCGCGCACAAACCCCACAGGACACAACAAAAGTTACCACCTCCTTATGTAAGTTAGGCCACCAAAACCGACGCGAGAGGAGATCCACAGTTGCTTTACTCCCTGGGTGTCCTGCCAAAGCTGAGTTATGGTGTGCCTCGATCACCTTTTGTCGTAGCTGATCTGGAACAAACAGTCTCCCTGGAGGTCCAACAGGGGCGTCCCCCTGAGCCTCCAATACCTCCTCCTCAAGCTCAGAGCATACTGCCGACACCACCACCCCCTCTTGAAGGATAGGAACCGGGTCATCCGTATTCCCGGCCCCAGGGAAACTACGAGATAAGGCATCCGCCTTCACATTTTTTGACCCAGGACGATATGTAACGACAAAATTAAACCTGGTAAAAAACAACGACCACCTGGCTTGTCTGGGATTCAGACGTTTTGCGGACTCCAGATATAGCAGGTTCTTGTGATCGGTGATGACGGTGACCGGATGGACTGCCCCCTCCAAAAAATGGCGCCACTCCTCAAAAGCTAACTTAATGGCCAAGAGTTCCCTATTGCCGACATCGTAATTCCTCTCAGCGGACGACAATTTTTTAGAGAAAAAAGCGCATGGATGCCACTTACCAGGGGACGAACCTTGTGATAATACTGCTCCCACCCCTACCTCAGAAGCGTCTACCTGTACAATGAACGGCTGTGACGCATCAGGTTGAATGAGTATGGGTGCCGAGGCAAAACATTTTTTCAAGGAGGAGAATGCTTGACAAGCCTTGTCAGACCACCTAGAAAAATCCGTCCCTTTTTTTGTCATGTCTGTGAGAGGTTTAACCATGGACGAGAAATTACGAATTAATTTCCGGTAATAATTAGCAAACCCCAGGAAACGTTGTAGTGCCTTAAGATTCTCTGGCAGATCCCACTCAAGAACTGCCCGCACTTTCCCTGGGTCCATATGAAAACCGGACGCTGACACCAGGAAACCTAAAAACTGGAGTTCCTGTACGGCGAACACACACTTCTCCCATTTGGCGTACAGTTTATTATCCCGCAAGATCTGTAACACCTGCCTAACATGCTCCTGATGAGACACAAGATCAGGCGAGTAAATCAAGATGTCATCCAGATATATGACAACAAACTGTCCCACCAGGCGGCGAAAAATGTCATTAACAAAGTGTTGGAACACCGCCGGGGCATTAGTCAGACCGAATGGCATGACAAGGTTAAACGCCGTCTTCCACTCATCCCCCTCCTTCATCCTAATCAGATTGTACGCCCCCCTGAGATCCAACTTAGAGAACCATTTGGCGCCCACGATCTGATTGAAGAGATCGGGGATAAGTGGGAGCGGATACGGATCTCGGACCGTAATCCGATTAAGTTCACGGAAATCCAGGCAAGGGCGTAGGCCTCAATCTTTCTTCTTCACAAAGAAGAACCCTGCGGCCACCGGGGAAGATGAAGGTCTAATATGCCCCTTAGCCAGACTCTCTGAAATATAATCCTTCATGGCCTGCCTCTCCAGACCAGATAGGTTATACAACCTAGATTTAGGTAACTTGGCCCCAGGGAGCAATTTTACAGAACAGTCATACACACGATGAGGAGGTAGTTCCTGACACCCTTTCTCCGAGAATACATCCTCAAAGTCCGCCAGAAATGGAGGTAAGACCCTAGGAGCGACCGCACCGATGATCGTATTCATGCAGTTTTTATTACAGAATTCACTCCATTGGCTTATCTCCCTGGATTGCCAATTAATAACCGGGTTATGCTTAGTTAACCAAGGAAGGCCCAACACAATAGGAGTGGGAAGACCCTCCAACACGTAACAAGACAACAGTTCTTTATGTATCGCCCCCACTTGAAGATTTACGTTATGCACCACTTGCAAAAAACTTCCCTGACCGAGAGGCCTGGCATCGTTCAAAAATATGGAGATGGGTTTAACCAACATATTCAATAGCATACCTTGAACCCAGGCAAACCGAGCGTCCACCAGATTAGCCCCGGCCCCACTATCTAGAAGAACAGATATCCTCTCAGTTCTCGTACCCACCACCACCTCCGCCGGTACGAGAAACTGAGACGAACCTAGGGACGAAATACCTACTCTCAGATTGCCGTCCAACACACAACCTGGGATCAATAGTTTTCCGACGACTCTTTACTCTGCAAAGGACGGGATGGACACCCCCCAATAAAATGTCCCTTTCTCCCGCAGAAGAAGCACCTTCCAGTCTTGTGGCGCACCGCCGGTCCCCTCCCCCGAAATGATGTCCCTCCTAACTGCATAGGCTCCTCTGGACTGACCAGGGGAACCTCCATATGAGGGGACCTTGTAGGAGGTGGAGTCATCACAGGGGGCGGAGTTACCCCGCACCTCTCCCGAAGCCGTCTGTCAATGCGAATAGCAAGGGCCATAGCGGCTTCCAGTGAGGCGGGAGGGTCATACTGTGCCAACACATCCTTTAATTTGTCAGATAACCCTTGACAAAACTGGCTCCTAAGAGCCGGGTCATTCCACTGGGTGTCCGTGGCCCACCTACGGAACTCCGAACAGAATTCCTCCGCCGGACGATCTCCCTGTTGGATCCTACGTAACTTAGATTCAGCAAGGGAGATCCGATCCGGGTCATCATATACGAGTCCCAGAGCAGCGAAGAACCTATCCACTGACTGGAGAGCCAGGGAGCCCGGGGGAAGAGAGAACGCCTAAGATTGTGGGTCCCCTTGTAGGAGCGAGATGACAATTCCGACCCTTTGCTCCTCACTCCCCGATGACCGAGGCCGCAGCCGAAAGTACAACTTGCATGCCTCCCGGAAAACAAAAAACTTGTCCCGCCCCCCAGTGAACCTGTCAGGGAGAGCTACTTTAGGTTCTGGTCCGGCTTGCTCCAGGGGATACAAAACCTTGGACTTAACGTCCGCCAGCTCCATGGACAAACTCAGAGCTAGACTGACTACTGGATCCATGGTGGCTGGAGAGAATTTTTTTGTCGGTCGGTGAAAATGTCACGCTGTCTCAGCGTACAGGAGGTCAGGGGCCTGAGCTGACCCTAAACGGGGGCCCTGACTAATCCCTCTACCTGGAGGTACTGTTAATGGTACAGAGGTCCAGGCCGCCAGCGTAACCCTATCTCCTGAAAATCCCTGAACCTAAGTAATCTAGTCCTGAGAAGGACCCCGATCACAACAATAGGGGACAGGATAGAAAATGCCCAAAACACAGTACTAGACAAACGAGACAGTACAAGGGGAAAACCAAGAACCACCTTGCATACAAAAACTCACACCACAACTACAGAGGGAACACCAACAGGTTAGGAGATAAATGATAAAGCGAGGAAGGGAAAAAACCACACCGCATACACTTCGCTCCGAACTCCACCAAACAACAATCCGCTCTGAAGGTCTGCAAGAAATGCTTTCACCGACAACTTCCCTATCAGATCGGCAGGTATTTGAAGGAATCCCAATACTGCAGCATTAACTGCAGCTGAGAGAGGCTGAGCCTCGTCAAGCACAAAGAGAGAGAATTAGCTCCCTCACTACCAAAAAACACAAAGCACCAAAAACTCAGCTGCGAGAAGTCAGGCTGTGTAGTCGCGACGATCTTCGCAGCGACACACCCGTGACAACATGTGAGAGTTCAGCAGCCACCACGATCAGGATCACGCTTCTTTAATTATAAGAAGTATTTTTCTGTGGTCCTGATGGCGGTGGCTGATGCACATTACAAATTTGTTGCCATTGACCTTGGTGCTTATGGCAGTACAGGGTACTCTCGGGTGTTTAGATCATCACAGATTGGGCTGCAAATTATTCAAGACGGCAGAAGGCTCCCAGCCCCCAGACTTTTGCTGGGTTCCACACATCCAGTTCCTTTTGTGATGGTATCAGATGAGGCATTTCCCTTACAGACCAACCTGCTGCGCCCATACCCATGAAGGGCACTGACTTTCCGGCGGAGGATTTTTAATTATCGGCTGAGTCGTGCACGCAGATATGTGAAATGCACCTTCGGAAACATGTGTAGTCAGTGGAGGATCTTTCACACTGCCATCCAGTTGGATACGGAGACCGTTGACAATGTAATTAAGGCATTCTGTGTACTCCACAACTATTCTCGTGAATACAGCACAGAGATAGATGAGTTACAGCTGTCTGAATTAATTCCATTTGTCAACTCGGGTCAGGGAAGGCAATCCAACTCTGGTGCCAGGGTGCGAGAAACCTTCGCTGACTACTTCATGAGTCCTGAAGGTGCCGTGCACTGGCAATACTCCTGTGCTGGTGTTGAGCAGCCTGACCAGCAGAGAAGATCTGATGACCAATAAAAGAAGAAGAACTTCCTTTTTTTTTTCCTAAAAATGTGTTTAAAAAAAATAAATTTTGTTTAATTTTTAATCTTGTCACCTTCTACGTATTGTTTTAGGACCATACGTCAACACTAAAATGAACAACCTACACGTATCAGTGCCTGGAAATTTGCGTTACTACCTAGAGCGCTCTTCCCAAGTACTGTCTGCTAAAGTCATTACTCACCATTGTTATTTGCTTGCGCTAAGAGCAGAACTAGCACAGAACAATGTTGAGAGTAGTATCCATCCAACACTTAGTTGTGGACAAAAATATCAAAGTATATTTCTAATTTAAAAAACGACTGTATACAGCCGACCACACACGTAGAGTAGCTGAATAACTTTCAAAATTTAGAGTTCCCCTGACCTGCGCTATGGTCAGCGCAGATCAGGGTACTACTTTTTCATTTAAATCCAATCCAACGACATATACACTTGAAAAGTAAAATGAACACAAATAGTTTAACTAATTTTTTTTTAATACATAATATAGAAAAACTTTTTACATTTTTTAAAACCAAAAAACAACAAACTAGTAGAAATTTTTTTCGGACAAACATTGCCCATAACTTGGGAATAAATGACACATTGTGTACGGCAGACCTGTCATCAGTTTAGGGCCATAAAATACGGGCAGCACCTGTAGGTTGTTTAATTATATAAAACTAAACACCTTTTCGTACAGTCCCCTACACCTGAAGATTAGTATAGGTGACCATAAGAAAAGGTGTTTGTTAGCTCATTGTCTCATTCTCTAAAAAATTGTGTATCTAACGACCTACAGGTGCTGTCTGTATTTGCTATGGTCCAAAAATGATGACAGGGAGGGGTGAAATCATTGAACTAAAAATTCTTAAATTCTTGTTCGTAGCCGTACCCAGGAAACAGTTCTTGCGAAAAGCTTGAATTTGGTGATGGTCCTCGGAGAACTGATGAAGCACCAGGGGCCGGTTGTCGAGCATAATTGCCTTGCGTATGTTCAGGCCGGTATACTGCAACCTGCCCAAAACGCTGGGTTGCAGCTGCTGTTGGAGGCCCACTGGGATGAAACAGATTAAATATCCCATGATGTATGGCTGGGGGCGAGGGCATAACTGATGTGCTATCAATCGCCATGACCAGAGCGTTTGCTGCAGTCATGTACATATTCTGCAGGTCATCTTCCTGTGCTGTCCTGTCCACAAGACTGAGAGTACGATTAGTGAGGGCTTCAAACACACTAGTCGCATGCCACGGGACGAGCAGAAGCAGACCCCCTCCCAGTGGGCCTCGACACATCACCAGTAGAGCTACCGGCAGCGCTTGTAGCAGGAGCAGCAGTACCCGACCCCGGCACGACGTCCGCATGAGTTGAACAAAAAGGTGCGGGACAACCGGCAGTGGTCCAAACAGACGTTGAAGTGGACGCACAAGCTGATCGATCCGGCGAGGAAAGCTGAAACAAGTCCTCGGATTCCTCCGCTGCATGATCAGTAGTTGTGTCATCTTGTGGACCTGGTGTTGGGGCCCTGATATTGCCTTCAGTTCTGTATAAAATAAAAGGTAAAAAATAATGTAAATACAACATTTTTGTAAACATTTCAATTAATATTTTTTGGGAAATTACCTCCGCAAACGCCTGCTGCTTAGCATGAAGGACAGCTCGTCCGCAAAAGGAACCTTTCGTTTCCGTGGCGATGCGCCACTTTTCACCGACTGGTGATACTTCACCAGCCGGTCAGTGACCGATCGCCAACGACTTTTTATATCAGACACTGCAATAACAAAACAAAAAACAATTTATGTACTGCTTTAACAACAAAAATGCAATTACAAATAGATATAAAAATATTGTAAAAATAAATGCAAAAATCAAAACTTAGTAATTTCCTCTTGGGCATGTGGCTCCGCATCCACCCACTGGGGATAGATTTCCCTCAACACAGAGGCCCAGGCGTCCGTTTTCTTCTATTTATCTTTATATACACAGTGTAGATCACTTGCTCTGTCCCAGATTTCGGGGTATTTTTCAATCTAGAGTGAATAACATAACGTCTGTGAATATATTTTCTTTAAAAAAAGGGTGGAATAAAAGAGTAAAAAAAAAAATACATACACAAACACACACACACGCAAAACATATGGAAATATCTATGTGTGTATACATGTGCCCACACACACACACACACATCCATACCAACCCCTCACCTGGTGATGACATTTTCCACACATAGACCCATTCTGAAGCATGCTCGGTCACACATATCTGCAGTAATGTGGATATGTGGACGTGAGAAATTGGCCTTACAGCGTATGCAGGAGCTTTCAGTGCATGAACCTGCATACGCTGTGCAATAATCTTTCATTTCAATAAATAATTTAAAAAAATAAAAAAAAGTGGGCTCCCGCATAATTTTAATAACTAGCAGACAGAAAGCAGACGGTAGAGGGCTGATGTTATAGTCTGGGAAGTAGCCAATAATCATGACCCCTTCCCTTGCTATTAATACCAGGCCACAGCAGTTAGCTTAGCCTTTACTGGCCATTATACAGGGGGACCACCACAAAAAAGAAACGTGGGGTCCCCATATAAATTGAAGCCACCAAAGGCTAGGCGGAGAGCTGCGACCTGATATTAATAGCCTAGAAAGGGGCCATAGTTATAGGCCCCCTCCCAGGCTATAATATCAGCCCTCAGCCGCCTCAGATTTAGCGCATCTTATTTGTGTGCCAAAGCTGGCGCTTAGCCTCGTTCTTCCACGCTGCTGTGGCGCAGTGGAGGGGGTAATAGCAGTGGGGTTCATGTCAGCACCAGTGCCATGAAGCCCAAGTTAGTAATGAGGGGCGTCTATAAGATACCCCCATTACTAATCTACAAAGAGTTAACAAAAAAAAAACACTACACCCAGAAAAAAATTATTTATTTTAAATAAATCACACCATTTTATTTCATTCTTAATTTACTAAAAAAATAATAATTACCTGTCCACGTTCCTGCGCTGATCTCCCATGCACAGCTGTAACATCTGGAGATGTGACAGCTGTCATGGCTGCTGTATGCTCACACTGCCGGGAACACGTCCGCTCCCGGCAGCGTGAGCCACTGACTGAGGTCACCGGAGTCCATTCAGTCAGCGCAGCTCCGGTGACCTCCTTTACGGCACTGCCTGAACTCCGGTGAACTCTCTTATGCAATGACGGGGACGCTTTACGGCCCCGTCATTGTAGCGGCGGCGCTCGTTTAGAGCGGTCATATTTTATGTGGCAACTCTAAACTGGAGATCTTCGTGGGATACTCGTGGACTACTACGGAGGGGTAAGGATACGGTTGTGTTGTTTTATTTTATTTTTTATTACAGGAGATCGATGGCTTCGGGGAATTAGGTGTCTAGGTGAGTATAGGTGTATTTTTTTATTTTTTATTTTATTTTAGGTGGCGATCAGCGGGGACAGGTAATGTATGAACTAAAGTTATTGTAAGGTAACCACTGGCCACCAATTAAATGTATTGATTTAATTTTTTGGGGACCGAAAAAAATGTGTACAATAAATTAATAAAAACTTAATTTGAAAAAAAATTAAAAATAATATGGGGGCATAAAAAAAAATAAAAAAGTATGGGGGCAAAAATAAAAACCTATAAGGGCAAAAAATAAACATATGGGGGCAGTGTAAGGGGTACATTAGGGCACTTTTAACAGCAGGATCAGGCTGATGGGAACTACTGCTCCCATCGAGCTGATCCTGCTGGCAATAGTGGACGGGGGACAGACATAGGCCGATGGGATTAGTAGTGTCACATCGGCCTATGTCTGCCTGCACACAGAGCCCACGCAGACACCACGCAGACCCCACGAAGACACACACAGACACAGACAGACACTTACCACACTAATCATAAAAGGCACATTCAGGTCCATCCTCTTGTACCATCCCAGGTGCTCAGCCATGATCCAGGAAGACGGGAATGGTATGGGATTCTCGTCTTCCTAGATTTATGGGATGGCTGGAATGCCCCCCCACATGAGGTCACTTCCCATTTGCTGCAGTTTGGGTCTCCAAAATCACAGCAAATGCGCTTCAAATCCGCAAGTAGTTTTACATATTTGCGGATTTGAAGCGGCTCAATGCAAGTCTATGGTGGTGAAATCGCCGCGATTCCGCAAAATAATTGGTAGTACTGCGTTTTTTTCCGCAATAATAATCCGCAGCGGAAATTTCCGCAGCATGTGCACAGCACATGCGGATTATCATTGGGGACCATTGCAGACCTTCTACCAAGCGTTTTTCATGCGTTTCCACAGCGGAATTGACACTGAGAAAACGCTTAAAAAATGCATCGTGGGCACACAGCCTTACAATGTTTTTATTTTTGCATGCCAAGCAATCGCCACATGGATAGCATCCCCATTTTTTGTTGTCTCGATATAAAGGATTTTTTATTTTCACTACATAGTGGCTAGCCACTAGAATGTCCCTCAGATTCTTGCCCTTTTTGGCCATAAATAAGAGCGCATTTGGTAATTTTACAGCCAAGGTGGGATTTGTTATTAATATAGACCAATGCATTTGAATACTATTGCGAACTTTATTCCGCTGGTTATTATACACTGTGTGAAGAATTATTAGGCAAATGAGTATTTTGATCACTTCGATTCTTTTTATACATGTTGTCCTACTCCAAGCTGCGTAGGCTTGAGAGCCAACTATCAATTAAGTAAATCTGGTGATGTGCATCTCTGTAATGAGGAGGGGTGTTGACTAATAACATCAACACCCTATATAAGGTGTGCCTAATTATTAGGCAACTTCCTTTCCTTTGGCAAAATGGGTCAGAAGAGAGATTTGACGGGCTCTGAAAAGTCCAAAATTGTGAGATGTCTTGCAGAGGGATGCAGCAGTCTTGAAATTTCCAAACTTTTGAAGCGTGATCACCAAACAATCAAGCGTTTCATGGCAAATAGCCAACAGGGTCGCAAGAAGCGTGTTGGCCAAAAAAGGCGCAAAATAACTGCCAATGAACTGAGGAAAATCAAGCGTGAAGCTGCCAAGATGCCATTCGCTACCAGTTTTGCCATATTTCAGAGCTGCAACGTTACTGGAGTATCAAAAAGCACAAGGTGTGCGATACTCAGGGACATAGCCAAGGTAAGGAAGGCTGAAAAACGACCACCTTTGAACAGGAAACATAAGATAAAACATCAAGAATGGGCCAAGAAATATCTTAAGACTGATTTTTCAAAGGTTTTATGGACTGATGAAATGAGAGTGATTCTTGATGAGCCAGATGGATGGGCCAGAGGCTGGATCAGTAAAGGGCAGAGAGCTTCACTCCGACTCAGACGCCAGCAAGGTGGAGGTGGGGTACTGGTATGGGCTGGTATCATCAAAGATGAACTTGTGGGACCTTTTCGGGTTGAGGATGGAGTGAAGCTCAACTCCCAGACCTACAGCCAGTTTCTGGAAGACAACTTCTTCAAGCAGTGGTACAGGAAGATGTCGGTATCGTTCAAGAAAAAGATGATTTTCATGCAGGACAATGCTCCATCGCATGCATCCAACTACTCCACAGCGTGGCTTGCCAGTAAAGGTCTAAAAATAGAAAAAATAATGACATGGCCCCCTTGTTCATCTGATCTGAACCCCATAGAGAAACCTGTGGTCCATCATAAAATGTGAGATCTACAGGGAGGGAAAACAGTACACCTCTCGAAACAGTGTCTGGGAGGCTGTGGTGGCTGCTGCACGCAATGGTGATCGAAAACAGATCAAGCAACTGACAGAATCTATGGATGGAAGGCTGTTGAGTGTCATCATAAAGAAAGGTGGCTATACTGATCACTAATTTTTTTGGTTTTTGTTTTTGCATGTCAGAAATATTTATTTCTAAATTTTGTGCACTGATATTGGTTCACCTGGTGAAAATAAACAAGTGAGATGGGATTATATTTGGTTTTTATTAAGTTGCCTAATAATTCTGCACAGTAATAGTTACCTGCACAAACAGATATCCTCCTAAGATAGCCAAATCTAAAAAAAAACACACTCCAACTTCCAAAAATATTAAGCTTGGATATTTATGAGTCTTTTGGGTTGATTGAGAACATAGTTGTTGATCAATAATAAAAATAATCCTCTAAAATACAACTTGCATAATAATTCTGCACACAGGGTATGTTGAAATGAATCTCACCTTGGAGTAAAAATCAGAAGGACTTTCAGACTTAAACAATAATGTTTGTCGTGTTTTTTTTTTTTGGGCTTATATTTATTCATTTTTGATGGATGATGAGTGTGATTCCTGTATCCTCTAGACCTAAATATATCTTTAAGATCTTTGGCTTGTTGTTCGAATCTCCCATTGGTAGAGCAGATTCACTTCAACCTGAGAAATTGTCCAACTGGGAGGGCCTTGATGGCATGATGAGTATGAGCTGCTGATGCATGTAATAAGGCATTAATGGAAGTTTCCTTCCTAAATACATCCGTCTGAATCATACCATCATTATCTACTTCCAATAGGATGTCCAAAAATTCAATCTTTCTCTGATGTGCCTTTTATGTCAATCTTATATTATAGGGATTTTTGTTCAGCTCCATTAAAGATGCCAATTCCGATTCGGTTCCCTGCCAAATAAAAAATATGTCACCAATATACCTATGCCAACACTGCACCCGGTCAATGGTCAAGACCCCATCTTGGTGAAAGATGGACCAATTCTGAAGTGTACAAGGTGATACTTTCTCCTCAGGTTCAACCAAATACAGTAAGGTTGATTGGATGGTACTTCTCAGTAGAGATGGACAATGACCCAAAACACAGTGCAAAAGCAACCCAGGAGGTTTTTTTTTAAGGCAAACAAGTGGAATATTCTGCAATGGCCGCGTCAGTCACCAGATCACAACCCCATTAATCTGCATTTCACAGGCTGAAGACAAAACATAAGCAGAAAGACCCACAAACAAGCAACAACTGAAGTCACTGCAGTAAAGGCGGCAAAGCCTCACAAAGGAGGAGACCCAACGTTTGGTGACGTCCATGGCTTCCAGACTTCAGGCCGTCATTGTTGCAAAGAATTCTCTACAAAGCATTAAACATTAACATTTTATTTATTGTAAAGGTAATTTGTCCAATTACTTTTGAGCCCCTGAAATGAGAAGGATTTGTAGAAAAATGGTTATCTCTTCCATAACTCTGCTTTCCATCACTTATCTTACCTTACCTATTGCATTATTTCTGTGTCTTGCTGTGTATAAATATGTGACTCTTCAGATTCTGTGTTATACTATGCCTGATGAAGAGACCTGAGTCGTCTCGAAAGATTGCAATTTGTTACCATCTTTTCAGTTAGCTATTAAAAGGTATCAACCACTGAGGTCTCTCAAATCTAAATATTTTTAGATCTACTGGCTAACACGGTACAAGAATATATATTTTCCCTATAGAAAAATGGTTGTAATTCCTAAATGTTTCACAGGATAATTTTGTTTAACACCTTTAAACCTAAAAGTCTCCACTTCAATTGCATCTCAGTTGTTTCATTTTAAATCCAAATTAGTGGCCTGCAGAGCTGAAATCATAAAGATTCAGTCACTGTCCAAATATTTCTGGACCTACCTATATTCATATATTTATACTGTATACTGTATACACACTGCTCCGCTCCATACACATTCGGCTTCGCTCCGTACACGCCTACACACACAGCTCCGCTGCACATCCTCGTACACATACAGCTCCGCTCCGTATCCTCGTACACACGCGGCTCTGCTCTGTACACCTAGTACACTCACGGCTCTGCACTGTACACCTCGTACACACACGGCTCTGCTCCATACACCGTACACACATGGCTCTGCTCCGTACACCTCGCACACGCGGCTCTGCACCGTACACCTCGTACACACGCGGCTCTGCACCGTACACCTCATACACACGCAGCTCTGTACCGTACACCTCGTACACACGCGGCTCTGCACCGTACACCTCGCACACGCACGGCTCTGCACCGTACACCTCGCACACGCACGGCTCTGCACCGTACACACGCGGCTCTGCACCGTACACCTCGTACACACACGGCTCCGCTCCACACGTGCGGCTCCGCTCGTACACCTTGTACACACATGGCTCTGCTCCGTACACCTCGTACACACACGGCCCTGCTCCGTACACCTCGTACACACGTAGTTCCGCTCCGTACACCTCGTACACACGTGGCTCCGCTCCGTACACCTCGTACACACGTGGCTCCGCTCCGTACCCCTCGTACACACGCGGCTCTGCACCGTACACCTCGTACACACGCGGCTCTGCACCGTACACCTCGTACACACGCGGCTCTGCACCGTACACCTCGCACACGTGCGGCTCCGCTCAGTACACCTCGTACACACACGGCTCCGCTCCGTACACCTCGCACACGTGCGGCTCCGCTCGTACACCTTGTACACACGTGGCTCCGCTCCGTACACCTCGTACACACATGGCTCTGCTCCGTACACCTCGTACACACACGGCCCTGCTCCGTACACCTCGTACACACGTAGTTCCGCTCCGTACACCTCGTACACACGTGGCTCCGCTCCGTACACCTCGTACACACGTGGCTCCGCTCCGTACCCCTCGTACACACGCGGCTCTGCACCGTACACCTCGTACACACACGGCTCCGCTCCGTACACCTCGCACACGTGCGGCTCCGCTCGTACACCTTGTACACACGTGGCTCCGCTCCGTACACCTCGTACACACATGGCTCTGCTCCGTACACCTCGTACACACACGGCCCTGCTCCGTACACCTCGTACACACGTAGTTCCGCTCCGTACACCTCGTACACACGTGGCTCCGCTCCGTACACCTCGTACACACGTGGCTCCGCTCCGTACACCTCGTACACACGTGGCTCCGCTCCGTACACCTCGTACACACGCGGCTCTGCACCGTACACCTCGTACACACGCGGCTCTGCACCGTACACCTCGCACACGTGCGGCTCCGCTCAGTACACCTCGTACACACGTGGCTCCGCTCCGTACACCTCGTACACACATGGCTCTGCTCCGTACACCTCGTACACACACGGCTCTGCTCTGTACACCTCGTACACACGTGGCTCCGCTCCGTACACCTCGTACACACGCGGCTCTGCTCCGTACACCTCGTACACATGCGCCTCTGCACCGTACACCTCGCACACGTGCGGCTCCGCTCAGTACACCTCGTACACACGCGGCTCCACTCCGTACACCTCGTACACACATGGCTCTGCTCCGTACACCTCGTACACACACGGCTCTGCTCCGTACACCTCGTACACACGTGGCTCCGCTCCGTACACCTCGTACACACGTGGCTCCGCTCCGTACACCTCGTACACACGCGGCTCCGCTCCGTACATCTCGTACACACGTGGCTCCGCTCCGTACACCTCGTACACACGCGGCTCCGCTCCGTACATCTCGTACACACGTGGCTCCGCTCCGTACACCTCATACACACATGTCTCTGCTCCGTACACCTCGCACACGTGCGGCTCCGCTCCGTACACCTCGTACACACATGGCTCCGCTCCGTACACCTCGTACACGTGCGGCTCCGCTCCGTACACCTCGTACACGTGCGGCTCCGCTCCGTACACCTCGTACACGCGCGGCTCCGCTCCATACACCTTGCACACTCGCGGCTCTGCACTGTACAGCTCGTACACGCGCGTTTCTGCTCCGTGCACCTCGCAAACGTGCGGCTCCGCTCCGTACACCTCATACACACACGGCTCTGCTCCGTACACCTCGTACACACGTGGCTCCGCTCCGTACACCTCGTACACACGCGGCTCTGCACCGTACACCTCGTACACACGTGGCTCCGCTCCATACACCTCGTACACACGTGGCTCCGCTCCGTACACCTCGTACACACGCGGCTCTGCACCGTACACCTCGTACACACGCGGCTCTGCACCGTACACCTCGCACACGTGCGGCTCCGCTCAGTACACCTCGTACACACGTGGCTCCGCTCCGTACACCTCGTACACACATGGCTCTGCTCCGTACACCTCGTACACACACGGCTCTGCTCCGTACACCTCGTACACACGTGGCTCCGCTCCGTACACCTCGTACACACGCGGCTCTGCTCCGTACACCTCGTACACACGCGCCTCTGCACCGTACACCTCGCACACGTGCGGCTCCGCTCAGTACACCTCGTACACACGCGGCTCCACTCCGTACACCTCGTACACACATGGCTCTGCTCCGTACACCTCGTACACACACGGCTCTGCTCCGTACACCTCGTACACACGTGGCTCCGCTCCGTACACCTCGTACACACGTGGCTCCGCTCCGTACACCTCGTACACACGCGGCTCCGCTCCGTACATCTCGTACACACGTGGCTCCGCTCCGTACACCTCGTACACACGCGGCTCCGCTCCGTACATCTCGTACACACGTGGCTCCGCTCCGTACACCTCATACACACATGTCTCTGCTCCGTACACCTCGCACACGTGCGGCTCCGCTCCGTACACCTCGTACACACATGGCTCCGCTCCGTACACCTCGTACACGTGCGGCTCCGCTCCGTACACCTCGTACACGTGCGGCTCCGCTCCGTACACCTCGTACACGCGCGGCTCCGCTCCATACACCTTGCACACTCGCGGCTCTGCACTGTACAGCTCGTACACGCGCGTTTCTGCTCCGTGCACCTCGCAAACGTGCGGCTCCGCTCCGTACACCTCGTACACACACGGCTCTGCTCCGTACACCTCGTACACACACGGTTCCGCTCCGTACACCTCGTACACACACGGCTCTGCTCCGTACACCTCGCACACGCGTGGCTCTGCTCCGTACACCTCGTACACACGCGACTCTGCTCCGTACACCTCGCACACGTGCGGCTCCGCTCCGTACACCTCGTACAGGCGCGGCTCTGCTCCATACACCTCGTACACACACGGCTCTGCTCCGTACACCTCGTACACACACGGCTCCGCTCCGTACACCTCGTACACATACGGCTCTGCTCCGTACACCTCGTACACGCGTGGCTCTGCTCCGTACACCTCGTACACGCGCGGCTCCGCTCCGTACACCTTGTACACACGCGGCTCCGCTCCGTACACCTCGTACACACGCGGCTCCACTCCGTACACCTCGCACACGTGCGGCTCCGCTCCGTACACCTCGTACACACGCGGCTCTGCTCCGTACACATCGTACACACACGGCTCTGCTCCGTACACCTCGTACACACACGGCTCTGCTCCGTACACCTCGCACACATGCGGCTCCGCTCCGTACACCTCGTACACACGCGGCTCCACACATCCACATTGAAGACAATACCACGACACTTTTAAATCTATCACAATTGTGATGCCTCTTTCCTCAGGATTAGGGGTGTTGATTCTATACCTAATATACGTGGAGGTAAGGTTGGACAGAGATTGGCCCAACTAGAATCACGTTGGATATGGACTTTGGATACACTCCATCCGAACGGACTAAACGAAAGCATTAGTGATGTACCCTTCCTTTGATCATCCACTCTTCTCCGCTCTATTTTATTCTTTTCCGTCTGTGCAGGTTTTGATGGTTTAACCGTGTTTTTATTGTTTTTATTCATTTACTCACTATTATATCATTTTTTCTATGTTGTTTAGGACCTTTTTTCTGGTCCCTTCATTTGATTTGGATGCAATGAATTATCTCAACATTACCTTGAACAATCTGAAACCACTTCATATTATAATGTATGGACACTGCTGTCACTATTTGGGCCCGTGGAAACTCTATGCAGATTATATATTGTTCCTTAGTTTTTATTAAATAATCATGTGATGTATTACAGGTTTGTTGTTTACCCTATGGCACTTTTCTGAATAAGGTTTTCATTATTTGCTGCCATCTGTATGCAAATTTTTAATATAATTGTTATTCATCATGTTTTTGCATCTTTTGATAGTAATTAAGATGGGGTCTACATGTGATTGATTTGGAATAATAATAATGTGTGCATATGGTTGAGGGATTGTGTTCTCTTCCTCTGTTTTTGCATTCTGGTACATATATATGCATTCTAATTCATTTTGCTGATCTATAATGAATGCACGGATCTAGCATATATATTGCTACATACTGTGATTGTAACCTTGTACGCATGCGTGCATTCCGGGGCGCTCTCCGTATCTAAGGTGGCGTCTCACGTCAGGTCACATGCTCGTGTTCCCTGCCGATGGCTGTCATGTGACGCGGACGCCGGCTGGTGTCCCGGTCTCTTTGGCCACTTCCAGTCTGCGGTGAGCTCTGCCACCTTTATATACTCCTGCACCGTGCACTTTCCCATGCCTCCTGACGAAGGGAAATCAAAACACGCGTCAGGGCGATAGCTCCACGTGTGCAGCTTACATCTTATGTCCCTGTACCTGCCGTGCCTTTCCACGCTTTATTCCCTGGTATGTATACACAGGGCTATGGTGACCCCTCTACTATTTTGACATGTGTGTGGATGGTACTTTGAATTATACAAAATCAATTATTTAGGGCTAGGCTTACAATATATAATGTCTTCAACTATTTAGGCACTCGTACAGGGCTTCATAGGTAATACTATCTGGTACATCGAGTTGGATAATATGTATTAATTGATACACACTCTTGATTGTAAATCTGCTTTTTGTACCACCCATCAAGCATGCTTGCAAATTGGGTATAATCATATATATTATTTATGGCAGCTGCCACGTGGTGCTATCTCTATGGTTTTTACCATCTGCACTTTGCACTTTACCCCCCTCTTGTGCTTGTTATTACCCCTTAATAAACCTTGATTCTTTTGCATAAATTAAGTGGGCTATTTTTCGTATTTTTTATTTGTTTTTCTGTGTTACTGAAGATTTGGCCCTGACTTGGTCCGTACTATGGTAGTACAGAATTAATTATATATACATAGTCAGGTTATAATATAGTTTAATATATGTTCCCCATTGGGTACATATACTACCATTTATTCCATGAATTGTATTTACATCAAATGGCAACAACAATGACAATTTCCATCTAACTGCAGCAACTACAACTTTCATCTAACGACAAGAACAATTTCCATCTAACGGCAACAACAACTTCCATCTAATGGCAACAACAACTTCCATCTAACGGCAACAACTTCCATCTAACTGCAGCAACAACAACTTCTATGTAATGGCAACAACTTCCATCTAACAGCAACAACTACAACTTTCATCTAACGACAAGAACAATTTCTATCTAACGGCAACAACTACAACTTTCATCTAATGGCAACAACAACTTCCATCTAATGGCAACAATAACTTCCATCTAACGGCAATGACAACTTCCATCTAAAGGCAAAAACAACAGCAAATTCCATGTAACAGCAACAACAACGGGAACTTCCACCTAACGGCAACACCAACAGCAACATCCATTTAACGGTAACAACTACAACTTCCATCTAACGGCAGCAACAAATTCCATCTAACGACAACAACAACTTCCATCTAACGACAACAACTTCCATCTAACGCAACACCAACAACTTCTATCTAAAGGCAACAACAACTGCAATTTCCATGTAACGGCAACAACAACGGCAACTTCCATGTAACGGCAACATCTATTTACGATAACAACTACAACTTCCATCTAACGGCAGCAACAACTTCCATCTAACGGCAACAGCAGCAATTTCCATGTAACAAGGACCACAGCAACAGCCCCAACATGACAATGCCTGTAGTTTACTTAGCAAAATCCTGTTGACAGGTTCCCTTCAATCAGTTTGCATTAAATTACTTTGCAACCTGATTAATATGAAGCTCCATATTTCTTTGTGTCTCCTCAAGGAGCTTTGTGTCATTATTAATATGACATTAGTTGCAGCGATCCATATTGTTATCATAAAATCAATTGGATAAAACATTAAGGGCATATAGAGAATCAGTATGGGCCCATATCATGTCATGGGCACAGAATTCAGGAGCAGTTAGGCACAAGACTGAATTTGCCTCTTTTAAAAAAAATGTAAGAAAACTAAAAAAGGAGACTTTTTATAAACTGAGAAGCTGGTCTGTTCATCCTTCTGAGTCTTCGTGTGCACAATCACATTACACTTTTGAATCAAAAGCTACAACATGAAGGCCTATAGACCACTGCAGACCGGACAAAGAGGGTGAGGATGACTTACTGTGTTTAGCAGTGAAACACTGATTGTCTGGAAAAAACAGTACCGGAGATATCCGTGTCCATGTGTGTGATATGTATAGCAACCGTGTGTCACCCATGTGCCCCATCAGTACCGGCACTTGGGAATCAGTGGTACAGTTAGCGCTGTTCTCACGCATCGGGTGCAGAATGCTGCCCTCATCATTGTCCCCTGCTTGCACTGCGATCAGCGATGATGAGACAATGATGAGAGTAGTATTCTGCTCTCGCTGAGCTCAGCACAGAGCAGGGGCCTGCTCGCTGTAGCTAGTCATTCTCCCCGGCTTGACGGTCAGTTGGATTCCAGTGGGGGACATCTTCGGACAGGTGAATATAAGGATTTTTTAATTGTATTCTTAGTTTTACAGCAGGACACAGCGGGAGCAAAATACTACTCTCAACATTGTCCCTTGCTCGTGCTGATCATAGCGTATTCAGGGGACAATGATGAGGCCAGCACCTGGCGCTTAGGAACAGCTCTACCGTTACCATTGGTTCCCAGGCGCCGATACGTGTGATACTGATGAGACACAGATGTCATCCATGTGTCATCACTGTGCATGTGTGCAAGACATTTTGCCGCCTGTGCTGTGAGAAAAAAACTGACATATCAGCGTGTTTTGCAAACAGATACACTGTCCGTAGAACCACACTGACATGTGCACATACCCATTCATTTTAATGGGTCTACGAGTGTCAGTGTCTCCAGTACGTGTGGAAAAGGACACCACTCATACTCACAACACTGACGTCTGAAAGGCGCCTAATGAAGGGCACGTCTTCCATCTCCTCCTAGTGACTGGGTGAATAGCTTAATTGAGGCCCCTGAAACACTGATGAGAGTAATGGAATGATTGCTTTATCTTTACCTATCTCCTGTCTGGCCTTATATATTCATAAGATCCAGCACGCACGTTTTCCTCTGCTTACTGTAACTGAATGGAAACATCAATTCCTGGGCCTGAACACATTCCAGGAGAGATTTGTGCTCCTTAAACTCACGAGTAGTAATGAGAGAACCCGTGGATGTTTGGGTTCAGCGGGTTCGGCAGAACATCTAAAAAAACTTCGGTTTGGGTACCTGAACGGTATCTGAACCTGAACCTCAGTCTTATGAATGGGGGGCCCAAACATCTGTGGTTTCCCACTCTGTCATCTGCGTGACAGCGTGGGAAACACAGGCTCTGATTGGCGGAAATATTGTTACTACCGGTCACAGCGCTGCGGACTCACGCTGTCAGATGAAGTCCGAGTTCTGGATCCATGTTCGATCACTAGGTGTTCGGAACAGATCCCGAACTTTACTGTTCGGGTTCACCCATCTCAACTGACGAGCAAGCAAATCTCTAATAAAACACAACAATAAGATTGACGTAACCGGTGCTCCGTGCTGGAAAAAGTCTGCATCCCTTAGAGATGTGAACTCTGCTCTACGTCCATTGGTCCAGTAATCTTTAGTCCATGGCCAGCTCCTCACACTCCTCAGATTTACGCAGTTTCTATTTTACTGAAACCCTCTTAGTATGAACAAGATCAGAGTCTCATTATACTGAGAAGAGAAGCTCCAGGGACAATGACCCCATCTGATCCTAACACACTGGGGGCCCGCCATATCCAGCCACGGGGCCCGGATTCTCTCATTTGTGGCCCCAGCGTTTCTTGTAGAATAAATACCTTTCTCATCCAGTCCTGTAGTAATGACTTTGTTATCAGGTTTTGTAGGAGGGTTCGTCTGACTCCACCTTATGTTATTAAAATCTGTGCGAGAAACAGGAGACGTCCGAGCGCAGTTTTACCGAGTGTCCAGAGTCAGTTCTTCTACAGTCTGATAAAGAGCCGCAGTGTCTCCGACTGAACCTGGGGATTCTACAGCTGTATACAGCGTACACACAGAACTCCGCTCCGTACTCACATGGCTCCGCTCCATACACACACGGCTCTGCTCCGTACTCCTCACACACACACTGTTCCGCTCTGTACACATTGTACACACGCGGCTCCGCTCTGCACACCTCTTACACACGTGGCTCCGCTCCGTACACCTCGTGCACACGCGGCTCGGCTCCGTACACATCGTACACACGCGGCTCTGCTCCGTACACCTCGTACACACACGTGGCTCCGCTCTGTACACCTCGTACACACGTGGCTCCGTTCCATACACCTTGTGCACATGCATCTCCGCTCCGTACACTTCGTGCACACACGGCTCCGCACACCTCGTACACGCTCGGCTCCGCTCCGTACACCTCGTACACGCGCGGCTCCGCTCCGTACACCTCGTACACGCGCGGCTCCGCCCCGCACACCTCGTACACGTGCGGCTCCGCTCCGTACACCTCGTACACGCGCGGCTCCGCTCCGTACACCTCGTACACGCGCGGCTCCGCCCCGCACACCTCGTACACGTGCGGCTCCGCTCCGTACACGCACGGCTCCGCTCCGTACACCTCGTACACGCGCTGCTCTGCTCCGTACACACGTGGCTCTGTTCCATACACCTTGTGCACATGCATCTCCGCTCCGTACACTTTGTGCACACACGGCTCCGCTCCGTACACCTGCGGCTCCGCTCCGTACACCTCGTACACGCACGGCTCCGCTCCGTACACCTCGTACACACGGCTCTGCTCCGTACACCTTGTACACGCGCGGCTCCGCTCCGTACACCTCGTACACACGCAGCTCCGTACACCTCGTACACATGGCTCCGCTCCGTACACACACGGCTCCCCTCCGTACACCTCGTACGCGCGCGGCTCCGCTCCGTACACCTCGTACACACTCGGCTCCGCTCCGTACACCTCGTACACACGCGGCTCCGCTCCGTACACCTCGTACGCGCGCTGCTCTGCTCCGCACACCTCGTAAGCACGGCACTGCTCCGTACACCTTGTACACGCGCGGCTCCGCTCCGTATACCTCGTACACACGCAGCTCCGTACACCTCGTACACACGGCTCCGCTCCGTACACCTCGTACGCGCGCGGCTCCGCTCCGTACACCTCGTACGCGCGCGGCTCCGTACACCTCGTACACGCGTGGCTCCGTACACCTCGTACACGCGCGGCTCCGTACGCCTCGTACACGCGCGGCTCCGCTCCGTACGCCTCGTACACGCGCGGCTCCGCTCCGTACGCCTCGTACACGCGCGGCTCTGCTCCGTACACCTCGTACACACGCGGCTCCGTACACCTCATAACACGGCTCCGTACACCTCATAACACGGCTCCGTACACCTCGTACACGCGCGGCTCCGCTCCGTACGCCTCGTACACGCGCGGCTCCGCTCCGTACGCCTCGTACACGCGCGGCTCCGCTCCGTACACATGCAGCTCCGTACACCTCGTACACATGCGGCTCCGCCCCGTACACCTCGTACGCACGCGGCTCCGCTCCGTACGCCTCGTACACACGCAGCTCCGCTCCGTACGCCTCGTACACGCGCGGCTCCGCTCCGTACGCCTCGTACACACGCGGCTCCGCTCCGTACACCTCGTACACACGCGGCTCTGCTCCGTACGCCTCGTACACGCGCGGCTCCGCTCCGTACGCCTAGTACACGCGCGGCTCCGCTCCGTACGCCTAGTACACGCGCGGCTCCGCTCCGTACGCCTCGTACACGCGCGGCTCCGCTCCATACGCCTCGCACACGCGCGGCTCTGCTCCGTACACCTCGTACACGCGCGGCTCTGCTCCGTACACCTCGTACACACGCGGCTCTGCTCCGTACACCTCGTACACACGCGGCTCTGCTACATCCACACTGTAAACCCCTCCTGACCCCACACATAAACTTCAGCTCATCCAGCACCATGACAACCAGCACAGCAGAGTCCTGCATCCACTGAGGCCCCTGATCATGTGACCCCTGACTCCTCCCCTCCTGTGACCTCATCACAGCTCCTGTGCGCACAGAGCAGCCATATATGTGGTGGCGGCTCTGCAGGTGGAGGTATGTGGAGACCCCTTTACTGGGCGCAGGGGGCATTAACCCCTTCAGCACGGAGACTCTTTTGGGGTCTTGTGTTGCCCCTTTATAAGAATCATAAGGTTTTTGTTCTGTTCCCTGTAATAGATACATACGACCCAACTATGGAGACAGGAAGGGAGGAAACGTATTGTTCCCATAGTACAGGACCCCTTTACTGGCCCCACAGTGTAATGCCCCCATTATGCCCCTTATGCAGGATGTATGATGCCACCACACAGTGTAATGCCCCCATTATGCCCCTTATGCAGGATGTATGATGCCCCCACACAGTGTAATGCCCCCATTATGCCCCTTATACAGGATGTATGATGCCCCCACAAAGTGTAATGCCCCCATTATGCCCCTTATGCAGTATGTATGATGCCCCCACAGTGTAATTCCCCCCATTATGCCCCTTATGCTGGATGTATGATGCCCCCACACAGTGTAATGCTCCCATTATGCCCCTTATGCAGGATGTATGATGCCCCCCACACAGTGTAATGCCCCCATTATGCCCCTTATGCAGGATGTATGATGACCACACAGTGTAATGCCCCCATTATGCCCCTTATACAGGATGTATGATGCCCCCACACAGTGTAATGCCACCATTATACCCCTTATGCAGTATGTATGATGCCCCCACACAGTGTAATGCCCCCATTATGCACCTTATGCAGGATGTATGATGCCCCCACACAGTGTAATACCCCCATTATGCCCCTTATGCAGTATGTATGATGCCCCCACACAGTGTAATGCCCCCATTATGCCCCTTATGCAGGATGTATGATGACCACACAGTGTAATGCCCCTATTATGCCCCTTATACAGGATGTATGATGCCCCCACACAGTGTAATGCCCCCATTATACCCCTTATACAGTATGTATGATGCCCCCACACAGTGTAATGCCCCCATTATACCCCTTATGCAGGATGTATGATGCCCCACACAGTGTAATGCCCCCATTATGCCCCTTATACAGGATGTATGATGCCCCCACACAGTGTAATGCCCCCATTATGCCCCTTATGCAGTATGTATGATGCCCTCACACAGTGTAATGCCCCCATTATGCCCCTTATGCAGTATGTATGATGCCCCCACACAGTGTAATGCCCCCATTATGCCCCTTATACTGTATGTATGATGCCCCCACACAGTATAATGTTCCCCCAGTAGCGCCTGAGGTCCTCCAGTTGGAATAATCCCTCTGGAGTTGGTTTTCCCTTTGCCTGCTCCCCTCCATGTAGACCCTCGAGCATGTATACATGCATGTAGGGGAGCAGGCCTTACTAGATATTGAGGCTTTGTACAGTAATATACCGCATGAGGATGGTATCAGAGGAGTAAGACGTTTCTTAAAATCGAGATCAATAGAGTGTAGCAGACATAATGACTTCATGGAGGATCTTCTAAAATTCACTCTTACACATAACTTCTTTCTTTTTGACAGGAAGTACTTCCACCAGCTCAGGGGTACTGCGATGGGAAGTCGCTGTGTCCCCTCATTTGCTAACCTATTCCTGGGCTGGTGGGAGGAAAACACAATATTCGTAGATGATCATAAGTGGTGGCATCCATATATTGGGGCATGGTATAGATATATTGACGACATTTTTATCATCTGGTCAGGAACGAGTGAAAAGTTTCTTGAATTTGTCAGGGAACTCAATATCCATAGAGTCGGCCTGAGATTTATATCAGAGTTTAAATATTACCAGTTGCCTTTCTTGCATGTACTAATCAAGAAATAACAGGATGAGACCTTAGGGACACTCATCTACCATAAACCTACAAGCACTAATAAACTATTGAAGTGGGATAGCCACCACCCCCATCCTCCTTAAAAAAGCAATATCCAAGGGCCAATTTTTACAGTTGAGAAGAGACTGCTCTAATGTCACAGATTTTAATATACAGGCAATAGACATGAACACTAGATTCATGGAAAAAGGTCCTCACAATACATTTTGGATTCCACACGATTGTTTGAAGAAAATCGGGAGAGACAGACACTCCATACCTAACCACGAGAGCAAGAAAAATATGGGATAACACAAGTAATAGGAACTTACGAGAATCAGAGTGACCATATCTTTAATATCCTCAGAAAACCCTGGCCGACCTGGACCTGAGGGTGCTGCGTGATTTACTCCCACAATAACTTTCAGAAAGGGTCGGTCAATTAGAGACCGTTAGTGCATAGTTTCTATAAAAACCTGCAACCAAGGGGACATGGCTAGATAGAAGAGTCTGCGGTTTCTTTAGATGTGGATAAAGTTGTACATGTAATTGGATGAGACCATGTAAATCTTCTTCGAGTTCTTCTACAGGTGAAACCTTTTTCCAGAGGGATTATTCCAGCTGTAAAACCTCAGGACTTTTATATATGGCCACATGCACCTGTCCCCTAGATTATGTTTGAATGACCAAGAGGCAGTCTAGGGGGAGGGGGCATTTGGGTAATTTATGCCATGGTCAGGACACCCCAATTAGTGCACATCGAGGTGAAACCGGAAACCTCTCCTTTTCTATCATTGCGGTGGTTAAACCCAGTGTCAGAGGAGGTGATCACAATAGATGTATCCTCAAAAAGGAAAGAGAGTGGATTTCCAGACTGGATTGACGAGCCTCTAAGGGACTCGATGAGCAAATTTCCTATGCCTGTTTTGTATGAATACATCCATATTCTGAATTACACTTTTGGATTTTATACTCTACCCATTTCTACTCAGTTCCCTGTGAATGAGGTTCACATATTGCTGTACTTCATCAAGATATCTGAGCTTCTATATCAGAATTATTTCTTATCAGTTATGTCCCATATATACTATTTAGTAACTAACACGTGTGGTGATCATTGTATATCTCCAATTATGTAATAGGGGTCAAATTTGGCCATTTAGGAATATACTGTGGGCCACCATCCCATATTTTATGTAGTGATAAAGTAGATCTACATGCCTATTGCATAATGAGAAGATGTGCAATACTTGATTTTAGTCTCCCATGATACTGATCTCAGAGACAGGACTTTTCTATATGGGAGGAATGCAATCCAGATTCAGTATGCGTCCGGATACGTCCGGACATGCACAATCACCAAAAATTACCCTAGATGCTCTCCGGCGTGGAATGCATAACTAGGGTCATGCGCAGTGAAGGGTACGAGTAGTTTGGCAGCAATCAGTATATCTGCCATTAAACTGTATAGCACGTCACTTCCGGACATGCACACTAGAAGATGGACATTATCGGACCTCTCGTGCATGGGAAGTAGCGCAGGTGCAGTACATTATTATAGACAGACTCCATTCTATATATTCTATGACAATTCACTTCTAGGAAAGGGAATGGGTCTCCTAGTCTGTGGAGGGGTTTTGGATGAAGTAGGATATTTAAACGTGGACACCTGGCTATTAGGCACACTATGCTGAACATCATGAATTAACATCCCTGAATCAAGTCTCCTGATGGACCTGTTGGGGAAACGCGTTGAGGCGGATTATTGAAACATTCTCTGAAGAGTACCATACACTTTCCTTTACATATACCTTGAGACATAAGTGGTCCTATTTAATGTATCAGTGTATTTTTTGATATATACACTGCTCAAAAAAATAAAGGGAACACTTAAACAACAGAATATAACTCCAAGTAAATCAAACTTCTGTGAAATCAAACTGTCCACTTAGGAAGCAACACTGATTGACAATCAATTTCACATGCTGTTGTGCAAATGGAATAGACTATAGATGGAAATTATTGGCAATTATCAAGACACCGTCAATAAAGGAGTGGTTCTGCAGGTGGGACCACAGACCACATCTCAGTACCAATGCTTTCTGGCTGATGTTTTGGTCACTTTTGAATGTTGGTTGTGCTTTCACACTCGTGGTAGCATCAGACGGACTCTACAACCCACAGAAGTTGCTCAGGTAGTGCAGCTCATCCAGGATGGCACATCAATGCGAGCTGTGGCAAGGTTTGCTGTGTCTGTCAGCGTAGTGTCCAGAGGCTGGAGGCGCTACCAGGAGACAGGCCAGTACACCAGGAGACATGGAGGGGGCCGTAGGAGGGCAACAACCCAGCAGCAGGACCGCTACCTCCGCCTTTGAGCAAGGAGGAACAGGAGGAGCACTGCCAGAGCCCTGCAAAATGACCTCCAGCAGGCCACAAATGTGCATGTGTCTGCACAAACTGTTAGAAACCGACTCCATGAGGGTGGTATGACGTCCCGACTTCCACATATGGGGGTTGTGCTCACAACCCAACACCGTGAAGCAGGACACTTGGTATTTGCCACAGAACACCGGGATTGGCAAAGTCACCACTGGCGCCCTGTGCTCTTCACAGATGAAAGCAGGTTCACACTGTTACATAGTTTATAAGGCCGAAAAAAGACAAGCGTCCATCGAGTTCAGCCTATTTCTTGTGCACTGCAGCTATTCCGCAGCGTTGATCCAGGGAAAGGCAAAAAAAACTCATGCGGTATAGGCCAATTTACATCATTGAGGAAAAATTCACTTCCCGACTCCAATCTGGCAGTCAGATTAAATCCCTGGATTAATTAACTATCACTAAGCATAAGATGTAATTTTATTGTTCTCAAGAAAGGCGTCCAGGCCTCTCTTGAACTCATTAAGTGAGTTGGACATCACCACTTCCTCTCCCAGAGAGTTCCAGAGTCTCACGGCTCTGACCCTAAAGAATCCCCTTCTATGCTGGTGCAGGAACCTCCTTTCCTCCAGACGCATAGTGTGCCCCCTCGTCTTTGTCACCATCCTTGGTATAAACAGGTCATGGGAGAGCTCTCTGTACTGCCCCCTGATGTATTTATACATGTTTATGAGGTCTCCCCTAAGCCTTCTCTTTTCCAACGTACATAGGCCTAATTTTGACAACCTCTCTGGGTATTCTAGTCCCTCCATTCCCTTTATTACCTTAGTCGCCCTCCTTTGTACCCTCTCTAGCTCCAATTTGTCTTTCCTGAGCACATGTGACAGATGTGAAAGAGTCTGGAGACGCCGTGGAGAGCAATCTGTTGCCTCCAACATCCTTCAGCATGACCGGTTTGACAGTGGGTCAGTAATGGTGTGGGGTGGCATTTCTTTGGAGGGCCGCACAGCCCTCCATGTGCTCGCAAGAGGTAGCCTGACTGCCTTTAGGTACTGAGATGAGATCCTCAGACCCCTTGTGAGACCATATGCTGGTGCAGTTGGCCCTGGGTTCCTCCTAATGCAGGACAATGCCAGACCTCATGTGACTGGAGTATGTCAGTAGTTCCTGCAAGATGAAGGCATTGAAGCTATGGACTGGCCCGCCCGTTCCCCAGACCTGAATCCGATTGAGCACATCTGGGACATCATGTCTCGCTCCATCCTCCAACGTCACGTTGCACCACAGACTGTCCAGGAGTTGGCGGATGCTTTAGTCCAGGTCTGGGAGGAGATCCCACAGGAGACCATCCGCAACCTCATCAGGAGCATGCCCAGGCATTGTAGGGAGGTCACACAGGGACGTGGAGGCCACACACAATACTGAGCCTCATTTTGACTTGTTTTAAGGACATTTCGTCAAAGTTGGATCAGCCTGTAGTGTGTTTTTCCACTTTAATTTTGGGGGTGACTCCAAATCCAGTCCTCCATTGGTTAATAAATTTGATTTCCATTGATGATTTTTGTGTGATTTTGTTGTCAGCACATTCAACTTTGTACAGAACAAAGTATTCAATGAGAATATTTCATTAATTCAGATCTAGGATGTGTTATTTGAGTGTTCCCTTTATTTTTTTGAGCAGTGTATATCAGGGTTATCTAGGGCTTCTGAGGGACAGCCAATGGTGTGTGGGGATGCTATTGTCGTCTCTTAGGGTGCCAAACTCCGCACTTAGGCTGTAACAGTTTTGTTTGGGTACAGGATAGGGTAAGCCATTCAGCTTGTAGTTTTAAGTATATATATGTTGTTAGTCCAGTTTTTAGTGCATATATTTTAATTTGGGGGGCGGAGGTTTCCCACAGTACTGTTCATTAGACACACAATTTTGTACCACCCATCTCACCGACTACCCCACGGCAATTAATAAAAACTCAGCACCATTCTTGGTGCAGATACTAATGAACCCAGAACCTCTGAGATATTTACCACACAATAGTTGGATAGGCAAAGGCATATCATCCATAGTGGCAGCCCATGTAGCCACTATAATGCCTGTGAATTGAGAGGGCTCGGTGTGGGTCAGCAACGGGCACCCTCTCCTTCCCAATCATCAAAATTTCAGCTATATACACATTCCCGTGACGGTAATACAATGAATAGGTTAATGAATCAGGAATTCGAAAGCTCACTGATCCATCATTCAGCCTTCGCCTGTGAATCTGAGTCTCTGTGCACTGCAGGCACAATGATGTCACTACATTACACCTGTAGTATGGATAGTATAGTACTCACACTGCACAGACCGGAGCAGTGCACTCGGGAACGGGGTTGGTTGAGTAGAGTGTGTGTGTGGTTTTTTTCTTAATATCAAGAATTATGGGGGCATCATATTAAGTGAAGGGCCTTTGGGGCTCTCATACAGAGTGGGCGGCTGGTGGGGGCCATTAAACTGTGTTGTGTGCTTTGATGGACTTTAATGGCCTCCATACTGAGTGTGTGTCCCCATTTTGTTTAGCAGGCTATTGTGGCCATAATACTCTATGAGGGGCTGTGGGGGCCATCATACTTTGTTGGAGCCTCATTCTGAGTTACATTGGCATACAGTAGAACAATTTCCTGGTGATGAGTCAGATAGTGATAATTAAGTGAGAAATACAAATTTTTGGTCTACCTGGTGACTTGAATTGATATGGTTTTGTGTGACCAAAGGTAGACATCAGATGGTACGTTCTGAAGGAAAACAAAGATATAATAGCAGTGGGAATCTGGATTCCAAGGCGAGAGCATAGCAGAGACAAAGAGCAGAGAGTGGAGTAGAGAATGAGATCTTGTGAGGATCGGAGGTTGTGTGTAGGGAAGTACCGGGAGACTAGGTCACAGATGTATGGAGGAGACAGGTTGTAGATGACTTTGTATGTCATGGGTAGGGCTTTGTACTGGAGTCTCTGGGTAATGGGTAATCAGTGAAGGGATTGACAGAGGGGAGAGGCTGGGGAATAGCGAGGGACCAGGTGGATTAGTCAGGCAGTAGAGTTTAGTATAAATTGGAGTGGTGCGAGAGTGTTAGAACGGAGGCCACACAGAGCAGGAGTCGAGGCAGGATATGATGAGGGCATGGACTATGGTTTTTGCTGATTATTAAGTAAGAATTGTACGGATCCGGGAAATATTTTTTAGTTGGATTCGGCAGGAAGTAGAAAGGGCTTAGATATGTGGTTTGAAGGAGAGATCAGAATCCAAGGTTACCCCGGGGAAGCTAGCTTGCAGGACTAGGGAGAATGAACAGTCATTGTGGTGAGATGTGATCTTGAGAGTAGAGCAGAAAGTTGACCTTCCGTGATGGCGGAGAAGCTGGTTTTGGAGGAGGAGGGCTGAGTAGATATGAGCAGGGGCTGTGGGGGTTGTCGGCCAAAGCTTTCTCTGATGTTATCAATCTTCTGCTTGAAGAATGAGGCAAAGTCTTCAGCTGAGATGATGGGGGATGGAGGAGAGAATTGAAAGTGTTGAATAGCTGTTTAGGGTTAGGAGACAGGGAAGCTATGACAGATGAGAAGTATGTTTGTTTTGCTGCAGTGAGTGTGGACTTGAAAGTAGTGAGGGCCTGTTTGATTGCGATGAAGTGCTCTTTGGAGTGGGATCTTTTCCATCTCCTCTCAGCAACTCTGGAAGCCCGCCTTTAGTTCTTTAGGCAGGCTAGTGTACCAGGGTTGCCTGTTAATTTTGTGAGCTTTGGTATGTCTGAGAGGGAAAGCCGATTTGAGAGATGCAGATATAGTGGTGTTACATAAAGCGGCAGCATCTGCATTGTGTAAGGAACTTATGTTTGCAAGAGGGAGAAGAGACTCGGAAAGTGAATGTAGATCAAGGTGTTTAAGATTTCTGCGAGGGTGTGCAGGTTTGTGGAGTGGGGATTGTGCACCTGCCGCTCCCCCCACAGACCCCACCAGCCACAATGTAGTGGCGAGTATCTTGATGAAACATTTCCTAATAAATGGATTGGCCGAAGAGACCCACTTGATTGACCGGCACGTTCACCAGACTTGACCCCAATGGATTTTTTCTTTTGGGAAGTACTTGAGGACAAAGTTTATAGTCGAAAACCAAAAAGTGTCAGTGATTTGAAAAATTACATAAGAGAGTCATTTCAAGAAATTAATACCCAAAGAGACTTGTGCAAAAAAGTTTGTCAAAGTGTAAGAGGCAGACTTCAAAGCTGTGCAAATTGTAATGGAAAACAGTTTGAGCACCTGTGTTGATAAAATTTAAGGGCTTTTGTATTATTGTTCAGAATAAAATTTAATTGTCAATGTTATGCTTGTGTTAGTAACATTTATTTTGATTCATATATAAAATTATATGTATTATTTTCTGACCACCTAATTTTGGATCATCCTTTGTGTGTGTGTGTGTGTATATATATATATATATATATATATATACAGTACAGACCAAAAGTTTGGACACAGCTTCTCATTTAAAGATTTTTCCGTATTTTCATGACTATGAAAATTGTACATTCACACTGAAGGCATCAAAACTATGAATTAACACATGTGGAATTATACACTTAACAAAAAAGTGTTAAACAATGGAAAATATGTCTTATATTCTAGGTTCTTCAAAGTAGCCACTTTTTGCTTTGATGACTGCTTTGCACACTCTTGGCATTCTCTTGATGAGCTTCAAGAGGTAGTCACCGGAAATGGTCTTCCAACAATCTTGAAGGAGTTCCCAGAGATGCTTAGCACTTGTTGGCCCTTTTGCCTTCACTCTGCGGTCAAGCTCATCCCAAACCATCTCGATTGGGTTCAGGTCTGGTGACTGTGGAGGCCAGGTCATCTGGCGTAGCGCCCCATCACTCTCCTTCTTGGTCAAATAGCCCTTACACAGCCTGGAGGTGTGTTTGGGGTCATTGTCCTGTTGAAAAATAAATGATGGTCCAATAAATGCAAACCGGATAGAATAGCATGCCGCTGCAAGATGCTGTGGTAGCCATGCTGGTTCAGTATGCCTTCAGTTTTGAATAAATCCCCAACAGTGTCACCAGCAAAGCACCATCACACCTCCTCCTCCATGCTTCACGGTGGGAACCAGGCATGTAGAGTCCATCCGTTCACCTTTTCTGCGTCGCACAAAGACACGGTGGTTGGAACAAAAGATCTCAAATTTGGACTCATCAGACCAAAGTACAGATTTCCACTGGTCTAATGTCCATTCCTTGTGTTCTTTAGCCCAAACAAGTCTCTTCTGCTTGTTGCCTGTCCTTAGCAGTGGTTTCCTAGCAGCTATTTTACCATGAAGTCTCCTCTTAACAGTTGTTGTAGAGATGTGTCTGCTGCTAGAACTCTGTGTGGCATTGACCTGGTCTCTAATCTGAGCTGCTGTTAACCTACGATTTCTGAGGCTTGTGACTCGGATAAACTTATCCTCAGAAGCAGAGGTGACTCTTGGTCTTCCTTTCATGGGGCGGTCCTCATGTGAGCCAGTTTCTTTGTAGCACTTGATGGTTTTTGCAACTGCACTTGGGGGCACTTTCAAAGTTTTCCCAATTTTCACACTGACTGACCTTCATTTCTTAAAGTAATGATGGCCAATCGTTTTTCTTTACTTAGCTGCTTTTTTCTCGCCATAATACAAATTCTAATAGTCTATTCAGTAGGACTATCAGCTGTGTATCCACCAGACTTGTGCACAACACAACTGATGATCCCAACCCCATTTATAAGGCAAGAAATCCCACTTATTAAACCTGACAGGGCACACCTGTGAAGTGAAAACCATTTCCGGTGACTACCTCTTGAAGCTCATCAAGAGAATGCCAAGAGTGTGCAAAGCAGTCATCAAAGCAAAAGGTGGATACTTTGAAGAACCTAGAATATAAGATATATTTTCAGTTGTTTCACACTTTTTTGTTAAGTATATAATTCCACATGTGTTAATTCATAGTTTTGATGCCTTCAGTGTGAATGTACAATTTTCATAGTCATGAAAATACAGAAAAATCTTTAAATGAGAAGGTGTGTCCAAACTTTTGATCTGTACTGTGTATATATATATATAATATATATAGGGCCATTTATATCGATACATCTAAATTAAATGGGAATGGTTGGTGATATCACCTTCCTGTTTGTGGCACATTAGTATATGGGAGAGGGAAAACTTTTCCAGATGGGTGGTGACCATGGCGGCCATTTTGAAGTCGGCCATTTTGGATCCAACATTATTTTTTCAATGGGAAGAGGGTCATGTGACACATCAGACTTATTCAGAATTTCATAAAAACATTGGTGTGCTTGGTTTTAACATAACTTTATTCTTTCATGAGTTTTTTACAAGTTTATGACCACTTATAAAATCTGTTCAAAGTGCTGCCCATTGTGTTGGATTGTCAATGCAACCCTCTTCTCCCACTCTTGACACACTGATAGCAACACCGCAGATGAAATGCTAGCACAGGCTTCCAGTATCCGTTGTTTCAGATGCTCCACATCTCGTATCTTCACAGCTTAGACAATTGCCTTTAGATGACCCCAAAGCTAAAAGTCTAAGGGGGTCAGATCTGGAGACCTTGGTGGCCATTCAACTGGCCCACGACGACCAATCCACTTTCCAGGAAACTGTTCATGTAGGAATTCTCGGACCTGACACCCATAATGTGGTGGTGCATCATCTTGTTAGAAAAACTCAGGGAACGTGCCATCTTCAGTGCATAAAGAGGGCAGCACATCATCATGTAGCAATTTCAGATATCCAGTGGCATTGAGGTTTCCATTGATGAAGAATTGCCCCACTATCTTTGTGTTGAGGAGAGCCATAGGCTCAAATACTTAATTAACCTCCAGACATAGGAGTTTGAGAGGAAAGACCCATAAAGTGTATTATTTCACCTTACATAAGGTTGTATAGATCAAAAGATGGCTGTCATTGCTTGTTTCATCACACCATGCTCTGTTCTGGAAGGAAGCTGCATTCTATAGAAGGACTAATCAACCACAGAGCGACACATCGCATGGACTACGCCCCCCTGATGACCTCATGGATCACGCCCCCCTGATGACCTCATGTATCATGCCTCCTGATGACCTCATGGATCACGCCCACTGATGACCTCATGGACCACGCCCTCTGGGCTAACCAATCAATACAGCTGGTTACTCACATTCTGGGCTAACCGAGCCCACATACAGTGTTTATATAAGTCTATGTTCGGGTTTAATAAAGACACTTGGAGCTGTGCCATAGCTGATCAAGGAGAGCTTACATCCGACTGTGTGTGTGTCTGATGTTATTCTTTCGTGCATGCACTTGATCATATTTATTAAGCCAGGAGCCGGCAACTAGTGAACATACCAAAGTGTTCACCCTAACATTTTTGGCGCCCAACATGGGGCCAGCAGAGTGAGAGCCCTATACTTTTAGGACCAGCAATTTGAACGGCAGGACGCACTGAATACTCCGAGCCAGGAGACTGATCACCTCCATAACCAAACACTGTAAGTCTGCTGATTTTTATAATCTGTAGTTTTTTCCTGTGTTCCTTGGTGTATGCTGTGCAGATTGCCTGACTGTGTCTGGTTTTCGAGTTATCTGTAAGACGGCAGAAGGGTCTCTCCGCTGCTGGCCATTTTAATTGCGGAAGAACCGTCACATGCTCAGTTGCCTGCTGCCTCTTATGTGTCGTGTTGAGGGGAGATTGACTGGTATTTAAAGGGTACAAGTGTTTTTTTGAGCGGTATCTGGAAAAAAAAAAAAGGATATTTGTCTGTGGTATAGTTCACGTTTGTCGCCTGCGATACGATTTCCTTTCTGGTGGAGAAAGTAGGGGTACTTAGCCTGGAGTGATTTGACTCGGCCTGGTACCGGCACGGAGCCTGGAGTGAGGGACTCGGCCCGGAGCCTAGTAAATTGATTTTCAGCACGTAGCCTAGAGTGAGTGACTCGGTACGGGGCCTGTTAATTGGATTAATATGAGGTGTTTTATTTATTTATTTATTTATTTTTATATATATACGGAAATCAGACAGGGACCACGTGGCAGGACGGAGACAGATAGAAAGTGTGTGCTGCAGACTCAGTTTTCCTTTAGAATATCAGGTTTGAGTCATCCTCCCCCATCTTATTGTTTGTTTTGTGTTTTGTTATCTTGTTCATGTTAAACAATGTAAAAAGCTTATGGAGTTGTGTGGAATGCCAGAAGGGGGGAGGTTACAGACCCTGGAGTGGAAGACTGTCTTAAAACAAAGAAAAGGTATTTTAGAAGATAATGGATTGTTGTCTACTGCTAGGGCATGGGAAAGAGTCTCTGAAAGTTTGTATAGAGAATATTGGGTAGAAGAGGAAAGGACAATGGACAGAGTTTTGAGTTATATGTATTACAAAAATGTATCCTGTGAGCGGCCACCGCCATATAATGGTGGTGATGGTGGCACATTGCCATGTGCTCTTTCTGGCGGCAGCCATTTTGTGGATGGCACATGTACTGTTCTGGCGGCAGCCATTTTGTGGATGGCAAATGTGCTGTTTCTGGAAGCAGCCATTTTGTGGATGGCAAATGTGCTGTTTCTGGCAGCAGCCATTTTGTGGATGGCAAATGTGCGGTTTCTGGCACCAGCCATTTTGTGGATGGCAAATGTGCTGTCTCTGGCGGCAGCCATTTTGTGGATGGCAAATGTGTTGTCTCTGGCGGCAGCCATTTTGTGGATGGCAAATGTGCTGCCTCCGGTGGCGGCAATCTTGGAACGTTGCCTCAGATCATACAAACTGAGCCATATCATTATGTAACTGACAGAGATCTGGCTAAATCGAGTGAGGCACAATCCAGTAATATACACACGACTTTCGGTGGTGAACATACTAGGCAAATGCTACACACCACAAGACCAGATCCTTTTTACCCAGTAATGACCACTAATGGCCAGTACTATACTCCTTCGGGAAGTGAACAGGCTTTACCCATGTTCCCTGTCACAACGGTGTCCAGTGGGCCACCGACCTTTTCACCTAACAGTCCCATCGTGAGCCCAGCTATTCTCCCACCTGGATCATCCCCAGCACCGACCCTTTCCACTGTCCCTTCCACTGGCAACTCAGCCGCACGTCCACACAAGTTACTTCAAGCAGCGACTTCTCCTCCCAACATTTCCGCTATAACAGCACTCTCAGTCAGTCTACCTAACTCTATTCCCAGTACCTCACAGCCTCTCTCGCAGCCGAGCGCACACCTGTATGGAACGGTGGCCACTGAACCAAGGAGGGGCTCAATCTGGGGAGGGGACACCAACATCACAGGAAGCACGAAGGGGAGGGAATGTTGGCAACCCATTTTTGACAAGGAACTTCCTGAGGGACCCTTGTTAGTGGTGGGTAAGGGTGACATAACGACAATGGAAACGGACGCTATTGTTAATGCTGCCAACCCTCGGTTAGAGCACAACGGAGGTGTGGCTAGAGCCATAGTGGAAGCAGGAGGGGCGACTATTCAAACTGACAGTCGAATCATTGTTGAGTCGCTTGGTCAGATAGCTGTTGGGGACATAGCGGTGACTAAATCTGGAAATCTTCCTTGTAGAATGATCATACACGCTGTAATCCCTACTTTTGACCCTATTCATCCAGATGTCAGTGCTTGACAACTACGCGCGGCAATAACTCGTATCTTAGAATATTAGTGAGCAGATTGAGACCTTGACAATTCCTGCCATTGGTGTTGGCATCTTCGGGTTCCCTGTTCATGCATGTGCAAGGGAGATTGTTGGCATTATAATGAGCAAGTGTAACCCTCCAAGCATTTGCTGCCTCTCTGAAATCAGGTTAATTAGTAATGAGGACAGGACTGTTAAAGCTTTTAAGACTGCCTGCATGACCTGCACTCCACCCCATGATATAGGAGCTGCCCAAATAGAGCCCCTCATTCCAGGACTGTTACCTCCTCCTGCTCCTCATACACAAGTAATTACACCTGTACTTCCTGTGCCATCTCTACTCCCGCCTCGGTTGCCACCACCAACCGTGCCAACGTCCACGTCCTGAGGAGCCCACCCTTTATGTCAAGTTTACACCCCAGCAAGCTGTTACTCTGCTGAACCAACTCCCAGATCCAGAAAAACTGCCGATGCCTTTCTATAGAAGCATGCTTCAAATCCAAAGGAATTACTCAGCCACATGGCAAGATCTCATTTCCCTGGCAAATCTTAAAGCAGACGATGCATATTGGCCTGTTATGGACACTGCATTTAATGATGCCTCACTTGTCAGTGACACTACATGGGACTCTGGTGTTTAGTTCTGCCAACAGCTTAAGACATTTGCCTCGGATAAATTGGCCGATCAGTCAACTGGCCGTCACGCAAGAACCAGGGGAATCGGTGGAGAGATATCATGCTCGTCTAATGCAAATGTTTAATGACCTTGGCTTCAGTAACTAAATAAAAATTCAACGGACACTGTTCATTTCCTCTTTTGTTGAGGGCCTTCGGGAAGCTCTGAGGAAGCAATTTCAAGCAGTTAGACCTGAATATGCTACATTGGATCCTAAGGATGTCTTAATGATAGCTAAGGGATTCGAAAAAACACTCCCTGAGAAATCTATGACAACCTCAAACAGAAAGACCCATATTCTATGGACTGAGGTGCAACACCAAACCCAGAAACCCCATTATCTCGTACCAAAGATGTCTGTTTCAATTGTGGTAATCCTTATCACCAAAGATGGGATTGTAGGGCCCCTCTTCAAGGACGCAGCTTCAGAAACCGCAATGAGGATAATCGCAGATTCAACTATCCTCGACGCAATGACCAATACTACGAACGACCACCACAAGCTCGGATACATCCAGATACCAATCACACCGCTGCTCTGATGGATCTAAATATCCAATAGGACAAGGTCAAGCCCGTGTCCACTACTTTGGCTTCTATATCTGGTCCAATAGCCAAAGTAACTATCAACGTTCAAGACAAACCCTTACCGTTCCTTGTGGACACCGATGCAGCCAGAAGTGTTATCAGATTACAGGACCTGCCTTTTCCCAACCTGATATCCTCTGAAGCCATGACATGCATGGGAGTAGATGGCAAGCCTACTTCTAACAAGCTCACCCGCAAAATACAGGTTGGACCATACGAAGATGTGTTTATGCTTCTTGTGGTGTCCCCCACTTGTCCTACTAACCTTTCGGGGAGCAGACCTTCTTCAAAAGTTAAGAGTGACCATCGCCTATTCATCAGATGGTCTCACCATCACCATCACTGACCCGCTCGATCCGAGTGAAGAGTGTCAACTTCAAGCTGCACCTCTGCTCATGATGATGGACAAAGCTGCTAATACCACCTCAAGTGTTCCGCCAGAAGTGATGTCACAGGTCCCATCTACTCTATGGTCTACTGGCCCTGAACATATTGGACGTCTTGCTGTACCTCCGGTACGGGTCATTCTCAAACCTGGAGCTCAACTCCCTAGTGTGCCCCAATACTCACTCAAATCAAGGCCCTCCTGGAAAATTGGGCACTAGTCAAATGTAACTCTCGCTGTAACACGCCCTTGTTTCCAGTAAAAAAAAGGACATTAAAGGGAGAAGCCCCGAAGTACCGTATGGTTCAAGATCTCCGCTGCACCATCCTCAACCCGTCCATGCTACTTCCTCTTTCCAGGGGGGATGTGGATGATGATACTGATGCTCTAGATGAAGATGCCTTTACACACTCAGAGGATCATGATTGTCTCAAACAGATGCAGGAAGAAGCTGCCTCCAAGAGAAATGTGTCTGAAGACCCACTCCCGCATGCTGACCTGACGTTCTTCACCAATGGTTTCAGATATGCAGATGAAACAGGAAGATTCCATATGGGATATGCCATGGTTACACATGACAAGGATTCATTTAGAAAAGAGAAACCAACGGTGTACGTGTCTCCAAGACACTGAAGAAGGGCCTCAAAGCCCTCTTATGAAATTTATCTATTTACATCAAGGCAAGACAACGGATGATGAAAATAAGTCTTGGCAAGAAGCAGGAGCTAAAAAAGGATGAAGATGGAGTCTGGAGGAAGAACAAAAAGATCTGTCTACCTCGTAATCTGTACCCCTCGGTGACAGAATGGGCAAACGGTATCACCCATAGAGGCAAGAATCAGATGAATGACTTGATTTGGAAGACCTATATGGCACCTGGAATTTCTACTGTCACCCAAAAATATTGCAAGTCCTGCTTTGTGTGTGCAACATGCAATCCAGCACTGCCTCAGAAAGTTACTCAGAAATATTTAGCTAAACCACTCTATCCCTTTCAAAGAATTCAAATCGATCATATTCAAATGCCAAAAGTAGGGAAGTACGAGTATGTACTGGTAGTGACTGACATGTTCTCGGATGGCCTGAAGCCTATCCAGTAACCAACATGACTGCCAGAGTGACTGTTAAGAGACTCATGACCTGAGGTAGTGTGCAGATATGGAATCCCAGAGGTAGTTGAGAGTGACCAAGGACCCGCATTCACTGCAGCACTGACTAAGGAACTATGGACATTGGTAGGGGCCGATTTGGGTTTACATACTCCTTAATCACCCCCAGAGCAGTGGTAAAGTAGAAAGGCTAAATGGCACCTTGAAAAACAAAATATTGAAAGCCAGTCAGGAGGTCAAACTTCCTTGGACAGACATTTTGCCCATTGCCCTATATTTAGTCAGAAATACTCCGAGGGGTCCCACTAAACTTACACCATAGGAGATTCTTTTTGGGGGGCCTCCAAGGTTTGGTCAATATTTTCCACAACAGCTAGCCTTAGGAAGTGATACTCTTGTAAATTATGTCATCGCCCTTACTAAAGAATTGTCACTAACACATGCTCGAGTTTTATCATCTATTCCAGATACAGATTTTAGTGAAGGTGCTCACACTTTCCAACCTGGTGACTACGTGCTGGTAAAGAAGTTCACCAGAAAGACATCCCTGGGGTTGAGATTTGAGGGTCCCTACCAAGTGCTCCTGACCACTCCTACTTCAGTCAAAGTTAAAGGAAGACCGACGTGGATACACGCCTCCCACTGCAATAAGTTTATGCCTCCATCAGAACCTTCTCCATAATGTTACATATCCTCTACTTTGTGTGTTGTGCCATTCTATACTTATTTGTAGGAGCACAACAGGTCGCAATTACCCAAGCAAGAGGGGTGATCACGCACTGATGGGTGAGGGAACCACAGTAGGAACAAAAGGTTAATAAAGTATTTAGGGGGGACTGTTGAGGAGAGCCATAGGCTCAAATACTTAATTAACCTCCAGACATAGGAGTTTGAGAGGAAAGACCCACAAAGTGTATTATTTCACCTTACATAAGGTTGTATAGATCAAAAGATGGCGGCCATTTCCTGTTTCATCACACCATGGGAGAAAGCTGCATTCTATAGAAGGAGTAATCAACCACAGAGCGACACATCGCATGGACTACGCCCCCCAGATGACCTCATGGATCACGCCCCCCTGATGACCTCATGGATCACGCCTCCTGATGACCTCATGGACCACGCCCCCCTGGACTAACCAATCAATACAGCTGGTTACTCACATTCTGGGCTAACCGAGCCCACATACAGTGTTTATATAAGTCTATGTTCGGGTTCAATAAAGACACTTGGAGCTGTGCCATAGCTGATCAAGGAGAGCTTACATCCGACTGTGTGGGTGTCTGATGTTATTCTTTCGTGCATGCACTTGATCATATTTATTAGGCCAGGAGCAGGAAACTAGTGAACATACCAAAGTGTTCACCCTAACATTTGTATCCCATATACCACACCAGATACCATCAAGATACGAGATGTACAACATCTGAAACAACGAATACTGGAAGCCTGTGCTAGCATTTCTTCTGTGGTGTTGCTATCGGTGTGTCAAGAGTGGGAGAAGAGGGTTGCATTGACAATCCAACACAATGGGCAGCACTTTGAACACATTTTATAAGTGGTCATAAACTTGTAAAAAAACTCATGAAAGAATAAAGTTATGTTAAAAGCAAGCTCACCATTGTTTTTCTTATGAAATTCTCAATAAGTTTGATGTGTCACATGACCCTCTTCCCATTAAAAAAAAAATAAAGTCGGATCCAAAATGGCCGACTTCAAAATGGCCACCATGGTCACCACCCATCTGGAAAAGTTTCCCCCCTCCCATATACTAATGTGCCACGAACAGGAAGTTGATATCACCAACCATTGCCATTTAATTCAAGTGTATCCATATAAATGGCCCACCCTGTATATATTGCGTCTTATAAACTGTACTCGGAAATCAACTGGGAGCTGAGGTTACCTGTATGGTCCCCACAGGGGATGTTTGGCCTACTTATAATGATTTGCTGGACTGTTTTAGCTTGTAACAAAAGTTAAGTATCGACACGTGTAACCGGTTCTTGACTCTGCATAATACAGAAGAAGCATCCATGAAGTGTTGTGCCTGCTATCTGATGTATATCAAGTTCTTGTAAAGTAAAGTTTATTTTTGGACTTTGGTCTCCCTCATTCATCTCCATACCATCTGGTCCGGGTTATGTATATATGGTTATATTTTTATTTTATATTGGGATCTGTGATTTCAGTCTACTCCACTGTTGTTATGGACGTGACTCAACCAATATTGTGCAGTGAGTCTGTTGTTGCTAAAACTGATTTTTTTTTTTTTCATGTTAAACTTTTTTTAAAACTTTTTTTAAACAACTCTCATTAGTGCCATCATACAACATACAAGCCTCTGCTTGCTCAGATAATGCACTGTACTACTGTAGTGCTGTGTATCATCACTGCCTGTCAGTGTAATACTAAGGGCCCGTACACATGAGATAAGTGTTGACTGAACAGTCATTTGGCAGACAGCTATCTCTCCTGACTCCCTCCCCCATACACACAAATATTCCAGCTTTCCTGTGATCTGTATGAGAGTCACCTCCAGACTCCTCTAGCGGAGGATTATCTACAGGAAGAACAAACGGATTAGCCTCTGAAATTCAGGATGCCAGATCTTTCTCTGCCCTGAAATCATCTGTCAGGAGGCCCCCAAATACATTATATAGTCAACCAACTTTCATGCAGCTTTAGTCTAATGTGTCTGGGGGCTTTAACCCCTTAACTACCCTTGCCGTATTAGTACGCACATTTGCGTACCCCCCGTTCAGTGAGGGCTGCTGCGCTGAGCCCTCACTGAACCGAGCACATGTCAGCTGATTCTTACAGCTGACATGTGCCCGCAACAGCCCCGGGTGGAATCGCGATCCACCCGCGGCTGTTAACATGTTAAATGCCGCTGTCAATCTCCGACAGCGGCATTTAACGCGCGCTTCCTGGAAGCGCGTCCTAAGCCCCGCCCACCGGCGACCCCGTCACGTGACCGTGGGTCACCGATGAGTGGGCATGACAACCCAGGGTCTGCAGCAGACGCCTGTGGTTGTCATGATCTGGTCGCTATGAGCGCCACCTAGTGGTCGGCGCTCATAGCACAGGACCGGACCTGCTCGTCCTCTGTATGTAGCAGAGCCGATCGGACAGTTGCTGCTTCTAGTCTCCTATGGAGACTATTGAAGTAAGCAAAAAGTAAAAAAAAAAAAGTTTTTAAAAATATAAAAAAATATAAAAGTTTAAATCACCCCCCTTTCGCCCCATTCAAAATAATTTTTAAAAAAACCCGTTCAGAATTGCCTGATCTATCAATATAAAAAAAGAATTAATCCGATCGGTAAATGGCGTAACGAGAAAAAAATTCTAAACGCCAGAATTACGTTTTTTGGTCGCCGCAAAATTGCAATAAAATGCAATAACGGGTGATCAAAACATCGGATCTACCCCAAAATGTTATCAATAAAAATGTCAGCCTGGCGTGCAAAAAATAAGCCATCACCCAGCCCCAGATCACAAAAAATTGAGACACTACAGGTCTCGGAAAATGGCGCCATTTTTTTTTTTTTTACCAAATTTTGGAATTTTTTTTCACCACTTAAATATAAAAGAACCTATACATGTTTGGTGTCTATGAACTTGTAATGACCTGTAGAATAAGAATGGCAGGTCCGTTTTAGCATTCAGTGAACGTGGTAAAAAAAATAAATAAAAAACAACTGTGGTATTGCACTTTTTTTGCAATTTTACCGCACTTGGAATTTTTTTCCCGTTTTCCCGTACAGGATATGGTAAAACTAGTAATGGCGTTGAAAAGTACAACTCGTTCCGCAAAAAATAAGCCCTCACATGGTCATATTGACCAAAAAGTAAAAACGCTATGGCTCTGGGAACAAGGGGAGCAAAAAACGAAAATGCAAAAACGGAAAATGCTCCGGGGCTTAAGGGGTTAAAAAGTAACTTATTGGACGCTGCCTCTGGCCCGGCCTAATAGACTTTTGTACATTACAGGCCCAGGCACCATTATTAGGCATTTATATATCGTATTAAAGGCCCTGTCACACATAACGAGATCGCTAGCGAGATCGTTACTACGTCACGGTTTTGAGACCGCTGGAGAGTCTTATCGTGATCGTTGGGGAGCCGTCAAACATGCAGAACTTGCCAATGATTTCGGCCGCCCCAGCGATCTAACTAACGATCTCGGTGGTCGTTGGGGCGCTTTCACACAGCAGCTATTTCAACAATCTACACCTTGATAGGGACTGTACTGTGTCACAAAAGGTCCTGTCACACATAACGATATCGCTAGCGAGATCGTTAGTAGGTCACGGTTTTGGGATCACTGGAGATTCGTTTCATGATCGCTGGGGAGCTGTCAAACATGCAGAACTTCCCAATGATTTCGGCCGCCCCAGCGATCTAACTAACGATCTCGGTGGTCGTTGGGACGCTTTCACACAGCAGCTATTTCAACAATCCACACCTTGATAGGGACTGTACTGTGTCACAAAGGCATGCATAAAATTACTTTTCCGCGCCCCCTCATCTCCGATTGGTGAACGCTACTGCGTTCTGATTTGGCGGCCTTCGTTTAACACAAGATCACCCACCAGACGGGATCGCTACTGCGTCTCCAGTCAGATGGGAACACTGGTGTGTGCATTGTTCCTGTACAGATGTATGGATGTCCATATATTTATATGAATATATATATATAGAGATGTAAATGGCCATTTATGTGTATGCATATCTGTATGTTTGGGAGTATGTATGTGTATATATAGTTACCTGTATACGTATGTGTATATGAGTGTGTGTGTGTATATATTTATGTACTTAAAAATATGTATGAGTACATGGATGAATCTGTTTACATACGAGTACACGAATGTATATGCGTGTATGTATGTATCTGTATACGCATGTGTATACATATGTATATACAGTACAGACCAAAAGTTTGGACACACCTTCTCGTTTAAAGATTTTTCTGTATTTTCATGACTTTGAAAATTGTACATTCACACTGAAGGCATCAAAACTATGAATTAACACATGTGGAATTATATACTTAACAAAAAAGTGTGAAACAACTGAAAATATGTCTTATATTCTAAGTTCTTCAAAGTAGCCACCTTTTGCTTTGATGACTGCTTTGCACACTCTTGGCATTCTCTTGATGAGCTTCAAGAGGTAGTCACCGGAAATGGTTTTCACTTCACAGGTGTGCCCTGTCAGGTTTAATAAGTGGGTTTTCTTTCCTTATAAATGGGGTTGGGACCATCAGTTGTGTTGTGCAGAAGTCAGGTGGATACACAGCTGATAGTCATATTAAATAGACTGTTAGCTGCTTTTTTCTTGTCATAATACAAATTCTAAGTAAAGAAAAATGAGTGGCCATCATTACTTTAAGAAATGAAGGTCAGTCAGTGCGAAAAATTGGGCAAACTTTGAATGTGTCCCCAAGTGCAGTTGCAAAAACCATTAAGCGCTACAAAGAAACTGGCTCACATGAGGACCGCCCCAGGAAAGGAAGACCAAGAGTCACCTCTGCTTCTGAGGATAAGTTTATCCGAGTCACCAGCCTCAGAAATCACAGGTTAATAGCAGTTCAGAGACCAGGTCAATGCCACACAGAGTTCTAGCAGCAGACACATCTCTACAACAACTGTTAAGAGGAGACTTCATGGTAAAATAGCTGCTAGGAAACCACTGCTAAGGACAAGCAACAAGCAGAAAAGACTTGTTTGGGCTAAAGAACACAAGGAAGGACATTAGACCAGTGGATATCTGTGCTTTGGTCTGATGAGTCCAAATTTGAGATCTTTAGTTCCAACCACCGTGTCTTTGTGCGAAGCAGAAAAGGGGAATGGATGGACTCTACATGCCTGGTTCCCACCGTGAAGCATGGAGGAGGAGGTGTGGGGGTGCTTTGCTCGTGACACTGTTGGGGATTTATTCAAAATTGAAGCCATACTGAACCAGCATGGCGACCACCGCATCTTGCAGCGGCATGCTATTCCATCCGGTATGCGTTTAGTTGGACCATCATTTATTTTTCAACAGTACAATGACCCGAAACACACCTCCAGGCTGTGTAAGGGCTATTTGACCAAGAAGGAGAGTGATGGGGTGCTACGCCAGATGACCTGGCCTCCAGAGTCACCAGTCCTGAACCCAATCGATATGGTTTGGGGTGAGCTGGACCGCAGAGTGAAGGCAAAAGAGCCAACAAGTGCTAAGCATCTCTGGGAACTCCTTCAAGATTGTTAGAAGACCATTTCCGGTGACTACCTCTTGAAGCTCATCAAGAGAATGCCAAGAGTGCAAAGCAGTCATCCATGCAAAAGGTGGTTACTTTGAAGAACCTAGAATATAAGACATATTTTCAGTTGTTTCACACTTTTTTGTTAAGTATATAATTCCACATGTGTTAATTCATAGCTTTGATGCCTTCAGTGTGAATGTACAATTTTCAAAGTCATGAAAATACAGAAAAATCTTTAAATGAGAAGGTGTGTCCAAACGTTTGGTCTGTACTGTGTATATATATATGGACTGCTTACTGCGGTGACTACTGCTACTACTGAAAGAATGAGAAACAAAGCTTTTGCATAGTAGAACACACAGTTTATTAGACACATCAGTACAGAAATGTCAGTAGTGTAGAAACATGAGTAGCTGCCCACTATAGGTTCTGATGCTGCCAAGGAACAGCACCAGGACCGTTAAAATACTGTCAGTAGTTGTCGCGGCAGGTCTTCGCATCATGGGTGTTTCTGCCATGTCCCACTGGTTGAAGGCCTGCAATTGCAGGATCGTTTGCACGCCATTCACTGAGCTCCACTTCCCCATTGGCTAGGTCCACAGAGTCCACGAAGCGAGCCGGACAGTACGTAATTGCATCACGTAAACGCAGAAAGTTGTGAAGCGTGCAACAGGCCAAAACAACACCGTCTATTGATGTAAGCTTCATGTTAATTGCCGTATGAAAAACTCTGAAGCGGTTGGCCATGATACCGAAGGTATTTTCTACAACACGACGTGCCCTTGACAAACGATAATTGAAAATTCTTCTTTCCTGGGTAAGACTTTTTTGGGGGAACGGTTTAATAAGATTGGGATGAAGTGGGAAGGCTTCATCGCCGACAAAAACAAAATTAAGGTTACCTGTAGTCTCTGAGTTGGGAGGCAAGTGTAGGTCACAGTTGTCCAATCGCTCTCCAAAAAGTGTGTGCTCTAAAACACCACCTTCAGAAACCCTGCCGTTCATGCCAACATCTACATTTATAAATTCGTAATTGGCGTTAACAAGGGCCATCATGATGATGCTGAAATAGCCCTTATAATTATAAAAATAGGATCCGCTATTTGGTGGCTGAGTGATTCGGACATGTTTCCTGTCCAAAGCCCCACCACAGTTAGGGAACTGCCACAGCTGCTCAAAATCAGAGGCAATCTTTTTCCATTCCTCCTCCGTGTTGGGAAACTGTATGTAACTACGTAGACTGTGGTAAATCGCATTACATGTCTCCGGAATTAGAACGCTGAGCATGGGCCTTGAAATGGCTGCAGAAAAATGCAAGTCTTGGAGTGAGCGTCCGGTGGCCAGGAATCTCAGTGTGACTGCCAATCTTTCATCTGCCGGAATGGCAGCACGCATCGCTGTATCCTTCCTTGGAATACTTGGCGTAACTCGTTCCAGTAACTCTTTAAATGATTCCTCTGACATCCTCAGATAGTTGCAGAAATCATGAGGATTCTTCTCCTGAAGCTCTCTTACAAGTTGCATGTGGGACAATTCAGACCTCTTCTGCAGCCACTCTCTGGTCCACATGCGACGGTTTCGTTTGGAACGCCTCTGTAGCTCTCGTGCCTCATCTTGACGCCGAGCTTCCTCAACCAGCAATGCAGCAACCACAATAGCACACTGCCCGTCGTCCATGATGTGCAAACTGCAAACATAACATGGAAAGATGAGAACACTTTCAACAAAACAATGCAAGTATTTAAACTGTACATAAAAAATATCATGGAAAACCGTGTTCCATTCCGTTAGTGAGCGTGACAGAAAACGTGCTGTGTGAGTGCGTGTGCATGAGACCCCTAAAATATCTGTCCATGCAAAAGCATATATATACAGATAGAAGCCAAGCCCTCCCTCCCTGAAGAGCAATGATAGCAGATAATTGGTAAATGTCCTATAAATGAATTAAAAATGGAAACTCATTTGAGACCTCAAACAATACCTACCTCGCTAAAGATGCCTGATTTCTTCAAAGCGGAGTCACAGCTGGAGAACGCTACAATGATCCGCAAAAATCAGCACTAGTCCAATGAATGGATATTAACAGCCCGGAGAACTCTGCTAGGATCTGCAATCAAGCATGAGGTCAGAAACAAAGGATGGAATCGCTATCCTGTTGCCTTCTTTAATGAGAACGCTGTAGCGACCACCAATCGGGGACGAGGGGCGCGGAAAAGTCCAATTTATGCATGCCTACGTGTCTCAGTTCTGAATCGCTAACGAGGTCATTGATAAGGTGTCAAATACAGCGATGCACACTGCCCAGCGGGAGCGCAACGACCCAGGAATGGTCCAGGAAGCTTTGTAACGATCAGCGATCTCACAGCAGGGGCCTGATCGTTGCTACCTGTCACACGTAACGAGAGCGCTAGCGATGTCGCTATTGCGTCACAAAACCCGTGACGTATCAACGATCTCGCTAGCGATCTCGTTATGTGTGACAGGGCCTTAACTAGGAAGCCCCATATTATCAAGACCTTGGGGGAGGAGGGACATTCAGCAAAACTCTACCAAACCTTCTTAGATGCCATGTTTGTAATTGTCAGCAGCAAGTGGTTAAACTGCCAGGGATTTTATTGCAGCCGCACCCATGCCATCCCTGCGGTGTACATCTATGTTCTGGTGCCCAAAAGAGGTTTTTTGTTTTTCTTAAATGTTTAAAAATAAGAAAATTTCTCTTTGCATGTATTTTTCTTTTTACAAGAATTGTTGGTACCAATTTTCTTTTGAAACATTTTAACCGGTTCCCGACCGCCCACTGTAGATAAACGTCGGCGCTTGCCGGGCTCTGTGCAGTGCCGACGTTTAAACACGGTGGGTGGTCTCGCAGTGCTCAGGACTCCCAGGGTCCTGCAAGCACTGCGATTCCGGTGCAGAGCGTTAGCTCTGACAGGGTACATCATCGGGACCTGATTAGATCAGGTCCCAGTGATGTTAACCCTTTGCTGTCTTCTATATGCTGTGATCTATAGTGATCACGGCATATAGGAGACAGCAGGAAGAGAGGGGGGTCGTCTTACTTACCTCCGAAGACCTCCGTTTCGTTTGAGGACCTGGGGTTGCTATGGCAGCTGGAGGTCACATGACCGCCTCCAGCTCTGCCATATATGGTGTCCTTCCTGTCTGACTTCAGCTTGTATGTAGCTGAAGTCAGACAGGAGACTCTGACTGAAACAGTCAGTGAAGATCTCATATAATGTAATATATGTGTATTACATTACATGAGATCAGTGATCAGAAAAATAAAAATTAATGTCCCATACAGGGACTAAGTAAAAATGTAAAAAAAAGTAAAAAAAAGTTTTAAAACTATTAAAAAAAAAAATCACAAAATAAATAAAAATAAATAAATAAAATATTAAACCAATAAATCCGTAAATTATTACAAAACCAAAAAAAGTACACACATTTGGTATCGCCGCGTCCGAAACAACCCGAGCTATAAAACTGTCACACTAATTAACTCCTTCTGTGCACACCGTAATAAAAATAAATAAAAAACGAAGCAAAAAACTATGCTTTTTCCTCATATCGCCAAACAAAAAGTGGAAAAAAATGCGATCAAAAAGCATAATAGAAATAAAAATGGTACCACTGAAAACGTCATCTTGTTCCGCAAAAAAAAGCCGCCATACAGCTCCATCAGCCAAAAAATAAAAAAGTTATAGCGCTCAGAATAAAGCAATGCAAAAAAAATATTTTTTTTTCTATAAAATTGTTTTATTGTGTAAAAGCGCCAAAACATGAAAAAAATACAGTAAGTGTAGTATCGCTGTAAACGTACTGACCCGAAGAATAACGCTGCCTGATCACTTTTACCACACGCAGAACGGCATAAAAAAAAACTCAAAAAACAATTCCTGAAGTGTTTGTTTTTGTTAACTTTACCTCCCAAAAAACGGAATAGAAAGCGATCAAAAAATGTCACATGCCCAAAAATGGTTCCAATAAAAATTTCAACTCGTCCCGCAAAAAACAAGCCATCACATGACTCTATCGGCCGAAATATGGAAAAATTATAGCTCTCAAAATATGGTGATGCAAAAACTAGATTTTGCAAAAAAAGCGTATTTTAGTGTGTGACAGCTGTCAGTCATAAAAACCCGATATAAATCTGGTATCTCTGTAATCGCACCGACCCGAAGAATAAAGTAATCTAATCAGTTATATCACACTAGGAACGGCATAAAAAATAAATAAAACAAATATTATTCACCTGCTACTGATTTGTTTATTATGTCTCCCAAAGATCCCAGTAAGGCTCTGCTCACATTTATCCTGTGCTCTGCGCTGAGCGCTTACACCAGAGTTTCCGTGTAAATCTCTGAAATACGTGATTCAGCCAGAACCCATGATGGAAGATTCCCTGTAATGAGGCAGATATAGGCCACTGTGGATGCCGTCTAGCCTGGGATCCCACGGTGTCATTTGTTTTAGGCGTGCATAAAAGTGCGGTTGGCCACAGTTTTGTGCACTTCTGAAAAAAAGGACACCACTAAACAGAGGCCAGACGGAGTCCAGAGTAACTCAGCTGCCTCATTATAGTGAATGGATCCTGCAGGGGTTTCATCTGAATTACATCACTTGGAAAATTAGATGGAAACCCCGATGTAAGTGCTCAGCCTAGAGCGCCGGATAAATGTTACGTAAAATGTTCCCAATAAAAGCTTCAACTCAGTCCTCAAAAAAAGCTAGTCCCCACTCAGGTCCATCATCTGTTAAAAATATAAGGGACTTCCAAGTTACTGGTAGCAGAAAGGCTCTGGAAAAGCAAAATGGTCCTTGCCCCCCAAAAGAAATTCAGAAAATTTTGTTCTCCCAAATCCAAATGCCTATTCTACAATAATTTGTTCTCCAATTGTCAAATAGCGCTCCTTCCCCCTCAAATCTCACCGTATGGCTAAGTGGTACGATACAGCCACATATGGGGTATTGACACTTTTAGAAGAAATTGTGTGACACATTTCGGCACCATTTTTACCCATTGCCCTGTGTGAAAATGTAAAATCTGAGGGTAAAACATTTTTTTGTGGTAAAAATATAATTATGCTTTTTTCACTGCCCAATGGTATAAATTAAAAAATGCTCACTACTTTCCTAGATGAATTCCTTGAGAGGTGTAGTTTACAAAATGGGGTCACTTGTGGGGGTTTCTGCTGTTTTGGCATGTCAGCGACTCTTCAAATGTGACATGGTGTCTGCTGCCTATCCCAGCCAACATAGCGCTCCTTTCTCTTCCGAACCCTGCCGTACACCAAAGCAGTGGTTTTCCCCCACATATGGGGTATCTGCGTACTCAGGAGAAATTGCACAACAAATTTCATGGTGCAATTTATCCTGTTACCCTTATGATAATGCAAAATTAGGGAATGAAAAACATTTTTTGAGGGAAAAATGTGAAAATTTTATTTTTAAGGCTCAATATTATAAACTTCTGTGAAGCAGCTGGGGGTGCAAGGTGCTCACCACACATCTAGATAAGTTCCCTAAGGGGTCTAGTTTCCAAAATGGTGGCACTTGTGGGGGGTTTCCACTGTTTAGGCACATTAGGGGCTCCCCAAATGTGACATGGCGTCCGCTAATTATTCAAACAAATTTTACATTCAAAAAGTCAAATGGCGCTCCTTCCCTTTCAAACCCTGCCATGTGCCCAAACAGTAATTTGCCTCCACATATGGGGTATCAGCGTGTTCAGGAGAAATTGCATAACAAATTTCATGGTGCAATTTATCCTATTACCCTTATGATAATGCAAAATTAAGGGATGAAAAACGGTTTTGTGGGAAAAATGTGAAAATTTTATTTTTACGGCTCAATATTATAAACTTCTGTGAAGCAGCTGGGGGTTCAAGGTGCTCACCACACATCTAGATAAGTTCCCTAAGGGGTCTAGTTTCCAAAATGGTGTCACTTGTGGGGGGTTTCCACTGTTTAGGCACATCAGGAGCTCTCCAAACGCAACATGGCGTCCGCTAATTATTCAGACAAATTTTACATTCAAAAAGTCTAATGGCGCTCCTTCCCTTCCGAACCCTGCCGTGCGCCCAAACAGTGGTTTTCCCTCACATATGGGGTATCAGCACGCTCAAGAGAAATTGCACAAAAAAATTTGGGGTCCATTTTTTCATGTTACCCCTGTGAAAATAAAAAAATTGGGTCTAAAGTAACATTTTTGTGAAAAAAGTTAAATGTTAATTTTTTTCTTCCACATTCCAAAAATTCCTGTGAAGCACCTGAAGGGTTAATAAAGTTCTTGAATGTGGTTTTGAGCACCTTGAGGGGTGCAGTTTTTAGAATGGTGTCACTTTTGGGTATTTTCTGTCATAAAGACCCCTCAAAGTGACTTCAAATGTGATGTGGTCCCTAAAAAAATGGTTTTGTAAATTTTGTTGGAAAAATGAGAAATCGCTGGTCAACTTTTAACCCTTATAGCTCCCTAACAAAAAAAAATTTGGGTTCCAAAATTGTGCTGATGTAAAGTAGACATGTGGGAAATGTTATTTATTAACTATTTTGTGTGACATATCTCTCTGATTTAAGGGCAGGAAAATTCAAAGTTTGAAAATTGCAAAATTTTCAAAATTTTCGCCAAATTTCCGATTTTTTCACAAATAAACACAAGTGATATCGAAGAAATTTTACCACTATCATGAAGTACAATATGTCACGAAAAAACATTCTCAGAATCAGGGGAATACGTTGAAGCGTTCCAGGGTAATTACTTCATAAACTGGCAGTGGTCAGAATTGAAAAAATTGGCCCGGTCACGAAGGCAAAAACAGGCTCTGGCGCGAAGTGGTTAATATCTGCTTTATTTCTGTTGTTTTTCTTGCAATATAGGAAAGACTAATGTCATCCTCATCGTGAAGTAGTTATTCCTCATGTCACGTGTAATGAATATCTCCTGCAGTATTGCTAATGCCGATTCCAGTGTCGGTAAATTAGATGACAGTTAGCTTTATGGAAGATGAGTCTATGAGAAACGTATTCAGCTGCCGACTCCGAGGAAGAAACTGCTTGTTGTCTGTGGCCTAAAATATATAGATTTTATTAGCAGATATAAAGAAAAAAACTAAATAGTGTAAAATAATAAATCTCATATTTTTCTCTTATTATCTCCAGTAATTGTATTATTACCCAGGATTTTTATGATGTTACATCTACTTATCTTCTTCTCATTCAGATCTCTACAATATCAGATCCTCTCAGTGACAATCTTCTATATAAGAGAGTTTTCCTGATTTATCCATCAAACGTGGATATGGACAGAGACAAGATGGCGGAGAGGATATTACACCTCACCCTAGAGATCCTCTTCCGGCTTACTGGAGAGGTGAGAGATTCTGATGACGTCACATTACATCATTCTTATCTATGGGAATAACAGATGGACAGAACTGGAGAGGTGAGGACTCTGGAAATGTCTGGAGTGAGATTTATTAATGTGTCTCTCCATAACCAGGATTACACAGTAGTGAAGAAGACCTCTAGTGAGCGCTGTCAGGCCCCTGTGTCTGAGGGATGGGGAAGACCCCTGAGCCCAATCACAGAGCCTCCACCTCACCCCCTGATACATGAGGACATCAATGACCAAAAGATCGTAGAACTCGCCTACAAGATGATTGAGCTGCTGACTGGAGAGGTGACACTGCTGGGAATGCTGGGACATTATACAGTAACGCTATGAAGGGATCGGGGGATGACGGTATCATTGTATGTGTCAGGTTCCTATAAGGTGTCAGGATGTTGCTGTCTATTTCTCCATGGAGGAGTGGGAGTATTTAGAAGGACACAAAGATCTGTACAAGGACGTCATGATGGAGGTTCCCCAGCCCCTCACATCACCAGGTAATAGACAGGACTAAATACACACGGCCTATAATTATCTGTATGTAAAGAATGAATTCAATCCCTGTATGTGTTTCCTCCAGATCTGTCCAGTAAGAGGACAACACCAGAGAGATGTCCCCGTCCTCTTCTTCCACAGGACTGTAAACAAGAAGACCCCAATGTTCCTCAGGATCATCAGGTAGATGGAGAGAAGGTGTCATGAGATCTCCCCTATGATGTGTAGACGGCTGTGAAGGTCTTGTTATCAGTTTTGTTTTATCCACCAGTATTATAGGTTTTATACATGTGTAATGAGAACGGTGGAGATGGTAGGATTAGAGCTGATCATAGATGGGACTTCTCTATCTGTCTGTTACTTTTATAATATTTGTTTCAGGCTGAAGATCTGACCCATATTAATACTACAGAGACATATATGAGGAGTGATGAGTGGTGTAAAGAGAAGATTCCTACATATGACTACCCAGGTGAGTAGTAACCACTAAATGCAGAGAAGTCACAGATTCTTCTCAGTCACCGGCTGTGGCTGCTTTATCAGTTCAGTAGTCCGGCCATATCACAATCGTGTGGTCACCATTTTGCCGCTGGAGCATAACATTCGCCTCCATCTGAAAATGTTCAAATGACTTTGTGAATTGTGAAAGCCCTTTTCTGTAGAATTTACAATCTGGAGGATCCACCTACCCCCTGGGATTAGGAGACGCTGACCGTTACCTGCCCAGATCTGTAAACTATAAAGCCAAAAGACAGCGTATGTAGAATGTGCTGACAAGTGAGAAAATCACTTGAAGAAAAATATGATGGGCGGAGGGTAATGATGCAATAACAGCAGAGTTTCCTTTTATCTAAACTTTAAAATTTATTTTAAATCTAACTTCAAACAGGATTGTGATAAACTATACAGAAAGCATTACTCCTGTGCCATGATATATCTCTAAGCTGTGCTTGGCTGATGGCTGTAATATACATTTATTCACGCCTGAAGGAGATGTGTTGGCTCCAGCCCTGGTTTCATGGATTCACTCCACGTCATAAATTTCGTTATGTTTTCAATCCTAAAGAATTCAGATTACTGCACAATCTCTCCTGAAATGGGGGCGCTAATACTTTCTCTACTCTTCTGCTCAGGAGTTATAGTAGCTCCAATGCTCCACCATATATGAGTACAATTCCGGTTTAGTGTTGGAGCTCTCCCCTCATACATACGTTGTTATTGGGGATGTAACATATCTTTTATTCTGTATTTTTTTCCAGGTTCATTCTGTATAATACCTTTATTGTGGTGGGATCGGCCTGACTCACTTATGTGTCTCTGTAACTCCCTGGTAGTCTTTAAAAGAAGGTCTCCATTGCCTCTTCCAAATGCCCGAGGGCTAAATTTAAGACACCTCAGCTCTGCACTATTATAAAAAGTTTTCTTTGAACGTCTAATATCTCTTCTTGAAACTCATCTGACAGAAAATATTGTCCCTTACGATAGTTTAGATTGCCAAGAGCCACCGAGCCCCATACTCCAATTACCCCAGAGAGGTTTCATCATTAGTTACTCATTTATTACTGATGAAGACTGCTGAGTTTGGTCATTTCAGTAGATGTGTTATTGTCTATAGTCACAGTTTTTGACTACAGTAGTTGGTTCCCAAAATACTTGATTTAACCTCTTCCTGCAGCCAGTTTTGTGTTGTTAATCAGGTCTCATTTTCCTAATCTAACGTGTCACTTTATATGGTGATAACTTTGGAATTCTTCACAAAGGATAATAGGAAACAAATGGACCTTACAAATTATTTTCCAACTTCTTGTGACTCTGACAATACCCTATATACGGTTGTACACTACTGTCTGGGCACATGGCAGGTTAAGAAGGGAAGAAGCGCCATTTAGCTATCTGAATGCAGATCTTGCTGGAATAGTTTGCAGACACAATGTATTGGGGGCGCTGTTCATGGTCACCTGGCAGCTCAAAAGATGGCTACCACAAACAGGCTTGGCGCTATCTACTTCATTTTCTAGATCCCAGGGATTGTCTTGCTCATCACCATTTAACCCCTCTACATGGATCTAGAGTTACACAGGGACCCCTAGGCTTGGGCCACGGTGTTATCTGCAGTTCTGTAGTGTGAGATGGCAAGAAGAATAGTCAGGTAGCCGGGTCAGAACCAGGAAGGCAGAGAAAATACAAAATCAGAAGACACAAGAGTAGTCAGTAAACGGGCCGAGGTCACAACAGGAAACAAATACACAAGCCGGGAGCTGAGCACAGAGGACTGAACCAGAGGAGAACAAGGCTGTATCTGGCAGCTTCCAGCAATATGCTTCCAGCTTTGCTAGGGTATGGTGCTTTCCAATTGGCTGAAGTACATTACTTCAGCTGGACCACACACACCCATACTGCCAGACAGGATGGTTCAACAGGTCACAGGCACCCGAATCCTAATGGCTGGATAGAGCCTGCACCGCGCAGAGCTTCTGGTTCTGACGTCTCTTCCATCACCAGCGCCGCCTGCAGGATGAATAAGGCGGCTTCTGGTGACAGAAGCAGACGTCGCAGGAACAGATCCCAGAGGAGATGGGACCCACCATTTGCAGAAGCCCTAATATGACAAAATGTCAGAAAACCAAAGCAGTAGAAATCCCCATAAAGTGACTTCATTTTGGAAATTATAACTCTCAGTGAATTAATCTATAGGAGTTTTGATTATTTTGACTCCATAGGCACTTTCTGAAAATTAGCACGCAGGGATGTTGGAGAGAAAAAATTGCACATGGGCCATTTTTTACCAAACACATTGTGCCCAGATTGTGCTCCAGGAGACACACACCCTAAATTAAGTCGGATCTTCTCACTATAGTAATGCCAAATACATGGATGCTAAATGTTGTTTGGGCGCAGAAGCGAGGGGGGATTTGACTTCGAAAGAGCGGATTTTGCTGGATTGGTTTATGGAAGCCATGTTGATTCTAAAGAACCTTTGAGAATCTAATAATGTGGAATCCTCTGTTTGACTTGAGTGGGGGTTTGTTTTTTTGTGGGATGAGTAGAAGTTTTTATTGGTATCATTTCTGCAGAATGAACAAACAGTTGGACACCACGCTCCACTGGTTCATCCTATGAGGTTTTCTATTAGACTGTGAACTGTCATTCTGTCAATAACTTCCCATTTCTACAGATATTTTAAGTACAATTAACACAAGAATCCCATAGAAAAATAAATTAAGATTACATACCACTTCTAAATCAATCTAAACAAACACATCCCTGGGCTACATGCTAATCCAGGGAAATGAAGAGATATATGCTCAAGTTTAAAAATCAATTTTATTAGACACAATTATAATAAATAGAGGAATATTTAAAATCCTCTATTGTTTAGATTTGTGTCTAATAAAATAGATTTTTAAACTTGAGCATATATCTCTTCATTTCCCTGGATTAGCATGTAGCCCAGGGATGTGTTTGTTTAGACATTTTAAGTAGAAATGTTAAAAAATATAAATTTCAAGGACATTTTATTCAAAATTAATAATTGTTTTTTTTCTTGGAAGATGACTGTACCAGAAGATCAGAGGGACAAGAGATTTTTAAATCTGATGATCTTGAGATCCCACAGGATACAATTGAAGTGAATGTCATTACTCCAGATTTACCAGCATCCCTTCACAGCAAAGATCTGTCATCTGATCCTTTGAAACAGATCCTGTCTTCCGATTCATTACCGACTACTAAGGAAAATCAAAATAAAATAAGAACAAAACGAACTGCTCCTAAAGCAAAGAAATCATTTTCATATTCAGAAAATGGAAACCGTTTTACCCTCAAAAAGTCTATTCTTAAACATCAAAACATACACACAATGGATAATAGATTTTTTTATTCCAAACGTGGAAAATGTTTTAACCATAAATCAGTTTTTGTTAATCACCAGAGAACCCACAAGGGGGAGAAGCCTTTTTCATGTTCAGAATGTGGGAAATGTTTCAACCGGAAAGCACATCTTAATATCCACCAGAGAACCCACACAGGGGAGAAGCCTTTTTCATGTTCAGAATGTGGGAAATGTTGTAACCTTAAATCAGATCTTGTTCGTCACCAGAGAACCCACACAGGGGAGAAGCCATTTTCATGTTCAGAATGTGGGAAATGTTGTAACTTTAAATCAGATCTTGTTCGTCACCTAAGAACCCACACAGGGGAGAAGCCTTTTTCTTGTTCAGAATGTGGGAAATGTTTTAACCAAAAATCAGTTTTGATTAATCATCAGAGAACTCACTCAGGGGAGAAGCCTTTTTCCTGTTCAGAATGTGGGAAATGTTTTACCCAGAAATCAAATCTTGTTAATCACCAAAGAACTCACACAGGGGAGAAGCCTTTTTCATGTTCAGAATGTGGAAAATGTTTTAATCGTAAAATCAATCTTGATAACCACCAGAGAACCCACACAGGGGAGAAGCCTTTTTCATGTTCAGAATGTGGGAAATGTTTTAACCATAAATCAGTTTTTGTTAATCACCAGAGAACCCACAAGGGGGAGAAGCCTTTTTCATGTTCAGAATGTGGGAAATGTTTCAACCGGAAAGCACATCTTAATATCCACCAGAGAACCCACACAGGGGAGAAGCCTTTTTCATGTTCAGAATGTGGGAAATGTTGTAACCTTAAATCAGATCTTGTTCGTCACCAGAGAACCCACACAGGGGAAAAGCCATTTTCATGTTCAGAATGTGGGAAATGTTGTAACTTTAAATCAGATCTTGTTCGTCACCTAAGAACCCACACAGGGGAGAAGCCTTTTTCTTGTTCAGAATGTGGGAAATGTTTTAACCAAAAATCAGTTTTGATTAATCATCAGAGAACTCACTCAGGGGAGAAGCCTTTTTCCTGTTCAGAATGTGGGAAATGTTTTACCCAGAAATCAAATCTTGTTAATCACCAAAGAACTCACACAGGGGAGAAGCCTTTTTCATGTTCAGAATGTGGAAAATGTTTTAATCGTAAAATCAATCTTGATAACCACCAGAGAACCCACACAGGGGAGAAGCCTTTTTCATGTTCAGAATGTGGGAAATGTTTTAACCATAAATCACATCTTAATAAACACCAGAGAACTCACACAGGGGAGAAGCCATTTTCATGTTCAGAATGTGGGAAATGTTTTAACCATAAATCAGCTTTGGTAAAGCACCAGAGAACCCACACAGGGGAGAAGCCATTTTTCTAATCTTTTTTTTTAATCCAATAAATTTTTATTGAGATTTTTTTCATTAGTTTTTTTTTTTTTTACAAAACAAGAAACCAGTACATACAATAAAAAAATAACATATCATAGGGATGACATACATGCATCTCTCCTGTATATCCTTTCAGCTTGCCCATTACCGTCTGATAACTTGCAGTTACTATATCTTACAATTAACATTTCACATTCTTGAAATCTCTTATATAACCATAATATTGTAATAAACATTATAATCCTATACACATATAGGTGTGCTATATTACCCATACCACATGTTAAGGAATTCCAATACTCATTACAATGAAACATTAGACCTCGCCAATACCCCCTTCTCCCATAAGTCATTGTCTCTCCAACAATAACCCCCTTGGTGGCATTCTAGGTGTATCCAACCATAAGCCCCATATTTTCTCTAATGTATTCATTCAGTTTTGTTTTTTATATACACCTTTTTCTAATCTGATAATATTATTTATCCTATTTTTGAGTTCACTCATTTCTGGAGGGGAGGGGTTAATCCATTTGGATGCAATATGTTTCCTAGCTTGAAATAAAATGTGTGAAATCCCTATTGAAATTGGGTCAAATTTCATATCATCCTCTAATATACCTAATAGGCAATTTTTTTAGTCTGGTTCAATATCTATTTTATATACCCTCTTTATAATAGACAAAAGTATTATTTTCTACCCAAAAGGGCGTCCATCTTGATTGTGCATTAAATGAATGCCGAAACTGTAGATATTTATACAATTGTTTATTTGTCAACCCAAATCCCCCCTTTAATTGATCAAAGGACTTAAGTTTCCCTTCAGACAATGTTTTATATCGTATATATGTTTTATATGTTTTATATCGTATATATTCCTTTATCCACCCAACTCCGGAATCCCTCTAATTTATAGACCTCTGCATATTTATTATTAAACCATATAGGTATAGATTCATTGCAGTCTCCTATTTCCATTATATCTTTACCCCTATCCCAGACCTTGTAGAGTAGAGCAAGTGTAGGGTATAGTGATTTCTTGTGTGCGAGGTCATTCAGTTCCACTATATGAATAGGAATATTCCACGGTGTCCTGAGGTAATTAACCCCTTAATACTATTTGGGTTTGCAGCGCTTTGCCACCCACCCAAATGTTGCAATATAATATATTAGTGCATTAGGAATCGCCAATCCACCAGATTCCTCGTCACTTTGTAGTTATTCACATTTTATCCTAGACGATTTCTTTTTCCATATAAGAGAATGAAACTTGCTATGAATTTTCTGAAAATGGGAATTATGGATCCAAATAGGGGCATTATGCAGAATGTATGAGAGTTGGGGCATCAATATCATTTTTAATAAGTTCCCTCTTCCTACAGCTGATAATGGTAATCTCCACCACACATCGATTTTCTTTTTATACTTTTCCAGAAGATATAGATTCAGTGCAATGTAATCCGGAGATCTTTTTGTGATATTTATACTCGGTATTAGAATTTCTCAACAGTTTGTATTCGTGTAGGTTCTAATATGCTGGAATTAGGGATATCCTCAAATGGTAGAATAACCGACTTATCCCAATTAATGGACAGGCCTGACCATTCACCAAACTCTCCAATAATATTCAGACTAGGATCAATAGACTTCTGGATATCACCTACAGTAGAAACCAGAAGTTTCCATACACTATATAAAAAGATACATCTGCATGTTTTTCTCAGTATCTGACATGAAATCAGAATAAACCTTTCCCGCTTTAGGTGAATTAGGATTACCATCATTTATAATATTTGCCAAATGCCAGAATAATGAGAGAGAGAGAGAATGCTTTAAGGCATTACACATCCCTATAGGCTTTTCACTTCCAGTATTCCTATGTCAGGGGTGATGTGCAGACGTGCGGCTCTGTCACCGCTGTAGATGTGGAGGGCAGGGATTGTGCTGCTTTCCTCAGATGACCGGACATTGCTCTGTTATTCCCAATGCTGAGATGAATGACAGAGGGCGGTGCTGGGGCACATACTGACAGCCAATGAGTGTGCAGAGGTCAGTGCTGGGGCAGATACTGACAGCCAATGAGTGTGCAGAGGTCAGTGCTGGGGCAGATACTGACAGCCAATGAGTGTGCAGAGGGCGGTGCTGGGGCAGATACTGACAGCCAATGAGTGTGCAGCGGTCAGTGCTGGGGCAGATACTGACAGCCAATGAGTGTGCAGAGGGCGGTGCTGGGGCAGATACTGACAGCCAATGAGTGTGCAGAGGTCAGTGCTGGGGCAGATACTGAGAGCCAATGAGTGTGCAGAGGTCAGTGCTGGGGCAGATACTGAGAGCCAATGAGTGTGCAGAGGTCAGTGCTGGGGCAGATACTGAGAGCCAATGAGTGTGCAGAGGTCAGTGCTGGGGCAGATACTGACAGCCAATGAGTGTGCAGCGGTCAGTGCTGGGGCAGATACTGACAGCCAATGAGTGTGCAGCGGTCAGTGCTGGGGCAGATACTGACAGCCAATGAGTGTGCAGCGGTCAGTGCTGGGGAAGATACTGACAGCCAATGAGTGTGCAGAGGGCGGTGCTGGGGCAGATACTGACAGCCAATGAGTGTGCAGAGGGCAGTGCTGGGGCAGATACTGACAGCCAATGAGTGTGCAGCGGTCAGTGCTGGGGCAGATACTGACAGCCAATGAGTGTGCAGAGGGCAGTGCTGGGGCAGATACTGACAGCCAATGAGTGTGCAGAGGTCAGTGCTGGGGCAGATACTGACAGCCAATGAGTGTGCAGAGGGCGGTGCTGGGGCAGATACTGACAGCCAATGAGTGTGCAGAGGTCAGTGCTGGGGCAGATACTGACAGCCAATGAGTGTGCAGAGGTCAGTGCTGGGGCAGATACTGACAGCCAATGAGTGTGCAGAGGGCGGTGCTGGGGCAGATACTGACAGCCAATGAGTGTGCAGAGGTCAGTGCTAGGGCAGATAGTGACAGCCAATGAGTGTGCAGAGGGCGGTGCTGGGGCAGATACTGACAGCCAATGAGTGTGCAGAGGGCGGTGCTGGGGCAGATACTGACAGCCAATGAGTGTGCAGAGGTCGGTGCTGGGGCAGATACTGACAGCCAATGAGTGTGCAGAGGGTGGTGCTGGGGCAGATACTGACAGCCAATGAGTGTGCAGAGGGCGGTGCTGGGGCAGATACTGACAGCCAATGAGTGTGCAGAGGGTGGTGCTGGGGCAGATACTGACAGCCAATGAGTGTGCAGAGGGTGGTGCTGGGGCAGATACTGACAGCCAATGAGTGTGCAGAGGGCGGTGCTGGGGCAGATACTGACAGCCAATGAGTGTGCAGAGGTCGGTGCTGGGGCAGATACTAGCAGCCAATGAGTGCAGAGGTCGGTGCTGGGGCAGATACTGACAGCCAATGAGTGTGCAGAGGGTGGTGCTGGGGCAGATACTGACAGCCAATGAGTGTGCAGAGGGCGGTGCTGGGGCAGATACTGACAGCCAATGAGTGTGCAGAGGGCGGTGCTGGGGCAGATACTGACAGCCAATGAGTGTGCAGAGGGCAGTGCTGGGGCAGATACTGACAGCCAATGAGTGTGCAGCGGTCAGTGCTGGGGCAGATACTGACAGCCAATGAGTGTGCAGCGGTCAGTGCTGGGGCAGATACTGACAGCCAATGAGTGTGCAGAGGTCAGTGCTGGGGCAGATACTGAGAGCCAATGAGTGTGCAGAGGGCGGTGCTGGGGCAGATACTGACAGCCAATGAGTGTGCAGAGGGCGGTGCTGGGGCAGATACTGACAGCCAATGAGTGTGCAGAGGGCGGTGCTGGGGCAGATACTGACAGCCAATGAGTGTGCAGAGGGCGGTGCTGGGGCAGAAACTGACAGCCAATGAGTGTGCAGAGGTCAGTGCTGGGGCAGATACTGAGAGCCAATGAGTGTGCAGAGGTCAGTGCTGGGGCAGATACTGACAGCCAATGAGTGTGCAGAGGTCAGTGCTGGGGCAGATACTGACAGCCAATGAGTGTGCAGAGGGCGGTGCTGGGGCAGATACTGACAGCCAATGAGTGTGCAGCGGTCAGTGCTGGGGCAGATACTGACAGCCAATGAGTGTGCAGAGGTCAGTGCTGGGGCAGATACTGACAGCCAATGAGTGTGCAGAGGGCAGTGCTGGGGCAGATACTGACAGCCAATGAGTGTGCAGAGGGCAGTGCTGGGGCAGATACTGACAGCCAATGAGTGTGCAGAGGGCAGTGCTGGGGCAGATACTGACAGCCAATGAGTGTGCAGAGGTCAGTGCTGGGGCAGATACTGACAGCCAATGAGTGTGCAGAGGGCGGTGCTGGGGCAGATACTGACAGCCAATGAGTGTGCAGCGGTCAGTGCTGGGGCAGATACTGACAGCCAATGAGTGTGCAGAGGGCGGTGCTGGGGCAGATACTGACAGCCAATGAGTGTGCAGAGGTCGGTGCTGGGGCAGATACTGAGAGCCAATGAGTGTGCAGAGGTCAGTGCTGGGGCAGATACTGACAGCCAATGAGTGTGCAGAGGTCAGTGCTGGGGCAGATACTGACAGCCAATGAGTGTGCAGAGGTCAGTGCTGGGGCAGATACTGACAGCCAATGAGTGTGCAGCGGTCAGTGCTGGGGCAGATACTGACAGCCAATGAGTGTGCAGCGGTCAGTGCTGGGGCAGATACTGACAGCCAATGAGTGTGCAGAGGTCAGTGCTGGGGAAGATACTGACAGCCAATGAGTGTGCAGAGGGCGGTGCTGGGGCAGATACTGACAGCCAATGAGTGTGCAGAGGGCAGTGCTGGGGCAGATACTGACAGCCAATGAGTGTGCAGCGGTCAGTGCTGGGGCAGATACTGACAGCCAATGAGTGTGCAGAGGGCAGTGCTGGGGCAGATACTGACAGCCAATGAGTGTGCAGAGGTCAGTGCTGGGGCAGATACTGACAGCCAATGAGTGTGCAGAGGGCGGTGCTGGGGCAGATACTGACAACCAATGAGTGTGCAGAGGGCGGTGCTGGGGCAGATACTGACAGCCAATGAGTGTGCAGAGGGCAGTGCTGGGTCAGATACTGACAACCAATGAGTGTGCAGAGGGCGGGGCTGGACACTGAGGCCAGCTCTGGCTGTGAGGTTAGATAACACAGCACAGGGAGCTATCAAGTTTGATAGAGGCGCAGGTAAACAAACTGGGTGCAGGGAATAAAGCTGTAGTGTCAGTGTTAATATACTACATTACTGCCGTCTTCTCCTGTATCCAGTGCCGTTCTGCTCCTCTTCTCAGTTACCTGATGTTGAATTATACTTATTTTGTATACTTATATATATATAGGACTGTTTACCAGATGCGACTGTTCAAAGAATATATCACGATATTCTAATTAAAAAATTAGCGGTTTATTCTTGGATTGTCCATTAAAAAGAATAATTGCAGCAGTTATATAAAATAGGTGAAATAATTACAAAGTGATTGATTCATGAGTGTCCATCTTTCCCTGGATCCTGACTGGTATTTCGTGTGTTTGTGAAGCACATGTCCAGATGGACCTGCGTCTGGGCCTACATCATCAGCTGGTTTCCTCAACACGTAGATCCTCTGTCTGATGTAGTGTGAAGTAACAAAAGAGAGCGCCCCCTGCCTGTGTCTCACGTGGGTTATATATGGGTTATATAGGCCCCTCATAGCATCTGTTCTCTATATATGGCATTGACCATTTACCCTGAGCTAAGTATAAGAATAGCACGTCGTGTCAGTTAAACTCTACCACGAGGCTGACGCAATCTATAGAAATAAAAGTATAAAATGAATACGTATATATAATTAATTCTAAACAATATAATTACTATTTAACAATTCCCCCTTTTGAGGGAGACAGACATCAATTGGAATCCTCAAAGTAGAAAGGTTCATCATTAGGATAACAGGATCTTCTTTCTTTTCTTCTTCTTTGGCAATATAATTTAATGTCCATAATAATAATAATAGTAATAATATTATCAATATCGGATTATTGTTATATAATGATGTGGATTCATGTTATGGTAAGCCGTGACTAATATTCATATAAAATGTATAATTATACTTCCCTGAATCTAAATTAACGCAATCACTGGTCCAGTCGTCATCATTTTTGTCATCTGCTCTTCATCCCATCATTTTCTTGGTTCTTTTATAACACAGTCTTTAGATGAAAACTCCTTTGAAATAAATGACAGCGTGTAGCTATTGTACAGTCCATAATTGTATTCATCATTGTTCAATCCATAAACTGTTCTCTTTATTAGAAAATCATGTGTCAATCAGAATCCGTAAATTAAATGTTATTATTATTATTATTTATTATTATAGCGCCATTTATTGTTGATAACAAAACAAAGTCCATGGATGAAATGTAGCTTTAATATCTGTGTAATGTCACCTGGACTTACGTTGGATTGTCTTTGGATGATTCTGGAATCCTCCGTGTCATCCGCACTGGTCTCGTGTCACTTTTGGAACAGATGTGACGTCTTTGGCCAGCAAAGCAGGGGTTAACTTGACACTTCCCTGCTTAACATAGCACCATAACCAGTACTTAGTCTTTAATGCACAGGACATATGTCAGGCTGGCAGCTTCATGACAATTACCTTTCCATGTTCTCCAGCTTTCATTGTAGCTTTGCAGGTGATAGGAAACCACTGGAACGTGATGAAAACTTGAACACAACACAGTTCATTTAGCATCGTAGGATCATCGTCCTCTGCGGTCCTGGTGGTCAGTGGTGAATGTAGGATCATCGTCCTCTGCGGTCCTGGTGGTCAGTGGTGAATGTAGGATCCTCGTCCTCTGCGGTCCTGGTGGTCAGCGGTGAATGTGGGATCGTCGTCCTCTGCGGTCCTGGTGGTCAGCGGTGAATGTAGGATCATCATCCTCTGCGGTCCTGGTGGTCAGCGGTGAATGTAGGATCATCGTCCTCTGCGGTCCTGGTGGTCAGTGGTGAATGTAGGATCATCGTCCTCTGCAGTCCTGGTGGTCAGTGGTGAATGTAGGATCATCATCCTCTGCGGTCCTGGTGGTCAGTGGTGAATGTAGAATCATCGTCCTCTGCGGTCCTGGTGGTCAGTGGTGAATGTAGGATCATCGTCCTCTGCGGTCCTGGTGGTCAGCGGTGAATGTAGGATCATCGTCCTCTGCGGTCCTGGTGGTCAGTGATGAATGTAGGATCATCATCCTCTGCGGTCCTGGTGGTCAGCGGTGAATGTAGGATCATCGTCCTCTGCGGTCCTGGTGGTCAGTGGTGAATGTAGGATCATCATCCTCTGCGGTCCTGGTGGTCAGTGGTGAATGTAGAATCATCGTCCTCTGCGGTCCTGGTGGTCAGCGGTGAATGTAGGATCCTCGTCCTCTGCGGTCCTGGTGGTCAGCGGTGAATGTAGGATCATCGTCCTCTGCGGTCCTGGTGGTCAGTGATGAATGTAGGATCATCGTCCTCTGCGGTCCTGGTGGTCAGTGGTGAATGTAGGATCCTCGTCCTCTGCGGTCCTGGTGGTCAGTGGTGAATGTAGGATCATCGTCCTCTGCGGTCCTGGTGGTCAGCGGTGAATGTAGGATCATCGTCCTCTGCGGTCCTGGTGGTCAGCGGTGAATGTAGGATCGTCGTCCTCTGCGGTCCTGGTGGTCAGTGGTGAATGTAGGATCGTCGTCCTCTGCGGTCCTGGTGGTCAGCGGTGAATGTAGGATCCTCGTCCTCTGCGGTCCTGGTGGTCAGCGGTGAATGTAGGATCATCGTCCTCTGCGGTCCTGGTGGTCAGTGGTGAATGTATTTTAATTGACACAGTCTATTATCACTCAGCATTGTGACCTTCTGGGACTTCCAGATATCTGCTGTTTCTTCTTGTAACTTTTGAGAATCTCTTTAGATTTATAAATATGAAAAGTCTTTATGAAGATAGAATTCATAATTGCAGTATTTTGATTGAAGCCTTCATTCCCTAATCTGATACCAAATCTGGCAATTTCCTAACCTATAATATCACAGCGTACCATAGCAATCAGTAATATTCATCTAATTATTATCAAAAGATTAAAATAAATGATGTTTGGAATAATAAAACAATAATAGATAATTCATTATTAATCAAGTTCTTCATGTGATAGAACATTTTTATGTTATAGGTGTAATTACCTTTTCCACATCATAGGTGTCAGTGTGTTTTGATGTAACAAATGTTTCTTTATTACTCAAACTTTATTAACTAGATATATTTATTAAACCAATAATACCAAAGAATGTATACTGGTGACCCAAAATGAATAAATATATGAATGAATGAAAGAATGACTTGTTGTATTTACTCAGAACATTGAAACATTTTCTTCTTATATTCAACATCTGCAAGGAGTTTGTATGTTCTCCCCGTGTTTGCGTGGGTTTCCTCCGGGTTCTCCGGTTTCCTCCCACACTCCAAAGACATTCTGATATGGAATGTAGATTGTGAGCCCCATTGGGGACAGTGATGATAATGTCTGTAAAGCGCTGTGGAATTAATGCCGCTATATAAGCGAGTAAAATAAATAAATATTGGAACCATATCATTAGATTTAATGAAGCAATATTCTGCCATTTGTCTTTTTAGACAGAGAAGGTCAGAACTTTGAATTTTTAACTCTTTCTGTGAAGAAATTGACTTTTGAATCATCTCATACGGTTTATAGCAGATGTGTGCTCTCCTGCATATGTCATAGATTGGATTAGGGATATGACTCAGTTTAGGAGAGTTTGATTCTGTCTTTTGAAAAGATTTTACCCTTTCTGATTTTACAAAATTAGCTTTATTTATTTTCCTTTCTCGATTCTCATGTTTTCTAGCAAGATCAAGCGACTGCGCACATTTAAATAAAGAAACTTTTTGCGACACAATAACTCGAGATGCTGAATTTATGAATGTAAATTTGTTTACAATTTTTTTTATCATTTGTTGTTATTTCCTATTTTTAATGAGAGTTCTGTACAGCCGTTCAATATGGACATGAATGTAAACGTACATTCTTTCCTACCAATCCTTAATTTTTGAAGAATTTCAATGTCTGGGCAGTATCTAAGGGGTAACATTTCTCCTTACAGAGAGGGACATGTTAAGCACGTCATGGTGAGGAAACTTTTTATGCTCCTCTGGGAAATATGTAAATTGTCTCTTCAGAGAGGAAGAGGACCAGAGTTCTAGAGTTCTGGTTCTCTTCCTCTCTGTAGAATCAATTTGAATATTTCCCAGAGGAGCATTGCGCCTTTAAAAGTCTCCTCACCATGACGTGCTTAACATGTCACTCTCTGTAAGGATAAATGTTACCCATAAGGTACTGGTCTGATGCCTCTCACCCAGCCAAACCAGAACTCACATTTTGCACTGACGAGGGGCAGTACCCCGAAACACAGTGTCTGCAAATTGAGTTTCTGGTTCTGGCTTCTATCCTAAGTCATAAGATAAGGCTCATTAAAGGGTCACTATTGACTTTTAGGATTGCTACTTCCTGTAGGTGGCACTAGAGTTCTGGTCCTCTTCTTCTATGAAGAGACAATTTACAATGTCTGGGCATGTATTTTTAGTTTCACAGTAAATCAGATTTCTCAGTCTATCAGTATCATTTAACCATTCAGGTGACTCGTTTTCACAAGACATTAACATTAGACGTCTGGAAAATATCACAGGAAGCCACATTTTAAACAACTGAATTCTCTCCTCATTGGTTAAATCAAACTAATCAGCAAAGCTCTCAAATATCTCTGAATTTCTACACACATGGATTTTGACATCATATTTCGGCATGATTTTGTAGAATCTTATCAAATTTTCCTAACTTTAATTTGGAGTTGGGCTTTTAAATTGTCTTCTATTTTAAGTGGCATTTGTATGTCACCTACGTCAATTTTCATGTCTCCTCCCACGTTTCCTCCTATGCCAGTTTCTTGCATGTCCGTCCTATGTCATGAGACACAAGGTCATCTTCAGTAACTGTTTCAGACACGTGTCTCACATATTGATCAAGTTCCTCATTACAGTCAAAATCAGTAACATCATTAGTATCCTTTGACACTATCTCTACACTGTCGTTGTGTTTGGATTTCTCTGACACAAACTTCTGAAATACGTCAACCACCTGTAACATATTTTTCAATTTCTCTTTTTCTCTATTAACACCAGCTTGGAATTTAGCTTGAGATTTTCCATCTCACATTCTGCATATAAGCTGAGCCACAAAACTTCTAAATTACACTAGTCTGAAGACATAAATCTTAGTCTACTTTGCTTTGAAAAAGAATTACTGTATTTTTCAGACTATAAGACGCATAGGACCATAAAACGCACTGACGCTTTAGAGGTGGAAAATACGGGGAAAAAACTTGCAGCAAAATATTTAAAAACATAAATAAGATAATATTTCACCAATGTAAATAGAACTCAACAGCAGCATTAACATCCATTATTACTGACTTTATACTTTGTCATGTGGTTCCTTTGATAACTATAACTCCCATCATGTCCTGCAGCTCCTATGGCATGATGAGTGGTATAATTCACCACAGGAGTGGTACAGTGTTTTATGTCCTTTGTGTTATTTGAACTATGGTATAATGCTTGCCTCTCCTGTTCTTTTCTGGACACTAGACAGGAGCGGGGCCACACAGCAGGGAGCGGCACCGCCATGAATTCACTATGGTCCCACTAGACACAGCAGGGAGCGATGGCAGCAGGTCTGTCAGTGCCGCCATGAATTCACTACTGCCGCGCTAGACACGGCAGGGAGTGGGGTCACACAGCAGGGAGCGATGGCAGCAGGTCTGTCAGCACCGCCATGACTTCACTACGGCTGTGCTAGACACAGCAGGGAGCGATGGCAGCAGGTCTGTCAGTGCCGCCATGAATTCACTACTGCCGCGCTAGACACGGCAGGGAGTGGGGTCACACAGCAGGGAGCGATGGCAGCAGGTCTGTCAGTGCCGCCATGAATTCACTACTGCCGCGCTAGACACGGCAGGGAGTGGGGTCACACAGCAGGGAGCGATGGCAGCAGGTCTGTCAGCACCGCCATGACTTCACTACGGCTGTGCTAGACACAGCAGGGAGTGATGGCAGCAGGTCTGTCGGTGCCACCATGAATTCACTACTGCCGCGCTAGACAGGAGGAAGTGGGCTGTCTTCTGTCCAGATCACACTCTGCAGTGACATTACAAAGAGGCAGGGCCGGAACAACACAGAACTCCACAATGCGCAGAGTCCCCCAGCCCTGCCTCTTTGTAATGTCACTGCAGCGTGTGATCTGGACTGGGGACCACCCACATCCTCATGTCTAGCGCAGCCGTAGTGAATTCTTGGCAGCACCAACAGACCTGCTGCCACCAATCTCTGCTGTGTGACCCCGATCCACCACTGCGTCCCCGCACCACAGTGAGCATTTGGACAATAAGATGCACCCCTTTTTTCCTCTGAAATTTGTGGCAAAAAAACTGCGTCTTATAGTCTGAATAATATGGTAATTATATCCATTTTTCTTACCTTAAGATATCTCAGCTTGTTAGACTATGTTGGGCTCTGGTCATCAGCACGTCTATCTTCAGCACTTCTGGTACTTATAGTACGTCTGCTACTTGCCAATCAATCAGGTACCTCTTAGTCCTCACTCTTCTGTAGATTTAGTCTAATCCATTGACTTGAAGTAATTAATGCAGTGGAATTCCTGAAACTTGGACAACAGGTGTTTAGCAAAGTTCTCAGCACATTCAACTTTGTGCAGAACAAAGTATTCAATGAGAATATTTCATTCATTCAGATCTAGGATGTGTTATTTGAGTGTTCTCTTTATTTTTTTGAGCAGTGTATTTTTTGCTAATCTATTGTATTGTCCCTGACTTTCTATATTCCCAAATAGAGATTACAGTTTTCTGCTGGTTTGAGTATTTCTCTCTGAGAGGGGGTTCGAACGCTTAGGGTCACACAGGGTGTTTTAGGATAAAGATGACGATGAGCGTGGGGGGAGGGGGGCACAGACAAGGCAGGGATTCTTCCCACCTTGCTTTGTCTCAAACAAATTTAAATCCCTCTTATAAACAAAGATAAAATCCTGCGTACATGTGTGACACCCTGATTGGATACCACAGTCATGGTCAGCTGATAGCTATGATATAACATGGTTTATTGCATTAATGCATATTTTCCGATCTACTGCTTTGTCACGTGATGTTCTGTACTCCCAGATAGGGATTACCACAGAAACCACAATGCCCTTAGGTAGAATGGAGGATCTGGAGGAGAAGCTGAACTAAAACTGTGTGATAGTGCGACAGCCTTCACATTCTTGGACCCCAGCCTGAAAGTGATAGAGAAATTGAATCTAGAGAAAAATAAGGACCCTGTGACCTGTCTACGAGTTAGCTGTTTAGCTGATTCAATGTATGCTGAATTATTGTGGTCAGTGACCACAGTGACGTGATGAACCCTCCAGAAAATGTCTCCATTCCTTAAAGGCTAATTTAACAGCGAGTATCTCACAATTCCCAACAACATAATTTATTTCAGCAGACCAAAATTTTCTCAAGAAAAAAGCACATGGCCACAAATTAGTCAGAGTTTTGGAACCCTGAGATGAAACGGCCCCTACCCCGACCTCCGAATCATCGACTTCCACAATGAATGGTTCTTGTTGGATTAGAACAGGAGCAGACAAAATACACTTTCAAGTTTTCAAAATCCCTCATAGCATCCGGTGGCCAAACCTTGATATCCACTTCCTTATGTGTGAGGTCAGTAAGAGGTTCAGCAATCTGAGAAAACCCCCTAATGAATTTCCTATAATAGTTGGCGAATCCTACAAAACATTGTAACGCTTTCAGGTCACTAGGTTGGATCCAATTTAATCAATGTAATCAGAGAAAATATCATTCAGAAAGTTGTGAAATCCTGTTGGTGCATTGAAGAATCCAAACGGCAGAACAAGATTATCGAATAAACCCTCAGACGTTAAAGACGCCGATTCCCACTCATCACCCGTCATGATGGGAATCAAATTGTAATAAGCTCCTCTAACGGCAAGGTTAGAAAAGCATTTAGCCCTAAAAGACTGATTAGAGTCATGGCTCCGCTCTGTACACTTCATACACACGCGACTCCGCTCCATATGCCTCGTACACATGTGGCTCCGCTCCGTACACCTCATACACACGCGGCTCTGCTTCGTACACACGCGGCTCCACTCCGTACACCTCGAACACGTGCGGCTCCGCTCCGTACACCTCGTATGCGCCCGGCTCCGCTCCATACACCTCGTACACACGCGGCTCCGCTCCGTACGCCTCGTACACACGCGGCTCCGCTCCGTACGCCTCGTACACACGCGGCTCCGCTCCGTACGCCTCGTACACACGCGGCTCCGCTCCGCACGCCTCGTACACGCGCTCCTCCACTCCGCACGCCTCGTACACGCGCTCCTCCACTCCGCACGCCTCGTACACGCGCGGCTCCGCTCCGTACGCCTCGTACACGCGCGGCTCCGCTCCGTACGCCTCGTACACGCGCGGCTCCGCTCCGTACGCCTCGTACACACGCGGCTCCGCTCCGTACGCCTCGTACACACGCGGCTCCGCTCCGCACGCCTCGTACACGCGCTCCTCCGCTCCGCACGCCTTGTACACGCGCTCCTCCGCTCCGTACGCCTCGTACACGCGCGGCTCCGCTCCGTACGCCTCGTACACGCGCGGCTGTGCTCCGTACACTTCGTACACACGCGGCTCCGCTCCGTATACCTCGTACACACGCGGCTCTGCTCCGTACACCTCGTACACACGCGGCTCCGCTCCGTACACCTCGTACACACGCGGCTCTGCTCCGTACACCTCGTACACACACGGCTCTGCTCCGTACACCTCGTACACACGCGGCTCTGCTACATCCACACTGTAAACCCCTCCTGACCCCACACATAAACTTCAGCTCATCCAGCACCATGACAACCAGCACAGCAGAGTCCTGCACCCACTGAGGCCCCTGATCATGTGACCCCTGACTCCTCCCCTCCTGTGACCTCATCACAGCTCCTGTGCGCACAGAGCAGCCATATATGTGGTGGCGGCTCTGCAGGTGGAGGTATGTGGAGACCCCATTACTGGGTGCAGGGGGCATTAACCCCTTCAGCACGGAGACTCTTTTGGGGTCTCTGTGTGGTGTGAACAGTGAGGTAACAGCTGTGGGCAGAATGCGGCTTAGCTGGTTCCCGTGCACATTAGATCCATTCAGACGACTGCAGGATGAAGGACAGAAGCCCAGAGAAGTCCTCACACAACGCCATTATTCCTCTCCTAGCTCCAGCGCAGTAATGTAGATAGTAGTGATTATCTCTCCATTACTGGATCGAGTATCGCCAGTGCTCGAGCCTCATATGTTTTGCAGCTGTTGGCCACTAAACATGCAAGGATTGCCCGCCATACACGGTAATGGGGTAGCCATGTTGGCTACTGGCATTACTGTGACTGGTCGGCCGCATCGGATCTTATAGAAGACCCGGAAACGCGGTTGTTTTAGGAGGTAGAGCTTAGATTAATGCCCCCCAGCCCTAAATATTATAAAGTTGTAACCTTTAGTGCCTTTCATGTGGCACTAAAACACTAAAAGGTGAATTTGAAGGGGTTTTCCCACAAACGAAAGTTGATTAACCCCTTAACAACATTTGCCGTACTAATACGCGTCTGTGCCCTGGGACTTAAGAGCCAGACCCGTATTAGTACGTCATGGCGATCGCGCGCGCACACAGGCTGTGCGGGCGCGATCGCCGCCGGGTGTCAGCTGATTGTCACAGCTGATACCCGGTACTATGTGCAGGGAGCGGTCCTGCACCGCTCCCAGCACATTAACCCCCGCGATGCTGCGATCGAAGTCGATCGCGGCATTGCAGGGGCAAGGGGAGGTGATCGCCGATACTCACCTCCTCTTCCGGCTTCCAGCGCAGTCTGCAAAGGCTTCCCGGGTGTTGCCATGACGACCCGATGTCGTCATGACAACATCCGGGTCACCAGACAGCAGGAAGATTGCTTGGACATGCGCAGTGCATCTCCAAGCAATCTTCACACTGTGCATTTCTGACAGCTTGCATGGCATAGGGATGGTGCTGCATTCCTGTGCCATGCAGGCGATCAGAGAAAAAAAAGTGAAAGTCCCATAGTGGGACAAAGTAATAAAGTGTATAAACTGTGTGAAAGTAGAAAAAAAAATAAAAAAAAAATTTGCAAAAAAATAAAAAAAATAATCCACCAAAAATAAAAATATAATGTACCCATCAATAAATATTATTATAAAAAAAAAACAATAAAAGTACACATATTTGGTATCGCCGTGTCCGGAACAACCTGACCTATAAAACTGTCCCAATAGTTAACCCCTTCAGTGAACACGGTAAAAAAAAAAAAAAAAAAACGAAGCAAAAAACAATGCTTTATCACCATACCGCCAAATAAAAAGTGGAATAACACGCGATCAAAAAGATGCATATAAATAAAAATGATACCACTGAAAACGTCATCTCGTCCCGCAAAAAACAAGCCTCCATACAGCTCCATCAGCCGAAAAATAAAAAAGTTATAGCTCTCAGAATAAAGCGATGCTAAAAAATATTTTTTTCTATAAAATAGCTTTTATTGTGTATAAGCGCCAAAACATAGAAAAATGATACAAATGTGGTACCGCTGTAAACGTACTGAACCGAAGAATAAAGCTACCTTATCAATTTTACCACACGCGGAACAGAATTAAAAAAAAAAAAAAAAACAATTCCTGAATTGTTGGTTTTTGTTTATTCTGCCTCCCAAAAATCGGAATAGAAAGCAATCAAAAAATGTCACGTGCCTGAAAATGGCACCAATAACAACGTCAAGTCATCCCGCAAAAAACGAGCCGTCACATGACTGTCTGCCAAAATCTGGAAAAATTATAGCTCTCAAAATATGGCGATGCAAAAACTAGATTTTACAAAAAATGTGTCTTTTAGTGTGTGACAGCTGTCAGTCATAAAAATCCCATATGATTCTGGCATTGCTGTAATCACACCGACCAGAAGAATAAAGTCGTCTAATCACTTATACCGCACAAGGAACAGCGTCAAAAATAAACTCTTGGGTTAGGATTGGGCTAGGGTTAGGGCTGGGTTTGGGGCTAGGGCTGTGCTGGGGCTAGGGTTGTGCTGGGGCTAGGGTTGTGCTGGGGCTAGGGTTGTGCTAGGGCTAGGGTTAGGGCTGGGGTTGGGATTTTTTTCAAAAGTAAGAAAAAAAGATGACGATATGGCGACTAGTGTTGAGAGCAAGTGCTCGCTACTTGAGTTTGCATCGGGTGCTCTGGTATGCATTGAGTGTCGTGGGTATTTGAGTGACATGCTCGAGTCTCTGCCCCATATGCTTCGCGGCCAAAAAACTTTACGGGGATTGCCTGCCATGCACGAGCGATCCCCGCATGTTTTTTTTTGGGTGTCTAATAACCGTGAAACATGCGGAGCAGGGACTCGAGCATGTCACTCGAGCACACGCTGTACATGGTGCATACCTGAGTACCCGATGCAAACTCAAGTAGCGAGCACTTGCGCTCAAGAATAATGACAACTTATTCAATATGATGACCTAATGTAAACAAATTCTGTGCCGTACCTCTGGGTTCAAAATGTTCACTATACACCTTAATAAAATCCTTGAGGGGTATAGTTTCCAAAATGGGGACACTTGTGGGGGAGCTCCACTGTTTAGGCACATCACAGGCTCTCCAAACGCGACATGGTGTCCGCTAACAAATTGAATGCAAAATCGGCTCAAATTGTTAGCGGATGCCATGTTGCGTTTGGAGAGCCCCTGTGTGCCCAAACATTGGAGCTCCCCCACAAGTGACCCCATTTTGGAAACTAGACCCCCCAAGGCACCTATCTAGATGCATAGTGAGCACTTGGAACCCCCAGGTGCTTCACAAATTGATTCGTAAAAATGAAAAAGTGAAAAAAAAAACACTTTTTCATTTTTATGAATCAATTTGTGAAGCACCTGGGGTTCCAAGTGCTCACTATGAATCTAGATAGGTGCCTTGGGGGGTCTAGTTTCCAAAATGGGGTCACTTGTGGGAGAGCTCCAATGTTTGGGCACACAGGGACTCTCCAAATGCAACATGATATCCGCTAACAAATTGTCGGCTCAAATTGTTAGCAGACACCATGTTGCGTTTGGAAAGCCCCTGTGTGCCCAAACTTTGGAGCTCCCCGACAATTGACCCCATTTTGGAAACTAGACCCCCCAAGGCACCTATCTAGATTCATAGTGAGCACTTGGAACCCCAGGTGCTTCTCAAATTGATTCATAAAAATGAAAAAGTGTTTTTTTTTTCACTTTTTAATTTTTACGAATCAATTTGTGAAGCACCTGGGGGTTCCAAGTGCTCACTATGCATCTAGAAAGGTGCCTTGGGGGGTCTAGTTTCCAAAATGGGGTCACTTGTGGGGGAGCTCCAACGTTTGGGCACAGAGGGGCTCTCCAAACGCAATGTGGTGTCCGCTAACAATTTGAGCCGATTTTCCATTCAATTTGTTAGCGGATACCATGTTGCATTTAGAGAGCCCCTGTGTGCCCAAACATTGGAGCTCCCCCACAAGTGACCCCATTTTGGAAACTAGACCCCCCAAGGCACCTATCTAGATGCATAGTGAGCACTTGGAACCCCTAGGTGCTTCACAAATTGATTCGTAAAAATGAAAAAGTGTTTTTTTTTTCACTTTTTCATTTTTACGAATCAATTTGTGAAGCACCTGGGGCTTCCAAGTGTTCACTATGCATCTATAAAGGTGCCTTGGGGGGTCTAGTTTCCAAAATGGGGTCACTTGTGGGGGAGCTCCAAAGTTTGGGCACAGAGGGGCTCTCCAAACGCAATGTGGTGTCCGCTAACAATTTGAGCCGATTTTCCATTCAATTTGTTAGCGGATACCATGTTGCATTTAGAGAGTCCCTGTGTGCCCAAACATTGGAGCTCCCCCACAAGTGACCCCATTTTGGAAACTAGACCCCCCAAGGCACCTATCTAGATGCATAGTGAGCACTTGGAACCCCTAGGTGCTTCACAAATTGATTCGTAAAAATGAAAAAGTGTTTTTTTTTTCACTTTTTCATTTTTACGAATCAATTTGTGAAGCACCTGGGGGTTCCAAGTGCTCACTATGCATCTATAATGGTGCCTTGGGGGGTCTAGTTTCCAAAATGGGGTCACTTGTGGGGGAGCTCCAAAGTTTGGGCACAGAGGGGCTCTCCAAACGCAATGTGGTGTCCGCTAACAATTTGAGCCGATTTTCCATTCAATTTGTTAGCGGATACCATGTTGCATTTAGAGAGTCCCTGTGTGCCCAAACATTGGAGCTCCCCCACAAGTGACCCCATTTTGGAAACTAGACCCCCCAAGGCACCTATCTAGATGCATAGTGAGCACTTGGAACCCCTAGGTGCTTCACAAATTGATTCGTAAAAATGAAAAAGTGTTTTTTTTTTCACTTTTTCATTTTTACGAATCAATTTGTGAAGCACCTGGGGGTTCCAAGTGCTCACTATGCATCTATAAAGGTGCCTTGGGGGGGGACTAGTTTCCAAAATGGGGTCACTTGTGGGGGAGCTCCAAAGTTTGGGCACACAGGGGCTCTCCAAACACAACATGGCGTCCGCTAATTATTCAAGCAAATTTTACAATCAAAAAGTCAAATGGCGCTCCTTCCCTTCCGAGCCCTGCCGTGCGCCCAAACAGTGTTTTTTCCCCAAATATTGGGTATCTGCGTGCCCAGGGGAAATTGCACAACAAATTTTGGGGTCCATTTTTTCTTGTTACCCCTGTGAAAATAAAAAAAATTGGGTCTAAAATAACATTTTTGTGAAAAAAGTTAAATATTCATTTTTTTCTTCCACATTCAAAAAATTCCTGTGAAGCACCTGAAGGGTTAATAAAGTTCTTGAATGTGGTTTTGAGCACCTAGAGGGGTGCAGTTTTTAGAATGGTGTCACTTTTGGGTATTTTCTGTCATAAAGACCTCTCAAAGTGACTTCAAATGTGATGTGGTCCCTAAAAAAATGGTTTTGTAAATTTTGTTGGAAAAATGAGAAATCGCTGGTCAACTTTTAACCCTTATAGATCCCTAACAAAAAAAAATTTTGGTTCCAAAATTGTGCTGATGTAAAGTAAACATGTGGGAAATGTTATTTATTAACTCTTTTGTGTGACATATCGCTCTGATTTCAGGGCTTAAAAATTCAAATTTTGAAAATTGCAAAATTTTCAAAATTTTCGCCAAATTTCCGTTTTTTTTCACAAATAAACGCAAGTGATATCGAAGAAATTTTTCCACAATCATGAAGTACAATATGTCACAAAAAAACAATCTCAGAATCAGGGGAATACGTTGAAGCGTTCCAGAGTAATTACCTCATAAAGTGACAGTGGTCAGAATTGTAAAAATTGGCCTGGTCATTAACGTGCAAACCACCCTCGGGGCTTAAGGGGTTAAAATATTGTCTGTGTCTGACCGTGTACGGAACATACCACATCTCCTGGGCAGGAGATGAAGCAAAAGAGTATACAGACATTACAGCAGGGGATCGCAGAGGATTCATTTTGTGACGTAAAATATTGTTTAAAAACAGACAGTGAAATATTTTATCTCACAAAATGAATCCTCTGCGATCCCCTGCTGTAATGTCTGTATACTCTTTTGCTTCATCTCCTGCTGTAATGTCTGTATTGTCTTTTCCTTCCTCCCCCGCACAGGAGATGTGGTATGCTCCGTACACGGTCAGACACAGACAATTTTTTAAATGAACTTTCATTCGTGGGAAAACCCCTTTTGCCTTTTTTTTTTAAACCTATTAAATAAATAATGAATTTAGAAACATATTTTTGATAACCGGCCAAGGTAAAACAGACACCTGGGAGCTGATATTATCTGGCTAGGAAGGTCCATGAATATGATGGCCCTCGCAGCACTTTGCCAGGCTCTTGCCGATTATCATGGTGCATTGGCATTTGGCGCAATATTTTTGGGAGTCTATGTCAGCTGGCCTCAATCCCAGTGGTTAGTATTGGAGAGACATCTATGCGACACCCCCACTATTAACCCAGTAAGCTATAAAAAAAATTTAAAAAAAACACACGAAAAACACTCCCTGGTTCACCAACTTATTAAAAAAAAGCCTTGCTGGTCCGAGGTAGTCCAAGGATTCCGACATAGTCCACAAATGGCAACCTGAACGACATAAAAAGAGAGAATTAAATAAAGACAAGAGACAGTCCCTCATTCACCAATTTATTATCCCCGCAGTTCCGATGTAGTCCATGGCATATTGACGTCTCGTATGTCTCGCTGTAGGCACAAGCAGCGTTTCATGGAGACATCATGGAAAGAAAGTTGTTGGAAAACGCATCTGTTGCAATGTTTCGAGGTTGGACACCTTTTAAAAGCCGGCGTCCTATCCCTTGGGTGTTTCTTATATAGTGATTGTCTCATGACAAGAAGATCTCGAATGTCAGAACCAATACACACACATTACATAAAGATAATACATGACAAAAGAAACAAACAACCACCACCGTCCATTGAGTTACAGGATTCTAACCTGTTAATACTAGAAATATATTGCACAGGAGATACCGCAGCCGATTCCCACAAGAATAATCCTGGGAACACAGAATTAGAGATGATTGTGTCTCAGCAGTTTCTATAGGATTTAATACATTCCTAATTCCGGAGAGTAATATAAATACAGCAGAGAACAGAGGAATAAAGTTCAGAGAAGAAGCTTCATAGAAAGACAATGAAGTTACAGACGTCATTTAACCCTTTGGGAGAAAGTGATTCCAGGGACTAAATTCAGAACACGTCTCTGTAGAAGTTTACTGCGTTGTGATTGTGAATCTGCTGTGGTCGTTTCTTCTAACACCGACTATTGGAGATCAGAACTTTTATCACCGTTTCCGAGAAATGTCTGGCCACGGTGGTCTCACCAAACTTCTGCTCTTCATTCTTTTTCTTGCTGGGGCCGCAGTGGAATTTCATCCAAGATTCATAGAGCCAAATAGAGAAGCGATGTTCCTTCAGTCTGATTTTAATTGATTGTTCTGTTTGTCCAACATCCACTTTATCACAAGGCACTTTATTGAGTAAATCACACCAGAACTGTAAAGGTATGTGCCGACGATCAGGAATAGCAGCGTTTTGGATGCAGCTCACCTGCGCTGCGTCCAAAACTCTGCGTTCTACATCTATTTGATGCTGCGTAAACTCACCCACGGCGCGGGTTTACAAGCATCCGCATGTCCATTTCTGTTGCAGAAACGCTCGTCTCCGCAACAGAAATTTTCACAACAGAATGTATTGGATGTGTTAAATCCACATGGTTCACTGAACACATGCGGATTTAACTGCGTGATTAGAACACAGCGTTTTGGATGGAGCCAGTATAGGCTACTTCCAAAACACTGCTATTTCCTGATCGTGGGCATATACCTTAGCAGGTAAAAAAAACACCAATATCCACAGGTATCCCTTCTAATTGGTGGGAAAACTATCACCTTTAATCCTTGAACAGTTCTGGCATGACAAACATGGAAAAGTGCCCCTTTATGGATTTGAAAGAAAGTCTGTTTAGATACTTTAGCTTAATAATATCAGTTCTAATCAAATGGTTAGATAATAATTTACCCATAAGATTTACAAATTGTGAGGTTGTTTTAAAAATCGTATATTTAGGGTGTTTTTGTGTTGCCACCTTTATAAGAATCACAATGATTTTGTTTTTGTTCCGCTGATAGATACATACGACCCAACTATAAAAAACGTATTGCCCATCCAGAGGGAAAAAAACACTGTACATGGAGACATTGGCATCAAATAACTCTTGTGTTGGTGTTCTTACAAACAAGCTTTCATAAATTCCTCAAACTTCTGTGTGTGAATTAGACATGGGATCTAACGTGATAGAATATTACAGTCCGCGGAAGGCGGGAAACATTCATATACACGGCCGGTGGTGATGTAGTTAGTGACGGACTCCGGCCAAATATATGTCTGTCGTCCTCATCGTGAAGTAGTTATTTCTCATGTCACGTGTAATGAATATCTCCTGCAGTATTACTAATGCTGATTCCAGTGTCAGAAAATGAGACGAGAATTAGCGTTATGGAAGATGCAGACTCCGAGGAAGAGACTGCTTGTTATCTGTGGCCTAAAATATATAGGTTTTATTAGTAGATGCCAGGGAAAAAATCAGAATGTTGTATTATTATTATTATACAATTGCTGCTTGGGCCCCCACCGCCAGTTTCTGTATTTACTGGTCAGTGCCAACAAACTTGTGATTCCTACAGTCAATCAGTTGCCAAAGCAGTAAGGAGCACAACCATTGATTGGGAGCATGGAGGAGATGTCTTAGTCAGCAATTCAACTTATATTCCAGTCCATATAAGACTAGAGAATACAACATCTACACATTCTATCTCCTGATATGTTTCCCCTTATTGTCTCCAGTAATTATATTATTACACAGAATTCATTATGATGCTACATCGGCTCATCTTCTTCTCATTCAAGTCTTTACAATATTGGATCCTCTCAGTGAAGATCTTCCATAGAAGATAATTTTCCTGATTTACCTATCAAAGATGGACATGGAAAGAGACAAGATGACGGAGAGGATATTACACCTCACCCTAGAGATCCTCTTCCAGCTTACTGGAGAGGTGAGAGATTCTGATGACGTCACATTACATCATTCTTATCTATGGGAATAACAGATGGACAGAACTGGAGAGGTGAGGACTCTAGAAATGTCTATAGTGAGATTTATTAATTTGTCTCTCCATTACCAGGATTACACAGTAGTGAAGAAGACCTCTAGTGAGCGCTGTCAAGACCCTGTGTCTGAGGGATGGGGAAGACCCCTGAGCCCAATCATGGGGCCTCCACCTCAACCCCAGATGCATGAGGACTTCAATGACCAGAAGATCCTAGAACTCGCCTACAAGATGATTGAGCTGCTAGCTGGAGAGGTGACACTGCTGGGAATGCTGGGACATTATACAGTAACGATATGAAGGGATCGGGCGGATGACGATATCATTGTATGTGTCAGGCTCCTATAAGGTGTCAGGATGTCGCCGTCTATTTCTCCATGGAGGAGTGGGAGTATTTAGAAGGACACAAAGATCTGTACAAGGATGTCATGATGGAGGTACCCCAGCCCCTCAAATCACCAGGTAATAGACAGGACTAAATACACACGGACTATAATTATCTGTATGTAAAGAATGAAAGGTAGGGGAGAAAACAAGGGGATCTGCTACTTTGGATCTAATCCTTATAAACAGGGAGGAAATGGTTGAGGAGGTAAAGGTGGCTGGGACGCTAGGAGGCAGCGATCATGCTATTATAGAATTTTGGATAACTAGAGGAGGAAGACATGTGAAGACTCAAACTTCAAGGTTAGATTTTAGAAAGGCAGATTTTAAGAGACTCAGAAAGAGAATAGGAGGGATCCAATGGCTGGATGTCCTTAAGGACAAAAATGTCCAGGAAGGATGGGAAATTTTTAAAAATGAGATTCTCAAAGCACAATCGTTAACAATCCCGAAAAGTAGGAAGAATGGGAAGCATTTAAGGAAACCAGGATGGATGAACACAGAACTTAAACACATGCTAAAAAGAAAGAAAGAAATGTTTATTAAATGGAAAGAGGGAGGCATATCTAAAGAAGATTATAATGCAGTCTGCAGATCCTGCAGGGCACGTATCAGGTTAGCTAAAGCTGACAATGAATTAAGGCTTGCAAGAAATGTCAAAAGCAATAAAAAAGGATTTTGGGGGTATGTCAAAAGTAAAAGAAAAGTCAAAGATGCTATAGGATTTTTACAGGATGAAAATGGAGAAATGGTAAGAGAGGATGTTGAGAAGGCCGAACTTTTTAATTCCTATTTTGCATCTGTTTTCTCTCAGAAAGAAAATGTAACATCAACTGATCTTCACTGTCCTTTTAAAGGAATAGAAGAATCCAAGTTATCTGTAAACAGAAAGATTGTGAGGGAATATTTAGCTAACATAAATGAGTTCAAGTCTCCAGGTCCAGATGAATTACACCCCAGAGTACTGAAGGAGATCGTAGAAGAAATTTTAGAACCACTCTCCATAATCTTTGAAAATTCTTGGAGAACAGGAGAAGTCCCAGAAGACTGGAGAAGAGCAAATGTTGTTCCTATCTTCAAAAAGGGGAAGAAGGTGGACCCAGGGAACTATAGGCCGGTGAGTCTGACTTCTATACCAGGAAAGATCTTTGAACAAATTATTAAACAACATGTATGTAAGTACCTGGATAAGAATGAAGTGATTAACCAGAGTCAGCATGGGTTTGTAACTAACAAGTCATGTCAGACTAACTTAATTTCCTTCTATGACAGAATCACTGACTGGGTGGATCAGGGAAATGCTGTAGATATAGTATATCTTGACTTCAGCAAAGCATTTGACAAAGTATCTCACACCATCCTTATTGAAAAAATGACCAAGTATGCAATGGACCAGGCAACTGTTAGGTGGATTCATAACTGGCTTAGTGATCGGACTCAAAGGGTGGTTGTAAATGGCTTCACATCCAGCTGGATGAATGTCTCAAGTGGGGTACCACAGGGCTCCGTCCTGGGACCTGTATTGTTCAACATCTTTATCAATGATTTAGATGAAGGAATTGAGGGTAAACTGATTAAATTTGCTGATGACACAAAGCTAGGAGGGATAGCTAATACTAGAGAAGAGAGAGAGAGGATTCAAAAAGACCTAAATAAACTGGAGCAGTGGGCAGCAACCAACAGAATGGTTTTTAACAGGGAAAAATGCAAAGTACTACATCTGGGCAATAAAAATGAAAAAAGCATATACGGAATAGAGCTAAGCAACAGTACATGTGAAAAAGACTTAGGTATACTAATAGATCATAGACTGAACATGAGTCAACAGTGTGATGCAGCAGCAAAAAAGGCAAATACAATTCTGGGATGTATTAACAGAAGCATACAGTCTAGATCACGTGAAGTCATTATCGGTCTTTACTCCTCTTTGGTCAGACCTCATCTGGAATACTGTGTACAGTTTTGGGCACCACATTTTAAAAAAGACATAGACAAACTGGAGCAAGTTCAGAGAAGAGCGACCAGAATGGTGACTGGTCTGCAAACCATGTCCTATGAGGAACGGTTGCAGGATTTGGGAATGTTTAGCTTGCAAAAAAGAAGACTGAGAGGAGACTTAATAGCTGTCTACAAATATGTCAAGGGCTGTCACATTGTAGAAGGATCATCTTTATTCTCATTTGCACAAGGAAAGACTAGAAGCAATGGGATGAAACTAAATGGGAGGAGACACAGATTAGATATTAGAAAAAACTTTTTGACAGTTAGGGTGATTAATGAGTGGAACAGGCTGCCACGAGAGGTGGTGAGTTCCCCTTCAATGGACGTCTTCAAACAGAGGCTGGACAGACATCTGTCTGAGATGATTTAGTGAATCCTGCTTTGAGCAGGGGGTTGGACCAGATGACCCAGGAGGTCCCTTCCAACTCTACCATTCTATGATTCTATGATTCTATGAATTCAGTCCCTGTATGTATTTCCTCCAGATCTATCCAGCAAAAGGACAACACCAGAGAGATGTCCCTGTCCTCGTCTTTCACAGGACTGTAAACAAGAAGATCCCAATGTTCCTCAGGATCATCAGGTAGATGGAGAGAAGGTGTCATGAGATCTCCCCTATGATGTGTAGACGGCTGTGAAGTTCTTGTGCTCAGTCTTGTTTTATTCACCAGTATTATGTGTTTTATACTTGTGTAATGAGAACGGTGGAGATGGCAGGATTAGAGCTGATCATAGATGTGAGTTCTCATCTGTCTGTGATTTTTGCAATATTTGTTTCAGGGTGAAGATCTGACCCATAATCATAGTACAGAGAGATATGTGAGGGGTGATGAGTGGTGTAAAGAGGAGATTCCTACAGATAACCGTCCAGGTGAGTAGTAATCACTAAATTCAGAGAAGTCACAGATTATTCTCAGTCACCGGCTGTGGTTGCTTTATCGGTAGTGTAGTCCGGCCGTATCACAATCGTGTGATCACCATTTTGCCTCTAGACCACAACATTCTCCTCCACCGAAAACTGTTCAAATGACTTTGGGCTTTGAAAGCCATGTTCTATAGAGGTTATAACCTCGAAGATCCACTTACCCCCCTGGAATAAGAAGATGCTGACCGTTACCTGCCCAGATCTGTAAACTACAAAGCCAAATGACAGCGTACCTAGAATGTGCTGACAAATTAGAAAATAATATTATGATGGGCCTGTAAGAGAAAGTGGAGGGTAATGATGCTGTTGGCTTCCTAGATCCCTGATATATTATTGAATGAATCTACCTTCTCTCCCTTCTGTGCTGCTGAATATGATCATATGGTCCCTACAAGACCAGGTCCAGTCTTTCTGGCCAAACTTCACTTTTATGATTGACAACATTAAATGTGCAGTGAGGGCCAAGTGTGAATTTCTGTACAATAACAACAGAGTTTCCCTTTATCCTGACTTTTCAATTTCTTTTAAAACCAACTAACTTCAAACAGGATTGCGATAAATTACACAAAAAACATTACACCTGTGCCATGCTATATCTCTAAGCTGTGCGTGGCTGATGGCTGTAATATACATTTATTGTGTTGGCATGGCTCGAGCCCTGGTTTCATAGATTCACTCCACGTCATAAATTCCATTATGTTTTCAATCCTAAGGAATTCAGATTACTGCACAATCTCTCCTGAAATGGGAGCACTAATACTTTCTCTACTCTTCTGCTCCGGACTCATAGTAGCTCCAATGGTCTACCATAAATGAATGCAACTTTGGTTTAGTGTTGGAGCTCTCCCTTATATATACGTTGTTGTTGAGGATGTAACATATAATAAAAAAATGTCTTTTTTACGGGTTTATTCTGTATGATAGGTTGATTGTGGTGGGATCGACCGCCCTCCCTTTTGTGAGTCTGTAACTCCCTTTTGGTATTTAAAAGAAGGTCTGGTCTCTATTGCCTCTTCCAAATGCTCAAAATCTAAATTTAAGACCCCTCATCTCTGCACTATTATAAAAAGTTCTCTTTAAAATTCTAATATTTCTTCTTCAATCTCAGCTGACAGAAAATATTGGCCCTTATGATAGTTTAGATTGCCAAGAGCCACTGAGCCCCATACTCTAATTACCCCAGAGAGGTTTCTCCACTAGTTACTCATTTTTTACTGATAAAGACTGTTGAGTTTGATCATTTCAGTAGATGTGTTATTGACTATACTCAGTTTTTGACTACAGCAGTTAGTGCCCAAAATACTCAGATTTAACCACTTCCCACAGCCAGTTTTGTGTTCCTCATCAGCCCATTTTTCAGATCTGACTTGTGTCTCTTTTATGAGGTGATAACTTCACAAATGATAATCTGAAACAAATGGACCTTACAAATTATTTTCCAACTTCTCTTGAATCCAACAATCCCCTATATATGGTTATACACTACTGTCTGGGCACATGGCAGGTTAAGAAGGGAAGGAGCGCCATTTAGTTATCTGAATGCAGATCTTGCTGAAATAGTTGGCAGACACAATGTATTGGGGCACTGTTCATAGTCACCTGGCAGCTCAAAAGATGGCTACCACTAACAGGCTTGTCACTATCTACTCTATTTTCCAGATCCCAGGGATTGTCTTGCTCATCATCCTTTAACCCCTCTACATGGATCTGGAGTTACACAGAGACCCCTAAGCTTGGGCCACGGTGTTACTTGCTGTTCAGTGGTGTGAGATCAGAACAAGAACAGTCAGGCAGCCGGGTCAGAACCAGGAGGGCAGAAAAAATACAAAATCAGAAGATACAAGAGTAGTCAGTAAACGGGCCGAGGTCACAACAGGAAACAAATACACAAGCCGGGAGCTGAGCACAGAGGACTGAACCAGAGGAGAACAAGGCTGTATCTGGCAGCTCCCGGCAATATGCTTCCACCTTTAGTAGGGTGTGGTGCTCTCCAGTTGGCTGGAGTAGGGAGCAGATTACTCCAGCTGGACAGTACACACACCCATACTGCCAGACTGGATGGTACTACAGGTCCCAGGCACCCTAATCTTAGTGGCTGGACAGAGGCTGCACCATCCAGGGCTTCTGGTTCTGACATCTCCTCCATCACCAGCGCCGCCTGCAGAATGAATAAGGCGGCGCCTGGTGACAGAAGCACACATCGCAGGAGCAGATTCCAGAGGATATGGGACACAGTGAATTAATCTATGGGAGTAGTGACTATTTTGACTCCACGGCCACTTTCCAGAAATTATCACGCAATGGATGTTGGAGAGTGAAAATTGCACATTTGCCATTTTATTCCCAAACACATAGTACCCAGATTGTGCTACAGGAGACACACTCCGTAAATTAAGTAGGGTCTTCTCACTATAGTAATGCCAAACACATGGATGCTAAATGTGATCTGAGCACACTGCAAGGCTCAGAAGTGAGAGTGAGATTTAACTTTGGGAGAGCGGATATTGCTGGATTAGTTTATGGAAGCCATGTTGCTTTTCAGGAGCCTTGGAGCCACTAATAATGTGGAAACCTGTTTTTCCACTGATAGATGATGGACCTGAGTGGGGGCTTGTTTTTTGTGAGATGAGTAGAAGTTTTTATTGGTATTATTTTTGCCTACATAACATGGTTTGGTGGCTTTTTATTCCATATTTCGGAGGAGGAATTAACAAACAGTTGAACACTACGATCCACTGGTTCATCCTATGAGGTTTTCTATTAGACTGTGAAATGTTATTGTCCTGGTGAATAATTCAATATTTTACATAACTTTCCAGTTTAAGTAGAAATTAAAAAAATAATTCAAAAATAATAATTGGTTTTCTTCTTGGCAGATGACTGTACCAGGAGATCAGAGGGACAGCTGACATTTTCAATTTTTAAATCAGATGATCTTGAGATCCCAGAGGATACAATTGAAATGAATGCCATTACTCCAGATATACCATCATCCCTTCACAGCAAAGAGCTATCATCTGATCCTTTGAAACAGGTCCTGTCTTCTGATTCATTAGTGACTACTAAGGAAAGTCAAAGTCACAAAATTAGCATTAAACAACAAACTGCTCCTAATGCAAAGAAGCCATTTTCACTTTCAGAATATGAAGATAGTTTTTCCCTCGAAAAGTCTTTTCTTAAATATCAAAAAATTCACGCAGCAGAGAATAGATTTTCTTGTTCCAAGTGTGGGAAATATTCAAACCAGAAATCTAATCTTGATGGTCACCAGAGACTTCACACAGGGGAGAAGCCATTTTCCTGTTCAGAATGTGGGAAATATTTCACACAGAAATCAAGTTTTGTTAAGCACCAGAGAATTCACACAGGGGAGAAGCCTTTTTCCTGTTTGGAATGTGAGAAATGTTTTAGCCAGAAATCAGATTTGGTTATCCACCAGAGAAGCCACACAGGGGAGAAGCCTTTTCCCTGTTCCGAATGTGGGAAAAGTTTTAGCCTGAAATGGAATCTTGTTAGTCACCAAAGAACTCATACAGGGGAGAAGCCTTTCTCATGTTCAGAATGTGAGAAATGTTTTAACCAGAAATCAGCTGTTATGCACACGCCCGGGCTAAGCGGCGTGTGCGTGTGATTGTAGTGATTCCACTGGACCGTGCCGGAGAGTGAATGCCTGGAGGGGCGTGACTAAGTATTCACCCGATCCGACCAGGGTCGCACGACGGCATACGACGCCAGTGCACCAAGGAGGAACCGAGCAGAGGGACCAGGTGCTACTCCAGGACAGACCCCGGACACGGCTGTTGACCCACACAGGGGAATACAGGAACAGGCTGGTAGGCTGGTACACAGACTGGTGGGTATAGGCAGGCACGACTGGTATGCAGGCAGGCGGGTATGCAGGCAGGGGGGTAAAGACAAGCACAGCTAGAGTGCAGACAGGGAGGCACTAGCAGGTAGGAACACAGGCGGGATAGGACCCAGTACACACCGGGACTCAGGAACAATACAGGCAGAGGGTTACAGGCAAGCACAGCTAGAGTGCAGACAGGCTGAGCAGGGAGGACAGGGCTCTGTTCACACGGAACAGACAGGAAGGGAAAGACAGAGCCAGACACTCACACAGTACTTGCAGAGACAACAAGCAGGAGTTAGGTACGAGTTCAGACTCTGCAGAAAAAGGAAGGGAACGGACATAGAGGCAAAACAGGTAAAGGACAGGAGAGAGTTCAGACTGGAACTGAGTGTACGGAGGAGACCGACACTGCAGAGGGATACAGGAGCAGGTCTAGGTAATCGGCCCCTAGAAGGCAGGAGGAACAGGCAAGGAGCGTGTTCAGACAGGACAGACAAGAGAACACAGAAAGGACTCAGTTCAGACACGGGAACTAATACCGCAAAGCAGGAGACATACAGGACTTAGTTCAGACACGGGAACTAATACCGCAAAGCAGGAGACATACAGGACACAGTTCAGACACGGGAGCTGATACCGCAAAGCAGGAGACATACAGGACTCAGTTCAGACACAGGAACTGATACAAAAAGCAGGAGACATACAGGACTCAGTTCAGACACGGGAACTGATACAAAAAGCAGGAGACATACAGGACTTAGTTCAGACACGGGAACTAATACCGCAAAGCAGGAGAAATACAGGACTCAGTACAGACACGGGAACTAATACCGAAAAGCAGGAGACATACAGGACTTAGTTCAGACAGGCCTGGAAATACAGTCTCCAGGAAAGGCAGACAAGGAAACAAAGACGGGACCTGGCACCTTCAGAGTGCAAGCACACACTGAAGGAAAACACTATGCTCAGGCAGGGATAGAAGGGAGCTGCTGAGCTATATACCAAGTGACAGACAGCAATAGGCTGAGGACGCACAAGGGGTGTGACCCACAGCAGGTACAAAAGGCAGGAAGTGATCGGGCGCCGCCCTTAAGCAGCAGAAACAGACACAAACAGACAGCATGGAGGGAAGCCAGAGAGACATTCTGGACAGGAGATCAAGTGCGCCCTCTTGCACAGTGGGAGATGGACCACCATGCAAGGACGACGCCAGGTATGTTACAGTACCTCCCCCCTTACGCCCCCTCTTCTTCAGGCCTGCCAGAATCTTCCGCAGGGAATTCGAGGGCCAGTCGTTCACTGGGTTGGAGGGGGACAGAGACTTAAGGGTAATCTCTGCTTCGAGGTACATCTTGTCAAGCTCACAGGAAGAAATAGACGGGTTATCACGTACATAATGAGGAAAAGTCACTGTCTCTTTGTTATCTGGTGGTAACCCGGAGGATTCAGGAAACAACTGGAGGTCCTCCGCCGGGTCAGAAGAGTGCAGAGGCTCAGAGAAAACAACTGCTTCAGAGTACACTAGGTCGGACTCACTGGAGGAAGCAGGCGAGGTATCGGGTACTGAGTATAGGAAAGTCTCTGTCCATTCACCACCAGGTGGCACCCCGAAGGGTTCTGGAGACAGCTGGCGGTCCTCCGCCTGGTCAGAGGGGTGTAGAGACTCACGGGTAACCTCTGCTTCAGAGTACACTAGGTCGGACTCACTGGACGAAGCAAGCGAGGTATCAGATCCAGGATATAGGTAAGTCTCTGTCCATTCACCACCAGGTGGCACCCCGAAGGATTCTGAACACAACTGGAGGTCCTCCGCCTGGTCGGAGGGGTGTAGAGACTCAGGAGTAACCTCTGCTTCGGAGTACACTAAGTTGGACTCACTGGACGAAGCGAGCGAGGTATCAGGTACAGAGTATAGGAGAGTCTCTGTCCTTTCGCTACCAGGTAGCACCCCGAAGGGTTCAGGAGACAACTGGAGATCCTCCGCCTGGTCGGAGGGGTGTAGAGACTCGGAGGTAACTACCACTTTGGGGTACCCATTGTCAGGCTCACAGGACGAAGCGGACAAAGTATTGAGTACCGGGTGTAGAGAAGTCTCTCTCCATTTGTCATCGAGTGGTATCCCGGAGGATTCAGGAGGCAACAGGGGATCCTCCGCCAGGTAGTAGAGGTGCACAGACTCAGAGGTAACCACAGCTTTGGAGCATCCTTGGACATGCACACCGGTTAAAGAGAGAGAAGCATCTGATGCCGGGTGCAGGAAGTTCTCCTGTGTGGAGTCTGGATGGGCAGAAGTCTCTTCGGGCAGGAGAACTGGTGCACTACCCACGCACATTACCCATTGGGGTTTCTCCGGGATACAGGGAGATGAAGCTTCAGTAGGGACTTCAAGGTTGGGGTCAGGAGGTCTCAGGGAGGACAGACCCTGGCGTGACGGCTTGCCTCTACGTCTAGCACGTCTGGACTGCCTCTTGAGGTTGAGAGAAGTATTCCGGAAAGCGTAGTCACCCTGTGAGGATTCTGGGTGGGCAGTAGTCTCATTGGGCTGGAGGACTATTGCGCTACCCACACACATTACCCATCGGGGCTGCTCCGGGATATTGGGAGGTGAAGCTTCAGCAGGAGCCTCCGGGTTAGGATCATCGAAGACCATTAGAAAGGCCACCAGGAAGGCCATTAGGTCCCGGAGGATCGGATCCTGTGTTTCATATAGGGGGTTGATCCATTCCAAGGCATCACCCGCCAGGTAAGACATCATAAAGGCCACTTTAGCCCAATCGGAAGGAAAGTAGAGAGGGTAGGCCTTAAAGTGTAGCATGCATTGCTCCACAAATGCACGACACTGTCTTGGATCCCCATAGTAACGTGGCGGATCCGCAGGAACGAGAGCTGATAGATCCATCTGGACGGTGCGTAATTTCGCCTGGAACTCAGCTAAGAGGAAAAAAATTTATTTATTTATTTTAATGCATATATTCGCTGGAAAACTTCTCAGAGAGCGAAGGCCGTGGGGCTCAACGGGAACCATGGCCTGAGCATGCTGTTATGCACACGCCCGGGCTAAGCGGCGTGTGCGTGTGATTGTAGTGATTCCACTGGACCGTGCCGGAGAGTGAATGCCTGGAGGGGCGTGACTAAGTATTCACCCGATCCGACCAGGGTCGCACGACGGCATACGACGCCAGTGCACCAAGGAGGAACCGAGCAGAGGGACCAGGTGCTACTCCAGGACAGACCCCGGACACGGCTGTTGACCCACACAGGGGAATACAGGAACAGGCTGGTAGGCTGGTACACAGACTGGTGGGTATAGGCAGGCACGACTGGTATGCAGGCAGGCGGGTATGCAGGCAGGGGGGTAAAGACAAGCACAGCTAGAGTGCAGACAGGGAGGCACTAGCAGGTAGGAACACAGGCGGGATAGGACCCAGTACACACCGGGACTCAGGAACAATACAGGCAGAGGGTTACAGGCAAGCACAGCTAGAGTGCAGACAGGCTGAGCAGGGAGGACAGGGCTCTGTTCACACGGAACAGACAGGAAGGGAAAGACAGAGCCAGACACTCACACAGTACTTGCAGAGACAACAAGCAGGAGTTAGGTACGAGTTCAGACTCTGCAGAAAAAGGAAGGGAACGGACATAGAGGCAAAACAGGTAAAGGACAGGAGAGAGTTCAGACTGGAACTGAGTGTACGGAGGAGACCGACACTGCAGAGGGATACAGGAGCAGGTCTAGGTAATCGGCCCCTAGAAGGCAGGAGGAACAGGCAAGGAGCGTGTTCAGACAGGACAGACAAGAGAACACAGAAAGGACTCAGTTCAGACACGGGAACTAATACCGCAAAGCAGGAGACATACAGGACTTAGTTCAGACACGGGAACTAATACCGCAAAGCAGGAGACATACAGGACACAGTTCAGACACGGGAGCTGATACCGCAAAGCAGGAGACATACAGGACTCAGTTCAGACACAGGAACTGATACAAAAAGCAGGAGACATACAGGACTCAGTTCAGACACGGGAACTGATACAAAAAGCAGGAGACATACAGGACTTAGTTCAGACACGGGAACTAATACCGCAAAGCAGGAGAAATACAGGACTCAGTACAGACACGGGAACTAATACCGAAAAGCAGGAGACATACAGGACTTAGTTCAGACAGGCCTGGAAATACAGCCTCCAGGAAAGGCAGACAAGGAAACAAAGACGGGACCTGGCACCTTCAGAGTGCAAGCACACACTGAAGGAAAACACTATGCTCAGGCAGGGATAGAAGGGAGCTGCTGAGCTATATACCAAGTGACAGACAGCAATAGGCTGAGGACGCACAAGGGGTGTGACCCACAGCAGGTACAAAAGGCAGGAAGTGATCGGGCGCCGCCCTTAAGCAGCAGAAACAGACACAAACAGACAGCATGGAGGGAAGCCAGAGAGACATTCTGGACAGGAGATCAAGTGCGCCCTCTTGCACAGTGGGAGATGGACCACCATGCAAGGACGACGCCAGGTATGTTACATCAGCTTTGGTTAAGCACCAGAGAATTCACACAGGGGAGAAGCCTTTTTCCTGTTTAGAATGTGGGAAATGTTTTAACCAGAAATCAGATTTGGTTAAGCACCAGAGAACTCACACACAGGAGAAGCCTTTTTCCTGTTCAGAATGTGGGAAATGTTTTACACGGAAATCAACTCTTAATAAACATCAGAGAACTCACAAAGGGGAGAAGCCTTTTTCATGTTCAGAATGTTAGAAATGTTTTAGTTGAAATTTTTTTCTTGTTAAAGAGGTTGTGCACTACTAGGACAACCGCTTGTCATTTCTTGTGTTTGGCCTTGTTAAAAATAAAAGCACTCGGGGCATGGCGATGCTGAGGAGCTGAGAGGACGCATGAGATCTGAGCTCCCGCTATCCGACTCATAATCCTATACTCACCAGACCCTGATTTTCATTTATGTGCCCTGCAGCACAGCTCCGGAGAAGCGGGAAGCGGCTGGGCTTCTGAGGAACTGCTACGGAGAGGGCTCTGATCCATCGCGCTCTGTGGACCACGGCAGAGTAAACTCTCTGAGGAGCGGCGGCCATCTTGAGGGTTCTGCACGTGGCGCAGCTCACAGGCGCCACTGAAAATATATGCTGACAGTCGGTCTCCCTCTGAAAGGCCTGAGGAGCGACGGGCTTCTGGAGAGGTGCAGCAGTGAGTGTACTGGACAACCCGGTCCCGAGGCCTGTCTAGGGGCCATTGGAATATCTGAAGGAGGGAAACACAGCAGCCACATCCTAACTCTGCAAGGGGAAGTGTAAGCCCTGGGGCATGAGACTCTCAGCCTATATTTAGTCCCTTGCATTCATATATGGTACACAGAGTGACTGAAACAATATACAAAGCAACCAGAAACCACTATTTCCTCCAACTTTTATTATTGGAAATAACATATGTTTTCTACTGAAACTGGCATATAATTTATAAAAGATATTACTGAGGCACCGCTGCAGTAAAGATACCAGGTGGCAGCATTGTCCAGACACTGACCTCTACATAATAAATCTGCATAATATACAATTGGAGTAAACATAATACAATATATTCTGCCTATAACGTTACAAAATGAGCCGAGGGAAAAACTCTAGTATAGAAAATAAATTGAAAGACTTTGCCAGAGGGGACCCCCAGGAAAATTCTCGATTGAGAAAGGGGCCAACATCCTTGTCACATAAAACAACGGATCAACGTAAGAGTAATGTATCTGATGAGGAGGAGGGGGAGTGACACGAAGAAATGACTTTGAAGCAAGTTGCTGACCAACTTTTAGAAGCTATATCCACTTGCAAGAACTGTGACCGGAAAGATAGAGGAGGTTCTTTCAGATGTGGGCCTACTCCGCCAAGACATGCAAACTATGAAGAAACGTGTCACTAAGGCTGAGACAAGGGTATCAGAACTGGAAGATAAACTGCTACCTATTGTTAATAAGTTGACCAAGGTGGCGGGATCCATAACACCTGGCGCCAAAAAGCTGATGACCTAGAAAATCAAATGCGAAGAAATAATATATGAATTATTGGCCTACCAGAACGAACAGAGGGTCAGCATCCTGAAATCTATTTGGAAAATTGGCTTAAATCTACCCTAGGAGATGAATACTCCCCGGTCTTTGCTGTGGAAAGGGCCCACAGAGTTCCAGCAAACCCCCCCCCTCCTGGGGCCCCTCCTAGACCCCTTCTTGCTAGACTGATGAATTCTAAGGTCAGAGATACCATCCTGAGTTTAGCATGACAAAAAGGCTCTATAAAATACAACAATTCTGCAATTTCTATTTTCCCTGATTTTTCTGTGGAACTACAAAAACAGAGAGCCCAATTTATGGATGTAAAGAAGAAACTTAAAGACAAAGGGATTATCTATGCAATGGCTTATCCTGCTTGTCTCAGAATTGTTTCTGGAAACTCTACTACTTTCTTTGCTACCCCGGAGGAAGCGTTGGAGTGGCTCCAATTGCACCTAGAGCCTGGAAAAGGGTGACAGACACCCTTTGTGCCTCCGTTCCTATATTGAATATTGGGTTTGATGTAATTTGATACACCTTTTACATATGCGGGAGTTCAGACTTTGCATCGTCAAAGACAACATAATACCTCACACTGGGATCAGTGTTGGTATTCCCCGAAAGGAAGCGTTATAAGAAAAGTTTACTTCTTGTTTTGGTTGTGTTTAGGGTTGTTGTTTACAAGTTGAATGCTGTCAAAGTGCTCAATCCTTTTTGCTTTGTCTCCATGCAATATAATTTGTTGGGACCTATAGGGGCGATAGATCAACCTGGTGAGCCCCATAAATATATAAATTGGGTGGAAATTATTGGATACGTCAAACGGGAAATAATGAATATGAGCAGTAATTGTGTAATGGCCTTTTGTTTCTACCCCTCATATTTATTCCCATTTTCTTATATTAGGTAAATGGCATCGCAACTGAAATGTATGACATGGAATATAAGAGGTCTTAAATCCCCTAAGAAGAGGGTTAAAGTATTCTCGCAAATCAAAAATTACCAGCCACATATCCTGGCTTTGCTCGAAACACACCTCACTAGAGATTCAGCTAGGAGGCTAAATAAACCCTGGCTGCAATGGTCAATACACTCTTACCATACAAGCTGTTCAAAAGGAGTTTCGCTTTTAATCCACAAGGCCATTAGCTGGGAGGCCCGCAGAGACTCAGAGGGAAGATTTGTTTTTATAAATGCTATAATTGATTCTAGAGAGTATGTAATACTATGTATATAAAACCCACCTCCTGCTAATCTAATAATTGTCCAAAAGGCAGTAAGCTTTGCACTAAACTACCCGGATGCTCAGGTCTTGTGTATGGGGGATTTCAACCGGATTATGGATGAAAATTTAAATAGATTGAGAATTGGTGACAACACCAGAACGACAATAACACCATCTTCTAATTTGTTTTCAACCTATATGGAGAGTATTGGTTGGATAGACTTGTGGAGATTACATCACCCCGGAACTAAAGAATACACATGTTACTGCTCAACCGAATCTACGTTATCGCGGTTAGATTATATTTTCATTTCTAGTAATATCGCAACGTGGGTACATCGTATTGAGCATGGGGTAAGAGGGATCTCAGACCATAGTCCGGTGATACTAACGCTTAAATTTGACCAGGTACGAGACAGACCCACATGGAAACTTAATCCCTTTTGGTTAAAATTAATTGGTCCTGATGATAGAATACCGGATCAAATAGACTGTTTAGTGGAAGTACATCTGTTGCCAAGGAATATTAAGATTTTTTGGGATACACTGAAGGCATACCTTAGAGGATGCCTCTCCTCCACTATTACATACATCAAGAGAACGACTTCACAGGTTGATACCGAGTTTGAACATAGGTTAAAGGAAGCTGAACAGACTTATGTTTCAGACCCTTTATGATGAGAATAGAGTAAACTGGCTACATTCCTATAGATTGTATACACAAAACGTTGACACTAAATCTAAATGTAAACTATTCTTCACTAGACAATCATATTTTGAATTGGAGAACCAATCAAGTAAGTTGTTGGCCTTTATGGTCCGCAAACATAAAGACTCTAGTGCTATTCTTAGGATTCGAACATTAGGGGGCCAGATAGTCACTACGGCAGAAGATATTCTAAGTAGCTTTCATAACTTTTATAAATCATTATATAAATCCCAAAGTGCCCATAATAAATTGGAATGTCTCACTTATTTGGCAGATCTTGATTTTCCCAAATTAAGTGTCTCACAACAATCCCTTTTAGATGCAGATATCTCTTTAAAGGAAATAAATGCAGCCTTGGCAGATAAGGCTTAGGGTAACGCTCCGGGCCCTGATGGCCTACCACTAGAGCTCTACCATAGATACCAAAAGGTCTTGATGCCGCACCTTTTAGAGACTTTCTCAGAGGCGAGGCAAAGTGGTTCCTTGCCTGAATCCTTTTATGATGCCAATATTATTGTCCTAAAAAAAAGGGGAAAGATCCTCTGGAGTGTGGATCATATTGCCCTATTTCACTATTAAACGTGTATTACAAAATTCTTACAAAAATTCTAGCCATGAAACTTAATAAGGTGATACTATCTGTTGTCCAGCCGGACCAAACAGGTTTTATGCCAGGAAAAAATACTTCTATTAACATTAGAAGGGAGCAATCAATAGCTCAATATAGCTCTTTGATACCGGGAAATGATTGAGCCTTGACTTCATTGGATACGGCCAAGGCTTTTGACTCGTTGGAGTGGCCGTTTTTATTTGCTTGCCTAGAGAAATTTGGTCATGGCCCTAAATTTCGGGTCTGGATTCAAACATTGTACGCGGCCCCCAAAGCTAAGATAGTGATAAATAATATATCCTCCACATCTTCTTCATTGGAATGGGGAACCAAAAGGGATGCCCTTTGTCTCCGGTTCTATTCGCTCTAGCAATTGAAGCATTGGCTATAAGAATACGATCATCTGAGGATATCAGTGGAATTACAATTGCAAACAGAACTGACAAAATTGGTTTATATGCAGATGACATGATAATTTTTATGGACAAGGTTAAAGATACTCTCCCATCTGTTATATCTACTATTGATAAATTTAGTGAATATTCGGATCTCTTTATAAATTGGGATAAGTCTTCTCTTATGTCTCTGTCGCCCATTCCGAATGCTGATTTGGAAACGTTATCTCCTTTACCTGTAGTGTCCTGTTTCAGATACATGGGAATTGTGATTGTTAGAAATGATAGAGAGGACCTCTAAAGTAATACTCTCCCTTTATTAGAATAATAAGCTAAATGTAAATTTCCTTGTGGGGGAGATTACCGCTATCAGTGTCAGGAAGGATTAACTTAATTAAGATGATCTTCCTCCCTAAATTTAATTATATATTACAACATGGTGCAGTACCGGTCCCTAAAAAATTCTTCACATCTCTTAACTCTTTGATGTCCACATTTATTTGGGGAAACTCCAGACATAAACTCAGGTTATCTATCGTTCAAAGTCGTAAAGATATGGGAGGAGCAGCTCTGCTTGACTTCCATCTATATTATTTAGCAGGTCAACTAAAAGCGATCCGTAGTTGGATGCCGGACTCCCAGTTACCGAATTCTGAGAACCACTTGCCACACTTTTTTAGGCACAGGTTGTTTATTGGGTTTTTTAGTATTTAATAAATCGACTACCATTAAGTTGTTACCCCTACATACATTGGCGAGAACGGTATGGAAACAGGCAAAGAAAAGAATTGACTTTACACATGTTATAGCTGAAATACCTATATCGGGGAATCCGTACTTTGCGACATTAGTGGAACATTCATCTGCCCCCTTTTGGAAAGCTAGTGGGGTCTATTTGTTGAGAGACATTTATGAAAGGTCTATACTGATGTCATTTGAACAGGTGCAAAATAAATTCAAGGTTCCAAGATCTCAATTCTTCAGGTACCATCAACTTAGAAATGGGCTCAGATCTCACTTACAAAATTTAGAAATCAAACTATTTCCTCATTTCCCTTAATAGGAATACTTAAATCTCAAGGTCCACAAGGTCTTATATCCAGCTTGTATACATACTTGCTATCAACAAGTGGAGACTTCTAATTCCGAATATGGGGGAGGAGGAATAGGAGGTAGTTTTGGAGTTCCTGTCCTTTTTCTCCCCCTCCATCAATAAGAAGCTGATTCAGCTATATATTATTCATCAGTCATACCTCACACCCCTCAGACTATATCAAATGGGGCGTTCCTCTAACTCAGAATGTTTACGATGTCATACCATAGATGCTAACTTTGTTCATTTAATTTGGGATTGCTCCATTATTAGGTCCTTCTGGCAGGAACCTCTTTATTATCTTCCTTTGTATCCATCCCAATTCCATGTGATCCTCTGATTTGCCTTTTTGGGTTAATGGAGGATGATGGCTGGGATCATTATATTAAGATTTTTTTTAGAGAAACTTTATTTTTGGCCAGGAAATTGTTGTCACTGAGATGGATGGGCAATACACAACCAACATTGCCATCTTGGATCACACTGGTTATCTCAATCATCCCATTCGAAAAGATAGTATACCAAAACAGAGGTTGTCCATTAAAATTTTCCAAAATATGGGACTATTGGAGTTCTTCATGTCTTATGGCCTTTACTTAGGCAAAGGGTTTGAGCTGGGAGAGTAAATTTGAAAGGGGTGTGAGAATAAATAGAAAACCGCAAGTTATAAGTGACATAGAGGTTGCTTATAGGGGCAGTCATTTAGATCCATATATATTACGATGAGAGTCAATCTGAGCATGGAAAGGATAAAGACAGCACAAGTTTGCTAAGTTATGGTTGAGGGTTCAAATTGTGGATTGTATCCTAATTACTTAAATACTCTTTTTTTCTCCTTTTTATATAAATCCAGAAGAAGCGACATCCACAGGGCAAAGAAATTATTTATATGCATATGAGAACCCATCCGACCAGTTTACTTTAATGTGTTCTCATTGATGTAAGAGATGTAAATCTGTGTTGATGTGATGTCTGGATGCTTTCTATTACCAAATGCAATGTGTAATTGTTTATAAAATTGTTTAATAAAACAAATTAAGTTTAAAAAAAATAAATAAATAAAAGCACTCAATCTCCCGTTCCATGCCTCTGCTGTTCCAGCGGTGTCAGCACTTACGTTCCCGGGGCTCACATAGGCTTGTTACATCACACGAGCCCTGTGCCCAATCAGCTTCACTCTCTCCATCTTTGAACGTATTGAACATCAACAGGAAGCCAGGGCTGCGGCTGCTTTCTGACTTACTCGGGATGTTCGATTAGTGCGAAGGTGGGGACAGTGACACAAGCGCTGATTGGGCGCAGGGCTCATAAGACGTAACAACCTCACATGAGCCCCGGGAATGCAAGTGCCGATGCCGCTGGAACAGTGGCGGCATGGGAGATTAGTTTAGGTATTTTTATTTTAACAGGATCAAACATGAGGAATGAGAAGGGGTTGTCCAAGTAGTGAACAATCCCTTTAAACATCAAAAATCCCACACAGAGAAGCCATTATCATACCCAGAGTGTGAAATATGAATTACTGGAAAATCGTATTTTGTTGACCATTAAAAATAACTCAGACAGGGAGAAACTATATGTGTTATTGACAAATTGTAAAGAAATGTAAAAGTGGAATAGGGTCTTCTTATCCACATTAAAAGGTTGATAATTAAAGGTAGAACCACTCACCTTATGAGGCTGTGTGAGACAAAACCGTTATAGATCCTGAAAACCAGATGCAGCAGCTTCCATGAGACGGTAGATTTATGTAGCAGGATTGGAAGTGTTTTTGCGCTCTCTGGAATATGACACAATTAGTGGTATGATAAAATTGTAGGTTTATTGTCAACGCGTTTCAGAGTCCACTGACTCCTTCAGTACAGCCATACATAAATAATAAGGTAATACAGACGTACATGATTTCAATACAGAAAAATTATAAAAAGACGCTTAGAGCAGAGGGAGGGGTATGTACAGTCACATGTCAAAATACTGTGTATCACGTTATATACTTGCATATTTATTGTAAAATGAAGAGGAAATACATGTGTTTAACTGTCCTGAAATTAAAAATAAAAAGGGTTAAAATAAAGTGGATAATCAAAAAGTGTCTATTTTAAAGTGATGCGCTCACAGAGATATGATCCCAGTGCTGGTGAGAAGGAAAAAAAGGGGGGAGGTTGCCACAAACTGACTTAGAGTATGTGTTGTGCTATATCCCAATCACATTTGACAGTGTGTCGGTGGATAATGCTGATATATACAACGGGTACGGAAAGTATTCAGACCCCTTTAAATGGCGCCAGGTCCCAACACGCCTGTTGGCATACAGCCTTCATCAGGGAAGGGGGGAAATATTTTAATTAAAGCAGTAGGCCCCCGGACGGGAACACATCAGAAACCCGATCGAGATTCCACCCGCAGTTGTTAGGGGCACATGACAGCTGATCAGATCAGTGGTCATGTGTGGGAAAAGATGCAGGCTCAGCACCGGAGTCTGCATTAAAAAGGGGGAAGCGACCTATGACGTACCTGTACATCATAGGTTGTAAAGGGGTTAAATATCAGCCAGGACCACCAATAGTAAATGGCCATATATTAAATTGAATCCGGAACATGAGCGGCGCATGTAGCCAATCCAAAACCCCGAGGCCAAGTCATCCAAGGGGCTGGTGTAGATGAAGTGTGTTCACGACCACATGATGAGTCACATGATCGGGAGCCAGTCACGTGATCCGCTCCAGGCTCAGATAGACGCGGCAAGTGACACCGCCAGTGGGTCCGAAAGACTCCTGCGCCCATGCCGGGAACGTGCAGATAATATAAAGAAAGGTCCGGGGTCAGAAAAAGGATGGTAAATAAACCAACAAATATATACATGGAGACATACTGAATTAAGAACAATTGTTTTACAGAGGTTATGAACAATTATAAATACAAGAATTCCCATATACACATAAACAATAACACATATGTTGTGTATAAAGTGAATATTATTACATAAAAAATATGGATAAATAAATCACATCGTAAAACAAAAAAGTGTTAAAGTTATGTGAAAGGTTATAATTTTGTAAGTGAATGTGTAAATGTATGGAAAACATGATTCGTGTACATACATGAAATACCTATAGAAATAAAATGCATTCAGAATTGTGTCTATATAGAATACAAATGTACATATATACACAAAAGCACATATGACAGAATTAGTTGTCTATGAATAAGGTGCATGAGAAATAAAGTGCAATGTGAAATATAATAAATATATATATATATATATAGAATATGTACCTAAAGTTACACATGCAAACATATTAGGTGTGTACCCAAGAACAATTCTTATATGCATAAAAAACAATAGAATAAGAGGGATAAGTAGATTAATGTATATACGGGTCCGCTTAAATGGTCTTAAATATCCAGGAAAATCAGACTGAAATATTATTATTTATATAGCGCCATTGATTCCACGGTGCTGTACATGAGAAAGGGTTACACACAAAATACAGATATCACTTACAGTAAATGACCTAACAATGATAGACTGGTACAGAGGGAAGAGGACCCTGCCCTCGCGGGCTTACATTTATAGGATGGTGGGGAAGGAGACAGTAGGTTGGGGGGTTGCAGCAGCTCTGGTGGTGGTGAGGCGGCAGCGAGGTCATTGCAGGTTGTAAGATTTCTTGAAGACATGGGTTTTCAAGTTCCATCTGAAGGATCCGAATGTGGCAGATAATCAGACATGTTGAGGCACAGAATTCCAGAAGATGGGGGATATTCGGGAGAAGTCTTGGAGGCAATTGGGTGAGAAGCGAAGTGTGGAGAAGAAAAGGAGGTCTTGGGAGGACCGGAGATTACATGAGGGAATATATCGGGAGATTAGTTCAGAGATGAACAGAGGAGAAAGGTTATGGATGGCTTTGTAGGTCAGTGTTAGTAGATTGAACTGGATACGCTGGGCAATTGGGAGCCAGTGAAGGGATTTGCAAATAGAGATGAACTATAAAGAATAGGTTTTAGCTTACAAATTTTGTTGTAAAATACTGACCAAATACTGAACATGTGAATGTGGCCTTAATCTTTGTATATGGATTTTCAGTAACAGCACGGTCATCTGCGGAGGTTCCCCTATACCTATGATTAGGCTGTGCCACCGTAATTGTACACACAGTTACTTGGTGTAACGCTAGTGGATGTGGACCCACAGCGCCACGGGCCGGGCTTACCCTGGAGGGGCATAACCAGGTGTCTACCAGGTCTTCACTAGAGCCTCTGGTGGAGAGGATAGGATGGGCTGCTGGTAGACATCGGGTACTACTCAATGGTAGTCCCCAGGACCGCAGCAGCTGGTGGAAGAGTCGGAGACATGAGTGCGAGGTATAACAGGAGCAACAAACTGGACACTAGCAGAGTGAACTGCCCAGCAACCAACATTCAGCAGAGAGCGGTGGGTGGAGCTGCCTAATATAGGACCTGCCTAATATAGGACCTGCCGGCATGGTAGGTGAACAAATGTAATATTATTGTCACACAGCCAAATGGTGAAGATACGAGGGAAAAACCTCGAACACACGCGGCTCCGCTCCGTACACCTCGTACACATGCGGCTCCACTCCGTACACCTCGTACACGCGTGGCTCCGCTCTGTACACCTCGTACACACGGCTCCGCTCCGTACACCTCGTACACACGGCTCCGCTCCGTACACACGCGGTTCCTCTCCGTACACCTCGTACACACACGGCTCTGCTCCGTACACCTCGTAAACACACGGCTCCGCTCCGTACACCTCGTACACACGATGCTCCGCTCCGTACACCTCATAGACGCGCGGCTCCGCTCCGTACACCTCGTACACACACGGCTCCGCTCCATACACGTCGTACACACGTGGCTCCGCTCCGTACACCTCGTACGCACACAGCTCCGCTCCGTACACCTCGTACACACGTGGCTCTGCTCCATACACCTCATACGCACACAGCTCCGCTCCGTACACCTGCGGCTCTGCTCCATACACCTCGTACACACGCGGCTCCGCTCCGTACACCTCATAGACATGTGACTCCGCTCCATACACCTCGTGCACACGCGGCTCCGCTCCGTACACCTCGTACACACAAGTCTCCGCTCCGTACACCTCGTACACACACGGCTCCGCTCCATACATACACGGCTCTGCTCCGTACACCTCGTACACGCGCGGCTCTGCTCCGTAAGCCTCGTACACGCGTGGCTCCGCCCTGTACACCTCGTACACACGTGGCTCCGCTCTGTACACCTCGTACACACGTGGCTCCGCTCCGTACACCTATGGCTCCGCTCCGTACACCTCGTACGCACACAGCTCCGCTCCGTACACTTCATACACGCGCGGCTCCGCTCCATACACACACGGCTCTGCTCCATACCCCTCGTACACACGTGGCTCCGCCCCGTACACCTCCGCTCCGTACACCTCCGCTCCGTACACCTCGTACACACATGGCTCCGCTCTGTACACCTCGTACACACATGGCTACGCTCCGTACACCTCATACACGCGCAGCTCCGCTCCGTACACCTCGTACGCACACAGCTCCACTCCGTACACCTCGTACACACGCGGCTCTGCTCCGTACACCTCGTACACACGCGGCTCTGCTCCGTACACCTCGTACACGCGCGGCTCTGCTCCGTACACCTCGTACACACGCGGCTCTGCTCCGTACACCTCGTACACGCGCGGCTCTGCTCCGTACACCTCGTACACACGCGGCTCTGCTCCGTACACCTCGTACACACACGGCTCTGCTCCGTACACCTCGTACACACGCGGCTCCGCTCCGTACACCTCGTACACACGCGGCTCCGCTCCGTACACCTCGTACACACACGGCTCTGCTCCGTACACCTCGTACACACACGGCTCTGCTCCGTACACCTCGTACACACATGGCTCCGCTCCGTACACCTCGTACACACGCGGCTCTGCTCTGTACACCTCGTACACACGCGGCTCTGCTCCGTACACCTCGTACACACGCGGCTCTGCTCCGTACACCTCGTACACACGCGGCTCTGCTACATCCACACTGTAAACCCCTCCTGACCCCACACATAAACTTCAGCTCATCCAGCACCATGACAACCAGCACAGCAGAGTCCTGCATCCACTGAGGCCCCTGATCATGTGACCCCTGACTCCTCCCCTCCTGTGACCTCATCACAGCTCCTGTGCGCACAGAGCAGCCATATATGTGGCGGCGGCTCTGCAGGTGGAGGTATGTGGAGACCCCATTACTGGGCGCAGGGGGCATTAACCCCTTCAGCACGGAGACTCTTTTGGAGTCTTGTGTTGCCCCTTTATAAGAATCATAAGGTTTTTGTTCTGTTTCCTGTAATAGATACATACGACCCAACTATGGAGACAGGAAGGGGGGAAACGTATTGTTCTCATAGCACAGGACCCCTTTACTGCCCCACAGTGTAATGCCCCCATTATGCCCCTTATGCAGTATGTATGAAGCCCCCACACAGTGTAATGCCCCCATTATGCCCCTTATACAGTATGTCTGATGCCCCCACACAGTGTAATGCCCCCATTATGCCCCTTATGCAGGATGTATGATGCCCCCATTATGCCCCTTATGCTGGATGTATGATGCCCCCACACAGTGTAATGCCCCCATTATGCCCCTTATGCAGGATGTATGATGCCCCCACACAGTGTAATGCCCCCATTATGCCCCTTATGCAGGATGTATGATGCCCCCATTATGCCCCTTATGCAGGATGTATGATGCCCCCACACAGTGTTAATGCCCCCATTGTGCCCCTTATGCAGGATGTATGACGCCCCCCACAGTGTAATGCTCCCATTATGCCCCTTATGCAGTATGTATGATGCCCCCATTATGCCCCTTATACGGTATGTATGATGCCCCCCACACAGTATAATGCACCCATTATGCCCCTTATGCAGGATGTATGATGCCCCCACACCGTGTAATGCCCCCATTATGCCCCTTATAAAGGATGTATGATGCCCCACACAGTGTAATGCCCCCATTATGCCCCTTATGCAGGATGTATGATGCCTCCACAGTGTAATGCCCCCATTATGCCCCTTATACAGTATGTATGATGCCCCCATTATGCCCCTTATGCTGTATGTATGATGCCCCCACACAGTGTAATGCCCCTTATGCAGGATGTATGATGCCCCATTATGCCCCTTATGCAGGATGTATGATGCCCTCACACAGTGTAATGCCCCCAATATGCCCCTTATGCAGGATGTATGACGCCCCCCACAGTGTAATGCTCCCATTATGCAGTATGTGTAATGCCCCCATTATGCCCCTTATGCAGTATGTATGATGCCCCCATTATGCCCCTTATCCAGTATGTATGATGCCCCCCACACAGTATAATGCCCCCATTATGCCCCTTATGCAGGATGTATGATGCCCCCACAGTGTAATGCCCCCATTATGCCCCTTATACAGGATGTATGATGCCCCCACACAGTGTAATGCCCCCATTATGCCCCTTATGCAGGATGTATGATGCCCCCACACTGTGTAATGCCCCCATTATGCCCCATATGCAGTATGTATGATGCCCCCACACAGTGTAATGCCCCCATTATGCCCCTTATGCAGGATGTATGATGCCCCCACACAGTGTAATGCCCCCATTATGCCCCTTATGCAGGATGTATGATGCCCCCATTATGCCCCTTATGCTGGATGTATGATGCCCCCACACAGTGTAATGCCCCTTATGCAGGATGTATGATGCCCCCACACAGTGTAATGCCCCCATTATGCCCCTTATGCAGGATGTATGATGCCCCCACACAGTGTAATGCCCCCATTATGCCCCTTATGCAGGATGTATGATGCCCCCACACAGTGTAATGCCCCCATTATGCCCCTTATGCAGGATGTATGATGCCCCCATTATGCCCCTTATGCTGTATGTATGATGCCCCCACACAGTGTAATGCCCCTTATGCAGGATGTATGATGCCCCCACACAGTGTAATGCCCCCATTATGCCCCTTATGCAGGATGTATGATGCCCCCATTATGCCCCTTATGCAGGATGTATGATGCCCCCACACAGTGTAATGCCCCCATTATGCCCCTTATGCAGGATGTATGACGCCCCCCACAGTGTAATGCTCCCATTATGCCCCTTATGCAGGATGTATGATGCCCCCATTATGCCCCTTATCCAGTATGTATGATGCCCCCCACACAGTATAATGCCCCCATTATTCCTCTTATGCAGGATGTATGATGCCCCCACAGTGTAATGCCCCCATTATGCCCCTTATACAGTATGTATGATGCCCCCACACAGTGTAATGCCCCCATTATGCCCCTTATGCAGGATGTATGATACCCCCACACAGTGTAATGCCCCCATTATGCCCCTTATGCAGGATGTATGATGCCCCCATTATGCCCATTATGCAGTATGTATGATGTCCCCTCACAGTGTAATGCCCCCATTATGCCCCTTATGCAGGATGTATGATGCCCCCATTATGCCCCTTATGCTGGATGTATGATGCCCCCACACAGTGTAATGCCCCTTATGCAGGATGTGTAATGCCCCCATTATGCCACTTATGCAGGATGTATGATGCCCTCACACAGTGTAATGCCCCTTATGCAGGATGTATGATGCCCCCATTATGCCCCTTATGCAGGATGTATGAAGCCCCCATTATGCAGGATGTATGATGCCCCCACACAGTGTAATGCCCCCATTATGCCCCTTATGCAGGATGTATGATGCCCCCATTATGCCCCTTATGCTGGATGTATGATGCCCCCACACAGTGTAATGCCCCTTATGCAGGATGTATGATGCCCCCATACTGTGTAATGCCCCCATTATGCCCCTTATGCAGGATGTATGATGCCCTCACACAGTGTAATGCCCCCATTATGCCCCTTTTGCAGGATGTATGATGCCCCCCACAGTGTAATGCCCCCATTATGCCCCTTATGCTGTATGTATGATGCCCCCACACAGTGTTAATGCCCCCATTATGCCCCTTATGCAGGATGTATGACGCCCCCCACAGTGTAATGCTCCCATTATGCCCATTATGCAGTATGTGTAATGCCCCCATTATGCCCCTTATGCAGTATGTATGATGCCCCCATTATGCCCCTTATCCAGTATGTATGATGCCCCCCACACAGTATAATGCCCCCATTATGCCCCTTATGCAGGATATATGATGCCCCCACAGTGTAATGCCCCCATTATGCCCCTTATACAGTATGTATGATGCCCCCACACAGTGTAATGCCCCCATTATGCCCCTTATGCAGGATGTATGATGCCCCCACACCGTGTAATGCCCCCATTATGCCCCTTATAAAGGATGTATGATGCCCCACACAGTGTAATGCACCCATTATGCCCCTTATGCAGGATGTATGATGCCCCCACAGTGTAATGCCCCCATTATGCCCCTTATACAGTATGTATGATGCCCCCACACAGTGTAATGCCCCCATTATGCCCCTTATGCAGGATGTATGATGCCCCCACACCGTGTAATGCCCCCATTATGCCCCATATGCAGTATGTATGATGCCCCCACACAGTGTAATGCCCCCATTATGCCCCCACACCGTGTAATGCCCCCATTATGCCCCTTATACAGTATGTATGATGCCACCACACAGTGTAATGCCCTCATTATGCCCCTTATGCAGGATGTATGATGCCCCCACACCGTGTAATGCCCCGTATGCAGTATGTATGATGCCCCCGCACAGTGTAATGCCCTCATTATGCCCCTTATGCAGGATGTATGATGCCCCCACACCGTGTAATGCCCCCATTATGCCCCTTGTGCAGTATGTGTGATGCCCCCACACAGTGTAATGCCCCCATTATGCCTCTTATACAGTATGTATGATGCCCCCACACAGTGTAATGCCCCCATTATGCCCCTTATGCAGTATGTATGATGCCCCCGCACAGTGTAATGCCCCCATTATGCCCCTTATGCAGGATGTATGATGCCCCCACACCGTGTAATGCCCCCATTATGCCCCTTGTGCAGTATGTATGATGCCCCCACACAGTGTAATGCCCCCATTATGCCCCTTGTGCAGTATGTATGATGCCCCCACACAGTGTAATGCCCCCATTATGCCCCTTATACAGTATGTATGATGCCCCCACACAGTGTAATGCCCTCATTATGCGCCTTATGCAGGATGTATGATGCCCCCACACCGTGTATTGCCCCCATTATGCCCCTTATGCAGTATGTATGATGCCCCCACACAGTGGAATGCCCCCATTATGCCCCTTATGCAGGATGTATGATGCCCCCACACCGTGTAATGCCCCCATTATGCCCCTTGTGCAGTATGTATGATGCCCCCACACAGTGTAATGCCCCCATTATGCAGGATGTATGATGCCCCCACACAGTGTAATGCCCACATTATGCCCCTTATGCAGTATGTATGATGCCCCCACACAGTGTAATGCCCACATTATGCCCCTTATGCAGGATGTATGATGCCCCCACACAGTGTAATGCCCCCATTATGCCCCTTATGCAGGATGTATTATGCCCCTTATGCAGGATGTATGATACCCCCACACAGTGTAATGCCCCCATTATGCCCCTTATGCAGGATGTATGATGAGCCCATTATGCCCCTTATGCAGTATGTATGATGTCCCCTCACAGTGTAATGCCCCCATTATGCCCCTTATGCAGGATGTATGATGCCCCCATTATGCCCCTTATGCAGGATGTATGATGCCCCCATTATGCCCCTTATGCAGGATGTATGATGCCCCCACACAGTGTAATGCCCCTTATGCAGGATGTATGATGCCCCCACACAGTGTAATGCCCCCATTATGCCCCTTCTGCAGTAGGTATGATGCCCCCACACAGTGTAATTCCCCTTATGCAGGATGTATGATGCCCTCACACAGTGTAATGCCCCCATTATGCCCCTTATGCAGGATGTATGATGCCCCCGCACAGTGTAATGCCCCCATTATGCCCCTTATGCAGGATGTATGATGCCCCCATTATGCCCCTTATGCAGGATGTATGATGCCCCCACACAGTGTAATGCCCCCATTATGCCCCTTATGCAGGATGTATGATGCCCCCATTATGCCCCTTATGCTGTATGTATGATGCCCCCACACAGTGTAATGCCCCTTATGCAGGATGTATGATGCCCCATTATGCCCCTTATGCAGGATGTATGATGCCCTCACACAGTGTAATGCCCCCAATATGCCCCTTATGCAGGATGTATGACGCCCCCCACAGTGTAATGCTCCCATTATGCAGTATGTGTAATGCCCCCATTATGCCCCTTATGCAGTATGTATGATGCCCCCATTATGCCCCTTATCCAGTATGTATGATGCCCCCCACACAGTATAATGCCCCCATTATGCCCCTTATGCAGGATGTATGATGCCCCCACAGTGTAATGCCCCCATTATGCCCCTTATACAGGATGTATGATGCCCCCACACAGTGTAATGCCCCCATTATGCCCCTTATGCAGGATGTATGATGCCCCCACACCGTGTAATGCCCCCATTATGCCCCATATGCAGTATGTATGATGCCCCCACACAGTGTAATGCCCCCATTATGCCCCTTATGCAGGATGTATGATGCCCCCACACAGTGTAATGCCCCCATTATGCCCCTTATGCAGGATGTATGATGCCCCCACACAGTGTAATGCCCCCATTATGCCCCTTATGCAGGATGTATGATGCCCCCACACAGTGTAATGCCCCCATTATGCCCCTTATGCAGGATGTATGATGCCCCCACACAGTGTAATGCCCCCATTATGCCCCTTATGCAGGATGTATGATGCCCCCATTATGCCCCTTATGCTGTATGTATGATGCCCCCACACAGTGTAATGCCCCTTATGCAGGATGTATGATGCCCCCACACAGTGTAATGCCCCCATTATGCCCCTTATGCAGGATGTATGATGCCCTCACACAGTGTAATGCCCCCTATATGCCCCTTTTGCAGGATGTATGATGCCCCCCACAGTGTAATGCCCCCATTATGCCCCTTATGCTGTATGTATGATGCCCCCACACAGTGTTAATGCCCCCATTATGCCCCTTATGCAGGATGTATGACGCCCCCCACAGTGTAATGCTCCCATTATGCCCCTTATGCAGTATGTATGATGCCCCCATTATGCCCCTTATCCAGTATGTATGATGCCCCCCACACAGTATAATGCCCCCATTATGCCCCTTATGCAGGATGTATGATGCAGGATGTATGATGCCCCCCACACAGTGTAATGCCCCCATTATGTCCTTTATGCTGGATGTATGATGCCCCCACAGTGTAATGCCCCCATTATGCCCCTTATGCAGGATGTATGATGCCCCCACAAAGTGTAATGCCCCTATTATGCCCCTTATGCAGGATGTATGATGCCCCCACACAGTGTGATGCCCCCATTATGCCCCTTATGCAGGATGTATGAAGCCATTACAGTGTAATGTTCCCGCATTAGCGCCTGAGGTCCTGCAGTTGGAATAATCCCTCTGGAAAATGGTTTTCCCTTTCCCTGCTCCCCTACATGTATACCCTTGAGCATGTATACAGGCATGTAGGGGAGCAGGCCTTACTAGATAATGAGGCTTTGTACAGTAATATACCACATGAGGATGGTATCAGAGGAGTAAGATATTTCTTGAAATCAAGATCAATAGAGTGTAGCAGACATAATGACTTCATGGAGGATCTTCTAAAATTCACTCTTACTCATAACTTCTTTCTTTTTGACAGGAAGTACTTCCACCAGCTCAGGGGTACTGCGATGGGGAGCCTCTGTGCCCCCTCATATGCTAACTTATCCCTGGACTGGTGGGAGGAATCCACAATATTCAGGGATGATCATAAGTGATGTGATCCATATATTGGGGTATGGTACAAATATATTGATGACATTTTTATCACCTGGTCAGGGACGAGTGAACAATCTTTTGAATTTGTCAGGGAATTCCACAGCACTTTACAATTTTAGGGGGGACTTATACTGACAATACAGAATTTACAGAATAAGCATAACTCAGATGTTAAAAGGAGTGAGGGCCCTGCTCACAAGCTTACAGTCTATAAGGAAATAGGAGAGACACAAAAGGCACAATGTACATATATTGTATATATACTGCCTGAATATACTAAATACGGTAAGTACATAACACTACATGAACTGATCACCAGCCAGTATGTGTACAGTACAGACAGAGGCTATTCAGTGCATGGATGGTATGAGCATGATTTTGAAGAAAATTTTAATATGGGCCAAACTGGGACAGTTAGATAAGTGTGTTGAGGTGATAGGCCAGTCTAAATAAAAGAGTTTTTACGGCACGCTTAAAACTGTGGGTATTGGGAATTAATCAAATTGTCCTGGGTAGTGCATTCCAAAGAATTGGTGCAGCATGCGAGAAATCTTGGAGACGGGAGTGGGAGATTCGGATTATGGAGGATTTTAGCTTTAAGTCATTAGCAGAACAGAGGGCACTGGTAGGGTGGTGGACTGAGACAAGGGAGGAGATGTAGAGTGGTGCTGAATCGTGGATAGCTTTGTGGGTAAGAGCAATAAGTTTATATTGAACTCTGTATTGGATGAGCAATCAGTGCAATGACTGGCACAGGGAAGAAACATCGTTGTATCGGTAGGTGAGGAATATGACCCTGACAGCTGCGTTCAGGACGGATTGGAGAGGGGAAAGTTTAGAAAGAGGGAGACCGATAAGTAAAGAGTTGCAATAGTCCAGACGAGAATGAATAAGAGCTACAGTAAGAGTTTTTACAGAGTCAAAGGTAAGAAAATTTCTGATTCTAGAGATGTTTTTGAGGTGTAGAAGACACGAGCGAGCGAGTGATTTGATATGAGGAGTGAAGGAAAGATCTGAATCAAGTATGACCCCAAGACAGCGGGCATGTTGCTGGCGAGTAATGATGGAGTCACAAACAGAAATGGCAATATCGGGCACAGGTAGGTTAGTGGAGGGAGGAAATCCGAGTAGTTCAGTTTATGACAGATTCAATTTTAGATAGACGGAGGGCATAGTGTTAGAGACAGCGGAAAGACAATCACTGGTATTTTGTAATAATGCAGGAGTGATGTCCGGAGAAGAGGTGTATAATTGGGTGTCATCGGCATAGAGATGGTACTGAAAACCGAATCTGCTGATTGTTTGTCCAATAGAAGCGGTATATAAGTAGAAAAGAAGGGGGCCTAGGACTGATCCTTGAGGAACCCCGACAATAAGGGGAAGGGGAGAAGAAGAGAAGCCAACAAAAGACACAGTGAAGGAGCGCTCAGAGAGGTAGATCCACAGTGTCGAATGCTGCAGAGAGATCCAGGAGAATCAGCAGGGAGTAGTGACCATTAGATTTGGCTGTTAGTTGATCATTAGAAACTTTAGTGAGTGCAGTTTCAGTAGAATGTTAGTTATCTGAGAGATAGCGGATTAGACAGGAGTGGACCAGTCCTTCCAGGAGTTTAGAGATAAAGGGAAGATTGAAAACAGGTCTGTAGTTAACAGCACAGTTCTGGTCGAGGGATGTTTTTTTAAGTAATGGATGTATGCTGGCGTGTTTAAAAAAGGAGGGAAAAAATAATAGATGAGAGGTAGAGGTTTAATATTTTAGTTAGGTGAGTAGTGACAGCTGGAGAAAGGGACTGAAGGAGATGTGAGGGAATAGGGTCACTGGTGCAGGTGGTAGAGCGAGAGGAAGAAAGGAGCCTTTTCGCTTCTTCTTCCGTGACTGGTTCGAAGTCAGAAAATGAGCAAGATGCAGTGTGGGAGGGAGGAGTATGCATAACATTTGGGGATTGAGAGAAAATTTCCTATCGAATATGGTCAATTTTTTCTTTTAAATAATTGGCCAGATCGTCAGTGCTGAGGTTGGTGGTTGGGGCCTGTGCTGTTTGATTAAGGAAGGAGTGAAAAGTGTCAAACAGGTGTTTAGGATTATTGGACCATGAGATGATTAGGTTGTTAAAGTAGGTTTGTTTGGAGAGGTGAAGGGCGGAGTTATAGGTTTTAAGCATAAATTTATAATGGAGGAAATCTTCGGCCAGATTAGATTTTGTCCACAGCCGTTTGGCACACCTGGCGCACCACTGGAGAAAACGTGTTTGCAGCGTGTTCCAGGGTTGTCGCCGTCTGTGCCGAGTTGTTCTCTGTGTAGGAGGTGCAGCTTCATCCAGGGCGCATTGCAATATTTTGTTATAATGCTTCAGTGCAAAGTCAGGGCATGAGAGGGAGGAGATTGGGGCCAATGATGATTGCAACGTTTGGGGCCGGCCGCGACCAATCAGCGATATTGGCGCCAAATTTAAACAACGCTCTGCACAGAGGTCAGCGGCGGTGCTAGCTGGCAGTACAAGTACCCCGACCGGCGGCGCCGCTGACCTCCATGCTGCTAACGTCGTGAGGTCAGCGGCTTGGCCCGCTGATCTCTCGACGGCAAGTGTGAAAGGAGGACCGGGGAGCGCCGCCGCCGGTCGGGATACTTCGGCTGCTAGCAGCCGCCTATCTCCCGGCTGCTCGCAGCTTAAGTACCCGCACAGCCAGCGCCGGTGCCCGGTCCTCACCATTACGGTTCGCCGGCGGCCGCGACCAATGTGCGATATTGGCGCCAAATTTAAACACCACTCTGCTGATTGGTCGCAGCTGCCGGCCGCGATCAATCAGCGATTTTGGCGCCAAATTTAAACACGCTCTCCAGTCCTCACTAACACGGTTCGCTGATTGGCCGTGGCCGGCTTCCGCGACCAATCAGCGATATTGGCGCCAAATTTAAACACGGCTCTGCTGATTGGTCACGGCCGCCGGCTGCGATCAATGAGCGATTTTGGCGCCAAATTTAAACACTGCTATGCTGATTGCGCCTGGTCGGCGGCATACATGTTCTAGAATACCAGATGCGTTAGAATCGGGCCACCATCTAGTCTACCATAAACCTTCAAGGACTAATAAACTATTGAAGTGGGATAACCACCACCCCTATCCCCATGAAAAGAGGAATACCCAAGGGCCGATTTTTACGGGTGAAAAGGTACTGCTCAAATGTCACAGATTTTAATATACAGGCAATAGACCTGAACACCAGATAAAGGGTGCTCGTGGTACATTTTGGATTCCGCATCATTGCAGAAAAATGGTCTTATCCATCAGCTTATCTTTTTCTCATTCAGATCTCTAAAATACCGGATCCTCTCAGTGAAGATTGTCTATATAAGAAAATTTTCCTGATTTATCCAGGAAAATGATAGACAAGATGGTGGAGAGGATATTACACCTCACCCTAGAGATCCTCTTCCGGCTTACTGGAGAGGTGAGAGATTCTGATGATGTCACATTACATCATTCTTATCTATGGGAATAACAGATGGACAGAACTGGAAAGGTGAGGACTCTGGAAATGTCTGTAGTGAGATTTATTACTGTGTCTCTCCATAACCAGGATTACACAGTAGTGAAGAAGACCTCTAGTGAGCGCTCTCAGGACCCTGTGTCTGAGGGATGGGGAAGACCACAGAGCCCAATCACAGGGCCTCCACCTCACCCCCTGATACATGAGGACATCAATGACCAGAAGATCCTAGAACTCGCCTACAAGATGATTGAGCTGCTGACTGGAGAGGTGACACTGCTGGAAATCATGGGACTTTATACAGTAACGCTATGGAGTGATTGGATGCATGACTGTATCATTGTATGTGTCAGGTTCCTATAAGGTGTCAGGATGTCGCTGGCTATTTCTCAATGGAGGAATGGGAGTATTTAGAGGGACACAAAGATCTGTACAGGGACATCATGATGGAGGTTCCCCAGCCCCTCACATCACCAGGTAATAGACAGGACTAAATACACACGGCCTATAATTATCTGTATGTAAAGAATGAATTCAGTCCCTGTATGTGTTTCCTCCAGATCTATCCAGTAAGAGGACAACACCAGAGAGATGTCCCCGTCGTCTTCTTCCACAGAACTGTAAACAAGAAGATCCCAATGTTCCTCAGGATCATCAGGTAGATGGAGAGAAGGTATCATCATCTCCCCTATGATGTGTAGACGGCTGTAAAGGTCATGTCTTCAGTTTTGTTTTATCCACCATTATTATGTTTTATATTTGTGTCATGAGAACGGTGGAGATAACAGGATTAGAGCCGATCAAACTTGTGACTTCTCCATCTGTCTTTGACTTTTATAATATTTCTTTCAGGGTGAAGATCTGACCCATATTAATATTACAGATACATATGTGAGGGGTGATGAGCGGTGTAAAGAGGAGATTCCTACATATGAGTACCCAGGTGAGTAGTAACCACTAAATGCAGAGAAGTCACAGATTCTTCTCAGTCACCGGCTGTGGCTTCTTTATCAGTGGTGTAGTGCGGCCATATCACAATCGTGTGATCACCATTTTGCCGCTAGTCCACAACATTCTCCTCCGTCCAAAAATATTCAGATTACTTTGTGTAATTGTGAAAGCCCTTTTCTGTAGCACTTACAACCTGGAGGATCCACCTACACCCTGGGATTAGGAGACGCTGACCGTTACCTGCCCAGGTCTGTAAACTATAAAGCCAAATGACAGCGTACTTAGAATGTGCTGACAAGTGAGAAAATCACTTGAAGAAAAATATTATGATGGGTCTGTAAGAGAAAGCGGAGGATAATGATGCTGTTGGCTTCCTAGATCCCTGATATCTTATTAGATGAATCTACCTTCTCTCCCTTCTGTGCTGCTGAATGTGCTCATATGGTCCCTACAAGACCAGGTCCAGTCTTTCTGGCCAAACTTCACTTTTATGATCGACAAAATTAAATGTGCAGTGAGGCCAAGTGTGAATTTCTGTACAATAACAACAGAGTTTCCCTTTATCCTGACTTTTCAACTTCTTTTAAAACCAGCTAACTTCAAACAGGATTGTGATAAACTACATGAAAAACATTACACCTGTGCCATGATATATCTCTAAGTTGTGCGTGGCTGATGGCTGTAATATACATTTATTCATGCCTGCAGGAGATGTGTTGGCTCGAGCCCTGGTTTTATGGATTCACTCCACGTCATAAATAGAATTGAGCGAATTTCAAATTCAGGTTCGTGTTCGGGGTTCCGGCTTGTTCGCGCCAAATGGTCCACCATAAATGAGTGCAACTCCAGTTTAGTGTTGGATTTCTCCCTTCATACATACATTGTTGTTGGGGATGTTACATGTTTTTATATTCTTTTTTAGTTCATTCTGTATGATAGTTTCATTGTGATGGGATCGGCCTGCCTCACTTATGTGACGCTGTAACTCCCTGGTAGTCTTTCAAATAGATGTCCATTGCCTCTTCCAAATGCCCGAGATCTAAATTTAAGACACCTCCGCTCTGCACTATTATAAAAAGTTCACTTTAAATGTCTAATATTTCTTCTCATCTGACAGAATATATTGTCCCTTACGATAGTTTAGATTGCCAAGAGCCACTGAGCCCCATACTCTAATTACCACAGAGAGGTTTCACCACTAGTTACTCATTTTTCTCTGTTCAGTTTGATCATTTCAGTAGATGTTTTATTGTCTATAGTCACAGTTTTTGACTTTAGAAATCCTCTGCTTTAACCTCTTCCCGCACCCAGTTTCTGTTCCTAATCAGGGCCCATTTTTCAAATCTGACATGTGTCACTTTATGTGGTGATAACTCTGGAATTCTTCACAAAAGATAATAGGAAACAAATGAACCTTACAAATTATTTTCCAACTTCTCTTGATCCCCCTATATATGGTTGTACATTACTGTCTGGGCACATGGCAGGTTAAGAAGAGAAGGAGCGCCATTTAGATATTAGGAATGCAGATTTTGCTGGAATAGTTCGCAGACACAATGTATTGGGGACGCTGTTCATGGTCACCTGGCAGCTCAAAAGATGGCTACCACAAACAGGCTTGTCTTATCTACCCGGTTTACTGATTTCACAAATTACTTTGCTCATCACCATTTAACCCCTCTACGTGGATCTGGAGTTACACAGAGACCCCTAGGCTTGGGCCATGGTGTTAACTGCTGTTCTCTGGAGCAAGATTGAAAGAAGAATAGTCAGGTAGCCGGGTCAGAACCAAGAGGATAGAGAAAATACAAAATTAGAAGACACAAGAGTAGTCAGTACACGGGCCGAGGTCACAACAGAAACAAATACACAAGCCGGGAGCTGATCACAGATGACTGAACCAGAGGAGAACAAGGCTGTATCTGGCAGCTTCCGGCAATATGCTTCCAGCTTTAGTAGGGTGCGGTGCTTTCCAAATGGCTGAAGCTGGGAGCAGATTACTCCAGCTGGACAACACACACCCATACTGCCAGACTGGATGGTACTTCAGGTCCCAGGCACCCTAATCTTAGTGGCTGCGTAGAGCCTGCACCGCCCAGAGCTTCTGGTTCTGACGTCTCCTCCATGACCAGCGCTGCCTGCAGAATGAATAAGGTGGCTCCTGGTGACAGAAGCAGACGTCACACAAGTTGAAGCAGGAGGAGAAGTAGATGTCCCAGATGAGATGGGACACACCTTTTTCAGAAGTCGTAATATGACAAAGTGGCGGAAAACCAGAGCAGTAGAAATCCCCATAAAGTGACTCCATTTTGGAAATTATAACCCTCAGTGAATTAAGCTATAGGAGTAGTGACTATTTTGACTCCACAGTCGCTTTCCAGAAATTACCACGCAATGGACGTTGGAGAGTGAAAATTGCAAATGGGCTAGTTTATTACCCAACACATAGTGCCCAGATTGTGCTCCAGGAGATACACACCGTAAATTAAGTGGGTTCTTCTCATTATAGTAAAACCAAATACATGGATGCTAAATGTGGTTTAGGCACATAAACTACTGCAAAGCTCAGAAGCAAGGGGGAGATCTGACTTTGGGGGAGCGGATATTGCTGGATTGGTTTATGGAAGCCATGTTGCTTTTCAAGAGCCTTTGAGCCACTAATAATGTGGAAACCTCTGTTATTCCATTAACAGATGATGGATCTGAGTGGGGACTTGTTTTTTTGTGAGATGAGGAGAAGTTTTTATTGGTATTGTTTTCGCCTACATAACATTGGTGGCTTTTTATTCCATATTTGGGAGGCAGAATGAAAAAACAGTTGAACACCACGCTCCACTGCTCCATTCTATGAGGTTTTCTATTAGACTGTGAACTGTTATTGTCCTGGTGAATACGTGAATTTTTTTTATATAACTTGCCTTTTTTTACAGACAGTTTAAGTAGAAATGTTCAAAAATATAAAATTCAAGGATTTTTTATTAAAAAATAATAATTGGTTTTATTCTTAGCAGATGACTGTACCAGGAGATCAGTGGGAGAGCTGACATCTTCAGTTTTCAAATCAGATAATTTTGAGATCTCACAGGATACAATTGAAGTGAATGCCATTACTCCAGATTTACCATCATCCCTTCACAGCAAAGATCAATCATCTGATCCTATGAAACAGGTTCTGTCTTCTGATTCATTACCGACTACTAAGGAAAATCAAAGTCACAAAATAAACATTAAAAAACAAATTGCCCCTAAAGCAAAGAAGCCATTTTCACGTTCAGAATATAGAAATAGTTTTCCCCTCAAAAAGTCTTTTCTTAAACCTCAAAAAATTCACACAGCGAAGAATAGATTTTCTTGTTCCAAGTGTGGGAGATGTTTTAATCAGAAATCAGATTTTGTTAGGCACCTGAGAACTCACACAGGGGAGAAGCCATTTTCCTGTTCAGAATGTGGGAAATGTTTTACATTGCAATCAACGCTTATCGAACATCAGAAAACTCACACAGGGGAGAAGCCATTTTCATGTTTCGAATGTGGGAAATATTTTGCAAAGAAATCAACTCTTATCGCACATCAGAGAACTCACACAGGGGAGAAGCCATTTTCCTGTTCAGAATGTGGGAAATGTTTTACACAGAAATCAAATCTTATCAAACATCAGAGAACTCACACAGGAGAGAAGCCATTTTCCTGTTCAGAATGTGGGAAATGTTTTACAGAGAAATCAAATCTTATCACACATCAGAGCACTCACACAGGGGAGAAGCCATTTTCCTGTTCAGAATGTGGAAAATGTTTTAACCAGAAATCTAGTTTTCTTAAGCACCAGAGAAACCACACAGAGGAGAAGCCATTTTCCTGTTCAGAATGTGGGAAATATTTTACAGAGAAATCAACTCTTATCAACCATCAGAGAACTCACACAGGAGAGAAGCCATTTTCCTGTTCAGAATGTGGGAAATGTTTTAAAGAGAAATCAAATCTTATTGTACATCAGAGAACTCACACAGGGGAGAAGCCATTTTCATGTTCAGAATGTGGGAAATATTTTACAGTGAAATCAACTCTTATCAACCATCAGAGAACTCACACAGGAGAAAAGCCATTTTCCTGTTCAGAATGTGGGAAATGTTTTACAGAGAAATCAAGTCTTACCAAACATCAGAGAACTCACACAGGGGTGAAGCCTTTTTCATGTTCAAAATGTGGGAAATGTTATAACCAGAAAGTGCATCTTGATAACCACTGGACAATCCACACAGGGGAGAATGCCGCAACTACACCCAACTAATTTCTGTACAGACTAGAAAGGCCCTAGCTGTACAACTAAAAACGCCACCGCAGACCTAACTAACTAATAAGCCATTGAGGAGTTTCTCACACCTCCTGAGGAACCAGAGGGGAGGCTGCAACACACTATCAACAAGGGGAAAGGAAAGTGTGAAGTAAAATACGAAAACTCTGAGTGAGAAACAAAAACACATTCATATAGGGCAATTAAGGCAAGCTAAGGAGAACCAAAAATAAAAGGAACAAGTATAATCTCCCAGAAACCTAACATTGTTAGAATGAAAAGGTACTGGGAGGGAAAGCAAACTGACTGGGAGGATTAGTTTCACCTTTGTGGTGAAACTTATAAAATACATCCTCACCAACTGTAAATGTAAACCTGTCCATTTATAATGACCATGGACAAGATAAAGATTCCCAACTCACATCAGGACCACAAGATCCCAGGTACTTTCAGCTGCATCACAATGAATTTAATTATATGTACCAAATGTCCAACTGGGGGTCTGTATGTAGGGGAGACAGGGTAAAACCTTAAAACAAGGATGAATTCTCATCGCCACACAATAAAAGAATAGATCTACTTGTGGCCAAACATTTTTACGGCCACAACTGCTTCTCCCTCTCCCATACTGATAGTTCTGCTTCACGTCACTTGTCTTATCTATTGCATTATTCCTGTGCCCTGTTGTGTATAAATATGTGACTCTTCAGATTTTGTTATACTATGTCTGATGAAGAGACCTGAGTAGTCTTGAAAGCTTGAAATTTCTTACCTTTTAATGGCTAACTGAAAAGATGGTATCAACCACTGATTACTCTCAAATTTTAATATTTTTCTCCATACAGCAATTTTAAGATCTCTCCACAGGTGTTCAATGGGATTTAGATCTTGATTCATTGCTAGTCAGAACTGTCCAGCACTTTGTTTCCATCCATTTTCTGGGTGCTTTTTGAAGTATGTTTGGGGTCATTGTCATGCTGGAAGTCCCATGACCTAGGACGCAAACCCAGCTTTCTGACACTAGTCACTACATTGTGCCCCAAAACCCTTTGCTAATCTTCAGATTTCATGATGCCTTGCACACAGTCAAGGTACCTGACCAGAGGCTGCAAAACAACCCCATAACATTTTTGAAGCTCCAACATATTTGACTGTATGTGTTGTAAATTTATTGATTATGTTGCGCACCTTGGACATAGGAATATCCGGATCTCTAAAGATGGACTTATAACTAGAGATGAGCGGTGTTCGACTAGAACTGTTCGCCAATCTCAAATTCGAGCTGTTTTGGGCGGTGTTCGAGTTGTTCGACGAACCCGAACGATTTGCAAAAAATTCGGCTGTTCGAGGTTATGTTCGATAACTGTTCGTGCACCAAAAGCGTGTCCTGCATGTCTAGCGCTATTTAGAGCACCAATCATGCAGGGATTGTCTGCCACTCACTGTAATGCCACAGCCATGGTGGTTGTGGCATTACAGTGATTGCCCAAATTGATGGGAACAGTGCTCACAGTGAAACATGAAAAGCCGGCAATTCAGCAGCGGCATACACTGGTACCCGACAATTTAGAACAGAAAGAATAGAGAATCACACATAGATTAGATAGATAGAAACATGTCAGTCACACATATAAGAAGCACAGTGACAGTGTTGCTTACTGTACTTGTCATTTAGTGTAAAGGATTTATCAAAAAAAATAATAGTGTTTTCATGCACCGTCTCTTTAAAAAAGCCGGCCGGCAATTCAGCATCTGTACCCGACAATTTAGAATAGAAGGAATAGAGAATCACACATAGATTAGATAGATAGAAACATGTCAGCCACATATATACGAAGTACAGTGACAGTGTTGCTTACTGTACTTGTCATTTAGTGTAAAGGATTTATTAAAAAATATAATAGTGTTTTCGTGCACCGTCTCTTTAAAAAAGCCGGCCGGCAATTCAGCAGCGGTCCCCGACAATTTATAACAGACAGAATAGAGCTTCACACATAGATTAGATAGATAGAAACATGTCAGTCACATATATATGAAGTACTGTGACAGTGTTGCTTACTGTACTTGTCATTTACTGCAAAGGATTTATTAAAAAAAATAATAGTGTTTTCATGCACCGTCTCTTTAAAAAGGCCGGCAATTCAGCATCTGTACCCGACAATTTATAACAGACAGAATAGAGCTTCACACATAGATTAGATAGATAGAAACATGTCAGTCACATATATAATAAGTACAGTGACAGTGTTGGTTACTGTACTTGTCATTTAGTATTAAAATAAAGGATTTATTATTAAAAAAAATTGGCGTGGGGTTCCCCGTAATTTTAGTCTCTAGCGGAGGTTAAGCAGACAGCTGGGGCAGATGTTTGAAGCCTGGGAAGGGGGTAATACCCACGGAGCTTCCCAGACTACTAATATCAGCCCCCAGCTGAATACCTAGCCTTTACTAGCTATTAAAATGGGGGACCCCCCAAAAAAATGACGTGGGGTCCCCCCTAATTTAATAGCTAGCAAAGGCTAGGCAGACAGCTGGGGGCTGATATTAATAGCCCAGGAAGGGAACCATGAATATTGGCCCCCTCCCAGGCTAGAAACACCAGCCGTCAGCCGCCCCAGAAATGGCGCATCCATAGGATGCGCCAATTCTGGCACTTAGCCTCGCTCTTCCACGCTGCCCTGGTGCGGTGGCAGGGGGTAATAGGGTTGGGGTTGATGTCAGCTTATAATGCCAGCTGACATCAAGCCCAGGTTAGTAATGGAGAGGCGTCTATAAGACACCCCCATTACTAACCCCATAGTCAAAGTTAAAAGAAAACACAAACACCCAGAATAAAGTCCTTTAATTGAAATAAAGACACATTCCTTTATTGTTCTAAATTAAACCATACTTACCATCACGCCCATTCCAGCTGAAGCCAACGATCTCCTGCAATAAAAGAAAAATAATAAAGCAACCTCATCCTTACCTTTCCATGGTTCCCACGACAGCTTCAGCTCTGCTACATCGAGATAACAGGCTGGACCGCAGCAGAACGCTGCCATCCAGCCTGTCATCCCGCAGACACTGAGAAGCGCAGGCATGCTTGCGCTCTGCAGTGTCTGGCTGTGACGGCATAAAGATGAGACGAGTTCATGTCCAATGAACTCGGCGCACCTCATGCACGTCACTGACAGCGTGGGAGAATTCTCCTGCACTCAGCACTTCAGCGTGAGAATTCTCCCACGCTGTCAGTGACGTGCATGAGGTCAGCTGAGTTCATTGGACATGAATGAGCTCACCTCATGCACGTCACTGACAGCGTGGGAAAATTCACACGCTGTAGCGCTGAGTGCAGGAGAATTTTCCCACGCTGTCAGTGAAGTGCATGAGGTGAGCTCATTCATGTCCAATGAACTCAGCTGACCTCATGTACGTCACTGACAGCGTGGGAGAATTTTCACGCTGAAGTGCTGAGTGCAGGACAATTCTCCCACGCTGTCAGTGACGTGCATGAGGTGCGCCGAGTTCATTGGACATGAGCTTGTCTCATCTTTATGCCGTCACAGCGAGACACTGAGGAGCGCAAGCATGCCTGCGCTTCTGAGTGTCCGCGGGATGACAGGCTGGATGGCAGCGTTCTGCTGCGGTCCAGCCTGTCATCTCGATGTAGCAGAGCTGAAGCTGTCGTGGGAACCATGGAAAGGTAAGGATGAGGTTGCTTTATTATTTTACTTTTATTGCAGAAGACATTGGCTTCAGCTGGAATGGGCGTGACGGTAAGTATGGTTTAATTTAGAACAATAAAGAATTGTGTGTTTATTTCAATTAAAGGACTTTATTCTGGGTGTTGTGTTTTTTTAAATACTTTACTAGAAATTCATGGTGGTCATGTCTAATATTGGCGTGACCCCATGAATTTCGGGCTTAGGGCCAGCTGATAATGCCAAGCTGGCCTTAACCCCTTTATTACCCAGTGAGCCACCGCACCAGGGCCCTGGATGAGTTGGGTACAGCGCCAGAAGATGGCGCTTCTATGAACGCGCCATTTTCCGGGGCGGCTGCGGACTGCAATATGCAGCGGGTGGGGTCCAGAAAGCTTGGGCCTCCCTGCGCTGCAGATTCCAGCCCCCAGCTGCCTAGTTGTACCTGGCTGGGCACAAAAATAGGGCGAAGCCCCACGCATTTTTTTTTTAAATTATTTCATGAAATTCATGGAATAATTAAGAAAAAAAGGGCTTCCCTATATTGTTGTGTCCAACCAGGTACAAATAGGCAGCTGGTGGTTGGGGGCAGCCCGTCCCTGCCTGCTGTACCTGGCTGGACACAAATATAGTGCGAAGCCCCACGTCAATTTTTTTTTAATTATTTCATGAAATAATTTTTTTAAAAAAGGGCTTCCCTATATTGTTGTGTCTGGCCAGGTACAAATAGGCAGCTGGTGGTTGGGGGCAGCCCGTTCCTGCCTGCTGTACCTGACTGGACACAAATATAGGGCGAAGCCCCACGTCAATTTTTTTTAAATTATTTCAGGAAATTCATGAAATAATGAAAAAAAAATTGATGTGGGGCTTCGCCCTATATTTGTGTCCAGTCAGGTACAGCAGGCAGGAACGGGCTGCTCCCAACCACCAGCTGCCTATTTGTACCTAGCCGGACACAACAATATAGGGAAGCCCTTTTTTTCTTAATTATTCCATGAATTTCATGAATTTAAAAAAAAAATACGTGGAGCTTCGCCCTATTTTTGTGTCCAGCCAGGTACAACTAGGCAGCTGGGGGCTGGAATCTGCAGCGCAGGGAGGCCCAAGCTTTCTGGGCCCCACCCGCTGCAAATTGCAGTCCGCAGCCGCCCCGGAAAATGGCGCGTTCATAGAAGCGCCATCTTCTGGCGCTGTACCCAACTCATCCAGGGCCCTGGTGCGGTGGCTCACTGGGTAATAAAGGGGTTAAGGCCAGCTTGGCATTATCAGCTGGCCCTAAGCCCGAAATTCATGGGGTCACGCCAATATTAGACATGACCACCATGAATTTCTAGTAAAGTATTTAAAAAAAACACAAACACCCAGAAAAAAGTCCTTTAATTGAAATAAACACACAATTCTTTATTGTTCTAAATTAAACCATACTAACCGCCACGCCCATTCCAGCTGAAGCCAATGATCTCCTGCAATAAAAGTAAAATAATAAAGCAACATCATCCTTACCTTTCCATGGCTCCCACGACAGCTTCAGCTCTGCTACATCGAGATGACAGACTGGACCGCAGCAGAACGCTGCCATCCAGCCTGTCATCCCGCAGACACTGAGAAGCGCAGGCATGCTTGCGCTACTCAGTGTCTGGCTGTGACGGCATCCAGATGAGCCGAGGTCATGTCCAATGAACTCGGCTCACCTCATGCACGTCACTGACAGCGTGGGAAAATTCTCACGCTGAAGCGCTGAGTGCAGGAGAATTTTCCCACGCTGTCAGTGACGTACATGAGGTGAGCCGAGTTCATTGTCGGCTCATCTGGATGCCGTCACAGTCAGACACTGAGGAGCGCAAGCATGCCTCCGCTTCTCGGTGTGTGCGGCATGGCAAGCTGGATGGCAGCGTTCTGCTGCGGTCCAGCCTGTCATCTCGATGTAGCAGAGCTGGAGCTGTCCTGGGAACCATGGAAAGGTAAGGATGAGGTTGCTTTATTATTTTTCTTTTATTGCAGGAGATCGTTGGCTTCAGCTGGAATGGGCGTGATGGTAAGTATGGTTTAATTTAGAACAATAAAGAATTGTGTCTTTATTTCAATTAAAGGACTTTATTCTGGGTGTTTGTGTTTTTTTTTTAACTTTGACTATGGGGTTAGTAATGGGGGTGTCTTATAGACGCCTCTCCATTACTAACCTGGGCTTGATGTCAGCTGGCATTATAAGCTGACATCAACCCCAACCCTATTACCCCCTGCCACCGCACCAGGGCAGCGTGGAAGAGCGAGGCTAAGTGCCAGAATTGGCGCATCCTATGGATGCGCCATTTCTGGGGCGGCTGAGGGCTGGTGTTTCTAGCCTGGGAGGGGGCCAATATTCATGGCTCCCTTCCTGGGCTATTAATATCAGCCCCCAGCTGTCTGCCTAGCCTTTGCTAGCTATTAAATTAGGGGGGACCCCACGTCATTTTTTTGGGGGGGTCCTCCATTTTAATAGCTAGTAAAGGCTAGGTATTCAGCTGGGGGCTGATATTAGTAGCCTGGGAAGCTCCGTGGGTATTACCCCCTTCCCAGGCTTCAAACATCTGCCCCAGCTGTCTGCTTAACCTCCGCTAGAGACTAAAATTACGGGGAACCCCACGCCAATTATTTTTAATAATAAATCCTTTATTTTAATACTAAATGACAAGTACAGTAAGCAACACTGTCACAGTACTTCATATATATGTGACTGACATATTTCTATCTATCTAATCTATGTGTGAAGCTCTATTCTGTCTGTTATAAATTGTCGGGTACCGCTGCTGAATTGCCGGCCGGCTTTTTTAAAGAGACGGTGCACGAAAACACTATTATATTTTTTAATAAATCCTTTACACTAAATGACAAGTACAGTAAGCAACACTGTCACTGTACTTCGTATATATGTGGCTGACATGTTTCTATCTATCTAATCTATGTGTGATTCTCTATTCCTTCTATTCTAAATTGTCGGGTACAGATGCTGAATTGCCAGCCGGCTTTTTTAAAGAGACGGTGCACGAAAACACTATTATATTTTTTAATAAATCCTTTACACTAAATGACAAGTACAGTAAGCAACACTGTCACTGTACTTCGTATATATGTGGCTGACATGTTTCTATCTATCTAATCTATGTGTGATTCTCTATTCCTTCTATTCTAAATTGTCGGGTACAGATGCTGAATTGCCAGCCGGCTTTTTTAAAGAGACGGTGCATGAAAACACTATTATTTTTTTTAATAAATCCTTTGCAGTAAATGACAAGTACAGTAAGCAACACTGTCACAGTACTTCATATATATGTGACTGACATGTTTCTATCTATCTAATCTATGTGTGAAGCTCTATTCTGTCTGTTATAAATTGTCGGGTACCGCTGCTGAATTGCCGGCCGGCTTTTTTAAAGAGACGGTGCACGAAAACACTATTATATTTTTTAATAAATCCTTTACACTAAATGACAAGTACAGTAAGCAGCACTGTCACTGTACTTCATATATATGTGACTGACATGTTTCTATCTATCTAATCTATGTGTGATGCTCTATTCCTTCATGTCTAAATTGTCGGGTACCGGTGTATGCCGCTGCTGAATTGCCGGCCGGCTTTTTTAAAGAAAGCGTCTTCTGAGCAGTTTGTCAGCTTTTGGACACCTTTGAAGGTGTTTTCTATGTGTTCCTATGTGTTTTTGTTTGCCTGCCATTGGTTTTAACGGTGTTTGACGGTGTTCTAAGGTGTTCGACGAACAGTTCCTCGAACATCCCGGTGTTCGACGAACCGAACCGAACCCGAACACTACGGGGTGGCTCAACACTACTTATAACCTTGAAATTATTGATATTTTTCAACAATTTTGGTTCTCAAGTTCTCAGACAGTTCTCCTTTTTCTGTTTTCTCAATGCTTAGTGTGCCACACATATGCACACAATGCAAAGATTGAATCAACTTCTCCCTTTTTTTATCTGGTTTTAGTTGTGATTTTCATATTGCCCACTCCTGTTACTTGCCACAATTGCATTTGAACAAGCTTCACATGCTTGAAACAAAGTTGTTTACCCACAATTTTGGCAAGGTATCAATCAGTTTGCCCGACCTATTTTATGTGGTTTTGTGTGAAATTATGTTAAATTTGCCTTTTTTTTCTCTGTTTTCTTGTGTTGTTCCAATACAGACAAAGGAAATAAACGTGTATAACAAAACATGTAACTGCAATAATTTTCTGGGAGAATTACTTCATTTTCTGGAACAATTTCAAGGGAGCCAACAGTTTTGACCATGACTTGTTTTTGTTGCCTTTTTAATTTGTTGCAGCATATCATCCTCTACGTGTTCAGCTATATTAGGAGGCTTGTAGCAAAGTCCAATTAGCAGCTTTCCATTATTGCCATTTCCATGTACATTACCCATACTGATTTTACATGCAGAGGGCCAAAATGAAAAACTTGGACAAAGTCATGGACCAACCAGTATACAGTATAATGGGCCCCACATAGTCCTCCATACAGAATAATGGGCCCCACATAGTCCTCCATACAGTATGATTGGCCCCACATAACTTTTCATACAGTATAATGGGCCCCACATAGCTTTCCATACAGTATAATGGACCCCACAAAGTCCTCCATGCAGAATAATGGCCCCACATAGATGTGGTGGTTCTGGTGTCGTGGGTCAAATGTAATCACCAAGAGTTGGACATGTGTGCTGTACATTGTCGAAGCTCCCCCCCCCATGTCATCATTGAGCTTGGGGTCTTAAGTTGGTTTTAATGAAAATACCCACCCCTCTACCTATTTTTCTTTCCTATCCGTTTGAATGTAGTGTAACCCTCTATTTTTCTCACCCAGTCATGGCTTTCATCCAGTCAGGTTTCTGTAATGCCCACCATATCGTAATCTCTGGCTGACCAAAGAGACTCTGATTCATTAATTTTGTTTTCAAGACTTCTTGCATTTGCCTGCAGACATTTAATACTATTAGCATATTTATTACTGCTACTCACCTCCTTACTTTCCTTGAATGTCTCACTCTCTGTCTACTCTATCCCCTTATTTGCACAGCTACCCAGCTACCCCCAGATCGTATTTGAAAGCTCCTCCATCCATCTGATCATTTTTTTCCCCCAGCACATCTGCATTTTCCCCATTGAGGTGCAGCCTGTCCCTATCGTAGAGCCTGTAGCCGTCAGAGAAGTCAGCCCAGTTCTCCATGAACCCAAACCCTTTCTTCCTGACAATTATCTCCTTAAGTTCCGCTGACTTTCTAGTAACGTAGTGGAATCGGCAGTATTTCTGAAAACACCACCTGTACTTCAGCTTCTCTCCTAATTCCCTGTAATCATTTTTAAAAACCTTTCACCTCCCTCTAACTTTGTCATTGGTACCAACGTGTACCATGACTGCTGGGTTTTCCCCAGTCCCACCCAATAATCTGTCTATCTGATCGCATGAAGATCACCCTGTTAGGGGCACACAAAATGTGTGTGTTCTCGTCTTAGTTGTCTGCCGCCAAATTGTATATAGGATCTATACGGTCGGAGAAATCACAAATGAACACTGCGTCATGTCTCAAATGAGTTCTGCTTTATTGGTCAAATACACAGCTTTTTATAGGAAAAATCAGGTACCTTCCACACATTACCTCATTGCCTTATGTTATAATTATGGCTGACCTCTGTCGCTAATGGGTCATTTTTTTAATATGTAAACAATTAAGTCAAGCTGACTCTCAATCAAATCAATGAAGTCCATCTTGCATGTAAGGTTCAAAGGTCAATCAGTATAGTCACTTATCTTTTATTATTCTGTAAATTCCCTAAAAGTAATAAAGATCATTACCAAGCTCTTATTATCAGATTAATATGTTAGTCAATAATCATTAGGGATTTTGCATAATTCAATGTTCCACGTAGTATGTGGATCTTTGATCAATATGAGGTTATTGGTACAATGTGGTACGAGCAGGAGGAGGGCATTTTGGATTGTCTGCAATTCTTAATACATAAAAGTATGGAGTTCCATTTTCATATAACTTCCATAATCATACATATATTTATCTATAACACCCCAAATTAACTTAGGAATTATCTTAAGGACCATAATCTTTCCACTTAACGAGATAATGCAGACGGTACCTGACCCACCTGGAACCAAGAATTCGCCTTACTTCATACTCCCGATACCCTTCCAAATCCACCTCAATTATGTCTTGAGGTCCCCTCAAATTTTTTTAACCACTTCGCACCAGAGCCTGTTTTTGCCTTCGTGACCGGGCCAATTTTTTCAATTCTGACCACTGTCACTTTATGAAGTAATTACTCTGGAACGCTTCAACGGATCCCCCTGATTCTGAGATTGTTTTTTCATGACATATTGTACTTCATGATAGTGGTAAAATTTCTTCGATATAACTTGCGTTTATTTGTGAAAAAATCGGAAATTTGGCGAAAATTTTGCAATTTTCAAACTTTGAATTTTCATGCCCTTAAATCAGAGAGATATGTCACACAAAATAGTTAATAAATAACATTTCCCACATGTCTACTTTACATCAGCACAATTTTGGAACCAAAATTTTTTTTTGTTAGGGAGCTATAAGGGTTAAAAGTTGACCAGCGATTTCTCATTTTTCCAACAAAATTTACAAAACCATTTTTTTAGGGACCACATCATATTTGAAGTCACTTTGAGGGGTCTTTATGACAGAAAATACCCAAAAGTGACACCATTCTAAAAACTGCACCCCTCAAGGTGCTCAAAACCACATTCAAGAACTTTATTAACCCTTCAGGCACTTCACAGGAATTTTTGAAATGTGGAAGAAAAAAATTAACATTTAACTTTTTTCACAAAAATGTTATTTTAGACCCAATTTTTTTTATTTTCACAGGGGTAACAGGAAAAAATGGACCCCAATTTTTTTTGTGCAATTTCTCTTGAGCGTGCTGATACCCCATATGTGAGGGAAAACCACTGTTTGGGCGCACTGCAGGGTTCGGAAGGGAAGGAGCGCCACTAGACTTTTTGAATGTAAAATTTGTCTGAATAATTAGCAGACTCCATGTTGCGTTTGGAGAGCTCCTGATGTGCCTAAACAGTGGAAACCCCCCACAAGTGACATCATTTTGGAAACTAGACCCCTTAGGGAACTTATCTAGATGTGTGGTGAGCACCTTGAACCCCAAGGTGCTTCATAGAAGTTTATAATATTGAGCTGTAAAAATAAAATTTTCACATTTTTCCCACAAAAATGTTTTTCATCCCTTAATTTTGCATTATCATAAGGGTAATAGGAAAAATTGCACCATGAAATTTGTTGTGCAATTTCTCCTGAACACGCCGATACCCCATATGTGGAGGCAAATTACTGTTTGGGCGCATGGCAGGGTTTGAAAGGGAAGGAGTGCCATTTGACTTTTTGAATGTAAAATTTGTTTGAATAATTAGCAGACGTCATGTTGCGTTTGGAGAGCTCCTGATGTGCCTAAACAGTGGAAACCCCCCACAAGTGCCACCATTTTGGAAACTAGACCCCTTAGGGAACTTATCTAGATGTGTGGTGAGCACCTTGCACCCCCAACTGCTTCACAGAAGTTTATAATATTGAGCCGTAAAAATAAAATTTTCACATTTTTCCCACAAAAAATGTTTTTCATTCCCTAATTTTGTATTATCATAAGGGTAACAGGATAAATTGCACCATGAAATTTGTTGTACAATTTCTCCTGAGTACGCCGATACCCCATATGTGGGGGAAAACCACTGCTTTGGTGTACGGCAGGGTTCGGAAGAGAAAGGAGCGCTATGTTGGCTGGGATAGGCAGCAGACACCATGTCACATTTGAAGAGTCGCTGACATGCCGAAACAGTAGAAACCCCCACAAGTGACCCCATTTTGTAAACTACACCTCTCAAGGAATTCATCTAGGGAAGTAGTGAGTATTTTTTTAATTTTTAAATTTATACCATTGGGCAGTGAAAAAAGCCTAATTATATTTTTACCACAAAAAAATGTTTTACCCTCAGATTTTACATTTTCACACAGGGCAATGGGTAAAAATGGTGCCGAAATGTGTCACACAATTTCTTCTAAAAGTGGCAATACCCCATATGTGGCTGTATCGTACCGCTCAGCCATACGGCGAGATCTGGGGGGGACGGAGCGCTATTTGACAATTGGAGAACAAATTATTGTAGAATAGGCATTTGGATTTGGGAGCACAAAATTTTCTGAATTTCTTTTGGGGGGCAAGGGCCATTTCGCTTTTCCAGAGCCTTTCTGCTACCAGTAACTTGGAAGTCCCTTATATTTTTAACAGATGACCGACCTGAGTGGGGACTAGCTTTTTTTGAGGACTGAGTTGAAGCTTTTATTGGGAACATTTTACGTAACATTTATCCGGCGCTCTAGGCTGAGCACTTACATCGGGGTTTCCATCTAAATTTCCAAGTGATGTAATTCAGATGAAACCCCTGTGGGATCCATTCACTGTAATGAGGCAGCTGAGTTACTCTGGACTCCGTCTGGCCTCTGTTTAGCGGTGTCCTTTTTTTCAGAAGTGCACAAAACTGTGGCCAACCACACTTTTATGCACGCCTAAAACAAATGACACCGTGGGATCCCAGGCTAGACGGCATCCACAGTGGCCTATATCTGCCTCATTACAGGGAATCTTCCGTCATGGGTTCCGGCTGAATCACGTATTTCAGAGATTTACACGGAAACTCTGGTGTAAGTGCTCAGCGCAGAGCGCAGGATAAATGTGAGCAGAGCCTTACTGCGATCTTTGGGAGACATAATAAACAAATCAGTAGCAGGTGAAGAATTGGTTTTATTTATTTTTTATGCCGTTCCTAGTGTGATATAACTGATTAGATTACTTTATTCTTCGGGTCAGTGCGATTACAGAGATACCAGATTTATATCGGGTTTTTATGACTGACAGCTGTCACACACTAAAAGACCCTTTTTTTTGCAAAGTCTAGTTTTTGCATCACCATATTTAGAGAGCTATAATTTTTCCATATTTTGGCCGACAGAGTCATGTGACGGCTTGTTTTTTGCGGGACGAGTTGACATTTTTATTGGTACCATTTTTGGGTACGTGACATTTTTTGATCGCTTTCTATTCCGTGTTTTGGGAGGTAAAATTAACAAAAACAAACAATTCAGGAATTGTATTTTGAGGTTTTTTTTATGCCGTTCTGCGTGTGGTAAAAGTGATCAGGCAGCATTATTCTTCGGGTCAGTACGTTTACAGCGATACTACTCTTACTGTATTTTTTTTATGTTTTGGCGCTTATACACAATAAAACAATTTTATAGAAAAAAATATTTTTTTTGCATTGCTTTATTCTGAGCGCTATAACTTTTTTTTATTTTTCGGCTGATGGAGCTGTATGGCGGCTTTTTTTTTGCGGAACAAGATGACGTTTTCAGCGGTACCATTTTTATTTCTATTTTGTTTTTGATCGCATTTTTTTCCACTTTTTGTTTGGCAATATGATGAAAAAGCTTATTTTTTTGCTCCGTTTTTTATTTATTTTTATTACGGTGTGCACAGAAGGAGTTAATTAGTGTGACAGTTTTATAGCTCGGGTTGTTTCGGACGCGGTGATACCAAATATGTGTACTTTTTTTAGTTTTGTAAAAATATATGGATTTATTGGTTTAATATTTTATTTATTTTTATTTATTTTGTTATTTTTTTTTTTTAACAGTTTTTAAAAACTTTTTTTTTACTTTTTTTTACATTTTTACTTAGTCCCTGTATGGGACATTAATTTTATTTTTCTGATCACTGATCTCCTGTAATGTAATAGACATGTATTACATTACATGAGATCTTCGCTGACTGTTTCACAGTCAGTCTCCTGCCTGGCTTCAGCTGCAGGCTGAGCCAGGCAGGACACCACATATGGCAGATCTGGAGGCGGTCATGTGACCTCCAGCTGCCATAGCAACCCCAGGTCCTGGAAGGTATCAGGGGTTGTCGGAGAAGTAAGTAAGACGACCCCCTCTCCTCCTTCTATCTTCTATATGCCGCGATCACTATAGATCGCGGCATATAGAGCATAGCAAAGGGTTAACATCACTGGGACCTGATCCAATCAGGTCCCGATGATGTTGCCTGTCAGAGCTAACGCTTTACACCGGAACCGCAGCGCTTGCAGGACCCTGGGGGTCCTGAGCGCTGCGAGACCACCCACCGTTTTTAAACGTCGGCGCTGCACAGAGCCCAGCAAGCACCGACGTTTATCTACAGTGGGCGGTCGGGAACCGGTTAAAAGAGAAGAATGGAAAGAATTATTGATTTTCCAAACAATAGGAAGCTGCAACTTAAATATCACAGGATTTAAAATTGTAATAATTTTATAAGGACCTTCAAGTTTAGGTGCAAACTTTCTAGATATGATCTTTAAGCGCAGATTTTTTGAGGACAACCACACAAAATCCCCCACCCTAAAGACAGGAGCCTTCCTACGTCTGAGGTTACCAACTCTTTTGTCCCAGTCACTATCTACAAAAAGATACCTTTCTACCTCCCTCCAGACCTTAAAGAGGTTGTCCACTACTATTAACAATGCCCCCATGGATTTAAATTGTGCCAACAAGTCTTTTTGTAAATACCTTGCTTGTTCTTTATTGCCTGTGAGCGGCGCTATTGCTGGCTGCTCACCAGGCATCACGTGACCCCGGCTGCAGCCGACTCCGACATCCGCTGATGTCACGTCAAGTTCCGGCTGCAGTCGGGCGTGAGCAAGTGACGCGCTCCCGCTTGAGTGATGGGCTGTGGTCGGGGTTTCACCGCACATCACAGCCCAGATCCACCACGTGCTTTCCCTCTCTGCTTTAGTTGAGGAAGAGCAATAAAAAATTGAATTGCACTCGGACCAATGTTAATGCATGAGTGACATCTCATCTGCGATTTTTTTTTTTTATCAGCTGAAAAATTCACAGCATGCTGCAATTTGCCATGTATCTCGGATGAGACTCGCCAATGCAAGTCAATGGGTGTGTGAAAAAAATCGCACAGCACTCGGACCATGCGAGTGCCGTCCGATTTTCACTCACCCGTCTCTTTAAAAGCCTGCAATTCATCAGCCGCATACAGTTACAATACATCGGTACCCAACAATTTAGAATAGAAAGAATAGCTATACACATAGAATAGATAGATAAAAAGGTGTCAGTCATGTATATAATTAGTACAATGAGAGTGTTGGTTACTGTACTTGTCATTTATCGTTAAATTAAAGGATTTATTAAAAAAAAATTGGTGTGGGGTCCCCTGAAATTTTATAGTCTAGCAGAGGTTAAGCAGACAGCTAGAGCAGATTTTTGAAGCCTGGGAAGGGGGTAATACCCACGGAGCTTCCCAGGCTACTAATATGAGCCCCCCCCAGCTGAATACTTAGCCTTTACAGGCTATTAAAATGGGGGACCCCCCAAAAAAATGACGTGGGGTCCCCCTATTTTACCAGCTAGCACAGGCTATGCAGACAGTTGGGGACTGATATTAATAGCCTAGGAAGGGGTCATGAATATTGGCCCCCTCTGAGGCTAGAAACAGCTGCCCTCAGCCGCCCCAGAAGTGGCGCATCCATAGGATGCACCAATTCTGCCACTTAGTCTCCGCTCTGCCCACTGCCCTGTAGCGGTGGCAGTGGGGTTATAGGGTTGGGGTTGATGTCAGCTTATAAGGCCAGCTGACATCAAGCCCAGCTTAGTAAAGGAGAGGCGTCTATAAGACGCCCCCATTACTAACACCATAGTGAAAGTGATATGTGAAATAACTACACTGCTCAAAAAAATAAAGGGAACACTCAAATAACACATCCTAGATCTGAATGAATGAGATATTCTCATTGAATACTTTGTTCTGTACAAAGTTGAATGTGCTGACAACAAAATCACACAAAAATCATCAATGGAAATTAAATTTATTAACCAATGGAGGCCTGGATTTGGAGTCACCCCCAACTTTAAAGTGGCAAAACACACTACAGGCTGATCCAGCTTTGATGTAATGTCCTTAAAACAAGTCAAAATGAGGCTCAGTATTGTGTGTGGCCTCCACGTGCCTGTATGACCTCCCTACAACGCCTGGGCATGCTCCTGATGAGGTTGCGGATGGTCTTCTGTGCGATCTCCTCCCAGACCTGGACTAAAGCATCCGCCAACTACTGGACAGTCTGTGGTGTGACGTTGGTGGATGGAGTGAGACATGATGTCCCAGATGTGCTCAATCGGGTTCAGGTCTGGGGAACGGGCGGGCCAGTCCATAGCTTCAATGGCTTCATCTTGCAGGAACTGTTGACACACTTTAGCCACATGAGGTCTGGCATTGTCCTGCATTAGGAGGAACCCAGGGCCAACCGCACCAGCATATGGTCTCACAAGGGGTCTGAGGATCTCATCTCGGTACCTAATGACAGTCAGGCTACATCTGGCGAGCACATAGAGGGCTGTGCGGCCCTCCAAAGAAATGCCACACCACACCATTACTGACCCACTGCCAAACCCGTCATGCTGAAGGATGTTGCAGGCAGCAGATCGCTCTCCACGGCATCTCCTGACTCTGTCACGTCTATCACATGTGCTCAGTGTGAACCTGCTTTCATCTGTGAAGAGCACAGGGCGCGAGTGGCGACTTTGCCAATCCTGGTGTTCTGTGGCAAATGCCAAGCGTCCTGCACGGTGTTGGGCTGTGAGCACAACCCCTATCTGTGGACGTCGGGCCCTCATACCACCCTCATGGAGTCGGTTTCTAACCGTTTGTGCTGACACATGCACATTTGTGGCCTGCTGGAGGTCATTATGCAGGGCTCTGGCAGTGCTCCTCCTGTTCCTCCTTGCACAAAGGAGGAAGAAACGGTCCTACTGCTGGGTTGTTGCACTCCTATAGCTTCTTCCACATCTCCTGCTATCTGCTCCATGCTCTGGACACTGTGCTGACAGACACAGCTACCCTTCTTGCCACAGCTCGCACTGATGTGCCATCCTGGATGAACTGCACTACCTGAGCAACTTCTGTGGGTTGTACTGTAGACACCGCCTCATGCTACTGTACCTCTAGGGCTGAGAGCAATGGCAAAATGAAAAAGTGACCAAAACAACAGCCAAAAAGGATGAGAACAGAGAAATGGTCTGTGGTCACCACCTGCAGAACCCCTCCTTTATAGGGGGTATCTCGCTAATTGCCTATCATTTCTACCAGTTGTCTGTTCCATTTGCACAACAGCAGGAGAAATTGATTCAGTGTTGCTTCATAACTGGACAGGTAGATTTCACAGAAGTGTTATTGACTTGGAGTTACATTGTGTTGTTTAAGTGTTCCCTTTATTTTTTTGAGCAGTGTACAACAGCACCATGAATAAAATATTTTATTTGAAATAACAGAGACCTTTTATTGTTCTAAAGTAAACCCTACTTACCATAATGCCCATTCCAGCTGAAGCCAATGTCCCCTGCAATGAAAGTTAAATAATAAAGCAACCTCATCCTTACCTAACTAGAAACACTAGCGATCTTAGGCCACGGTCCCACTATCAGTATTTGGTCAGTATTCGGTCAGTATTTTTTCTCAGGAGTGAGACAAAACCAGGTGAGGAACAATCAGAAAAAAGGTATAATAGAAACAAGTCACCAATTCTGCATTTATCCCCCATTCCTGAGAAAAAAATACTGACCGAATACTGATAGTGGGACCGGGGCCTTAGAATAAAAAACTGCATTGTATTGACATCAGCTGTACACTGTGTTCCAAATTATTATGCAAATAATATTTTCTCAAATTACCTATATGAATTGCAGTCATTGTAATTTTCCAGTCAAATAACTATTAGAGTACAATTGAAAGGTTTTTGTACAAACTGCCTATGATAACAGTATATTTTTTAAAAAAATAAAAAACTCAAACTGCACTCAAAATGCATGTTCCAAATTATTATGCACAGCAGAGTTTTCAACCTTTTCATTTTAATAAAGAACAAAAAAATGGTCATTTTTGAGATTATAAGCATTAGCAGGTTATTACAAACTGAAATCAAACAGTTTTCAACTCAAAACTTTATTCTAGGTGATGTTACATTTGCACATAGGACCCCTTGTTCGAAAGGAGCTCCTGAACTCTCTCGTCCATTGAATTTGTCAGGTTTTGGATGGTTTCTGCTTCAATTGTTTTGCATGAGGACAGAATACCCTCCCAGAGCTGTTGCTTAGATGTGAACTGCCTCCCGCCATCATAGACACTCCTTTTGATGATGCTCCAGAGGTTCTCAATGGGGTTGAGGTCAGGGGAGCATGGGTGCCACACCATAAGTTTGTCCCCTTTTATGCCCATAGCAGCCAGAGATGCAGATGTGTTATGTGCAGCATGAGACGGGGCATTATCATGCATGAAAATGATCTTGCTGCGGAATGCACGGTTCTTCTTCTTGAACCATGGAAGGAAGTGCTGTTTGAGAAACTCAACATACATTATGGAGTTCATCTTTACCCCTTCAGGGATCCTAAAAGGGCCGACAATCTCTCTCCCCATGATTCCAGCCCAAAACATTACTCCACCTCCTCCTTGTTAGCGCCGTAGCCGTGTTTGCATGGGGTGTCCATCAACCAGCCATCCTCCACTCCATCCATCTGGACCATCGAGATCATTTCATGCATGATAATGCCCCGTCTCATGCTGCACATAACACATCTGCATCTCTGGCTGCTATGGGCATAAAAGAGGACAAACTTATGGTGTGGCACCCATGCTCCCCTGACCTCTACCCCATTCAGAACCTCTGGAGCATCATCAAAAGGAGTGTCTATGATGGCGGGAGGCAGTTCACATCTAAGCAACAGCTCTGGGAGGGTATTCTGTCCTCATGCAAAACAATTGAAGCAGAAACCATCCAAAACCTGACAAATTCAATGGACGAGAGAGTTCAGAAGCTCCTTTCGAACAAGGGGTCCTATGTGCAAATGTAACATAACCTAGAATAAAGTTTTGAGTTGAAAACTGTTTGATTTCAGTTTGTAATAACCTGCTAATGCTTATAATTTCACAAATGACCATTTTTTTGTTCTTTATTAAAATGAAAAGGTTGAAAACTCTGCTGTGCATAATAATTTGGAACATGCATTTTGAGTGCAGTTTGAGTTTTTTATTTTTTAAAAATATACTGTTATCATAGGCAGTTTGTGCAAAAACCTTTCAATTGTACTCTAATAGTTATTTGACTGGAAAATTACAATGACTGCAATTCATATAGGTAATTTGGGAAAATCTGAGAAAATATTTGAATAATAATTTGGAACACAGTGTATATATTTGAGTAACTAACTCAAAAACGAGGAATAAAGTGCAGATTTTTGGGGGGCACATGATATAATATATACAGTTGAAATCAGAAGTTTCCATACACTATATAAAAAGACAGATCTGCATGTTTTTCTCAATATCTGACATGAAATCAGAATAAACCTTTCCCATTTTAGGTCAATTAGGATTATCATAATTTTTTATATTTGCCAAATGCCAGAATAATGAGAGAGAGAGAGAATGTTTTTAAGGCATTTTTATTACTTACTGCAAAGTCAAAAGTTTACATACATTTCAATAGTATTTGGTATCATTGCCCTTAAACTGTATGGCTTGGGTCAAACGTTTGGTATATCCTTCCACTGTTAAGGGAGGGCAATAACCCTTCACGGTTGACCAAGTGAGTGTCAAGTTATTATTTTGATTGCAATCCACAGAAAACCAAACGGAGGCAATGCTCTGTATGGGAGGATTCGAAGAATCTCTGATCCTGTTTATTTTGCTTAGCATTTTATATTGTTTATTAATGTCCAATCATCTACTGCCGTACTACAGTACTACAGGCTTGAGCCAATGTTATTGCAATTATTACGGAAACACATATACGGTCATATTATCGTTTGTTCGAAGCACGCTGGAAATTTACAAGGTCAATTTACAAGGTCAATCCTGGCCTAGACTAGTTAGATAACAGGAGCAGGGTCTCTGACAAAATGTTCTTGTGTGAAAAGGTTAGTATGGGAAAGTTGCATGGGAAGAGAAAGAAAGAAGTATGTTATGCAAGGAGTGATAATAACATGATTTTAAAGCAAGCAGACAAAATGGAGTTGCTCTAGCATTGAGTATCAATATGTCCTTCACACTTGGGTAGCATGAATATTAATATGTCCTTTACATTCCCCCCATAAAAATTGTTATTATCAACGATAGAGGTGCTTTTCCAGGGTCATGTTTTGAGCCTGAGGGACATTGGTCTTCACCCAATTAGTGCCCTTGTTACCAATTGAGTCTGTCGCAGCATGTCCATCCCCCCTTGTTTGTTGACATAATCATAAAGCTCAGATCTTCAGACGTGAGGTTGGTTGGGGCAAGCGGGTAAAGGTCATCATTCCTTTGTTGTCCAGGTCTTCAATGCTGGTTACATCTGGGAGGTCCGTGTATAGTAACACTGGATGTTGGTTGACAGCGTCCTCCTTGCTCTCTGATGACTGGCAGGTTTTCCTCATGCAAAATGGGATACAATAAAAGACTAGTTTTAGTAAGACATATATTAACAAGATGCAAGCAGCAATATGCAACACTCCTTGTAATATTCCAGCAATCCATCCACCAATCCCTTTAAACCAATTAGCAGGATTTAAAAAAGTAGAACGTATCAGACCACCAACTGTCTTTGGTCAATTCATTATGTTTGTTATATTCTTCCCTGAGTTTCCTAATGTATTCCCTTTTAGTCTTTAACCGTATGGTAGAGTCGGGGTCAATATAGTGACAACAGGCTGAGCCTATAACCTGACACATCCGTCCTTGAACTGCTGTCAAATAGTCCAGCACTAAAATATGTTGATTGGCCACTGTAATAAGTTGATTCTGCACTTGAACAGTAGTATTAATTACTTCCAAAATATTCCAAATCTGGTCATCTAAGTAATCAGTGAATTCCACTAATTTGTCCCACATTTGTGTAACCATAGGGTAGAGGAAGACCGTACTGGCTATCTTATTGGGTATACTCTTTTGTATCAAATGAGGTCTTCCTGATGGGCGTGGGGTATTGTCCTTAGCACGTTTATAGATGGTATGAAGAGAGATGGCTCTCATATCTACTTTACTATGGGGGATAAGATAAGTGGCTGGAGTTAGCTGAGCCAACGTACAAGTCCCCCCTACTCCGACTGGGAGCCATTTGTATGCATTATTCCCACAGACCCAATATGTGGCTGATGGCTGATCCCATAAAGCAGAGTGCTGCAATACTAATTTATGTACCAAATCGATAAAAACTGTGTTATTTGATAGCATACACCATGAAGACATTTGTCCCAGGGGGCTACAATATCCAACATCCGGATTGCCACATGTTGGATCACTAGGCTTATATTCAGAAAATTCATGTTTTACTGCTGTTGGGGTCATCAGGAGCACTTGGTATGGTCCGTCATACAATGGTTCTAGTCCGTGTTTCTGAACATGCTTCTTCACATACACATAATCTCCAGGCTTGAGGGTACGACAACCTTCTGCATCAGCTGGATCTGGAATAGAAGATGATACTAACGCATGGGTGTTAGTCAGTGCTTTGGCAAGCTGAATCACATACTGCACAACAGTGTGCCATTCAATCTCTCCACCTTGCCACTTGACTGTGGATGGTAAGGAGTATGTAACGCTACTGTTGATCCGATCATGGTAAGTATTTCTTAATATACGCATGAGGAAAAGGCTGGTCCTGGATCACTTTCAATAACTTCTGGAACTCCATACCGGCGAACAACTTCAGAGACCAGCTTCTTGGCGGTGGTAAGGTTGCAGCCTGTACCAATGTATCTTCAGTTGTGACAGCATATCCAGTATGAAACCTGCCAGAGGTGTCAACATATCTGGATCCATCCGTATATAACGTAAGATCTGGATCACCCAAGGATACGTCCCCCACTAGAAGAAGTGGAGTTGACTCCGCAGTAATTTGTTCCAGGCAGTCATGCGGTGGAGCCTCTTTCCCCTCTCCTTCAGGTGCCGGCAGCAGGGTGGCTGGATTGATGGTGATGCACCGGTGTAATTTCACATTTTCTGGCAAAATCAACGAACACTGCAGCCGCAGGTGTCTCTGTGTGGACAGATGTTTAGGTTGCTGTAAAGCCAGAACAGCCGCAATATCGTGTGGGACATAAATGTGAGTCTCATGTCCAAGGATGATGTCCGCCGTCTTCTCATGTAACTGCTGTGTGGCGTGAACTGCTCGTAGACAGCTGGGGGAGGCCCTGGCTACCGGGTTCAGATGTGCTGAGTAATACCCGACTGGGCACCGCTTTGCACAGTGTCTCTGTGTGAGTACCCCGGCTGCATGTCATCCAGTCTCAGAGACATACAAATGGAAAGGTTGAGCATAGTCCGGATTTCCAAGGGCAGGGGCTGTCATTATCTTTGACTTTAGTTGCTCAAAAGCTTGTTGCAGCAGTTCTTGGTGGTCTTTGTTGTTTACATCAGCTACAGTGTCTTCTTTTAATGCATCATATAGGGGCTGCATCAGATGTGAGGCGTCTGGGATCCATTGTCTGCAATATGTACATAGTCCGAGGAACCGTTGGGGCTCTATGGGATCTTTTGGGAATGGTAGCAGGTAGATGGCCGTCTTCCTTTCTTCTGTGAGATGTCTGGCACCCTGAGTAAGGCAGTGGCCTAAGAAGACCACTTGACCAAGGCAAAACTGAAGTTTCGAGGCTGAGACTCGACAATTCAGTTTTGCTAGATGCTTGAGGAGGCTAACACTGGCCCTGATGGACATTTGCTCCGTGGGGGCACACAAAAGATCATCCACGTATTGTAAAAGTACTACCTCAGAGTTGTCCAGCTGCCACGGCAGCAGACAGCTAGACATGTTCTTTGCAAACTGATTAGGGCTATTCTGTGCACCCTGCGGCATCACTGTCCAAGTCAATTGCCTGCCCTGAGATGTAAATGCAAACAGAAACTGACAGTCTTTGTGTAGTGGAATGCTGAAAAAAGCGTTTGCTAAATCAATTACTGTAAGCCAGAAAACGTGTATGTGCATCTATTAGAAACTTAAGGATATATGACCATCTAGAGAATTAGTTTACATCACCATATTTTAGCCCTAATGTCAAAGTGGACATAAATATGTGCTGTTGAGGGTAGTCGATTGATCAGCCAACTTATCCTGAGCCCATATTTTAAGGGCTTGACAGAAGTTAACCCCACTCTCATACGTATTGGCATCTAATGCTCTGTCACACACTGATCATGATGATCTTCCTCATACACATTCCGGGTGTAGTGTGTATTGCTGCCTGTATTCCGGGTGTGCCAAGATGGCCGCCACCAGAGGGAAGCACACTACAGGAGGGGTGCGTCAAGATGGCCGCCACCAAAGGGACATCTTGTCAGAGGCCGGAGGTGATGCAATGGGTGTAGCTAAATGGCCGCTGCAGGAAGGGTTGGAACTTTGGGCGGACATAGGTATAACAGATGAGGATGGGGCACTAGGAGTGGCTTAGGTAGTAGTGAGGGGTGGGCCTCCTGAATGGGGTGCGTGACATGCAACACAAGAATCTGCTGACAATGGATTCAGCTGGCCACAATTAGAACATTCCCAACAATTCATTACGCCGCCATTATCGGAGAGCAGTATCTTTGTAATACACATAACATAGCGTCTTTCCCTTATTGTCTGCATTTTCTAAATTCTCTGCTGTTCTGTACCGAGCCAAAGCTATTTGTAACAATCCTTTATCTTCTAACTTGCCCTTTTTCTTCTTCATAATTAACCGGCCCTTATCTGGTAGCTTGCATGTTTTAGTTAACTGTTTAAGTTTCTGTACATAACTTTTCCTTTCTTTCAATAAACCCAGAGCAGCATTTTTTCACATCAGCTGCATTTTGTAGCACAAAACAGTCAGACACTGCTGTTAGAGTGCTAGATAATTCTCCCTTCTTTACATAAAAATAATTAAAACAACCAGGCTTCGTCTCCTCTGCGAGGGAGATGGCGGATGGCAGGCTGAGGTCTCCCTCCCACAGGAAAATTTAACACCTTAAACACTTTTGGTGCATTCTTAAATGATCTTTTCCCCTCTCGACTGACCATGATATTCATCACATCCTCTCCCTCCTGCAGGGAAGACAAAGTCTTTCTGCTCCACGGAAACATTGATTAATCACTACAACTGACAAAAGATCCTTAATTTGTGCACAGCACGAGTCCGGCCGGACCGCCCAGCTGTTCCACTGACTTTGTTTCACCCCCTCCCCTCGGGGAAGTCTCGAACGGTCAGATGAAAGGAGGAGAACTCGCAGTTCTCCGGACACTAGATATATGTATATCTGTGTGCGTGTCCTACCCAGTCTTCGATCACCCGCCCCGAACGGGTTTACCCCGAACCGGTTTAGGTGAAAGGAGGAGAGCTCTTGCCTACAGCTCTCCGGACACTAGATATATGTATATCTGGGTGCGTGTCCTACCCAATCTTCGATCACCTGCCACGACCGAACCTAACAGTGTTCAGTCTACTAAGGACCTTTGTCAGAAGTTGAGAAAGATTCACACAATATTCACTTGTCAATCCGAGGTGATACTGTTTTAAAAGTAAATAATATCAGACCCCTAATGGGACTACACCCCTTATAGTCTCACCTTTGACTATATCCAACCAAGACGTCCGGAGATACTGCAAACAACCACACACCACGTGTAAACCACGCCAAACGGTCAGTAACACTAGTAAAGAACTTGTGCACTTACCGTGGCTTTTTGTGGGGGATGATAAGTCCCAATTCCAGTGGGAGAGGCTGAAGACAAGTCTCTCTTTGTGGACGTCCAGAGGTGGTGGGGCGTCCCTGGTTAGCGATCCGAGTCACGGCACCAGCTGTTAAGGGAGGGCAATAACCCTTCACGGTTGACCAAGTGAGTGTCAAATTATTATGTTGATTGCAATCCACAGAAAACCAAATGGAGGCAATGCTCTGTATGGGAGGATTCAAAGAATCTCTGATCCCGTTTATTTTGCTTAGCATTTTATATTGTTTTGAGTTTATTAATGTCCAATCATCTACTGCCGTACTACAGTACTACAGGCTTGAGCCAATGTTAGTGCAATTATTACGGAAACACATATACGGTCATATTATCGTTTGTTTGAAGCACGCTGGAAATTTACAAGGTCAATCCTGGCCTAGACTAGTTAGATAACAGGAGCAGGGTGTCTGACAAAATGTTCTTGTGAGAAAAGGATAGTGTGGGAAAGTTGCATGGGAAGAGAAAGAAAGAAGTATGTTATGCAAGGAGTGATAATAACATGATTTTAAAGCAAGCAGACAAAATTGAGTTGCTCTAGCATGAGTATCAATATGTCCTTTACACTTGGGTAGCATGAATATTAATATTTCCTTTACACCACAAGCTTCTCACAATAGTTGGTCGGAATTTGGGCCCATTCCTCCTAACAAAACTGGTGTAACTGATCCAGGTTTGTAGGTCACCTTGCTCGCACCGGCCTTTTCAGCTTTGCCCATAAATTTTCAATAGGATTGAGATCAGGACTTTGTGATGGCCACTCCAAAACATTGGATTTGTTATCCTTAAGCCACATTGTTACCATTTTGGCAGTATGCTTTGGGTCATTGTCCATTTGGAAGACCCATTTCCGCCCAAGCTTTAACTTCCTGGCTGATGTTTTGAGATGTTGCTTCAGTATTGCCACATAATCTTCTTTGTTAATGATGCCATCTATTTTGTGAAGTGCACCAGTCCCTCCTGCAGCAAAACAGCCCCACAACATGATGCTGCCCCCCTATGTTTCACAGTTGGGTTGTTGTTATTAGGCTTCAAAGCTTCTCCCTTTTTCCTCCCAATGTAACAATAGTCATTATGCCCAAAAAGTTGAATTTTAGTTTCATCAGACCACAGGACGTCTCCAAAAATTAAGGTCTTTGTTCCTGTGTGCATTTGCAAACCTTAATCTGGCTTTTTTATGTTTCTTTTGGAGTAATGGCCTCTTCCTGGCAGAGTGGCCTTTCAGCCCATGTTGATATAGTACTCGTTTCACTGTGGATATTGACACAATCTTACCAGCTTCCGCCATCATCTTCACAAGGTCTTTTGCTTTGGTCCTTGGGTTCATATGTACATGTCGGACTAAAGCACCTTCATCTCTGGGACACAGAACCCATCTCCTTTCTGAGAGATATGATGGCTGGACATTCCCATCTTGTTTGTACTTGCGTATAATTGTTTGTACAGATGAACGAGGCACCTTCAGGTATCTTGAAATTGTACCCAAGGATGAGCCAGACCAGTGCAAGTCCACAATTCTCTTTCTGGTATCTTGGCTGATTTCTTTAGACTTTCCCATAATGCTGCACAAAGAAGCAGTGTGTTTCAGGTGTGCATTAAAATACATCCACAGGTGTGTCTGAGAAGCTTCCAAACACATGACATTGTTACGGATCCGGGTGGTGGAACCTCTGTGCTGGGATTCAAGGAGGGACCAGAGGGGCATAACTAAGTGCCAACTCTGACCGACCCTGGTCGCACGGCGGCTAAGTTGACTCCGTGAACTAAGGAGGGACCGGGCAGGTGGACCAGGTACCACACTGGGACCGACCTTGTGTGAGAACAGGCGACTCCCACGGGTCAGATGGCTGAAGCTGACAGGTACAGCGGGAGAGCATGGCAGGTAGCCTGACAGGTGATCCGGGTTGGCAAGTCGGCGGGCACGGCAGGTAGCCAGATGGGTGATCCGGGTTGGCAAGCAGGCGGGCACAGCAGGTGGCCTGACAGATGATCTGGGTAGACAGGCTGGCGGGACCCGGCTGACGGACAGGCTGGCGGGACACGGCTGACGGACAGGCTGGCGGGACACGGCTGGCGGACAGGCTGGAGGGACACGGCTGACGGACAGGCTGGCGGGACACGGCTGACGGACAGGCTGGCGGGACACGGCTGATGGACAGGCTGGCGGGCACGGGTGATGGACAGGCTGGCGGGCACGGGTGATAGACAGGCTGGCGGGCACGGCTAACAGACAGGCTGGTGGGCACTGGAACCTGAGGGCTGAGGAGAGTGTTAGCACACAAACAACAAACTTTCACAGGCACCTCCAAACCCCTTCCAATCCACAAGAAAGAAAGTCTTTCCTCTTACCCTCTTGATGGCCAAAATGTTCTCTACCTCAAAGACGTCCTCAGCGGAGACTGGAGTTGGAGCAGTACCTGGATCGTCAGAGAAAGAATTAAGGACAACAGGTTTGAGGAGAGACACGTGAAAGGAGTTGGGAATCCGTAAGGAGGCCGGGATATTATATATGTGACTGACATGTTTCTAAGTACAGTGACAGTGTTGGTTACTGTAATTGTTATTTAGTGTTAAAATAAAGGATTTATTAAAAAAAAAAAATAATAGAGTTTTTGTCTCTTTAAAAAAGCTGGCCGGCAATTCATCAGCGGCATACATCGGTACCCGACAATTTAGAACAGAAAGAATAGAGCATCACACATAGATTAGATAGATAAAAACATGTCAGTCACATATACAGTGCTGGCCAAAAGTATTGGCACCCCTGCAATTCTGTCAGATAATACTCAGTTTCTTCCTGAAAATGATTGCAATCACAAATTCTTTAGTATTATTCTCTTCATTTAATTTGCTTGCAAGGAAAAAACACAAAAGAGAATGAAGCAAAAATCAAATCATTGATCATTTCACACAAAACTCCAAAAAGAGCCGGACAAAAGTATGAGCACCCTCAGCCTAATACTTGGTTGCACAACCTTTAGCCAAAATAACTGGGAACAACCGCTTCCGGTAACCATCAATGAGTTTCTTACAATGCTCTGCTGGAATTGTAGACCATTCTTCTTTGGCAAACTGCTCCAGGTCCCTGATATTTGAAGGGTGCCTTCTCCAAACTGCCATTTTGAAATCTCTCCACAGGTGTTCTATGGGATTCAGGTCTGGACTCATTGCTGGCCACCTTAGAAGTCTCCAGTGCTTTCTCTCAAACCATTTTATAGTGCTTTTGGAAGTGTGTTTTGGGTCATTGTCCTGCTGGAAGACCCATGACCTCTGAGGGAGACCCAGCTTTCTCACACTGGGCCCTACATTATGCTGCAAAATTTGTTGGTAGTCTTCAGACTTCATAATGCCATGCACACGGTCAAGCAGTCCAGTGCCAGAGGCAGCAAAGCAACCCCAAAACATCAGGGAACCTCCGCCATGTTTGACTGTAGGGACCGTGTTCTTTTCTTTGAATGCCTCTTTTTTTTTCCTGAACACTCTATGTTGAAGCTTTTTCCCAAAAAGCTCTACTTTTGTCTCATCTGACCAGAGAACATTCTTCCAAAACATTTTAGGCTTTCTCAGGTAAGTTTTGGCAAACTCCAGCCTGGCTTTTTTATGTCTCGGGGTAAGAAGTGGGGTCTTCCTGGGTATCCTACCATACAGTCCCTTTTCATTGAGACGCCGATGGATAGCACGGTTGACACTGTTGTACCCTCGGACTGCAGGGCAGCTTGAACTTGTTTGGATGTTAGTCGAGGTTCTTTATCCACCATCCGCACAATCTTGCATTGAAATCTCTCGTCAATTTTTCTTTTCCGTCCACATCTAGGGAGGTTAGCCACAGTGCCATGGGCTTTAAACTTCTTGAGGACACTGCGCACGGAAGACATAGGAACATTCAGGTCTTTGGAGATGGACTTGTAGCCTTGAGATTGCTCATGCTTCCTCACAATTTGGTTTCTCAAGTCCTCAGTTCTTTGGTCTTCTTTCTTTTCTCCATGCTCAATGTGGTACACACAAGGACACAGGACAGAGGTTGAGTCCACTTTAATCCATGTTAACTGGCTGCAAGTGTGATTTAGTTATTGCCAACACCTGTTAGGTGCCACAGGTAAGTTACAGGTGCTGTTAATTACACGAATTAGAGAAGCATCACATGATTTTTCAAACGGTGCCAATACTTTTGTCCACCCCCTTTTTTTAGGTTTGGTGTGGAATTATATCCAATTTGGCTTTAGGACAATTCTTTTTGTGTTTTTTTCATTGAAGACAAATTAAATGAAGAGAATAATACCAAAGAATTTGTGATTGCAATCATTTTTAGGAAGAAACTGAGTATTATCTGACAGAATTGCAGGGGTGCCAATGCTTTTGGCCAGCACTGTATAATAAGTACAGTGACAGTGTTGGTTACTGTACTTGTCATTTAGTGTTAAAATAAAGGATTTATTAAAAAAAAAATTGGCGTGGGGTTCCCCGTAATTTTAGTCTCTAGTGGAGGTTAAGCAGACGGGGGGCAGATGTTTGAAGCCTGGGAAGGGGGTAATACCCACGGAGCTTCCCAGGCTACTAATATCAGCCCCCAGCTGAATACCTAGCCTTTACTAGTTATTAAAATGGGGGACCCAAAAAAAAAAATGACGTGGGGTCCCCCCTATTTTAATAGCTAGCAAAGGCTAGTCAGACAGCTGGGGGATGATATTAATAGCCCAGGAAGGGTGCCATGAATATTGGCCCTCTCCCAGGCTAGAAACACCAGCCGTCAGCCACCCCAGAAATGGCGCATCCTAAGACACCATTACTAACCCCATGGTCAAAGTTAAAAAAAAAACACAAAAACCCAGAATAAAGTCCTTTAATTGAAATAAAGACACATTCCTTTAATGTTCTAAATTAAACCATACTTACCATCACGCCCATTCCAGCTGAAGCCAATGATCTCCTGCAATAAAAGTAAAATAATAAACCAACCTCATCCTTACCTTTCCATGGTTCCCAGGACAGCTTCAGCTCTGCTACATTGACATGACAGGCTGGATCGTAGCAGAACGCTGCCATCCAGCTTGCCATTAGAGATGAGCGTTGTTCTACTCGAACTGTTCGCCAATCTCAAATTCGAGCTGTTTTGGGCGGTGTTCGAGCCGTTCGGCGAACACGAACAATTTGAGAAAAATTCGGCTGTTCGAGGTTATGTTCGATAACTGTTCGTGCACCAAAATCATAACTGCATTTTTTCTCAGTAATGATGAAAATTAATGTTAATACGCAGTTTGAGTGTACAGCGGGGCGGGGGGAGGGGCAGGGGATGGATCTCTGCAGGAACAATGAAGATCTCCATTTTTTTTTCTCTTTCCCGCATTTGCAGTGGGGAGGTGCAATCTGTCAGCCTATCAGCAGCGCACACACGGAGCGAAGTGCTTTTTTTCACACAAGCAAGGGCATGTGTGATTGGCAGTGTATGTCACATGTCCTTGCCCTATAAGACCAAGCCATTTTCCCCGTCGCCACCATTTTCTCACTGCTGCAGCTGCGTGTTAGACGGCACCGCTGTTGCTGTGTGCGCTATACCTTGTTAATTTCAAGCCAATTTTCGCACAAATATACAGATAGCTTGGGAGTAGGGAATAGTTGTGATTGCAGTCCTTTTAAGGACTAGGTTACAGCATTTCCTACGACTTTTATCAGACAGGTCTGTGCTCTTAAATAGATAGATTGTGGGAGTAAAGACTAATTGTAATTGCAGTCCTTTTCAGGACTAGGTTACATCAGTTCCTATCAGTTTTTGCCAGGCAGGTCTGTGCCAGTGCTGTGCAAGTTTTTTTCACAGCATTTGGCTGAATCTAGCAAAGCTAATCCTTTTTGGCCTATTGCAGAGTGTGTTAGTCAGTGGAGTAGCCTATCTGTGTTGCAAGATATACCACCTGTGTATAGAATACCAATTTTTTTACTGCACCTAGTGAAGTAAAATCTTTTGGGCATAGCATCATTCTATTAGTCCATCTATACTGACCTCCATCAGGTTGCAAATTGAATATAATTTTTTTCTGCATCTAGCTCTGAAAAAATATTTGGGCTTCTAGCGGTGTGTGGGACTTGGTCTATTAGTCCATCTATACTGACCTCCATCAGGTTGCAAATTAAAAATAATTTTTTTCTGCATCTAGCTCTGAAAAAATATTTGGGCTTCTAGCGGTGTGTGGGACTTGGTCTATTAGTCCATCTATACTGACCTCCATCAGGTTGCAAATTAAAAATAATTTTTTTCTGCATCTAACCCAGCCAATAGTTTTGGCCTAATACCACAGTTTGGCCACTCAGCTCTGCTCGGTTACCATCCATTGTTTTTTTGTGCAAACAACTCCAGAGTTGTGAATTAGTTAACCACCAAAATGAGTGGAAAAAGGCCTGCTGCTGGTGGAAAGGGGAATAGGCGTGTTGGGAAGGGGAAAAAAGGTTGTGTCCGTGGGGTAGGTGCAGAAGAAAGACCATCTTCCAGCCAAACTAAAATGTCTACTTCTTTTAGCGGACAATGTGATAAGATCCCTTTCTTACGGCCACGCCAATCGCTACAAATTCCAGATGAGGCACAAAAACAGCAGGTGCTTCAACGGATATCAAGTGCTCCTTTAAGTGGGCTCTCCTCCACATCAACTTCAACATCACAAATACTCCAGTCCTCAAAGGTGTCACCCAAATCGCACTTGCTTCCTCACAGCTCCCAAATCTCCAGCTGCCCGTCTGAGTATGAGGTAGAACAGATGGTTGAGTCTGCAGAGCTGTTTACTCATACTATAGCCTGGGAATCAGAGGTCGACTCCAGCGCTTCTGTGAATCCAGACGAGGAAATGATCTGCACTGATGCCCAGAATCTTTATGAGTCGGATCCAGGACCAGACGCAGAAGGTTCTGACCATAATGTAGACCCTCATTCCCAAACTGTAACTCCTGTTGGTGGAGACAATGAGGAAGACGATGATAAGACTCAAATACCTGATTGGAGCGACAACTTTAGTTTTTTGTCAGGGCAGGAACAGGTTGGCTCTGAGGACGACGGGTGTGATAACGCACAGGGTGATGATGATGAGGTCGGAGATCCCACTTACTGTCAACCCACAGTCAGCCAAGAGATGAGGTCAGCAGAGGAGGTGGAGGAAGATGCTAGTGACGACGAGGTCAGGTTGCGCCTTCCTGGACAGAGACGTAGTACTGGAAGCACGTCAACAACTGCATCCTCAAACACAACTCTGCCTCTCACCACAAGTCGTGGTGGCTCTTCAGGTCGCATGGGTGCTAAGCCTTGCATAGCCTGGGCATTTTTTCAGATCGATAAAGATGACCCAACTCGTGTTATCTGTAACATTTGTCAGCAAAAGCTAAGTAGAGGCCAAAAAATACATAGTTTGAGTACTTCATGCATGAACCGGCACATGGACATGAAGCATAAGTTGCAGTGGGAAGCTCAGTGTGCTACAATGCGGTCTAGCCGGCCGGGCCAACCACCGTCTGCCATATCTTGTGCATCCGCGGCCTCTTCATCCTCTGTGACTGGGGGGACAGCAGTCACACCTGTTTTGGGGCGCAGACCTGCCACCTCTTTACCCGCAACAGCCAGCGTGATTGGCAGGTCATCATTTTCTTTGGAGGTGGTAACACCAGCTGGTCTTGAGCGCTGTCCGACATCGATAGCACCACCTTTGGATCAAGGCAACCTAACATGTCCGCCTGCATCTTCCTCACAGACCGGCAGTTTGCCGGGGACACCCTTATCAACCCCGTCTAAGCACAATAGCCAGCCCTCGGTCCCTCAGATGTGGACAAGTAAAAGACCATTTCCTCCTAGCCATGAGAAAGCTAAGAGGTTGAATTTCACCATCTGCAAGCTCTTGGCTACAGAAATGCTGCCTTTCCGCCTGGTGGACACAGAGGATTTTCGAGACCTTATGTCCGTCGCAGTGCCCCAGTACCAGATGCCCAGTCGGCACTACTTCTCAAAGAAAGGTGTGCCTGCGCTCCACCAGCATGTCGCACACAACATCACGGCTTCTTTGAGAAACTCTGTGTGTGACAGGGTGCATTTCACCACAGACACTTGGACGAGTAGGCATGGACAGGGGCGTTACATGTCGCTGACTGGGCACTGGGTAACTATGGTGACAGCAGGACAAGGGGCTGCTGTCCAAGTCTTGCCGTCCCCACGAGTTGTGCGTCAATCCTCTTTATGTCATTTTTCCTCCACTGCTTCTGCCTCCTCAACCTCCTCTCGGTCTTCCACCTGCACCCAAAGCCTGTCTGGTCATGCCACAAGCTTTCTAACTGCGCAGAAGGGATCCTGCACACCTCCTTACTATGCTGGCAGTAGGGCTCAACGTCATCAGGCGGTTTTTACATTGAAATGTCTGGGAAATGTGAGTCACACAGCTGAGGAGTTGTGGTCAGCTCTGGAGAACCAATTTCATGAATGGTTGTCTCCACTGGACCTGAAACCAGGGAAGGCCGTGTGCGACAATGCTGCAAACCTGGGTGCGGCCCTTCGCCGGGGCAATGTCACACACGTGCCTTGTATGGCTCACGTGTTGAACCTGGTTGTCCAGCAATTTTTAGCCCACTATCCCAGACTAGATGGCCTTCTGCAGAGGGCACGGTCGCTGTGTGCTCACTTCCGCCGTTCGCATCCCGCAGCTCAGCGACTTACATCTCTACAGAAGTCGTTGGGCCTGCCACTTCACCGGCTAAAATGCGATGTGCCTACCCGGTGGAATTCAACTCTGCACATGTTGCAGCGACTGTGGCAGCACCGACAAGCCCTGGTGCAATACGTTCTGACGTATAGCCTGGGCCCACGAGATTCAGAGGTGGGGCAAATCACGCTGGAGGAGTGGTCTCAGATCAGGGACCTATGCACCCTTCTGCACAGTTTTGAAATGGCGACGAAGATGTTTAGTGCTGACGATGCCATTATCAGCATGACTATTCCGGTGATTTACATGCTGGAGCACATGTTAAACAGAATTCGGAGTCAGGTGGTGGCACAAGAGGAGGTGGAGGAAGTAGAGGAGGAGGAGTTGTATGCGGAAGGGCTAACATCTGCAAGGTCCAGACGGTCGGCAGCACCAGGGCGGCAGGCATGTGAGGGTGGGGGAGATGATTTTACCAGGGCGCATGGTAGCAGCCAAACTAGTGAGGAAGGTGCAGGAGCCCAGGAAGAAGTGGAGGACGAACTGATGGAAGACTCATCAGATGAGGGAGACCTTGATCACATTTCTGTTGTGCGAGGTTGGGGGGAGAGGACAGAGGAAGGAAGCATGATTGTTACCTCGCCACCAACACAACAGGGACTTGGTGCTCCTGGATGCGCAACACACATGAGTGCCTTCTTGCTGCACTACCTGCAACATGACCCTCGAATTGTGAGAATTAGAAATAATCCTGACTACTGGGTTGCCACACTGTTAGATCCCCGGTACAAAAGTAAATTTGCAGAAATTATTCCTGCCATAGAAAGGGATGCACGCATGCAGGAGTATCAGCAGAGACCGTTGCAGAATCTTACATGTGCTTTTCCACAAAATACCAGTGGTGCACGTAGTGAATCTCACAGTTCCAACTTGCCAACCGTGGTCTGTATGGAATTGTTCAATAAAGGGCCCAAAATTAAGATAACATAGATGGGAGAGGTCTCTATGAATAGGAATTCCTAAGTATTTGATACCCTGTGAGGGCCAGGCAAAGGGAAAGTTGGACTGGATGGAATCCTATATGGATTTAGGGAGGGAGACATCGAGGGCCTCAGACTTCGCTGCATTGATTTTAAAATTTTACCATGTAACAAAGTGATCTATTTCAGCCATAACAGCAGGGATGGATATATGTGATTGAGTGATATATACTAGGACATCATCAGCAAATAGAGAGCACTTGTACTCGGTGCCTCCCACCTCAATCCACCTAATATTGGGGTTATGGCGAATTGATGAGAGCAGGTGCTCCGTCACTAGGATGTATAAGAGAGGGGACAGAGGACATCCCTGCCTTGTCCCATTGGTGATTGTGAAAGGTGATGAAAATGTTCTGACGCACCCCCTGGGCCTTGGGACACCCGGAGCCGGACCCTTTTTGGTGGATGCTGGTGGTTGTAGTCTTCGTGGCGGCGATCCGGTTCCGTGGCTCAGGGCGGTCAAACCAGTGGCGGAACTATTTATGTGGTTTTGATGTTTAAATGTCCGACTACGCCACCCGTGGATTGCGGTCAGAGTGAACCGCCGCTACAGGGCAGACCGCTAAGGCTGGTGTTGTGGGTGCAGCAGAGCGTAGCATAACTCCCCACGGGAGGAGTATAGCCTCAGGGCAGTGTATGCGGAGGATGGGGGTGATGGTGCAGGGCAGCAGCAGTAACGACACGGAGTCAGTGATGCAGTTCAGGGCCTTTACTCACAGTTCTTATTATCCAGACCACGTCTGCAGGTAACGGCTGCCCACGTCGTACTGTGCTCACCAGGTGAGGGGCTCAGACAACTTTGGAGCGCTTCACAGGACCCCCTTTGTGTGTCCTTTGTCTGGCCTTTCTTACCAACACTTCTGTCCGGCTGCCTCGGGCCTCCTCTTGGTAAACTTGGCGCCAGTTTCCCTGACCCTATGTGGTGCCTTCCTAGCGAGTGGAGCAAGGGGCTGCGCCACATAAAATGTCAGAGCCTCCGGTTTCTAGCTGAGGGTCGTTTCCTGCCTCCACTAGTTCGGGGACCGGTCTCCCCCTTTGGCCTGACCCCTCCACGCAGGTGGATTCGGGCGTGCGGTGGCGACTCGCCCGTCCGCACCCCTGGGATCCCTTCATTCCTCGTTCCTGGAGCCTTCTCCGCTCCTCTTCCTTCCTTCTCCCTCTTGCAGGCCTGGGCCTCTGTTACTAGGCCCGCCTCCGGAGCAGAGCTCATGCAGAGCCCCTGCTCCCTGCCACTTCTGCTCAGACTTCTCTGCACTGAACTAAGATGGTGCCCACCTTTTATACTCCCTTCTCAATGCACCCAGGAACTGCTTCCTCCCTGCTCCTGCACTGCAGGGTTCCCCTTCCTCAGTGTTCCCTCCCCCCACTCCAGCCAGGGACAGGGACTGTCGTGCCCATCTCAGGGGCATATTGGTCGCCCTGCCCCACGGCAATGTGGTGTAATGCATGCAGGTGTCGGGTCCTGATCCACACTCCATCCTTATCTGAGAGTGAGATATCACACCTCTGGGTGAGGTGCAATACGTCTGTAGCAACCGAGCCCTCGGTGCTACAGTTCCATTTATCTTCAGCCTAGGTGACGTATTGTGATACAGGGCCGTGATTTTGGCTATAAAAGGGTCCCCTAGACCCCTACCCCAAGCTTTTTAAGAGAATCATATATGGCGTGCCAGGAGACTTTATGGAATGCTTTCTCAGCATCCAACGAGAGTATCTACTTACAAATTTTTAACTGCATCTAGCCCAGGAAATACTTTGTGCCTAGTAGCAGTGTCTGCTAGTCAGCGGATTATCCCGGCTGTTAAGCAAGCTACACCACCTGTAGTTTGGACACTTAATTTTTTCAAAGGAAATGCTTCGGGACCACGGGATACTTAGTGAAGAGCATCAGGAGGCACCCCAAGGCATAGGGGCTGGGACTGGCACTAGGATGCCTTGCGGTGGACAGCCGAGCTCGATCCTTATAAAAGCTTTTTAACTGCAGCAGCTTTAGTGGACGCTACTGGAGCTGGAATTACGCGGCTGCTGGCATGAGACTTGCCCTCCAATAGATCCTTGTAAATGGATTTAAAGTGTATTCATTCAAATTAGAGGGACAATTTAAATTAAAAAGCTTAGAGCTGCCTCCACCACAGGGGGGCTCTCTCGACCCACCAGCGGACAGGCACCAGTATTGGGAGAGGGGGGCTGGCCGTCAGGGTTCACCGCGGCTCTGGCACAAACCCGGCGACACGGAGGTGGCACGGGCAGGAGCGGACTGGCCGTCTCGGCTTCTCACTTTTTGGATTTTAGAAGGGCATGACATGCCTATATCTGTGTCTCCCCCTCCTTTTACTCCTCCACCTCTTTTCTTTTCGCATGACTATATGTACTTGTCACTTTTCCATGTGTTAGTTGTGTCTTCTGAGCAGTTTGTCAGCTTTTGGACACCTTTGAAGGTGTTTTCTATGTGTTTCTATGTGTTTTTGTTTGCCTGCCATTGGTTTTAACGGTGTTCGACGAACAGTTCGGCGAACACACGGGTGTTCGACGAACCGAACTGAACTCGAACACTACGGGGGTGGCTCAACACTACTTGCCATGCCGCAGACACTGAGAAGCTCCTCAGTGGCACCCTTCCTGGGCTATTAATATCAGCCCTCAGCTGTCTGCCTAGCCTTTGCTAGCTATTAAAATAGGGGGGACCCCACGTCATTTTTTGGGGGGTCCCCCATTTTAATAGCTAATAAAGGCTAGGTATTCAGTTGGGGGCTGATATTAGTAGCCTGGGAAGCTCCGTGGGTATTACCCCCTTCCCAGGCTTCAAACATCTGCCTCAGCCGTCTGCTTAACCTCCGCTAGAGACTAAAATTACGGGGAACCCCACGCCAATTTTTTTTTAAATAAATCCTTTATTTTAACACTAAATGACAAGTACAGTAACCAACGCTGTCACTGTACTTATTATATATGTGACTGGCATGTTTCTATCTAATCTATGTGTGATGCTCTATTCTTTCTGTTCTAAATTGTCGGGTACCGGTGTATGCTGCTGCTGAATTGCCGGCTTTTCATGTTTCACTGTGAGCACTGTTCCCATCGATTTGGGCAATCACTGTAATGCCACAACCACCATGGCTGTGACATTACAGTGAGTGGCAGACAATCCCTGCCTGATTGGTGCTCTAAAGAGCACCAAACATGCAGGACGGGGACCCGAGCTCCCGCCCGAGCATCTCGAAAGTATTCGGCGAGCTCCGAGCATGTCGAGTACTGAGATGCTCGGGCGAGTACTGAGCAGTGGCGAGCATGCTCGCTCATCACTAGTCAACATGTTTCGAAGTTCAAAACTTCTTCATCAGGACAAACCACTGTGACTGTTGACTAATAAACCGCTTTCCTGCATATCTGTCACCCTAGGAATGGGGAGAACCAAGCGTATAACGATGGGAAAAGGGGAGGGAGCCCTACAAATAGGGAAAGGGAGATCTAACGACAAACCCTGACTCCCCTGTAGACCCTAAATTGCTTCTGCATCTATCGCCAAGCAGGACACCTGGCCCTAGCTGACCCTAAGGCTAGGCCCTAGGTAGGGAGCGGGAGGGGTGAGCACTAAGTCAACCCCACTACAAACTAAAGTACACACAGGGGAAACAAACATAGGAATACACTTAGCTCCAAGATGACACCGAAGAAAGCACGGCAAAAATCCACGAAGGAACTCCAAAGTAATTCTAGTCGACTACTAGAATCCCAGGACTGAAAGAGAGGCAAGAAAGTGCTGATTAACAGCAGAAAGGTGTGGATACCTCATAGTTACATAGTTAGTAAAGCCGAATAAAGACTTGCGTCCATCAAGTTCGACCTGTTAGTTCTGTAATTGCTAAAGTTGATCCAGAGGAGGGCAAAAACCCCAAATGATTTAGCCAATCTTCACCTGAGGAAAAATTCCCTCCCGACTCTGAAACCAGCAGTCAGAATAAATCCCTGTATCAACCTACTATTTTATTCTATTTTTAAGTATATGCAGAAATCTGCCTGGTATCTAGAAAAGCATCCAGTCCCCGCTTGAACTGGTTTAGTGAATCCGACATTACCGTCTCCTCACTCAGTGAATTCCATATTCTCACTGCTCTTACCGTAAAGAACCCCTTCCTATGCTGGTGCTGAAACCTTTTCTCTTCCAGTCTTAGTGAATGCCCTCTTGTTACCGTAATATCCCTCCTTTTGAACAAATCCCGGGCAAGGTCTCTATACTGTCCCCTAACATATTTGTACACATTTATTATGTCCCCCCTCAACCTTCTCTTTTCCAGGCTGAATAGTCCTAGTTTTGCCAACCTCTCTGGGTATTGCAGTCCCTCCATTCCCCTTATTAATTTTGTTGCCCTCCTTTGTACCTTTTCAAGCTCGTTTATATCCTTTCTATATATTGGGGCCCATAACTGAGCACAGTATTCCAAGTGTGGTCTGACCAGAGCTTTGTACAGTGGAAGAACAATGTTCTCATCCTTTGCAGCTATACCTCTTCTGATACATCCCATTACCCTGTTTGCCCTTACAGCAGCGGCCTGACTTTGGGCACTCCAATTTAGTTTGCTATCAATCAAGATGCCCAAGTCCTTCTCCATCTCTGAATTCCCCAATGATTTCCCATTCAGTGAGTACTGGTGACTTCCATTTTTCCTTCCCATATGTATGACCTTACATTTCTCCTCGTTAAACCTCATTTGCCATTTAATGCTCCACCTACCCAGCTTATCCAAATCCCTCTGTAGGTCTTCACTATCCTCTTTTGTATTAATTGTTTTACATAACTTTGTGTCATCTGCAAATATTGATATTTTACTATTTATCCTGTTGACTATGTCATTAATAAAGATATTAAATAACATTGGGCCTAGTACAGACCCCTGTGGTACCCCACTAGTGACGCTTACCCAATCTGAGTATATTCCATTTATAACCACCCTCTGCCTTCTATCCTTTAGCCAGTTAACAACCCACTTGCAAACATTTTCCCCCAGCCCCATCATTCTCATTTTGTATACCAACCTATTATGTGGCACGCTATCGAACGCTTTTGAGAAGTCGAGATACACGACATCCACTGGTTCCCCCTGATCTACTAGAGAGCTAACCTCCTCGTAGAAGTCAATCAGGTTAGTTTGGCAGGAGCGATTCCTCATGAATCCATGTTGGTTCGGGGTTAATAGATTATTAGCATCAAGATGCTCCATGATTGCCTCATTAATAAAGCCTTCAAAAATTTTGCCCACAACGGATGTCAGACTCACCGGCCGATAGTTTCCGGCGTTACTTTTTGCTCCCTTTTTGAATATTGGCACTACATTCGCCTGTCGCCAATCAAGTGGTACAGACCCAGTCTCAACAGAGTCCTTAAATATAAGATATAACGGTCTGTCTATCACATTACTTAGTTCCCTTAGTACCCGTGGGTGTATGCCATCAGGTCATGGTGATTTGTTTATTTTAATGTTACTGAGGCGTTTCTGTACCCCAGCTTGGGTACAGAGTCCTAAAGGGAAATGTATAATCCCCAAGCAAGGTGAGGGTCACCGCTGGGTTCTAAAGAGAAAGGAATCATAAAACGATTAGGGAGATGTTTGTAAGGCCAAACGCAGCGACCTTCTACAGCTGGACACCGTATGACTGTCTGTCACCCTTGACACACCCTTGACACCACCCCGCAGAAGGGGAAAAAACAGAATTAAACAGTTGAAGATGCATGAGGCATTTTGGATTTTGTAACTTCAAACTCTAGACCCAAAAGGTTTGATCAGAGACTATGACATGGTGAGTTTTCTTTGAGACCATGAGATAACACTCAGGATGTCTGGATGCTGATCTCTTAATGAATGTAATAACTGTCTATTAATGTTGAATTTTTGTCATTATAATTAACACTGTTGTGTGGATATTTGCATCCAGTTCACATTTTTCTGCTGCCTCTGCCAGATATTGGTGAGATCACTAATACTTTTTTTCTCTTTCTAACAGAACCGATAGACACTTATCATTCACCATCCCCATCCTGGGCACCTATGGTATAGCATGGGCTCTCCTACTACTATCCTCGTCCTCTTTTATTCTGCTTAAAATTCCCCTTAATAGTGTAGTATACAATATACACATATAGAATATAGGGCATAACACCATTGACATCTTCTTCTAGTGTCATATCTCCCTAGCCCACTGTAATTCTATACACAAGCAGGCCCCTCTGCCCACTAGGAACCAGCCGGCTCTGTGTGAGACAGCTGAAGCCTAGTGGACAGAAGCATCAGGCCCTTTACTGGGATAAAGCCACAACCCTCGCCTGATCCAGCGGTAGAGACTAAACCCAAGTGGTCTAAAGGATCTCTGCTGACGTCATGCCCATGCTATTTGATGATATCACCGGAAGGGACGGGGCCTCTTTCTCAATTGCAAACCTGATGCCAGGAAGCCGCGTTCTGCAGCTGAGGCTGTGGAGACATGACACTAAGGAACTGAGGGGTTTTGGGGGCACAGATAAGTGGATGTTCCTCCATGGAGGCTGAACAGGGAGATTTTGTATGTGTGGGGAAGGAGGAGGTGCTGTTACTTGCCTGGGCCTTTGTGCTGTGGGTCATAATGTTTGTACGGGGCTGCATGCTGGGGGGGTGCTGTTACTTGTATAGGGCTGCGTGCTGGGGGTCTGCGTGGGGAAGGAGTGGGTCCTGTTACTTGAATGGGGAAGGAGGTGGTCCTTTTACTTGCATGGAGAAGGAAGGGGTCCTGTTACTTGCATGGGGCTGCATGCCGGAGGTATGCATGGGGAAGGGGGGTCATGTGACTTGCATGGGGCTGCTTACTTGGGGTCTGCATGGGGAAGGATGGGGTCCTGTTACTTGCATGGGGCTGCTTACTTGGGGTCTGCATGGGGAAGGATGGGGTCCTGTTACTTGCATGGCGCTGTGTGCTGGGGGTCTGTGTAAGGAAGAAGGGGGTGCTGGTATTAGCCTGGGGCTGCGTGCTTAGGATCTATGTGGGGAAGGAGGGGATCTGTTACTTGCATGGGGCTGCGTGGGGAAAAAAGGGGTCCTATTACTTGCATGGGGCTGCGTGCTTGGGGTCTGCATGGGGAAGGAGGGGTGCTGGTATTCGCCTGGGGCTATGTGCTGGGGTTCTGCGTGGGGAATGAGGGGGTTCTGTTACTTGCATGGGGCTGCGTGCTTGGGGTCTGCGAGGGGACGGAGAGGGTCCTGTTACTTGCATGGGGCTGTGTGTTGGGGTCTGCGTGGGACAGGAGGGGGTGCTGTTACTTGCATGGGCTGCATGATGGGAGTCTGCGTAGAAAAGGAGGGGGTGCTGGTACTCGCATGGGGCTGCATGCTGGGGGTCTGCGTGGGGAAGGAGGTGGTGCTGTTATTTGCATGTGGCTTGGTGTGGGCATGGGAAAGGAGGGGGTGCTGGTACTAACGTGGGGCTGTGTGCTGGGGGTCTATGTGAGAAAGGAGGGGTTGCTAGTACTCGCGTGAGGCTGCGTGCTAGAGGTCTGTGTGGGGAAGGAGAGGGTCCTGTTACCTGCATCGGGCTGCGTGCTGGGGGTCTATGTGGGGAAGGAGGGGGTGTTGTTACTTGTGTGGGTCTGCGTGTTGGGGGTCTACATGGGTTAGGAGGGGGTCCTGTTACTTGCGTGGTGCTGTGTGCTGGGGGTCTGCGTTGGGAAGGAGGGGGTGCTGTTACTTGGTTGGGGCTGAGGGGGTCTGAGATCTACGTGGGGAATGATGGGGTGCTGGTACTTGAGTGTGGCAGCGTGCTAGGGGTCTGTGTGGGGAAAGAGGAGGCACTGTTACTTGCGTGGTGCTGGTGGTCCCGTGTGTTTCCCCCACTCTTCCCCGTGTCTGTTTCCCCCACTCTTCCCCGTGTCTGTTTCCCCCACTCTTCCCCGTGTCTGCTTCCCCCACTCTTCCCCGTGTCTGTTTCCCTCACTCTTCCCCGTGTCTGTTTCCCCCACTCTTCCCCGTGTCTGTTTCCCCCACTCTTCCCCGTGTCTGTTTCCCCCACTCTTTCCCGTGTCTGTTTCCCCCACTCTTTCCCGTGTCTGTTTCCCACCCAGGAGGAGCAGGAGGAGTGAGGGAAGCACAACTCTATATAGGGAGAGCAGCTGCTTAGGCAAATCAAGGATTAGCTTCTGCCCTATAAAAAGCCCCACCCTTGTGGATAAACTGAATGGTACGGCTGAGATTAACCCCTCAAGTTTCTGACCTGCTGAATATAGTGCAAGGGATGAGAATAAAGGGGGAGGAAAGATCCCAAACTAAAATCACTGACAAATATCCCCAGTCCAGGACTCCATCCCTATAATGTCAGTGGTTCATTAGACTGTTGATATGAGCACATGTAGCCGATATATACTCCCCCATTATAGAAAAAAAACACTGACACATAGAACTTTTTTTGTGGACGGAGTCGGCCACAGCTTTATTCATATGAATGTTAACCAATACAGTAATTCTTTCTCTTTAACCAAACACTCGAGCTGAAGCGGTATGCAACCCCTTTCTGACATGTGCCGTACTATTAAGACACATGTCGGGCGCACCTTTCCGGGCACGTGTCAGCTGATCTGTACAGCTATCATGTGCCCCTAATAGCTGCGGGTGGATCCACCCACAGCTGTTAACTAGTTAAATGTCAATCTCTGACAGCGGCATTTAACTCGTGCTTACAGGAAGTGCGTCACTAATGCCGCCCATCGACACCCGTGTCACATGAGAGCCGATGGGTTGGCATGACAACCCGAGGTCTGCAGGAGACCCCTGCGGTTGTTATTGCCAGATTGCTATGAGCATTTCTGCTACACATAGGCGATCTGATCATTGCCTGTGTGTAGCAGAGGCAATCAGATAATTGCAGCTTCTAGTCTCCCATGGGAGACTATTGAAGCATGCACAAAGTAAAAAGAAATTTTTTTTATTTTTTTTTTAAATATATATATATATATATATATATATATATATATATATATAAAAAGTTTAAATCACCCCCCTTCGCCCCATTCAAAATAAAACAAACAAAAAATTAAATATACATATTTGGTATAGTCGTGTTCAGAATCGCCCGATCTATTAATGTATAAAAAGAATCTGATCGGTAAATGGCGTAATGAGAAAAAAAATCAAAACGCTAGTATTATGTTTTTTTGGTCACCGCAGCATTGCAATAAAATGCAATAAAGGGCGATCAAAACATCGGATCTACCCCAAAATGGAAACAATAAAAACGTCAGCTTGGTGTGCAAAAATAAGTCCTCCCCCGGCCCCAGATCACAAAAAAGTGAGACACTACGGGTCTCAGAAAATAGCGCCATTCTTTTAAAACAAACTTTGTTTTTTTTTTCACCACTGAAATAAAAAAAGAACCTCTACATGGCACCTACAAACTCGTAATGACCTGGAGAATCATAATGGCAGGTCAGTTTTAGAATTTAGTTTGAACATAGTAAAAAAACACTTTGGAATTTCAGTTTTTTTGCAATTTCACCGCAATTTTTTACAGGTTTCCAGTACACAATATGGTAAAACCAATGGTGACGTTCAAAAGTACCTCTTGTTCCGCAAAAAATGAGCCCTCATATGGCCATTATGACCGAAAAATCAAAAAGTTATTGTTCTGGAAAGAAGGGGAGCAAAAAATGAAAAGTGAAAATGGCCCGGTCATGAAGGGGTTAAAAAACAAAAACATACTGGCTTATGTGACTTGGCTTTCCATGTGGCCCATACAGCCTGGTTAGCCGTCCAGGTCATATATGAGGCTAAACATTTTTTGACAGATTTTTTTTTGTCTGTAATGAGGCATTTTGGTAAAGTTGCTTTCGCTGAGGGTCTGATTGCTTGTGCTGCTGCTGTTCCATAACACAGAATCTGGCAGAGGTCACATTACATATTTTACAGAGCGGTAAAAGTGCGCCTCTTACAAATTTTATACCGAAAAATTGCCATAGACATCAAATGTCAAAGAACGGATGGTCCTCCGTATAAATAAAGCAAAGGACCGTCCACACACAAGCTGCTCAATCAAAGCATAGAAGAGAGGAGCAGAAGTCGGCAAATTATAAGTATTTTATTAATTATAAAAAACACACAAAGAAGAGTACAGACAAGGAGGTAATGCCAGATGGTGGGGTGCATCGAGGTAGGATAAGCAAATGATAAATTCACAACATTTCAAAAGAAGACACAATTGCACAATGCCCTATGGCCCAAATATCTAATCACATATTCCGTATACAATGTCATAGCTAGGCTATTGTCAAGAAATGTGTCATGTATCAATTGAAGGTAGAGGGAAAATTGTGTGAATATTACAGGTTCTTCCTCAATTAGGCTGTATAGAAGACACAAATAAATGGGAAAGGAGCATATGCTAAATGGTCAGGGCAAAATGATTGCTGTTAAATAAAGACTTATAATCAGCTCACTCGAATCCATTCAAGATCAAAGGTGATTTACAGCGGTGAAATTGAGGATTACCTATCCAAGATGCATAGCAAGTCACAGGGGGAGCGTGGTGAGGACCGTAGCCTCGTAGCCCAACGCACGTTTCACGGCGTCACCGGCCACTTTCTCAAGGGCAGAGAGTGTGAGGAGGACATGGCTCGGGGTCTCTATATACCCATGCTGAATAAAGGAGGTCCGGTCACGTGGCCGGCGCGACGTGCACCCAGAAGTGGCCAGCTAAACCAAGGGACACGTCACACAGACCACATGACGAGGGGGTGAGTGACGCAGCACTTATTCAGCATGGGTATATAGTGCACATGCTCAGTCTGACCTCCATTATCACCCTACGGGGCTCTCCAGTTATGTTTTTTCCTGGCAGCCACATAGCAATGGTCAGACATCCTACCTACTTCTTAAGGCGCATTTCAGACATCCGTATTTCTAGTACGTGTGGTGTCCGTTTCCACACACACTGGAGACACTGACACACGTAGACCCATTTTAATGAATCGGTCTGTGCACATGTCAGTGTGTTTCCTTGAACCGTGTGTCATTGGGCAAAACACGCTGTCATGTCGGTTTTTTTCTCGCAGCACTGGTCGCAAAACTTCCCGCACAGGTGCACAGTGATGATGTGTGTCATCAGTGTGACACATACCGGCGTTTTGGAATTAGTGTACAGTTAGTGCTGTTCCCAAGTGCTGGGAGCTGAACGCTGACCTCATCATTGTTCCCTGCTTACTCTGCCCTGTAGTATTCAGCTCCCGCTGTGTCGAGCAAGTGTAAAAATAAGAATAAAGTAAAAAAAATCCTTATACTCACCTGTCCTAAATGTCCCACGCTGTAATCCACCTGACCACTCACAATGAGGAGCCAGGGAGAATGACTCACTGCAGCGAGCGAGCCCTTAACCTCCGCTGAGCTTAGTGAGTGACAGGACACCACTTAGTGAGCTTAGCGGTGGTCCAGGGCCCGCTCACTGCAGTGAGTCATTTTCCCCGGCGTGAACGGTCAGGTGGATTACAGCAGGGGACATCTTCAGACTGGTGAGTATAAGGATTATTTAAATTTTATTCTTATTTTTACACCAAGACACAGCGGGAGCGGAATACTACTCTCATCTTTGTCCCTTGCTAGCGCTGATCGCATGAAAGCAGGCGACAATGATGAGGGCAGCGTTGAGCACCCGGCACTTGGGAACAGCACTCACTGTACGCTGATTCCAGGCGCCAGTACTTGTGATACTGATGCGGCACATGGCTGCCACACGTATCACACACACGGGACACTGATATCTCCAGTACTGTTTTTTCCAGTATTGGAAATATCCGGATGTGTGAAAGAGACCTAATTCTGTAATTCCACATTTTTCCAAGCAGTGCGAGTCGGACACTCATTGATCAGCAAGTTTTCACCTGTGTTTTGCTGCATATTTTGCAGCAGATCTTTATGCAAATTTTCTGCTGTGTCTTGCAGTACCAGCAAAGTCTATGAGAAGCCAGAATTCTCTTTTCACACTTGTTGCTTTTTGTTTGCTGTGTATTTTCTGCCTTGCTTGCGTATTTGGAAAATACAGCGTTTCACTTCTTTCAGTGTTTCTGCAGCACAAAACGCACTTGTTTTTTTGCTGCGTATTTTCACCAATAGGAAGTAATGGGTGGTCAAAAATATGCAGCAAATACACAGAAAAAAAACGCAGCAAATACGCAGCAAATATGCGCGTTTTTTTACGCAGCTGTTTTCCTGCCAGAAAAAAGTTAGCAGCAGATTTGCAGCAGAAAAAAACACATGTGTGAACATAGCCTTAGAGTAATCTGTGTAAGGGCTCATTCAGACGTCCATGCACCTCGGTCTGATCTCAGAATGCAATGCATGGACTTGCCGAGGCTCTGCCAGCCAGAGCATGACAGCCTCATAGAAATCTATGAAGACTCATGCTTGGGTCGGGAGACCCGCAGCCAGTACGTGCATTTCATTCCGAGACGTGTATGGATATCTGAATGAGCAATGATAGACAGTACTGACGGTGCAGAAATCATGAACCTCCGTGCAGTAACTCCGATCTAGTCATCTCTGTAGTGATACAGCTAGAATGGAGTTGCTGTATGGAGGACGTCCTTATTCTGTGTGCCCGGAAATCTTGAACCTCAATACAGTAAGTCCAATCTAGTCATCCCTGCAGTGAGACAAACCTCAAGAAAAGAAACAAGTTGAGCCTATACCAGGCCCAGACTGATAATCTGCCTTATCTGGCAGATGCCCGGTGTGGGCTGGTCTGGTAGGTCATAAAATGGGCCGCCTGACTACTGTTGTCAGTGTACCATTGTGTAGCAGTGAGTCCTGCATTCTGTGGAGTCTGAGGTCATCTGCTGATCTATATGGTAGATAAATAAGCAAAATGACTGGACAACTCAGTGTTCTAAGAGTTTAGGAAGGTCACTCCACAAAGCACCTGGACACAGATTTGACAAGCAGGTCTCCTATATGGTGCACTAATTAGTAGCTTCTAAATCTTCCTGGTTGCAGAGTTTACCCTGAAGTTCATCATTGTCAGAACAGATATTCACACAGGTATATAAGTGCCAGCCTCCTGCAGTATTTACTGGAAAAATACTAATGTGGTCACAAAATGACAGTGTCCATGAACCAGAGCTGAGCTATGTTCAGTTGGCAGGGGTACCAGAAGTGACAAAGTGACGGGCTGAGACGCTCCTATTGATAATTGCTCATGGCAGCTGCAATTTGAGATCATAGAATCATAGAATGGTAGAGTTGGAAGGGACCTCCTGGGTCATCTGGTCCAACCCCCTGCTCAAAGCAGGATACACTAAATCACCTCAGACAGATGTCTGTCCAGCCTCTGTTTGAAGACGTCCATTGAAGGAGAACTCACCACCTGTCGTGGCAGCCTGTTCCACTCATTGATCACCCTGTCAAAAAGTTTTTTCTAATATCTAATCTGTGTCTCCTCCCATTCAGTTTCATCCCATTGCTTCTAGTCTTTCCTTGTACAAATGAGAATAAAGATGATCCTTCTACAATGTGACAGCCCTTGAGATATTTATAGACAGCTATTAAGTCTCCTCTCAGTCTTCTTTTTTGCAAGCTAAACATTCCCAAATCCTGTAACCGTTCCTCATAGGACACGGTTTGCAGACCGGTCACCATTCTGGTCGCTCTTCTTGAACTTGCTCCAGTTTGTCGATGTCTTTTTTAAAATGCGGTGCCCAAAACTGGACACAGTATTCCAGATGAGGTCTGACCAAAGAGGAGTAAAGTGCGATAATGACTTCACGTGATCTAGACTGTATGCTTCTGTTAATACATCCCAGAATTGTATTTGCCTTTTTTGCTGCTGCATCACACTGTTGACTCATGTTCAGTCTATGATCTATTAGTATACCTAAGTCTTTTTCACATGTACTGTTGCTTAGCTCTATTCCTCCCATTCTGTATATGCTTTTTTCATTTTTATTGCCCAGATGTAGTACTTTGCATTTTTCCCTGTTAAAACCATTATGTTAGTTGCTGCCCACTGCTCCAGTTTATTTAGGTCTTTTTGAATCCTCTCTCTCTCTTCTCTAGTATTAGCTATCCCTCCTAGCTTAGTGTCATCAGCAAATTTAATCAGTTTACCCTCAATTCCTTCATCTAAATCATTGATAAAGATGTTGAACAATACAGGTCTCAGGACAAAGCCCTGTGGTACCCCACTTGAGACATTCATCCAACTGGATTTGAAGCCATTTACGACCACTCTTTGAGTCCGATCACTAAGCCAGTTATGAATCCACCTAACAGTTGCCTTGTCCATTCCATACTTGGTAATTTTTTCAATAAGGATGGTGTGAGATACTTTGTCAAATGCTTTGCTGAAGTCAAGATATACTATATCTACAGCATTTCCCTGATCCACCCAGTCAGTGATTCTGTCATAGAAGGAAATTAAGTTAGTCTGATATGACTTGTTAGTTACAAACCCATGCTGACTCTGGTTAATCACTTCATTCTTATCCACGTACTTACATACATGTTGTTTAATAATTTGTTCAAAGATCTTTCCTGGTATAGAAGTCAGACTCACCAGCCTATAGTTCCCTGGGTCCACCTTCTTCCCCTTTTTTAAGATAGGAACAACATTTGCTCTTCTCCAGTCTTCTGGGACTTCTCCTGTTCTTCAAGAATTTTCAAAGATTATGGAGAGTGGTTCTAAAATTTTTTCTACGATCTCCTTCAGTACTCTGGGGTGTAATTCATCTGGACCTGGAGACTTGAACTAATTTATGTTAGCTAAATATTCCCTCACAATCTCTCTGCTTACAGATAACTTGGATTCTTCTATTCCTTTACTAGGACAGTGAAGATCAGTTGATGTTACATTTTCTTCCTGAGAGAAAACAGATGCAAAATAGGAATTAAAAAGTTCGGCCTTCTCAGCATCCTTTCTTACCATTTCACCATTTTCGTCCTGTAAAAATCCTATAGCATATTTGACTTTTCTTTTACTTTTAACCCCCCAAATCCTTTTTTATTGCTTTTGACATCTCTTGCAAGCCTTAATCCATTGTCAGCTTTAGCTAACCTGATACGTGCCCTGCAGGATCTGCAGACTGCATTATAATCTTCTTTAGATATGCCTCCCTCTTTCCATTTGATAAACATTTCTTTCTTTCTTTTTAGCATGTGTTTAAGTTCTGTGTTCATCCATCCTGGTTTCATTAAATGCTTCCCATTCTTCCTACTTTTCGGGATTGTTAACGATTTTGCTTTGAGAATCTCATTTTTAAAAATTTCCCATCCTTCCTGGACATTTTTGTCCCTAAGGACATCCAGCCATTGGATCCCTCCTATTCTCTTTCTGAGTCGCTTAAAATCTGCCTTTCTGAAATCTAACCTTAAAGTTTGAGTCTTCACATGTCTTCCTCCTCTAGTTATCCAAAATTCTGTAATAGCATGATCGCTTCCTCTTAGGGTTCCAGCCACTTTTACCTCCTCAACCATTTCCTCCCTGTTTATAAGGATTAGATCCAAAGTAGCAGATCCCCTTGTTTTCTGCCCTACTTTTTGGAAGATAAATTGTCAGCAAGAGAGGATAAGAATTTGCTTGACCTGTTAGCTTTACTTGAGAGAGATTCCCAACAAATGTCTGGATAGTTGAAATCTCCCATGACCACTACGTCATATTTTTTGGAGAACTTGGTTATTTGATACATAAAGAGTTCGTCCATATCTTCAGCTTGCCCAGGTGGCCTGTAGTAAATGCCTACAATGGTATCCTTTCTGTTGTTCTCTCCTTGTATTCTTACCCAAACAGTTTCCACAGAACGCCCAGTCTCTGAAGCTTCAATCTCTGTGCAGATATACGCTTTTCTAACATAAAATGCGACACCTCCTCCTCGTTTATCAAGTCTGTTTCTTGCAAATAAGTTGTACCCTTTTAGCCTTTTATTCCAATCATGTGTATCGTCCCACCAAGTTTCAGTGATTCCAATGACATCATATTTCTTTTCCTGCGTTAGTAGTTCCAATTCTCCTTGTTTGTTGCCCATGCTTTGTGAATTTGTATAAAAACATTTTAGTTTGTGATTGGTTTCTCTTCCTCCCATATTTTTATTATTTAGATTTTTTTGTCTTTGTTCTTCCTTTCCACTTCCAGTAGCAGAGATCTCAATAGTATTTGTCAGCTGTATGGCTTTTTCTGGCCTTTTGCTTCCCTTCCCACATTGTTCTAGTTTAAAGCTCTTCTGATGAGTGTAGCAAGGCGACTTCCAAATACATGTTTTCCAGTCTTCGTAAGGTGCACCCCATCTCTAGCAAGTAGTCCATCATATAGGTAATTCATTCCGTGATCCAGAAATCCAAATCATTGTTGACGGCACCATCGACGTAGCCAGTTGTTCACCTGTAGAATTTTATTCCACCTCATTGTTCCATGGCCATCCACTGGGAGGATGGATGAGAAGACCACCTGCGCTCCCAATTCTTTCACTTTCTTGCCTAAGTCTTCAAAGTCTCTGCAGATGGTTTCCAGGCACTTTCTTGCGGTGTCATTTGTTCCCACATGTATTAGCAGGAATTGGTAGTGATCTGTAGGTCTGAAGAGTCTTGATATCCTGTCAGACACATCTTTAATTTTTGCTCCTGGAAGACAGCACATTTCTCTTGAGGTTATGTCTGGTCTGCAGATAGCGGCCTCTGTTCCTTTCAACAGGGAATCCCCCATGACCACCACTCTCCGTTTTTTCTTCACAACATATTCTTCATCAACAATCCATCTCTTAATAGAAGTTTAGATTGGAATTGATTGATTTGGAAAGGATTAGATGGTTGAAACCTTGTCTGTGTACATACATTATCTACTGCTGACCAAACATTTACATCTTTACATTGTTTGTAATTATTTGTAGATAAAACGCAACATTGGTAAAGTCCAGAATCCTTAGGAGATGGATTATCTAGAGAAAAAACAAAATTCTTATCCAACCATCTCACATTCCCGTATTGACTTCTGTGTATAACATTTGTTGGACCATTTGAAAAACTTCCGAAAAATAATTTGTTTCTGGTCCATGTTAACAAAGACTCGGGAGGTAACTCTAACCTTGTGTTGCATTTCAATAAAAGAGGAGACATATTTTCTTGACTATGTACTGCTTGTGGTGCAACCCTTACTTCTGGAGCGATCGTATTTGTTACTGTAAAGACTACAGATACTTGTACTTGTACTGATTCTCTGGAAGTTCCATGTTTTTACCCAATCTTCATCTCCTTCTGTAATAGAAAGTAATGAAGGATCCAACATTTTTCCAAAAAGTTGTGTCTTTAACATAATCTCTGTTTCGGATTTTCTTTCTTTCCCTTTTGCGAACATATCATTAGTAATATCACCCGACCATACAGCTTTCTCTTCACCTCTTATCTGTATATTCCAGTATAACACATCTGTAGGATTGCATTCCCATGTGCCGGTCTTATTATTATGTATATAATCTCCTTGTAACTGTGTAAATTTAGACTTAGGTCCTGTGGCAGCATGTAATATTAAGTCAGTGTCGTGTATGAAGTGTAGCTCAATACAGCATTTTACACCATAACCCATGCAAATGTTTCCAGTAATATCTACTGAATCGTCTGGTATGTCTTCATCTATTAGATTTTGTAGACTTGATCCTCTTGGTTTCCGTGAATGTAAAGTTCTTTTGATATGTCCATTCACTTCACTAGTATTTTGTTCCATGATATAAAATGTCTTCTGCGTAGATCACAATTGAAATAGTACAAAGTAGCAGAAATGTGGTTCCCATCAGATAATAGCTTTTCCTGGGAAACTTTTTCTTTTCTTGAAAGATTGGTGTTGAATCCCTTCCATCAAGGACATGGTATTCCGTATTCCAGCTCTTATTGGAATCCATTTCTTCCTGAAAGAAATGCAGTACCATTATTTTGCAATATACAATTTGCATTGATCAACATGTACCCACAATTTTTGTTGTCTGCGGGTATTTTTAACCACGTTGGATGCTGGTTGCACTAGGATCATAACTCGTCCAATGGTGTTGATTATTTCAAAGGCACCTTCCCACTTACTATCCCAAGGTCCACTCTTCCTGAAAGTTTTAATCATGACTAAAGCCCCTCTTTTGAATTTGGATTCATATGGTGGCTCCATCCTCTGCATTCTTGATGCAGCATGTGGAAGAATGGTTTTCAAGTTTTCCTGCAACAAATGCAACCATTTGGACCTTGCAACAGCATCTTTTTGAGGTGTGGACAAAAATGGTTCATGTGGGAAAATCAATGGCATTTTTTCTTCCTGTCATTAGTTCAAAAGCAGTAAACTGAGTTGTGGAGGAAATTGTTCCGCTAACACTCAACAGTACAAAAGGTACTGCATCCACCCAAGTATTACTTTTGTCCAATAACATTTTGGCAATTCTGGATTTTATTGTTCTATTCATCCTTTCCATAATACCAGCATACTGTCGATGGTAAGGTACATGAAACTGTTGTTGTACCCCTAGAATAGCACAAACTGCTCGCATGATTTTTCCTGTGAAGTGACTTGCTCGATCAGAGGTAATCATTCTTGGGATCCCCCAAGTACAAAAGACACGATTAACTAATGCTCTAGCTGTAGACAAAGCATCATCTTTCCTGACAGGTTAAATTTCAACCCATTTGGAAAAAAACATCTACTACAACCAATGCATACCTGAGACCACTTTTACCTGATGGTAATGGACCAACATAATCGATTTGCAACGTAGACCATGGACCATCTGCAGGTGGGGTTTGGAGTAGTGGCGGTTTCTGTCCTTTTGGTCTTGGATTCATTTGGGCACAAATGAGACATGATTGAACAATACTTTGTACATTCTCTTCCATCTTTTCCCAGTAAAATTTCTCTTTGAGAATGCCTAACAATTTCTGTTGGCCCAAATGACCCAAGCTTTCATGATTATATCTTGTGAACGTATCCTGTAGATGTTTTGGTACAACAGGACGTAAGTCCCCGTTTAAGTCATGGCACAAAACCTTGTTTTCACAAGCAAAGGGAGGTTTTGTATCAACCCGGGAAGCAACAAGAGTTGTATCTTTTTCTTGTTCTTAAGCAAAAGAAGGGATATGCGTGTCTGTTCTTTGAACTGCTGAAACCTCAAGAGGTTCAGGCTCAAACACTTCTCCTGTCAGGGCTGCCTCTTTGGCTAACGTATCTGCGGTTGCATTTCCAACAGATCATCATCATCAGATTTTTTATGAGCAGGAACTTTGACAATAGCAAAACCATTAGGATTTTTTGAAGCTATGTCAAAAATTGTTTTCAGTGTGTCACTATGTACAAGAGTTTTGTTAGAAGAATCTACATAGCCTCTTTTTCCCCCAAACTGGCAGGTAATCTGTCAGTGATCTCACAACATAGTAGCTATGACTGTAGATTACAATGGGACACAGATTACCAGCTTCACTCAGCTGTAGCACCATTCTTACTGCTTCTAGCTCTGCCCTCTGACCTGAAAAATGACTCGGTAATTTGTGCTTTACAACCTGTCCTCTTTTGGGATAAAAAATGGCATATCCTGTATAATAGTGCCCATCTGAATAGAATCTGGAACCATCCTCAAAAATGCTTCATCTTGTACTTGATCTAAGTACTTGAACTTTTTTACATATAATTTGATGATGGATGCTCGTTCCTCATTAGGCCTAATATCCATCACCGTTCTATAGGCCTGTTCAAATTTGACCAAGAAAGCAAATGGGTCATCACGAATACTCACACTCAATTGACTCAAAATGTCAAGAGAGGGCGAGTCTCCTGTGGAAAACAATATCAATTGCCTAGTCTGTCTTTTTTGTACTATTTGTCAACTCTTTATCATCATTCAATCTGGATGTGGTCTGTAATCTTTTTGCCATATGGTAGGGTAACAATACTCTGAATGTCTTGTTTTTTTGTTCGTTATTAAGATCAAATTGATCTGTATTAGATTAAAAAATGTCTGCATTATAAAAAGCATCCATCTTATCATTATAATTTGGAATGTCTTTTAGAATTTTCATTAATTGATTGTGTATTTTAAGATTGATTCGTGCTGCTCTGTGATGTATTTTTTTTCCTTTGTAAATCATCTGCCTGTAAAGCTTCTCCTGAAACATTTTGGACTTTGTGTGTCTGGTACCAATGATGTGGAGGTACTATCTTCACTCTTACTATTGGATCTTGTATTAACAGAAACACCTTTTTTATGTCTTGGTGTAATTTGGACAATAACTCTGTCCGAGTATCAATTTGATCTTCCAATTGTTCAATATGTTCTGACAAAATCAAACAATTTAGACAATCAAAGTAATCCCCGTCAGCGTCTTGTGTCTAACATTTCCAACATTCTGAACATAAAAAGGCTTCTCCCCTGTGTGACTTCTTTAAAGTTTATTAAGAGCTGATGTCTCAGTATAACTGGTCTCCTGTGTGTCCACCTGTTTGTCAGTATGACTGATGTCCTGTGTGATAATCCATGCTTTCTGTGTGTCAGTTTTTTCAAAGACCAAATTATTGTACACACGGACCATATGCATCACATTTTGAAGTTTTCTGTGTAACTTTTTTACAGAAAAAAAACTTTTATAAATTCTAAGATTCTCTGCTTCACATTGGCTATACAAATTAGACCATAATTGTGCATCTGTTTGGCTATGAACAAACTTAAAAATGTATGTCACTTTTCTTAGAATAGTCATGAATAAAATCCATTTCTCACCTACAGAATGGCTTTTCCTCTCCTGGATTGATCCAACCGTCAATGGATGGTCCTTTGTGGCTCTACTGTGTTCCGCAGACCTCCACGTACAGACTTTATAGTTGTATGGTTGGAGACACACTCCTCACCATACTGTAGATTCCATCTGATCCTTGTGACTATGTGGAATTCCTGAGACTTGGACAACAGGTGTTTACCAAAAACTCTCCTCCCCTTGCAGAAGGTGAAGGATTTCACAGAAAAAAAAACAGTATAAAAAATCAGAACTGGCTAAGGCTCACCATTAATGTTAGAAAAATTAACACTTCCCACTTCAGGTAAGGGCATGATGAAGGTTGAAAGAAAAGCAATCTTAAATAGTGTGAATAAAACAAAAGCTTATTTAATGTTCATTCAAAAGTGGTTACAAAAATGAAGAAAAATAGTTCACAGCACACAAAAAGTAATATTTAGTTAGAAGAGAGAAAGGAAACAATTATAGGTTCTTACATATCCAGTCTTAGAAGCACGAGATGGTCCGTGATGGAGATTCTCAAGGTTATGAGATATCTGCCCCATTCATCTCTGCCTCTGCTTATATACCATCTTGCCTCATAGGCATACATTGAAGATTATTTTAACAGTTTCATAACCCAATATGGCGACTTGCTGATATATAAGTAGCTTCTACCATATTAGAACAAAACTAGTAAATAGTGAGGTATGTATTCTGACTACGTGCACATCACCTCATGTTGGTATATTTTAAACATACGGCTAGTGACCTTTAAATGATCATTAGTTATCCCCAAATAACCCATATTGACAGTTGAGGCAAAAGTCCTACAGAATTGACAAACAGATAGCAGGTGTCTCTACCAAAGTTCTTAGAATAACTCCAATCTTTCTCTAAAGTATTTGAATCTAAGCATGGTTAGAGCCTAAGCATGTTAACCCTAGAAGGCATGACCATAAAAATCTACACTTTCACATACCTGGGGCCTTTTAGGCCCGTGTGCAAATAACATGGAATAACTCAAACAAAAATGACAAACAACTATATACCTGAGGAATACCTAGAGTTTCAAAATTCTAACTAAAGTAATCTTGCAGAAAATAGAAAACAATTAACAGGGCGGGCATGCGAGGCCCCAGGTATGCGTTCTAGGGTTAAAGCTTATGTATATTTTTTTATCATTAAAGATTAATATTTTACATTTGAGTATGTGTCGGAGGTTAGAGATTCGCCTCCTATACAATTGGCAATAGCCAAAATTCTATAGCCAAGATGATAGGCTTATGCAAAATCAGATGGGTAAGGGAAAAAGTGTGGGGGGGGGGGGTTCTGGTTGGGAGAGTTTTTTGAAATCCTGGAAATGTGATGTTTTATTATATGTTATATTTTCTGTATCAAACACTCTGTAAGATTTGTTTTTGTGTTAAATAAAAATATAAAAATGTTTTTGGTTAAAAAAAAACAAACCTAACACTTATACATACCTCCGATGCTGGCGCCGTTCCAGTGGTGTCGGCATGTGCGGTCCTGGGGCACATGTGAGGTTGTTACGTCATGTGAGCCCAATAAGCACTGGAATCACTGTCCCCACCTTCAGAAAAATCGAACAGCACAAGGAAATCTGAGAGCAGCCGCAGCCCTGTCTTCATGTTGATGTTCAGTACGTCCGAAGGCGGGGACAGTGAAGTTGGCATGACTGAGAGCAGGGCTCATGTGATGTAACAACCCCGGGGAACGTGAGTCCTGACACCGCTGGAACGGCGCTGGCACAGGAGCAGAGTATGAGTGTTTTTATTTTAACTAGGCCAAACATGAGGAATGGCAAGGGGTTGTCCTACTAGTGGACAACTCCTTTATGAAGATACAATTTTCGGTTAAAACATTTCCAACATTCTGAACATAAAAAGGCTTCTCCCCTGTGTGATTTCTCTAAAGTTTATTAAGAGTTGATTTTCAAGGAAAACTTTCCCACATAAAGAATATAAAAAAGGCTACTACCCTGTGTGACTGCTCTGGTGACTAAGAAGAGATGCTCTCTTCACAAAACATTTCCCACATTCTGAACATGAAAAAGGCTTCTCCACTGTGTGGGTTCTCTGGTGGTTATCAAGAGAAGCTTTCCTGCTAAAACATCTCCCACATTCTGAACATGAAAAAGGCTTCTCCCCTGTATGAGTTATCTGATGTCTAACAAGTACAGATTTCTGGTTAAAACATTTCCTACATTCTGAACATGAAAAAGGCTTCTCCCCTGTGTGAATTGTCTGATGTTTGTCAAGATTTGATTTCTGTGTAAAACATTTCCCACATTCTGAACATGAAAAAGGTTTCTCTCCTGTGTGAGTTCTCTGGTGCTTAACAAGAGCTGATTTCTGGCTAAAACATTTCCCACATTCTGAACAGGAAAAAGGCTTCTCCCCTGTGTGAGTTCTCTGATGTGTAACAAGATCTAATTTCCGGTTAAAACAGTTCCCACATTCTGAACATGAAAAAGGCATCCTCCCTTTGTGAGTTCTCTGATGTGTAACAAGAGCTGATTTCTGGCTAAAACATTTCCCACATTCTGAACAGGAAAAAGGCTTCTCCCCTGTGTGAGTTCTCTGGTGACTAAGAAGACTTGATTTCTTGTTAAAACATTTCATACACTTGGAATAAGAAAAATTATTCTTTGCTGTGTAAATTTTTTGATGCTTAAGAAAAAACTTTTTTAGGGGAAAACTATTTCCATATTCTGACCGTGAAAATGGCTTCTTAGCTTTAGGAGCCATTAGTTCTTTAATGCTTATTTTGTGACTTTGATTTTCCTTAGTAGTCGGTAATGAATCAGAAGATAGGACCTGTTTCAAAGGATCAGATGACACATCTTTGCTGTAAAGGGATGATGGTATATCTGGAGTAATGACATTCCCTTCAATTGTATCCTGTGGGATCTCAAGCTCATCTGATTTGAAAATTGAAGATGTCAGCTGTCCCTCTGATCTGGTACAGTCATCTGCCAAGAATAAAAAAATATTATATTTGAATAAAATAATCTTAAAATTTATATTTTTGAACATTTCTACTTAAACTGTCTGTAGAAATGGCAAGTTATTGACAGAATGACAGTGAATGACATTTCACAGTCTAATAGAAAACCTCATAGGATGAACCAGGAGAGCGCGGTGTTCAACTGTTTGTTCATTCTGCCTCCTAAATATGAATTATGCAAAAATGAGATCAATAAAAATTTCTACTCATCACATAAAAAACAAGCCCCCACTCAGGTCCATCATCTGTCAATGGAAAAACAGAAATTTCCACATCATTAGTGCCTCAAAGGCGCTTGAAAAGCAACATGGCTTCCAATACAACCAATCCAGCAAAATCCGCTCTTCCAAAGTCAAATCTGCTCCCTACTTAACTCAAATGGAAAGCACCACACCCTGCTAAAGCTCATGCATATTGCCGGAAGCTGCCTGATACAGCCTTGTTCTCCTCTGGTTAAGTCCTCTGTGTTCAGCTCCCGTGTTGTGTATTTATTTCTTAGTTTCTTCTTGTGATCCCGGCCCGTTTACTGACTACTCTTGTGTCTTCTGATTTTGTATTTTCTCTGCCCTCCTTGTTCTGATCCGGCCACCTGACTATTCTTCTTGTAATCTCACACCACAGAACAGCAGGCAACACCAAGTCCAAGCCTAGGGGTCTCTGTGTAAGTCCAGATCCATGTAGAGGGGTTAAAGGATGATGGGCAAAACTTTGACTATAGACAATAACACATCTAATGAAATGATAAAAAAAAGAGTAACTAGTGGTGAATACTCTCTGGGATAATTAAAGTATGCTTCTTGGTAGCTCCTGGCAATTTAAAATATAGTAAGGGACAATATTTTCTGTCAAATGAGTCTCAAGAAGAAATATACATTTAATGACAACTTTTTATAATAGTGCAGAGCTGAGGTGTCTTAAATTTAGAACTCGGGCATTTGGAAGAGACAATGGAGACCATTTTTGAAAGACTACCAAGAATTACAGAGTTAAGTGAGGCAGGCCAATCCCACCACAATCAAACTATCATACAGAATTAACCTGTAAAAAAAAAAAAGACAGAATAAAAAAACACGTTACATCCCCAACAAGAATGTATGTTTGGGGGAGGGGGGGGGCTCCAACACTAAACTAGAGTTGCACTTATTTATGGTAGACCGTTGGAGCTACTATGAGTCCTGACCAGAAGAGTAGAGAAAGTATTAGTGCCCCCATTTTAGGCTAAGTCAGCCACTGTGCATCAAACCTGCCTGTGTGACTGGCGTCCTATGCGAGCTTCATCTGTGGGCATCTTTAGTACTAGGCAACCATCCTCTCCATGAATTTGGTAGGTTTGTGAGTGGTTGCTCCATCAGTAATTTGCACCTGCGCTGCCCCCACCTTTATCATGGGGGTCTGCTGCATCCTGCTAGTGCATTTGTTATATGATTTGGTGTTGGTAAAGCTGTATCATTTTCTGTGATTTTTTTTTAATTTTGCTCTATGTTAGCCGTCATTATTCACCAGGACAATAACAGTTCATAGTCTAATAGAAAACCTCTTAAGATGAACCAGTAGATCGTAGTGTTCAACTGTTTGTTAATTCTGTCTCCCAAATATGGAATAGAAAGCCACCAAACAATGTTACGTAGGTGAAATAATACCAATAAAAACTTCTACTCATCTCACAAAAAATAAGTCCCCAGTCAGGGACTGTCAATCAGTCCATCTGTCAATAGAAAACCAGAGGTTTCCACATTAGTGGCTCAAAGACTTTTGAAAAGCAACATGGCTTCCATAAACCAATCCAATAATATCTGCTCCCCCAAAGTCAAATCTCCCCCTCACTTCTGAGCCTTGCAGTGTGCCCAAGCCACATTTAGCATCCATGTATTTGACATTACTATAGTGAGAAGAACCCACTTAATTTACGGTGTGTGTCTCCTGGAGAACAATCTGGGCACTATGTGTTGGGTAATGAAATTATATATTTGTAATTTTCACTCTCCAACATCCACTACGTGCTAATTTCTGGAAAGTGCCTGTGGAGTCAAAATAGTCCTATAGATTATTTCACTGAGGGTTATAATTTCCAAAATGGAGCCACTTTATGGGGATTTCTACTGCTCTGGTTTTCTGCAATTTGGTCACATTTGGGCTTCTGCAAATGGTGTGTCCCATCTGCTCCGGAATCTGCTCCTGCGACGTCTGCTTCTGTCACCAGGAGCCGCCTTATTCATCCTGCAGGTGGCGCTGGTGATGGAGGAGACGTCAGAACCAGAAGCTCTGGGCGGTACAGCTTCTGTCCAGCCACTAAGATTAGGATTGCTGGGACCTGAAGTACCATCCAGTCTGCCAGTATGGGTGTGTGTGCTGTCCAGCTGGAGTAATCTGCTCCCTGCTTCAGCCAACTGGAAAGCACCGCACCCTGCTAAAGCTGGAAGCATATTGCCGGAAACTAAAACACAGCAAAATAGGGCAGCAGTGTTTACCTGCCCAGATCTTCATAACTAAATGCACTACCAGGGTGCAACAAACCCACATAAAGATAGTGCCTGAGGGGCCTGAGGAAAAGGCTGAAATGGACGGGAAAGTGATGAAACAGAATGGGAAGAGCCTGGAGAATATGCCTGCATGCATTTCTGACTCACATATGGTTTCTGGGAAGTTTGTAGCAATGTTACGCCACTTTTACAGACACACAAGAACAACTACCAAACCTAACCTAAATTACATTTAACAGGCCAAAAAGGTTAAGAAACAGTTTTTCCTGCACAATCACTTGTATATAGAGCTAAATAAACCAGAGAAACCAAAAAATGTCCCTTTTAGCGTTTGTTCACACATAATGTGGCTTTTTTTCGCCTTTTACAATTTGGAGGGCCCTGACTTATACATTTTGTAGGTCCCTCTGTCATACATCATTTTTCAGTTCGCTATTCCCCAGCACTTTACAAGCACAGCTAGAACGTACTAGTAGGTATGTAGATCTTTTGAGAGGCCTCAGGTGGCTCTGTAACATGCGTTTTGGAGGGACAGCTGTTACTTAGACATTTGGGCGGTCCCTCCATCATTGACACTCAGATAGTGGAATACATATTCCATAGCAGTTTACAATGTGCCCATTGTAGCGTTGGGTTGACCCTCTTCCTCCTACTCCACCACCATGTGATACTGCAGCCCTAAATTCAAATGTTCAGAGGGTCTGCAGTAAGCAGGAAAGCTGAGTTTTGTGAGAGCCCTCGTGTGGCCCTGTAACATACATTTTGAAGTGCCCTCCTCTAGAAATTTTGGAGGTGCCTGTTGTGTACATCTGAGAGTGCCCTCACTTATTCATATTGTAGGGCCCTCACTATTATGTAACTAATTTAAGGGCAGAGACTACAGTGAAAATGGCCAAGAGACATGGAGTACTAGAAGGTAGCAGTGCGGACTACGACCCTCAGGTCAGCCTACAGTTGCTGTCATGGCTATGCGTGCCAACAGTCCAGGTCGGATCAGTGGACTCATCATCGATCGCCTCGTCTTCAATCTCATCCTCCTTCCCAGTTGATATTGTAGGCTGACCTTATGGCAACTGTGTCTCATCATCATCAGCCTCCACCACTGGAGACAGTAAATTACGTTCCTCCAAGTGGCTTTCTTCTGGTCGTAGGTCCTCAAATACTTGAGCATCAACGCACGCCACCTCCTCTTGTCCCTCTTCAATGCTGCATGGTGATAGGCCAGAGCCAACCAAAGGATACGTACCAAACAGGTCCTCGGAGTGGCCAAGCTTGAGGTCATATGTCTCCTGTGACTGATAATGGTTGGAGGAAGGAGAACCAGCTTCAGGATTGGAAGGGCCAGCCATCGTGTATCCACAGTAGACTGTGTGGTCGTGGAAGTTTTGGTGCTTCTTGACAAATGCATAGAGGCCTTGTCTGCTATCCAAGGCAGAATCTGCTCTAGCTCTTCTGGCTTCAGCACACGTTTACGTTCCAGACCGGGAACTTTTTCCAGGAACATAATGGATGCATCAAGCTTCTTCTGACCTGACACAGATTGAGTGCCTTCTCACGCACCACTGACAACACCACGTCCACGTCCCTGAACAACAGGCTTTTTTTGGCATTTTGGGTTTTGTTGACAGATTTTCAGATGTTGATGGCACAAGCCAAGCTAGCTGTCACAGCCAAATAGTGAGTCAACCATGACTCAGCCCATAGGACTAAATTTTACAAACCCTATGCAGATTGTGCAGTGGACAAACCAGGACAGTATTCCTACTCCAGCCTAACTACTATTTGTGATTGGAGACATTTGGGATGGTGGCTTCCCAAATAGTGGTTAAAATGGCCTGGTGCATGCTTTTAGGAGGCAGTAGGAAATGTATGGACTACTGCTTTGTGTAGGACACTCAATGATTTTTAAAGTGGACTAATATGGACAGAAGGCAGGCTGACACCCCAAAATAGCGGTTACAATGGGCTGGTGCGTGCTTCTTTTGTAGCAGGCAGTAGGAAATGTTTGGACTACTGCTTTGCGTAGGGCACCAAACACCTTTTTAAGTGGACTGTTGTGTGTCTTCAGCTCTGAAAAGAGCTATTTTTTGGTGGTATTATGGAGCTAGTGAGCGGCTCCTTTAAACACAGAACTATTATACACTGCAGGTAGCCCTTAAAAAGGCTTTTGTTTTATCAAGAGGTCTAAGCACTCTCCCTAGCAGCTCAGCGATCTCTCCCTAGGCTATTACAATGCAGGCTCCAGATGCAATGTGCACAAAATGGCGGCGGCAGGGCTTAAATAGACCCCATGACGCTGGGCAGCCAGCCAATCACAGTAATGCCACAACCAAGATATCTGTGGCATTAATGTGATTGATTAAGAAGCCCAGCATGTTTAGTGGCTGCAAAGGAGGCGCCAAAACTGCAGGGCGGGACATCCGAATATAGCGAAGCGAGTACACAAATACTCGCAGAATAACATACATACAGATAATTATAGGCTGTGTGTATTCAGTCCTGTCTATTACCTGGAGATGTGAGGGGCTGGGGAATCTCCATCATGATGTCTTTGTACAAATCTTTATGTCCTTCTAAATACTCCCACTCCTCCATGGAGAAATAGACAGAGACATCCTGACATCTTATAGGAACCTGACACATACAATGATACAGTCATCTCCTTGATCCTTTCATAGCGTTACCGTATAATGTCCCAGCATTCCCAGCAGTGTCACCTCTCCAGTCAGCAGCTCAATCGTCTTGTAGGTGAGTTCTAGGATCTTCTGGTCATTGATGTCCTCATGTATCAGGGGGTGAGATGGAGCCCCGGTGATTGGGCTCAGGGGTCTTTCCCATCCCTCAGATACAGGGGCCTGACAGTGGTCACTAGAGATCTTCTTCACTACTGTGTAATCCTGGTTATGGAGAGACAAATTATTAAATCTCACTACAGACATTTCCAGGGTCCTCACCTCTCCAGTTCTGTCCATCTGTTACTCCCATAGATAAGAATGATGTAATATGACGTCATCAGAATCTCTCACCTCTCCAGTAAGATGGAAGAGGATCTCTAGGGTGAGGCGCAATAGCCTCTCCGCCATCTTGTCTCTGTCCATATCCATCTTTGATGGGTCCATAAGGAAAATTCTCTTAAATAGAAGATCTTCACTGAGAGGATCTGATATTGTAGGGACCTGAATGAGAAGATGATGAGCCAATGTAACATCATAAAAATCCTGTGTAATAATACAATTACTGGAGATAATAAGGGAAACATATGAGGAGATATATCATTTTACAGTATTTAGTTTTCTGCTTTACATCTAGTAATAAAATCTATATATTTTTGGCCACAGACAACAAGCAGTTTCTTTCTTGGAGTCTGTAGCTGAACTCGTTTCTCAAAGACTCATCTTCCATAAAGCTAATTCTCGTCTCATTTAAAAACACTGCAATCGGCATTAGCAATACTGCAGCAGATATTCATTACACGTGACATGAGAAATAATTACTTCATGAATAGGACGACATCTTCATCTTCTACTAAGGCTCAAGAAACATATTTAGCCAGAGTGCTTCACTGACTACATCTCCACTGGCCGTCTATATGAATGTTTCCCGTCTTCCCCGGACTGTAATCTTCTATCACGTTAGATCTCATGTCTGATTCACACACAGAAGTTTGAGGCTTTCACACATGGCAAGGTTTTTAATATTATACAGAGTAGAACTATCTCGAATGGGTGCACCTTGCCATGGTGAGATAGCTTTCATGCTATTTTTGATCAAAAACAGTGTTGATAAGAACCCTATTTTATTTAAATGCACTTTTGCTTTTTATTTATTTATTTACAGCAGGATTTATGATCATTTTTCTTTATAGATTTTTTCTGATTTATGGCCATAGTAAACATGTATTTATGTGCTGCATGGATACCAATTTAAACCAAGTTCAAAATCTGTGTTTTTTCACGGGCACCATAGAGGCCGTGTGGGCCGACGCTATGGATGATACACCCCTAACTATCATTTGGTAAAAATCTCATAGGTCCTGGATTCATTAGTACCTGCACCAAGAATGGGGCTGAGTATTTATTAAAGGGAATCCACTCCACCGTCTACCCCACGGCTGATGAAAGGGAATCTGTCACCCCCTGGGACTTATCTGACCTCTAATATGGGCATACAGGTGATAGAAATGTAAATCTATACTTACCTGTATACCTCATATTAGAGGTCTGTTTGCTGTGAAAAGGCTTTTTATTCAGTGAAGATTCCGATTCTTGCGGGTCGGTGGACGGGAAGAAATGCCCTTTGACGTGTAGTCACCATGTCCAGGTCCCGCGCACTTCACTTTTTACGGAAGGCGCAGTTGTACTGTGTACTAGGCAATCATAGTGCTGCAGGGATCTTGTGCACAGGCACTGGCGAGTCATGGTGACTTCCCGGCGCCTGGGCTCAAGATCCCTGCAGTACTATAACTGCACAGTACACAGTACAAGTTCACTACTAACGTAAAAAGCACGCAGTCGCGGGATCTGGACATGGTGACTGCACGTCACAGGGCACTGTGACGTGCAGGGGAGGTGGGAAATATTTTAATTAACACAGTAGGCGGGGATTTCTTCCCGTCCCTCGGCCAGCAAGCATTGGAATCTTCACTGAATAAAAAGCCATTTCACAGCAAAAAAAACTCTAATATGAGGCATAGATGTATAGATTCACATTGCTATCACCTGTATGCCCATAGTAGAGGTCAGATAAGTCCCAGGGGGTGACAGATTCCCTTTAATCAGCCGTGGGGTAATCATAAAACCAGATACGTATCAAGGTACTGTAAGGTGGCTAATGGTCGCATAGTCAAAGGGAGGTATGTGTCACAGAGATGGCTAGTCTCTGTGATGTAACCCGGAGTGTTTCTCTATGAAACAAGCTGGGTTAGCATCTAGTGTCCTGGCTTGGTCTGAAGACAAACATACACAGGAGAATGGCCGTAGTTATAATTCCACACCAGCGTGCATCTAGGATCATTGTCCGCGATTGCGCATGCCTAGATGTCTGTGCTCCACACCGGAGCGCATATGATATTGGATTGCATTCCATCAACAGAAAAATCCTATCTCTGAGATCAGCGTCATGTGAGACTAAAAACAAGTATTGCACATCCTCCCATCATGCAATAGGCATTTAGATCTACTTTATCACGACAGAAAATATGGGATGGTGGCCCACAGTATATTCCTAAATGGTCATATTTGACCCTCATTGCATAATTAGAGATACACAAGGAACACCGCACTTGTTAGTTACTAAACAGTATAAGTGGGATATAACTGATAAGAAATAATTCTGATATAGAAGCTCAGATCTCTCGATGAAGTAAAACAATATGTGAACCTCATTCACAGGGAACTGAGTAGAAATGGGTAGAGTATAAAATCCAAAAATGTAATCCAGAATGGGGCTGTATTCATACAAAACAGGCATAGGAAATTTGCTCATTCAGTCCCTTAGGGGCTCGTGAATCCAGTCTGGAAATCCACTCGCTTTCCTTTTTGACTATACATGTATTGAGATCACCTCCTCTCACATTGGGTTTAACCACCTCAATGATACAAAAGGAGATGTCTCCGGTTTCACCTCAATGTACATTGTTCATGTGTCTCACTAATGGGGTGTTCCGAACATGGCATATGTCGCCCAAATGCCCCCTACCCTCCTCCTATACTCCCTCTTGGTCATGCATACATAATCTAGGACAGGTGCATGTGGCCATATATAAAAGTCCTGAGGTGTTACAGTTGGAATAATCCCTCTGGAAAAAGATTTTACCTGTAGAGGAACTCGAGAAAGATTTACATGGTCTCATCCAATTATATATACAACTTTCTCCAGATTCTTCTATCCAGCCAAGTCCACTTGGGTGCAGGTTTTTATAGAAAATATGCACTAAACGGTCCCTAATTGACCAACTCTTTCTGAAACTTATTGTGGGAGTAGATCCCACAGCACCCTCAGGTCCAGGTCGGCCAGGGTTTTCTGAGGATATTAAAGATATGGTCACTCTGATTCTCGTAGGTTCCTATTACTCGTGTTATCCCATCTTTTTCTTGCTCTCTTGGTTAGGTATGGAGGAGTGTCTGTCTCTCACGATTTTCTGCAAACAATCGTGCGGAATCCAAAATGTACTGTGGGTACCTTTTTCCTTGAATCTGGTGTTCATGTCTATTGCCTGTATATTAATATCTGTGACATTAGAGCAGTCTCTTCTCAACAGTAAAAATTGTCCCTTTGATATTGCTTTTTTTTAAGGCGGATGGGGTGGTGACTATCCAACTTCAATTGTTTATTAGTGCTTGTAGGTTTATGATAGATGAGTGTACCTATGGTCTTATCCCATACTTTCTTGACTGGTACATTCAGGAAAGGCAACTGGTAATATTTAACCTCTGATATAAATCTAAGGCCCACTCTATTGATGTTGAGTTCCCTAACAAATTCAATAAACTTTTCACTCGTCCCTGACCAGATGATAAAAATTTTGTGAATATATCTATACCATACCCCAATATATGGTTGCCACCACTTATGATCATCCCTGAGTATTGTGGTTTCCTCCCACCATCCCAGGAACAGGTTAGCATAAGAGGGGGCACAGAGGCGCCCCATCACAGTACCCCTGAGCTGGTGGAAGTACTTCCTGTCAAAAAGAAAGAAGTTATGAGTAAGAGTGAATTTTAGAAGATCCTCCATGAAGTCATTATGTCTGCTACACTCTATTGACCTCGATTTCAAGAAACGTCTTACTCCTCTGATACCATCCTCATGCGGTATATTACTGTACAAAGCCTCGATATCTAGTAAGGCCGGCTCCCCTACATGCCCGTATACATGCTCGAGGGTCTACATGTAGGGGAGCAGGCAAAGGGAAAACCATTTCCTAGAGGGATTATTCCAACAGCAGGACCTTAGGGGGTACTGGGGGAACATTATACTGTGGGGGGGGGGCATCATACACACTGCATAAGGGGCATAATGTGGGCATTACACTGTGTGGGGGCATCATACATCCTGCATAAGGGGTATAATGGGGGCATTACACTGTGTGGGGGCATCATACATCCTGCATAAGGGGTATAATGGGGGCATTACACTGTGTGGGGGCATCATACATACTGCATAAGGGGCATAATGGGGGCATTACACTGTGGGGCAGTAAAGGGGTCCTGTACTATGAGAACAATATGTTTCCTCCCTTCCTGTCTCCATAGTTGGGTCGTATGTATCTATTACAGGAAACAGAACAAAAACCTTATGATTCTTATAAAGGGGCAACAGAAGACCCCAAAAGAGTCTCCGTGCTGAAGGGGTAAATGCCCCCTGCGCCCAGTAATGGGGGTCTCCACATACCTCCACCTGCAGAGCCGTCACCACATATATGGCTGCTCTGTGCGCACAGGAGCTGTGATGAGGTCACAGGAGGGGAGGAGTCAGGGGTCACATGATCAGGGGCCTCAGTGGATGCAGGACTCTGCTGTGCTGGTTGTCATGGTGCTGGATGAGCTGAAGTTTATGTGTGGGGTCAGGAGGGGTTTACAGTGTGAATGTAGCAGAGCCGTGTGTGTACGAGGTGTACGGAGCAGAGCCGTGTGTGTACGATGTGTACGGAGCAGAGCCGCGTGTGTACGAGGTGTACGGAGCAGAGCCGTGTGTGTACGAGGTGTACGGAGCAGAGCCGCGTGTGTACGAGGTGTACGGAGCGGAGCCGCGCGTGTACGAGGCGTACGGAGCGGAGCCGTGTGTGTACGAGGTGTACGGAGCGGAGCCGCGTGTGTACGAGGTGTACGGAGCGGAGCCGCGTGTGTACGAGGTGTACGGAGCGGAGCCGCGTGTGTACAAGGTGTACGGAGCGGAGCCGCGCGTGTACGAGGTGTACGAAGCGGAGCCGCGTGTGTACGGAGCAGAGCCGCGTGTGTACGAGGTGTACGGAGCAGAGCCGCGTGTGTATGAGGTGTACGGAGCGGAGCCGTGTGTGTACGAGGCGTACGGAGCAGAGCCGCGTGTGCACGAGGTGTACGAAGCGGAGCCGCGTGTGTACGGAGCAGAGCCGCGTGTGTACGAGGTGTACGAAGCGGAGCCGCGTGTGTACGGAGCAGAGCCGCGTGTGTACGAGGTGTACGGAGCAGAGCCGCGCGTGTACGAGGTGTACGGAGCAGAGCCGCGCGTGTACGAGGTGTACGGAGCAAAGCCGCGTGTGTACGAGGTGTACGGAGCGGAGCCGTGTGTACGAGGTGTACGGAACGGAGCCGTGTGTGTACGAGGCTTACGGAGCGGAGCCGCGTGTGTACGAGGTGTACGGAGCGGAGCCACGTGTGTACGAAGCAGAGCCGCGCGTGTACAAGGTGTACGAAGCAGAGCTGCGTGTGTACGGAGCGGAGCCGCGTGTGTACGGAGCGGAGCCGCGTGTGTACGGAGTGGAGCCGCGTTTGTATGAGGTGTACGGAGCGGAGCCGCGTGTGTACGAGGTGTACGGAGCGGAGCCGCGTGTGTACGAGGTGTACGGAGCGGAGCCGCGTGTGTACGAGGTGTACGGAGCGGAGCCGCGTGTGTACGAGGTGTACGGAGCGGAGCCGAGTGTGTACGAGGTGTACGGAGCGGAGACGCGCGTGTACGAGGTGTACGGAGTGGAGCCACGGGTGTACGAGGTGTACGGAGCGGAGCCGCGTGTGTACGGAGCGGAGCCGCGCGTGTACGGAGCGGAGCCGCGCGTGTACGAGGTGTACAGAGCGGAGCCGCGCGTGTACGAGGTGTACGGAGCGGAGCCACGCGTATACGAGGTGTACGGAGCAGAGCCGCGCGTGTACGAGGTGTACGGAGCAGAGCCGCGCGTGTACGAGGTGTACGGAGCAAAGCCGCGTGTGTACGAGGTGTACGGAGCGGAGCCGTGTGTACGAGGTGTACGGAACAGAGCCGCTTGTGTACGAGGCTTACGGAGCGGAGCCGCGTGTGTACGAGGTGTACGGAGCGGAGCCGCGTGTGTACGAAGCAGAGCCGCGTGTGTACGAGGTGTACGGAGCGGAGCCGCGTGTGTACGAGGCGTACGTAGCGGAGCCGTGTGTGTACGAGGTGTACGGAGCAGAGCCGTGTGTACGAGGTGTACGGAGCAGAGCCACGCATGTACGAGGTGTACGGAGCAGAGCCGCGTGTGTAAGAGGTGTACGGAGAAGAGCCGCGTGTGTACGAGGTGTACGGAGCAGAGCCGCGTGTGTACGAGGTGTACGGAGCAGAGCCGCGTGTGTACGAGGTGTACGGAGCAGAGCCGCGTGTGTACGAGGTGTACGGAGCGGAGGCACGTGTGTACGAGGTGTAGGGAGCGGAGGCACGTGTGTACGAGGTGTACGGAGCAGAGCCACGTGTGTGCGGAGCGTAGCCATGTGTGTACGAGGTGTAGGGAGCGGAGGTGCGCGTGTACGAGGTGTGAGGAGCCATGTGGTTGAGGTGTATGGAGCAGAGCCGTGTGTACGGAGTGGAGCCGCGCGTGTACGAGGTGTACGGAGCGGAGCCGCGTGTGTACGAGGTGTACGGAGCGGAGCCGCGTGTGTACGAGGTGTACGGAGCGGAGCCGTGCGTGTACGAGGTGTACGGAGCGGAGCCGCGCGTATACGAGGTGTACGGAGCAGAGCCGCGCGTGTACGAGGTGTATGGAGCAGAGCCGCGCGTGTACGAGGTGTACGGAGCAAAGCCGCGTGTGTACGAGGTGTACGGAGCGGAGCCGTGTGTACGAGGTGTACGGAACAGAGCCGCTTGTGTACGAGGCTTACGGAGCGGAGCCGCGTGTGTACGAGGTGTACGGAGCGGAGCCACGTGTGTACGAAGCGGAGCCGCGTGTGTACGAGGCGTACGTAGCGGAGCCGTGTGTGTACGAGGTGTACGGAGCAGAGCCGTGTGTACGAGGTGTACGGAGCAGAGCCACGCATGTACGAGGTGTACGGAGCAGAGCCGCGTGTGTAAGAGGTGTACGGAGAAGAGCCGCGTGTGTACGAGGTGTACGGAGCAGAGCCGCGTGTGTACGAGGTGTACGGAGCAGAGCCGCGTGTGTACGAGGTGTACGGAGCAGAGCCGCGTGTGTACGGAGCAGAGCCGCGTGTGTACGAGGTGTACGGAGCGGAGGCACGTGTGTACGAGGTGTAGGGAGCGGAGGCACGTGTGTACGAGGTGTACGGAGCAGAGCCGTGTGTACGAGGTGTACGGAGCAGAGCCACGCATGTACGAGGTGTACGGAGCAGAGCCGCGTGTGTAAGAGGTGTACGGAGAAGAGCCGCGTGTGTACGAGGTGTACGGAGCAGAGCCGCGTGTGTACGAGGTGTACGGAGCAGAGCCGCGTGTGTACGAGGTGTACGGAGCGGAGCCGCGTGTGTACGAGGTGTACGGAGCGGAGGCACGTGTGTACGAGGTGTAGGGAGCGGAGGCACGTGTGTACGAGGTGTACGGAGCAGAGCCACGTGTGTGCGGAGCGTAGCCATGTGTGTACGAGGTGTAGGGAGCGGAGGTGCGCGTGTACGAGGTGTGAGGAGCCATGTGGTTGAGGTGTATGGAGCAGAGCCGTGTGTACGGAGTGGAGCCGCGCGTGTACGAGGTGTACGGAGCGGAGCCGCGCGTGTACGAGGTGTACAGAGCGGAGCCGCGCGTGTACGAGGTGTACAGAGCGGAGCCGCGCGTGTACGAGGTGTACAGAGCGGAGCCGCGCGTGTACGAGGTGTACGGAGCGGAGCCGTGCGTGTACGAGGTGTACGGAGCGGAGCCGCGCGTATACGAGGTGTACGGAGCAGAGCCACGCGTGTACGAGGTGTACGGAGCAGAGCCGCGCGTGTACGAGGTGTACGGAGCAAAGCCGCGTGTGTACGAGGTGTACGGAGCGGAGCCGTGTGTACGAGGTGTACGGAACAGAGCCGCTTGTGTACGAGGCTTACGGAGCGGAGTCGCGTGTGTACGAGGTGTACGGAGCGGAGCCGCTTGTGTACGAAGCGGAGCCGCGTGTGTACGAGGCGTACGTAGCGGAGCCGTGTGTGTACGAGGTGTACGGAGCAGAGCCGTGTGTACGAGGTGTACGGAGCAGAGCCACGCATGTACGAGGTGTACGGAGCAGAGCCGCGTGTGTAAGAGGTGTACGGAGAAGAGCCGCGTGTGTACGAGGTGTACGGAGCAGAGCCGCGTGTGTACGAGGTGTACGGAGCAGAGCCGCGTGTGTACGAGGTGTACGGAGCAGAGCCGCGTGTGTACGAGGTGTACGGAGCAGAGCCGCGTGTGTACGAGGTGTACGGAGCGGAGGCACGTGTGTACGAGGTGTAGGGAGCGGAGGCACGTGTGTACGAGGTGTACGGAGCAGAGCCACGTGTGTGCGGAGCGTAGCCATGTGTGTACGAGGTGTAGGGAGCGGAGGTGCGCGTGTACGAGGTGTGAGGAGCCATGTGGTTGAGGTGTATGGAGCAGAGCCGTGTGTACGGAGTGGAGCATCGCGTGTGCGAGGTGTACGGAGCGGAGCCGCATGTGTACGGAGTGGAACCTCTTGTCTACGAGGTGTAGGGAGTGGAGCCGCGCATATACGAGGTGTATGGAGGGGAGCAGTGTCTGTACGAGGTGTACGGAGCAGAGCCGCGTGTGTACGTGGTGTACGGAGCGGAGCCACGTGTACGAGATGTACGGAGCGGAGCCGCGTGTGTACGAGGTGTGTGGAGCGGAGCCGCGTGTGTACGAGGTGTGTGGAGCGAAGCCGTGTGTACGAGGTGTACGGAGCGGAGCCGCGTGTGTATGAGGTGTACTGAGCAGAGCCGCGTGTGTACGAGGTGTACGGAGCGGAGGCGTGTGTGTATGAGGTGTATGGAGCAGAGTCGCGCGTGTACGAGGTGTACGGAGCGGAGCCGCGTGTGTACGAGGTGTACGGAGCGGAGCCGCGTGTGTACGAGGTGTACGGAGCGGAGCCGCGTGTGTACGAGGTGTACGGAGCGGAGCCGCGTGTGTACGAGGTGTACGGAGCAGAGCCACGTGTGTACGAGGTGTACGGAGCGGAGGCGTGTGTGTACGAGGTGTACGGAGCGGAGGCGCATGTGTATGAGGTGTGAGGAGCCATGTGTTTGAGGTGTATGGAGCAGAGTCGCGTGTGTACGATGTGTGAGGAGCTGCCCACTTACTAAAGACTATGATACTTTTCCATCACTGTTACAAATATAACGCTTACATTGGAGTAAGAGTACAGTGAGGATAGGACGGAAAGCAATATTGAATTGTGTGGATAAAACAAAATCTTGTTTAAGGTTTATTCAAAAGTGGTTACAAAAATAAGGAAAAAATAGTTCATAGCACAGAAAAAGAGGTATTAGGTTATAAGAGAGAAAGCAACATTCATAAGTTCTTAAGTATACAGCATGAGATGGTCCGTGGTGGAGATTCTCAAGGTATGAGACATCTGCCCATTCATGTCTGCCTCTGCTTATATACCATCTCGCCTCATGGACATACATTGGAGATTATTTTTACAGTTTCATAACCCAATATGGCGACTTTCTGGTATATTAGTAACTTCTACCATGTTAGAACAAAACTAGTAACTCATAAAATATGCCTTTTGACTACAGTACAGACCAAAAGTTTGGACACGCCTTCTCATTTAAAGATTTTTCTGTGTTTTCATGACTATGAAAATTGTACATTCACACTGAAGGCATCAAAACTATGAATTAACACATGTGGAATTATATACTTAACAAAAAAGTGTGAAGCAACTGAAAATATGTCTTATATTCTAGGTTCTTCAAAGTAGCCACCTTTTGCTTTGATGACTGCTTTGCACACTCTTGGCATTCTCTTGATGAGCTTCAAGAGGTAGTCACCGGAAATGGTTTTCACTTCACAGGTGTGCCCTGTCAGGTTTAATAAGTGGGATTTCTTGCCTTATAAATGGGGCTGGGACCATCAGTTGTGTTGTGCGGAAGTCAGGTGGATACACAGCTGATAGTCCTACTGAATAGACTGTTAGCTGCTTTTTTCTTGCCATAATACAAATTCTAAGTAAAGAAAAACGAGTGGCCATCATTACTTTAAGAAATGAAGGTCAGTCAGTCCGAAAAATTGGGCAAACTTTGAAAGTGTCCCCAAGTGCAGTTGCAAAAACCATCAAGCGCTACAAAGAAACTGGCTCACATGAGGACCGCCCCAGGAAAGGAAGACCAAGAGTCACCTCTGCTTCTGAGGATAAGTTTATCCGAGTCACCAGCCTCAGAAATCACAGGTTAACAGCAACTCAGATTAGAGACCAGGTCAATGCCACACAGAGTTCTAGCAGCAGACACATCTCTTCAACAACTGTTAAGAGGAGACTTTGTGCAGCAGGCCTTCATGGTAAAATAGCTGCTAGGAAACCACTGCTAAGGACAGGCAACAAGCAGAAGAGACTTGTTTGGGCTAAAGAACACAAGGAATGGACATTAGACCGGTGGAAATCTGTGCTTTGGTCTGATGAGTCCAAATTTGAGATCTTTGGTTCCGACGCAGAAAAGGTGAACGTATGGACTCTACATGCCTGGTTCCCACCGTGAAGCATGGAGGAGGAGGTGTGATGGTGTGGGGGTGCTTTGCTGGTGACACTGTTGGGGATTTATTCAAAATTGAAGGCATACTGAACCAGCATGGCTACCACAGCATCTTGCAGCGGCATGCTATTCCATCCGGTTTGCGTTTAGTTGGACCATCATTTATTTTTCAACAGGACAGTGACCCCAAACACACCTCCAGGCTGTGTAAGGGCTATTTGACGAAGAGGGAGAGTGATGGGGTGCTATGCCAGATGACCTGGCCTCCACAGTCACCAGACCTGAACCCTATCGAGATGGTTTGGGGTGAGCTGGACCGCAGAGTGAAGGCAAAAGGGCCAACAAGTGCTAAGCATCTCTGGGAACTCTTTCAAGATTGTTGGAAGACCATTTCCGCTGACTACCTCTTGAAGCTCATCAAGAGAATGCTAAGAGTGTGCAAAGCAGTCATCAAAGCAAAAGGTGGCTACTTTGAAGAACCTAGAATATATGACATATTTTCAGTTGTTTCACACTTTTTTGTTAAGTATATAATTCTACATATGTTAATTCATAGCTTTGATGCCTTCAGTGTGAATGTACAATTTTCATAGTCAAGAAAATACAGAAAAAACTTTAAATGAGAAGGTGTGTCCAAACTTTTGGTCTGTACTGTACGTGCACATTTATTTTATGTTGGTGTATTTTAAACATATGGCTAGTGACCTTTAAGGATCATTAGTTATCTCCAAATAACCAATATAGACCAGAGTCCTATAGGTTTGACAAACAGAACAGGTGTCTCTGCCAAGATCTTCAAAATAACCCCTCAGTCTTTCTATAAAAATGTTTAAAACTAAACATGGTTCGAACCAAAGCTTCAAAGTTTCTTATTATGTATTTTTTTTATCATAAGAGATTAATATCTTACAGTCCCCCCTGATTATGATTTAAGAAATCTCATAATCAATCCTAAACTCATTCTCTCACCATTCGTATCACATTCATTCTTTATTCTGAAAACCTTGTATCAACTCCTGTATTGAACGTCATCTGAGTTCCCAAAAGCTTCTAAATTAAAAATAAAAATTCACTCAAAAGGTTATATTTTTTCTTTACATTTCTCTTAAAAGACCATCTTCCTTTTTCATTTCTGTCTTTATCTTTTAATATATTTTCTTAATTTTACACATAAAAATCTGATAAAAAATACACAGCAAGATCAAAATAAATATGATTATGATTGGATTTGTTAATACATTTCCTGCTGCCATTTTTGCTGAAGACTGTGACCAACTAGTTACTGATCTTCCTAGATTTCTCCTCCAAGATGAGCCTGACATACTTGTCCATTCATGTTCAATATCATTTAAATGACCTTGTTCATGTCTGAATACAATTTCAGATTCTTTTAGTTGCTTTGTTAACAAATTTAACAAACCTTTGTCTTTCTTTATCTCATTTGTCCACATATCCCAAGGGAAATTATTTATTTGTGACAAATTGAACTGTATCGGAAGGATTTTCAGATTTCTTGTCCCTATTGACGTAATATTAATACTTCCTTCCTTCTTGGAAATAGTTTTCACACTTCCCTCCGTACAATATAAACCTATTGTCAGATTTTCAGCATGTACACAAGATGAGAAGAATGCAGAAAAAACTTATTTTTCGGACATAACTTGGAAACAAATTTTGTTCGAGCTTATTGGGGTCACCAAGTCATGTATTGTGTGTACATTCTCAACTCTGGCATGACATGAGGTATGATTGTGAAAACTCAAGTTATAAATGACTTTATCCTGTCCAGGTAGACACATTACCTTACAAACAAAATGTAAGCATGAAGAAATGTCTAATTGTTCCGTGTTTGTAACATCAAATGCAAAATCTGTGTCCTGTAATTGATAATATAGTAATTGTGTATTACTAACAGGAATGCCCAGAACAGTTATAGGAACCATGGTTTCTTCTCTTCCCGATATTGGGATTAGTGATGTTCCTATACAAATGTTCTATTCACTTATTTACCCACAAATCTGTGTGATTTAACGCAAAATTATATTCTGTAGACAAATTTCTCATTATTCCTAAAGGTGTAATTCCACTTTGCAATGCCTGTGCAATCATTTTCAGATTGGTGGAGTATTCAATCTGAACTTCTAGACATGCTCTGGCCATTGGGATTCCTGTTCACTTTCTATTAGAGCTAAAGTAGCATCTTGTAGATGTGACACTGAAGATCCCAGCAGAGCAGCAGTGTTCAAAACCATCTTCTCAAGGAGTTGATGCAAACTTTTCAAAATTTTTACCCCTTTGCCTCCAATATACCCAATATTTTGTAAATCTGATTTAAGTGTATGTATGTCCATAATGTTAAATAAAACTCCCCACTGTTCCTAATCCCCCCAAATTACCTTCTAATATCCCCTCTTACTTCTAACCTGTGTTGACGTTCTTCTCCCAAACCATTGTTCTATTCCCATTTCCATGTTAATGAGATGTGATTGACACTGGGGATATCTGGATGAGATTTTCCAACTAGACATGTTAAAAGTCCAGACCATAGTCATCAACACTCCATCCCTTAATAGAGGTTTAGATTGGAATTGATTGATTTGGAAAAGAGTAGATGGTTGAAACCTTGTCTGTGTACATATATTATCTACTCCTGACCAAACATTTACATCTTTACATTGTTTGTAATTATTTTTAGTTAAAACACAACATTGGTAAAGTCCAGAATCCTTAGGAGATGAATTAGCTAGAGAAAAATCTAAATTCTTGTCCAACCATCTCACATTCCCATATTGACCTCTGTGTATAGCATTTGTTGGACCATTTGAAAAACTTCCCAAAAATAATTTGTTTCTTGTCCATGTTAACTGTAACGGATCCGGGTGGGGGAACCTCTGTGCTGCGATGCAAGGAGGGACCCAGAGGGGCGTAACTAGGTATCAACTCGGAGCGACCAAGGTTGTACGGCGGCTCAATTGAGTCCGTGACCAGGGAGGGTCCGAGCTGAGGGACCAGGTGCTACTCTGGGGACGACCTTGTAAAGGAGCAGGTGACTCCCACGGTACAGATGGCAGGGACTGACCGGTATTGCAGATGGGCACAGCAGGCAGGCTGACGTGTGACCTGGGTAGATGGACTGGCAGACACGGCTGATAACAAGCAGAAGCCTCCAGGTAGGCTGGCTGTTAGGCATGGCAGGTAACAGCAGGAGCCTCCTGGTAGGCTGTCAGGTGGTCACGGCAAGTGACGGCAGGAGCCTCTAGGTAGGCTGACATGTGGTCATGGCAAGTGACGGCAGGAGCCTCTAGGTAGGCTGTCAGGTGGTCACGGCAAGTGACGGCAGGAGCCTCTAGGTAGGCTGTCAGGTGGTCACGGCAAGTGACGGCAGGAAACAGGCAGGTGCTTCCAGGTAAGCAGGCGGGCAGAGCCCATAGACAGACTGGCGGACTGAGCGGAAGACAGACTGTCGGGCTGGAGTGAAGTCAGGCTGGCGGACTGAACTAGTAGTCAGGCTATCGGACAGGACTAGTAGTCAGGCTAGCAGCGGAACCTGAGGGCTGAAGCAGAGGTGAGTACTCTAAGCTACAACTTTGCTCGGGGACCTCCATTTTGGAGGAGGTGCCTTATATATGGGAGGACCGCCGGCTCTTGGCCGGGGACTCCTTAGGATGGCTCGCACTGCCCCTTTAAGAGGGAGGGAGCGCGCACGCCCTAAGCACAGTGTCGGGAAGCTGTGTGTGCCGGCAGCTGCAGGAAGAGGAGTGCCGGAGGATGTCGGGCGGGGAGCGCGGCGGTGAGAGAGACGGCATCTCTGCCTGGCAGGGGGCAGAGACGCCGATGCTAAAGTCCCCCCCCTTTACGCCCCCTCTTTTTTAGGCCAGAAAGAAATTTTTTAAGGAGAAGCGGGGCATGAATGTTCTCCCTGGGTTCCCAAGTTCTCTCCTCTGAGCCAAACCCCTACCAATCCACCAGAAAAAAGGTTTTCCCTCTTACCCTCTTGGTGGCCAGAATGTTCTCTACCTCAAAAACATCCTTAGCGGAAACCGGAGCTGGGGGGAGTACCTGGATTGTTGGAAAAATAATTAAACACAACTGGTTTGAGGAGAGATACGTGGAAGGAGTTGGGAATCCGCAAAGTGGCTGGGAGTTTTAACTTGTAGGCCACTGGGTTGATTTGCTTGAGGAGTTCAAATGGACCGATGAACCAAGGACCCAACTTATAGGAGGGTATTTTGAGACGAACATGTTTGGAGGAGAGCCAAACCTTGTCTCCCGGACGGAATTGAGGCGGATCCAGACCTCTCTTGTCAGCATGTTTCTTCATCCGCACGGAGGACTGAAGAAGTGCGAACCTAGTATTTTCCCAAATGGTGGAGAATTCGCTGACCAGAGACTCCACGGCATGGTTGTCCACAGAGGCGGAGACGGGAAATGGAATCTAGGGATGTTGACCGTAGACCACAAAGAACGGGGATTTGGAAGTAGATTTTCTCTCGTGGTTGTTGTAGGAGAACTCGGCCCAGGGCAGGAGCTCCACCCAATCTGTATGGTGGGCATTGACAAAGTGGCGAAGGAAGCTGGTAAGGATCTGGTTGATACGTTCTACCTGGCCATTGGACTGCGGATGGTAAGCGGAGGAGAAATCCAGGGTAACATCCAGCAGCTTACAGGTTGCTCTCCAGAAGCGTGAAGTAAACTGAACCCTGTGATCCGAGACAATGTGGAGGGGTAGGCCATGGAGACGGAAGATGTAAAGGATGAAGTCCTTAGCCAGCTCAGATGCAGACGGGAGACCAGGCAGAGGGATGAAGTGGGCCATATTAGAAAAGCGGTTGGCGACCACCCAAATGACTGTACAACCGGCAGAAACAGGGAGATCCGTAATAAAGTCCATAGCAATGTGTTGCCACGGGGCAGCAGGTACGGGAAGAGGCAGGAGGCGACCGGCTGGAGATGTCTGGAAACTTTGTTGCGGGCACAGGACGAACAGGCCAAGACGAAGTCTACCACATCCTTGCGCAGGGTAGGCCACCAGTAATGCCGGGTAATGAGCAGGAAGGTCTTCTTCTGACCGGCATGGTCGGCTAGTTTAGATGAATGACCCCAGTGAAGAACCTTCTCACGATCCGGAACCGCTACAAACGTCTTACCGGGTGGGAGACGAGTCAGATCCAAGGGGGCCACATTCATCACTTTGGAGGGGTCGATGATGTGCATAGGCTCCTCTTCTTGATAGGAGGACATAAAAGATCGGGACAAGGCATTGGCTTTAACATTCTTGTCCGCCGGGCGGTAATGTAGGATAAAGTCGATGCGGGCGAAGAACAAAGACCACCGGGCCTGACGCGGATTGAGTCTTTGGGCATTCTGGAGATATACCAGGTTTTTGTGATCAGTATAGATGATCACCGGGTACAGAGCCCCTTCAAGCAGGTAACGCCACTCCTCCAGTGCCAATTTGATGGCTAGCAGTTCTCGGTCTCCTATGGAGTAGTTGCGCTCAGACGAGGAGAAGAGTTTGGAGAAGAAGCCCCAGGTTACCATTCTCCCGGATGAAGATTTTCGGGTGAGCACCGCTCCGGCTCTGGAGGAGGACTCATCAACTTCCAGGAAGAACTGTTTGTTGCAATCCGGACGGTGCAGCACTGGGGCAGAGGAGAAGGCTTGTTTTAAGGAAAGGAAGGCCTCCTCAGCTTCGGGCAGCCATTCCTTAGGATTTGCTCCCTTACGGGTGAGTGCAGAGATGGGAGCAGTCCGGGAAGATAAATGTGGGATGAAGAGACGGTAGTAGTTGGCGAAGCCCAGGAATCGCTGAATCGCCTTCAACCTCTCCGGACGGGGCCACTTTAAGACAGCAGAGAGCTTCTCGGGGTCCATTCGTAGACCTGTCTTGGAGATAATATAGCCCAGGAACGGAAGGGAGGTCAGCTCGAAGAGGCACTTCTCAAATTTTGCATAAAAGTGATTCTGCCTGAGCCTAAGCAGGACCTGACGAACATCCCTCCGGTGTGTGGGAAGATCCAGAGAGAAGACCAAGATTTCGTCCAGGTACACCACCACGCAAGAATATAGAAGGTCATGGAAGATGTCGTTGACTAATTCTTGGAAGATGGCGGGAGCATTGCAGAGACCGAAGGGCATCACACGGTATTCATAGTGACCGTCCTGGGTATTGAATGCCGTCTTCCACTCGTCTCCTTGACGGATCCGGACCAGGTTATACGCCCCATGAAGGTCCAGCTTGGTAAAGATCTTAGCGCCCTTAAGGCGGTCAAACAACTTAGAGATGAGCGGCAGGGGGTATTTGTTTTTGACCGTGATTTGGTTGAGGATGTAGCGAACCGTCTTTCTTCTTGACGAAGAAAAATCCAGCTCCAGCCGGGGAGGTAGATTTCCGGATGAATCCCATGGGCAGATTCTCTTTGATTTACTCCGACATGGCCCGGGTTTCGGCCGACGACAACGGGTAAATACGCCCACGGGGTGGGGTGGTACCAGGTACCAGGTCGATAGGGCAATCATATGGCCTATGAGGTGGCAGTGTCTCTGCTTCCTTTTTGTCGAAGACATCTGCATAGGACCAGTAAGGTGTCGGTAGACCAGGTAAATTAGCCGGAGTAGGTGGAAGACGAGCCGGGCGAAAGAGAAACCAGGCAGGTCTTATGGCAATCCTGCCCCCAACGGAGCACCTCACTGGATTTCCAATTCAGAACGGGTTCATGTCTCTGTAGCCAGGGTAGACCTAGCAATAGAGAGTGAGAGAGTCCGGAAAGCACATGGAAGGAGATCCTCTCTGAGTGCAGCATTCCCACCTGCAGGTTATAGGTTCTGTCACGAGCAAGATGGTCACCGGAAGGAGTCTTCCATCCACGGAAGCGACTGCCAATGGTTCAGCCAGAGGTTTGATGGGAATCTGATATTTCTGGGAAATGAGGTTTCCAGCAGCTCCAGAATCCAGATGTGAGATTTCAAAGTGGCGGTTTTCTCCCCAGGAGATAGAGACAGACAAAGTCAGGGAAGGAGAGGATTTACTTTTGCCTAGGATGACCTCTCCGAGCGGTCCTAGACACTGGAGTTTCCCGGCTTCACCGGGCAGGAACGGATGAAGTGCTCCTTACTGCCACAGTAGAAACAGCTCCCCTCGGCTCGGCGTGACTCTTGGCGAGATTTGACCATCTTGGTCTGGTCGATCTGCATAGGTTCGGGCGAGCGTGCCCGGGGAGTTGCTGATTGAGAGGCAGGTCTCTGGAAAGTAGGAACAAGACGAGGAAATCTTCTCTCCCGGGTAGTCCCTTTAGCACATTCCTGGAAACGGATGTCGATCCGGGTAGCCAGCGACACCAGGTCATCCAGAGTGGTAGGGATGTCCCGACCAGCTAGCTCGTCCTTGATCCGGCCGGAAAGGCCCTCCCAGAAGGTGGACACCAGTGCCTCGTTGTCCCAGGAAAGACTCCCTTGGCGGAGACGGAGCAATGAGGAGGCAGTAGAAATTCTTCGTCCGGGCTCATCGAAGACCATCCGGAAGGCAGTGAGAAAAGCCGCAAGATCTGACACCAGGGAATCCCCTCTCTTCCATAGAGGGTTAAGCCATGCCAGTGCTTCCCCGGTGAGGTGAGACATGATGAACGCCACCTTGGCCCGGTCGGAGGGAAACTGATGTGCCAAAAGTTCAAAGTGCATCGTGCACTGGTTCAGAAAGCCCCGACATGAGACGGGGTCACCTCCAAAACGAGGAGGCACAGAAAGCCGGGGTCCTGGGTTGGATGCCGTGGTAGTGGTAGACGGCGGCGCTGCCGGAGCGGGAGTTGCTCGACTCGAGGCAGGCACAGGTGGAACAGACAGCGTGTCCAGGCGAGAGTTGACATTCCGCAGGTAGTTCAGGATGGTCTCCTGTTGGGATCTCTGACGAGAAACCTCCTGGTACAGGTCAGCGAGCGAGGGAGTCTGGGGGCCACCGGGTTCCATGGCCGGAGCAAACTGCTATGGATCCGGGTGGTGGAACCTCTGTGCTGCAATGCAAGGAGGGACCCAGAGGGGCGTAACTAGGTATCAACTCGGAGCGACCAAGGTCGTACAGTGGCTCAATCGACTCCGTGACCAGGGAGGGTCCGAGCAGAGGGTCCATGTGCTACTCTGGGGACGACCTTGTAAGTGAGCAGGTGACTCCCACAGTACAGATGGCAGGGACTGACCGGTATTGCAGATGGGCACAGCAGGCAGGCTGACGGGTGACCCGGGTAGATGAACTGGCAGACACGGCTGATAACAAGCAGAAGCCTCCAGGTAGGCTGGCTGGTAGGCACGGCAGGTAACAGCAGGAGCCTCTTGGTAGGCTGTCAGGTGGTCACGGCAAGTGACGGCAGGAGCCTCTAAGTAGGCTGACAGGTGGTCACGGCAAGTGACGGCAGGAGCCTCTAGGTAGGCTGTCAGGTGGTCACGGCAAGTGACGGCAGGAGCCTCTAGGTTGGCTGTCAGGTGGTCACGGCAAGTGATGGCTGGAGCCTCAAGGTAGGCTGTCAGGTGGTCACAGCAAGTGACGGCAGGAGCCTTTAGGTATGCTGTCAGGTGGTCACGGCAAGTGACGGCAGGAGCCTCTAGGTAGGCTGTCAGGTGGTCAGGGCAAGTGACGGCAGGAAACAGGCAGGTGCTTCCAGGTAAGCAGGCGGGCAGAGCCCATAGACAGACTGGCAGACTGAGCGGAAGACAGACTGTCGGGCTGGAGTGAAGTCAGGCTGGCGGACAGGATTAGTAGTCAGGCTATTAGCGGAACCTGAGGGCTGAAGCAGAGGTGAGTACTCTAAGCTACAACTTTGCTTGGGCACCTCCATTTTGGAGGAGGTGCCTTATATATGGGAGGACCGCCGGCTATTGGCCGGGGACTCCTTAGGACGGCGCGCGCGGCCCCTTTAAGAGGGAGGGAGCGCGCCCTAAGCACAGTGCCCAGGAAGCTGCGCGTGCCGGCAGCTGCAGGAAGAGGAGCGCCAGAGGACGCCGGGTGGAGAGCGCGGCGGTGAGAGGGACGGCGTCTCTGCCTGGCAGGGGCAGAGACGCCGATGCTGCATTAACAAAGACTCGGGAGGTAACTCTAACTTTGTGTTGCATTTCAATAAAAGAGGAGACATATTTTCTTGACTATGTACTGCTTGTGGTGCAACCCTTATTTCTGGAGCAATAGTATTTGTTACTGTAAAAACTACATATACCTGTACTTGTACTGATCCTCTAGTTATCGGGAAATTCCATGTATTTACCCAATCTTCATCTCCTTCTGTAATAGAAAGTAATGAAGGATAAAAAAAATTCCCCAAAAGTTGTGTCTTTAACACAATCTCGGTTTCATATGTTCTAACTTTCCCTTTTGCGAACATATCATTAGTAATATCACCCGACCACACAGCTTTCTCTTCACCTCTTATCTCTATATTCCAGTATAACACATCTGTAGGATTACATTCCCATGTGCCGGTCTTATTATTATGTATATAATCTCCTTGTAACTGTGTAAACTTAGACTTAGGTCCTGTGGCAGCTTGTAATATTATGTCATTGTCATGTATGACGTGCAGCTCAATGCAGCATTTTACACCATAACCCATGCAAATGTTTCCAGTAATATCTACTGAATCGTCTGGTATGTCTTCATCTATTAGATTTTGTATACTTGATCCTCTTGGTTTCCGTGAATGTAAAGTTCCTTTGATATGTCCATTCACTTCACTAGTATTTGTTCCATGATATAAAATGTCTTCTGCGTAGATCACAATTGAAATAGTATAAAGTAGCAGAAATGTGGTTCCCATCAGATAGTAGCTTTTCCTGGGAAACTTCTTTTCTTGAAGGATTGGGGTTGAATCTCTTCCATCAAGGACATGGTATTCCGCATTCCAGCTCTTATTGGAATCCATTTCTTCCTAAAATAAATGCAGTATCATTATTTTGCAATATACAATTTGCATTGATCAACATATACCCACAATTTTTGTTGTCTGCGGATAGTTTTAATCACGTTGGATGCTGGTTGCACTAGGATCATAACTCGTCCCATGGTGTCGATTATTTTAAAGGGACCTTCCCGGTTATTTTCCCAAGGTCCACTCTTCCTGAAAGTTTTAATCATGACTAGAGCCCCCTTTTTTTAATTTGGATTCATATGGTGGCGCCATCCTCTGCTTTCTTGATGCAGGATGTGGAAGAATGGTTTTCAACTTTTCCTACAACAATTGCAACCACTTGGACCTTGGAACAGTATCTTTTTGAGGTGTGGACAAAAATGGTTCATGTGGGAAAATCAATGGCATTTTTCTTCCTGTCATTAGTTCAAAAGGAGTAAACGGACTTGTGGAGGAAGTTGTTCCTCTAACACTCAACAGTACAAAAGGTACTGCATCCACCCAAGTATTACCTTTGTCCAATAACATTTTGACAATTCTGGATTTTATTGTTCTATTTATCCTTTCCACAATACCAGCTGACTGTCGATGGTAAGGTACATGAAACTATTGTACCCCTAGAATAGTACAAACTGCTGGCATGATTTTTCCTGTGAAGTGACTTCCTCGATCAGAGATAATTATTCTTGGGATCCCCCAAGTACAAAAGACATGATTAACTAATTAACATGATTAAACATTACTACAACCAAAGCATACCTGAGACCATTTTTACCTGATGGTAATGAACCAATATAGTCTATTTGTAACGTAGACCATGGACCATCTGCAGGTGGGGTTCGGAGTAGTGGCGGTTTCTGTCCTTTTTGTCTTGGATTAATTTGGGCACAAATGAGGCATGATTGAACAATATTTCGTACAGTCTCTTCCATCTTTTCCCAGTAAAATCTCTCTTTGAGAATGCCTAACAATTTCTGTTGGCCCAAATGACCCAAGCTGTCATGATTATATCTCGTGAACTCATCCTGTAGATGTTTTTGTACAACAGGACGCAAGTCCCCATTTAAGTCATGACACAAATCCCAGGAAGCAACAAGAGTTGTATCTTTTTCTTGTTCTTCAGCAAAAGAAGGGATATGCGTGTCTGTTCTTTGAACTGCTGAAACCTCGAGAGGTTCAGGCTCAAACACTTCTCCTGTCAGGGAAAACTTTGGCTAACATATCTGCGGCTGCATTTCCAACAGATAATTTATCATCAGACTTTTTATGGGCAGGAACTTTGACAATAGCAAAACCATTAGGGGTTTTTGAAGCTATCTCAAAAATAGTTTTCAGTGTGTCACTATGTACAAGAGTCTTGCTAAAAGAATCTACATAGCCTCTTTTTTCCCAAACTGGCAGGTAATCTGTCAGTGATCTCACAACATAGGAGCTATCACTGTAGATTACAATGGGACACTGATCGTCAGCCTCATTCAGCTGTAGCACCATTTTTACTGCTTCTAGTTCTGCTCTCTGGGCTGAAAAATGACTCGGTAACTTGTGCTTTACCACCTGTCATCTTGTGGGATAAAAAATGGCATATCCTGTATAATAGTGCCCTTCTGAATAGAATCGGGAACCATCTACAAAAACTGCTTCATCTCTTACCTCGGCCTTCCATCTGAAAAGTGATGGACTTGGATCCTGAAAAGACTGGAGACAATCATGAGTTTGCCCTTCATATTGCATCAACTGAGGAAGAACATATTTGGCCTTATAATCTACCTCAATCTGATTGGAAGACAATGACAATAACCAATGGGCAAATCTCTGATGTGGGATACCTGGGATATTTTTCTCAAAGAGAAGTTTTAGTGTAGAATGAGGAGTTTGCAGAATGATTTTGTTGAAACCAACAATGTGTTCAGTTGCTTTGAATGCAAAGTAGACACCTACCAAGTGTCTGGCACAAGTTTCAAAACCTCTTTCAACAGGTGAGAGAAGCTTAGAAAAATAGCCCAAAATTCTCCACTCTTCTACCTGCAATTGTAACAGAACAGCAGACACCGCTGTCTCTGATGTATGAACTTGTAGAGCAAATGGAGCTGAAGGATCTACTGTGGACAAAGCAGGTGCATTATGTAAATTCATTTTCATTTGTTCAAATGAGGTTTGTTGTTCATCACCCCAGGGACCAAAATAATCAGTATTTTCACCTTTCAAAAGATCGTACAAAGGCCTGGCCTTTTCAGCAAAATTCTCAATGAAATCCCTAGAATAGTTTACAAGACCCAAAAAATGTCGCAATGCCTTGTGTCTGGTTGGGATTGGCAGAGAAGCGATTGCCTCTATTCTTTCCTGCAATGGCGGTCTTTTTCCTGGACTCAGCAAAACTCCCAAAAATCTCACCTCGGTCTTCATCAATTTGACCTTTTTAGTGTTCAATTTCAACCCTGCGTCATACAACAGTTCAAACAATTCTGCCAAAAGAGAAACATGTGACTCCTTATCCTCAGTAGACAACAGAATATCATCCACATATTGCAGTATGCAATCAGGCCTAGAAAATCTGGATAATACCTTTACCAACATCTGATGAAAAACACTAGGTGACAAATGTGCTCCTAGAGGTAACCTGCAAAACAGATATTGCTCATCCAAGAAAGTAAATGCAAACTTGTACTGACAGCTCTTTTCAAGAGGTATACTGAAAAAACATTACTAATGTCTAGTACAGAGAAATATTTTGCCTTTGCATTTAGCCTTGCCATCATATCATGAGTATCAGCAACAATGGATGTAACATTGGGAGTATGTTTATTAAACATCCGCAAATCCAATATCATTCTATATGTACCATCAGATTTCAATACACACCATAAAGGATTGTTACTTACAGAGTTAGCCTTACGTATGACACCTTGAGCTAGCAATTCCTGTATGATCTTAGACATAGAACCAATTGAATCTGGAGGCAATTTATACTGACGCTGCGGAGGAGGATCACGTCCTTCTACATTTACAATTACATCCTTCATTGTACCCACCTCATTTCTGAACTGAGCCCAAAGAGAAGGAAAGCATTGTACAATTTCAGTCAGTACCTCATCACCACCAGTTTCAGGCCACAAATGATCTGATGACACAACATCATTCAAGCAAATACTTCCAACATCACTATATTCACTAGGGTCAATGACTACAGGTTTGCGTCCATTAGAATCTTTCCAGATCACTTGATTCCCTAGATCAATTACCCATCCGAATCTCTGCATAAAATCTGTGCCAAGTATATTCTCAGAATCACGACAATGCCAAATGTCAATTCCTGTTTTGAAAGAACCTGGTATTTCCAACATAACATTAGAAACAAGCTTTGCTTTTGTTTTTCCTTTTCCGCTGAATCCTATGATATTACAACTTGGAGATTCTGGGTTTACCATCAAATTAAGGTTGGTAACACTTAATTGTGCCCCGGTATCAATCAGAAACACAGCACTCTGTTCTGCCAGAATTACCTTAACAAATGGCCGCCCACAATCATCTAAGGTTACTCTCATCACAAATTCCAATGGATGGAGTGTGGGAGCGTTCTTTGCTAGTCAGAGAGATGGAGATGGGAGCAGACCAGTGTCCCTGCAATTTGACTCCTTCACTGTCATCTCTCTGATCTGTCTGATTAATGGAGCATATGGTGACTGTGTCTGTGTGGTGTCAGTGCGAGGAGATGTGAGAGAACTGAATGAAGGGGCAGAAGGTCTGTTGGAAGATTTTGGAATAAGTCAGTTTTCTCTTCCAAGTTTACCTGTTCCCGATGTACCTGCCTCTGATTCTGCTCTCAAGAATTTTCTGCACTGCCACTTCAAGTGTCCAGGTATACCACAAAAATAACAATGGACATTGTTCCTTTGTGTGATATTTTTACCTCTATGCTCAGTGTAATCTCTATTCCTGGATGTTAAAGTGGATTTAAGTCTTGGTTGAGTTTTATCTGATGTCGGTTGTCTATCTTTTTCCTCATGAACTACAGCTATTTTTGCCTTGACCTGATTCCGCTTCATGGATCTCCTAATTTTGTCAATAAAAGCCGTTGCCTCCTGCAATGATGCCAGAACACTAGCCAATTGCACTGATACAGGATCTAGGTACTTGAATTTTGATACATATAATTTGATCATGGATGCCGATTCCTCATTAGACCCAACAGGCATCAACATTCTATAGGCCTGTTCAAATTTGACCAAAAAAGCAAACAGGTCATTATGGATACTCGCACTCAATTGATTCAAAATGTCAACAGAGGGCGTGTCTCCTGTGGTAAATACCAACAATTGTCTAAGTCTTCTTTTGTACTATGTGTTAATTCATTACCATCATTCAGTTTGGGCGTGACCTGTAACCTTTTTGCCATATGTGAAGGCAACCAGACTTTAAATGTCTTGTTTTTTTGTTCATCATTAAGATTGAACTTATCTGTATTAGATTCAAAAATATCTGCATTCTCAAAATCATCCATCTTCTCATTGTACTTTGAAATGTCTTTTACAATTTTCATTAATTGATCGTGTATTTTAAGATTGATTCGTGCGGCTCTGTCATGTAATTTTTTCCTTTGTAGTTCAACTCCCTGTAATTCTTCTCCTGAAATTTCAAAATCTTGTGTCTCTGGTATAAATGATGTGGAGGTATTATCTTCACTTTTACTATTTGATCTTGTATTTACAGAAACCTTTTTTATGTCTTGGTGTAATTTGGAGAATAACTCTGTCCTGGTATCAATTTGATCCAATTGTTCAATATGTTCTGCCAAAATCAAACAATTTGGACAATCAGAGTAATCCCCGTCAGTGTCCTGTGTGTCAGTATGACTGGTCTCTTGTGTGTCTGCTTGTTTGTCAGTATGGCTGATGTCCTGTGTGATAATCCAGGCTTTCTGTGTGTCAGTTTTTTCAAAAACCAAATTATTGTACACACGGACCATTTGCATCACATTTTGAAGCTTTCTCTGTAACTTTTTTACAGAAAAAAACCTTTTATCAATGCTAAGATTCTCTGCTTCACATTGGCTATACAAATAGACCATAATTGTGCATCTGTTTGGCTATGAACAAACTTAAATTGTATGTTACTTTTCTTAGAATAGTCATGAATAAAATCCATTTCTCACCTATGGAATGGCTTTTCCTCTCCTGGATTGATCCAACCGTCAATGGATGGTGACTTTCCTGTGCTCTGCTGACCCCCACGTGGTTGTATGCTTTGGAGACAAACTCCTCACTGTCCAGTAGATTCCATCTGATCCTTGTGAATGTGGAATTCCTGAGACTTGTACAAGTATATTTTTAGCTTTCTCCTCCCCCCTTTTTGTACTAGAGGAAGGATTCCACACAAAAATCAGAGCTGGCTATGGCTCACCATTAATGTTAGAAAGTTAACACTTCCTCATCTTAGATAAGGGCACAGTGAGGATAAAAAGGAAATCAGTCTTTGAATTGTGTGGATAAAACAAAAGCTTATTTAATGTTCATTCAAAAAGGTGATTACAAAAAAATGGAAAGAAAATAGTTCATAGCACACAACAAAAGAGGTATCAGGTTAAAAGAAAATAGGAACAATTACAAGTTCTTACGTATCCAGTTTTGGCAGTATGTGATGGTCCGTGGTGGAGACCTCAAGGTATGAGAATCTACCCACCATACTGATGCCTCTCCTTATATACCATCTTGCCTCATGGATATACATTGGAGATTATTTTTACAGTTACATAACCCAATATGGCGTTTTGCTGATATGGCAGTAACCTCCATACCTATAATAGAGTATGTATTTTCGACTGTGTACCATTACTTCATGTTGGCATATTTCAAACATATGGCTAAGGACTTTTCATCATTAGTTATCTCCAAATAACCCATGTTGACAACGAGTCCTATAGATTTGATGTACAGAACAGGTGTGTCTGCCAAGGTTCTCAGAATAACCTCTGTCACGCTCTGAAACTACTAAGCATGAGACTCAAAGCTTCTGAGAGCTTATATGTAATATTTTATATCATAAGAGATTAGTATTTTACAGGCACCTGGACTCCCGTTAAGAAAACATGTTGTCAACCTCTAGATCCCTTACATGCCTGCACTTTTCGGCTTGCTGCTGCTGCTGGCTGTCCAGCAGCAGACTGAAGGTGGCTGCTGCCGTGCGCAGGTATATAAAGGCTCAGAGCCTATTGTGACACGCGCAGCAGTGTTCCATTGCCACATTCCATCTACTGCAGGCAGGATACCTGGCTGGCTGAACAGCATTGAGAAGCTCACAGAGACCGCCATAAGCAACACTTTAAAAGAACGCCACAGACCAATCAACCAAACTTTTTTGGGTTATTTTTTATAGTCTGCAGGCATGAAATTAAAGAAGTTGCGGCAATTGGTTGCGGCCTACGGTGCCACCCTCGGATCCTGAAAAGTCCATTTGTGGAGATGGGCACCTGGACTCCCGTTAAGAAGACATGTTGTCAACCTCTAGATCCCTTACATGCCTGCACTTTTCGGCTTGCTGCTGCTGCTGCTGGCTGTCCAGCAGCAGACTGAAGGTGGCTGCTGCCGTGCGCAGGTATATAAAGGCTCAGAGCCTATTGTGACACGCGTAGCAGTGTTCCATTGCCACATTCCATCTACTGCAGGCAGGATACCTGGCTGGCTGAACAGCATTGAGAAGCTCACAGAGACCGCTATAAGCAACACTTTAAAAGAACGCCACAGACCAATCAACCAAACTTTTTTGGGTTATTTTTTATAGTCTGCAGGCATGAAATTAAAGAAGTTGCGGCAATTGGTTGCGGCCTACGGTGCCACCCTCGGATCCTGAAAAGTCCATTTGTGGAGATGGGCACCTGGACTCCCGTTAAGAAGACATGTTGTCAACCTCTAGATCCCTTACATGCCTGCACTTTTCTGCTTCCTGCTGCTGCTGCTGGCTGTCCAGCAGCAGACTGAAGGTGGCTGCTGCCGTGCGCAGGTATATAAAGGCTCAGAGCCTATTGTGACACGCGCAGCAGTGTTCCCTTGCCACATTCCATCTACTGCAGGCAGGATACCTGGCTGGCTGAACAGCATTGAGAAGCTCACAGAGACCGCTATAAGCAACACTTTAAAAGAACGCCACAGACCAATCAACCAAACTTTTTGGGGTTATTTTTTATAGTCTGCAGGCATGAAATTAAAGAAGTTGCGGCAATTGGTTGCGGCCTACGGTGCCTCCCTCGGATCCTGAAAAGTCCATTTGTGGAGATGGGCACCTGGACTCCCGTTAAGAAGACATGTTGTCAACCTCTAGATCCCTTACATGCCTGCACTTTTCGGCTTCCTGCTGCTGGCTGTCCAGCAGCAGACTGAAGGTGGCTGCTGCAGTGCGCAGGTATATAAAGGCTCAGAGCCTATTGTGACACGCGCAGCAGTGTTCCATTGCCACATTCCATCTACTGCAGGCAGGATACCTGGCTGGCTGAACAGCATTGAGAAGCTCACAGAGACCGCTATAAGCAACACTTTAAAAGAACGCCACAGACCAATCAACCAAACTTTTTTGGGTTATTTTTTATAGTCTGCAGGCATGAAATTAAAGAAGTTGCGGCAATTGGTTGCGGCCTACGGTGCCACCCTCGGATCCTGAAAAGTCCATTTGTGGAGATGGGCACCTGGACTCCCGTTAAGAAGACATGTTGTCAACCTCTAGATCCCTTACATGCCTGCACTTTTCGGCTTGCTGCTGCTGCTGCTGGCTGTCCAGCAGCAGACTGAAGGTGGCTGCTGCCGTGCGCAGGTATATAAAGGCTCAGAGCCTATTGTGACACGCGCAGCAGTGTTCCATTGCCACATTCCATCTACTGCAGGCAGGATACCTGGCTGGCTGAACAGCATTGAGAAGCTCACAGAGACCGCTATAAGCAACACTTTAAAAGAACGCCACAGACCAATCAACCAAACTTTTTTGGGTTATTTTTTATAGTCTGCAGGCATGAAATTAAAGAAGTTGCGGCAATTGGTTGCGGCCTACGGTGCCACCCTCGGATCCTGAAAAGTCCATTTGTGGAGATGGGCACCTGGACTCCCGTTAAGAAGACATGTTGTCAACCTCTAGATCCCTTACATGCCTGCACTTTTCGGCTTGCTGCTGCTGCTGGCTGTCCAGCAGCAGACTGAAGGTGGCTGCTGCCGTGCGCAGGTATATAAAGGCTCAGAGCCTATTGTGACACGCGCAGCAGTGTTCCCTTGCCACATTCCATCTACTGCAGGCAGGATACCTGGCTGGCTGAACAGCATTGAGAAGCTCACAGAGACCGCTATAAGCAACACTTTAAAAGAACGCCACAGACCAATCAACCAAACTTTTTTGGGTTATTTTTTATAGTCTGCAGGCATGAAATTAAAGAAGTTGCGGCAATTGGTTGCGGCCTACGGTGCCACCCTCGGATCCTGAAAAGTCCATTTGTGGAGATGGGCACCTGGACTCCCGTTAAGAAGACATGTTGTCAACCTCTAGATCCCTTACATGCCTGCACTTTTCGGCTTGCTGCTGCTGCTGCTGGCTGTCCAGCAGCAGACTGAAGGTGGCTGCTGCCGTGCGCAGGTATATAAAGGCTCAGAGCCTATTGTGACACGCGCAGCAGTGTTCCCTTGCCACATTCCATCTACTGCAGGCAGGATACCTGGCTGGCTGAACAGCATTGAGAAGCTCACAGAGACCGCTATAAGCAACACTTTAAAAGAACGCCACAGACCAATCAACCAAACTTTTTTGGGTTATTTTTTATAGTCTGCAGGCATGAAATTAAAGAAGTTGCGGCAATTGGTTGCGGCCTACGGTGCCACCCTCGGATCCTGAAAAGTCCATTTGTGGAGATGGGCACCTGGACTCCCGTTAAGAAGACATGTTGTCAACCTCTAGATCCCTTACATGCCTGCACTTTTTGGCTTCCTGCTGCTGGCTGTCCAGCAGCAGACTGAAGGTGGCTGCTGCCGTGCGCAGGTATATAAAGGCTCAGAGCCTATTGTGACACGCGCAGCAGTGTTCCCTTGCCACATTCCATCTACTGCAGGCAGGATACCTGGCTGGCTGAACAGCATTGAGAAGCTCACAGAGACCGCTATAAGCAACACTTTAAAAGAACGCCACAGACCAATCAACCAAACTTTTTGGGGTTATTTTTTATAGTCTGCAGGCATGAAATTAAAGAAGTTGCGGCAATTGGTTGCGGCCTACGGTGCCTCCCTCGGATCCTGAAAAGTCCATTTGTGGAGATGGGCACCTGGACTCCCGTTAAGAAGACATGTTGTCAACCTCTAGATCCCTTACATGCCTGCACTTTTCGGCTTGCTGCTGCTGCTGCTGGCTGTCCAGCAGCAGACTGAAGGTGGCTGCTGCAGTGCGCAGGTATATAAAGGCTCAGAGCCTATTGTGACACGCGCAGCAGTGTTCCATTGCCACATTCCATCTACTGCAGGCAGGATACCTGGCTGGCTGAACAGCATTGAGAAGCTCACAGAGACCGCTATAAGCAACACTTTAAAAGAACGCCACAGACCAATCAACCAAACTTTTTTGGGTTATTTTTTATAGTCTGCAGGCATGAAATTAAAGAAGTTGCGGCAATTGGTTGCGGCCTACGGTGCCACCCTCGGATCCTGAAAAGTCCATTTGTGGAGATGGGCACCTGGACTCCCGTTAAGAAGACATGTTGTCAACCTCTAGATCCCTTACATGCCTGCACTTTTTGGCTTCCTGCTGCTGGCTGTCCAGCAGCAGACTGAAGGTGGCTGCTGCCGTGCGCAGGTATATAAAGGCTCAGAGCCTATTGTGACACGCGCAGCAGTGTTCCCTTGCCACATTCCATCTACTGCAGGCAGGATACCTGGCTGGCTGAACAGCATTGAGAAGCTCACAGAGACCGCTATAAGCAACACTTTAAAAGAACGCCACAGACCAATCAACCAAACTTTTTGGGGTTATTTTTTATAGTCTGCAGGCATGAAATTAAAGAAGTTGCGGCAATTGGTTGCGGCCTACGGTGCCTCCCTCGGATCCTGAAAAGTCCATTTGTGGAGATGGGCACCTGGACTCCCGTTAAGAAGACATGTTGTCAACCTCTAGATCCCTTACATGCCTGCACTTTTCGGCTTGCTGCTGCTGCTGCTGGCTGTCCAGCAGCAGACTGAAGGTGGCTGCTGCAGTGCGCAGGTATATAAAGGCTCAGAGCCTATTGTGACACGCGCAGCAGTGTTCCATTGCCACATTCCATCTACTGCAGGCAGGATACCTGGCTGGCTGAACAGCATTGAGAAGCTCACAGAGACCGCTATAAGCAACACTTTAAAAGAACGCCACAGACCAATCAACCAAACTTTTTTGGGTTATTTTTTATAGTCTGCAGGCATGAAATTAAAGAAGTTGCGGCAATTGGTTGCGGCCTACGGTGCCACCCTCGGATCCTGAAAAGTCCATTTGTGGAGATGGGCACCTGGACTCCCGTTAAGAAGACATGTTGTCAACCTCTAGATCCCTTACATGCCTGCACTTTTCGGCTTGCTGCTGCTGCTGCTGGCTGTCCAGCAGCAGACTGAAGGTGGCTGCTGCCGTGCGCAGGTATATAAAGGCTCAGAGCCTATTGTGACACGCGCAGCAGTGTTCCATTGCCACATTCCATCTACTGCAGGCAGGATACCTGGCTGGCTGAACAGCATTGAGAAGCTCACAGAGACCGCTATAAGCAACACTTTAAAAGAACGCCACAGACCAATCAACCAAACTTTTTTGGGTTATTTTTTATAGTCTGCAGGCATGAAATTAAAGAAGTTGCGGCAATTGGTTGCGGCCTACGGTGCCACCCTCGGATCCTGAAAAGTCCATTTGTGGAGATGGGCACCTGGACTCCCGTTAAGAAGACATGTTGTCAACCTCTAGATCCCTTACATGCCTGCACTTTTCGGCTTGCTGCTGCTGCTGGCTGTCCAGCAGCAGACTGAAGGTGGCTGCTGCCGTGCGCAGGTATATAAAGGCTCAGAGCCTATTGTGACACGCGCAGCAGTGTTCCATTGCCACATTCCATCTACTGCAGGCAGGATACCTGGCTGGCTGAACAGCATTGAGAAGCTCACAGAGACCGCTATAAGCAACACTTTAAAAGAACGCCACAGACCAATCAACCAAACTTTTTTGGGTTATTTTTTATAGTCTGCAGGCAGGAAATTAAAGAAGTTGCGGCAATTGGTTGCGGCCTACGGTGCCACCCTCGGATCCTGAAAAGTCCATTTGTGGAGATGGGCACCTGGACTCCCGTTAAGAAGACATGTTGTCAACCTCTAGATCCCTTACATGCCTGCACTTTTCGGCTTGCTGCTGCTGCTGCTGGCTGTCCAGCAGCTGACTGAAGGTGGCTGCTGCCGTGCACAGGTATATAAAGGCTCAGAGCCTATTGTGAAACGCGCAGCAGTGTTCCCTTGCCACATTCCATCTACTGCAGGCAGGATACCTGGCTGGCTGAACAGCATTGAGAAGCTCACAGAGACCGCTATAAGCAACACTTTAAAAGAACGCCACAGACCAATCAACCAAACTTTTTTGGGTTATTTTTTATAGTCTGCAGGCATGAAATTAAAGAAGTTGCGGCAATTGGTTGCGGCCTACGGTGCCACCCTCGGATCCTGAAAAGTCCATTTGTGAAGATGGGCACCTGGACTCCCGTTAAGAAGACATGTTGTCAACCTCTAGATCCCTTACATGCCTGCACTTTTCGGCTTGCTGCTGCTGCTGCTGGCTGTCCAGCAGCAGACTGAAAGTGGCTGCTGCCGTGCGCAGGTATATAAAGGCTCAGAGCCTATTGTGACACGCGCAGCAGTGTTCCATTGCCACATTCCATCTACTGCAGGCAGGATACCTGGCTGGCTGAACAGCATTGAGAAGCTCACAGAGACCGCTATAAGCAACACTTTAAAAGAACGCCACAGACCAATCAACCAAACTTTTTGGGGTTATTTTTTATAGTCTGCAGGCATGAAATTAAAGAAGTTGCGGCAATTGGTTGCGGCCTACGGTGCCACCCTCGGATCCTGAAAAGTCCATTTGTGGAGATGGGCACCTGGACTCCCGTTAAGAAAACATGTTGTCAACCTCTAGATCCCTTACATGCCTGCACTTTTCGGCTTGCTGCTGTTGCTGCTGGCTGTCCAGCAGCAGACTGAAGGTGGCTGCTGCCGTGCGCAGGTATATAAAGGCTCAGAGCCTATTGTGACACGCACAGCAGTGTTCCATTGCCACATTCCATCTACTGCAGGCAGAATACCTGGCTGGCTGAACAGCATTGAGAAGCTCACAGAGACCGCTATAAGCAACACTTTAAAAGAACGCCACAGACCAATCAACCAAACTTTTTTGGGTTATTTTTTATAGTCTGCAGGCATGAAATTAAAGAAGTTGCGGCAATTGGTTGCGGCCTACGGTGCCACCCTCGGATCCTGAAAAGTCCATTTGTGGAGATGGGCACCTGGACTCCCGTTAAGAAGACATGTTGTCAACCTCTAGATCCCTTACATGCCTGTACTTCTTGGCTTGCTGCTGCTGCTGGCTGTCCAGCAGCAGACTGAAGGTGGCTGCTGCCGTGCGCAGGTATATAAAGGCTCAGAGCCTATTGTGACACGCGCAGCAGTGTTCCATTGCCACATTCCATCTACTGCAGGCAGGATACCTGGCTGGCTGAACAGCATCGAGAAGCTCACAGAGACCGCTATAAGCAACACTTTAAAAGAACGCCACAGACCAATCAACCAAACTTTTTTGGGTTATTTTTTATAGTCTGCAGGCATGAAATTAAAGAAGTTGCGGAAATTGGTTGCGGCCTACGGTGCCACCCTCGGATCCTGAAAAGTCCATTTGTGGAGATGGGCACCTGGACTCCCGTTAAGAAGACATGTTGTCAACCTCTAGATCTCTTACATGCCTGCACTTTTCGGCTTGCTGCTGCTGCTGCTGGCTGTCCAGCAGCAGACTGAAGGTGGCTGCTACCGTGCGCAGGTATATAAAGGCTCAGAGCCTATTGTGACACGCGCAGCAGTGTTCCATTGTGTTGGAATAATACATATTAATCTGTATGTGTATTGCAACAACTACTGTGCTGTTTCATATGTTGTGCATATTGTGAGGTTGTTAACAAAGTTTAATTAAAAAAAAAAACTCACACAGACAGGATGCCCCCTCCTTCTCTTCCTGTGTTGTTGTTATATATGTTTTTGATTTCCTCATGCTGCAGTAACACCAGACTCCATGCTGTGCCTATGCTGGATATGAGTAAACCTACATTCTGTGTTCTAAACTCTGAATGTCACGCGGATTAATCCTCTGCTAACAGGTTATGGGCCCAGATGTACCAGAGTCCCAGAGTCACAGATCCCCAGAACACAGAGGAAAGAAAAGAAAGAAAGACAGCAAACTGAGAAGAAGCAAAGATGGCCACCAGCAGCAGCTCCATGAAATTTACAGTGCCAAGTCTCACTAACCAGAATTATCAATCCTGGAAATTCAAAGTGAAAATGCTGCTGATAAGAGAAGGTACGTGGAAATACACACAGGAGCCTAAACCTGACCCAGTGCCACAGGAGTGGACAGAGATGGATCAGAAAGCACAAAGTACCATATCACTCAGTATAGATGATGACCAGATTGTGCATGTGTGTAAATGTAATATTGCAAAGGAAATGTGGGAGCAGTTGCAAAAGGTACATGAGAGGATAAATTTAAGCAATAAGCTCTATCTCATGAGAAAGCTGTACCAGTCTAAGCTACAGAAAGGCCAGGATATGCAGGATTACATAAGAAGTGTTCTGGAAGTTGTAGAACGCCTGAGAGGCATTGGGGAAGATCTAAAGGACTTTCATGTGGCCGCATTACTGCTTAGTGGCCTTCCAGAGAGCTATAATACGCTTGTAACCGCACTAGATGCGCATCCAGATGATGAGCTTACACTGGAGTATGTCAGGGGGAAGCTCATAGATGAATATAAGCGAAAGGCAGAAGGTGTAAACAGTAGGACATGCAACACAGAATCTGCTTTACAGACACAAAACCTAACTGATAACAGGAAGCACATAAAAGAAACACGTGAATGTTTTGTTTGCAAGAAATCAGGACATTTGAAAGCTGACTGCAGAGTCTGGAAAGCTAGAATGAATCAGCTGAAAAAGCAAAGCAGTCATCAAAGGGTTAAAAGTGCTGTATCTGGAGAAAATGATTCTGTGAATACTGAAACTGCATTTACTGTCAGTGCAAATACATCAAAGCATGCATGGTGTATAGACTCTGGAGCAACTAGTCACATGACTAATAACAGAGACTTCTTTTCTAAGCTTGACCAAAGTAAATCAGAGAAAGTGATTATGGCTAATGGTCAGTACATGATTTCAGAAGGCATAGGAGATGGTTATATTGATTGTCAAATCTCACCAACACAAAGCAGGAAGATCCCAGTAAAGGATGTGCTGTATGTGCCTAGTCTTGAAAGTAATCTACTATCTGTGAAGAAACTCGCAAAACAAGGAAATGAAGTTACATTTAAGCATGATAGCTGCATCATCTCAAAGGAAGGTCACACACTAGCAGAGGGAAACATCACAGATGAACTTTATCAGCTGAAATGCAAAGAGTGTGTGTATACAGCGCAACAAGAAGAGCATAAAAACTGTATTCATGTGTGGCATAGGCGTCTGGCACACAGAGACCCAGAAGCAATAAGAAAGTTAGTCCAAAAGCAACTAGCTGAGGATATTACAATTGATCTATATAACCAGACAATGAAGTGTACTAGCTGCATCAAAGGGAAAATGTCTAGGACAGCTTTTCCTAAGAGAATTAGTACAACAACAGCACAGCCACTAGATTTAATACACACAGATGTCTGTGGTCCAATGAGCACTCTGACTCCAGGGAAGAAGAGATATTTTCTCACATTTATTGATGATCATTCAAGATATACAGTTGTCCACCTGCTTCACAGCAAGAAGGAAGTTCCAGAGAAACTTGAAATATACCTAGCTGAAGTATATAATAAATTTGAAAGAATGCCAAAGATTCTACGTGCAGATAATGGGACTGAATATACAAGTAATGAGACACAGAGCATTTTAAAGAAAAATGGAATCCTATTTCAGACCACTGTACCGTACAACCCAGAGCAAAATGGTGTCGCGGAAAGAAGGAACCGAACACTATGTGAAAGTGGAAGAAGCATGTTATTTGATGCAACTCTGCCCACAGCATATTGGGGTGAAGCAATCATGACAGCTTGCTATCTTCAGAACAGACTACCAGGTAAAGTTACAGAGAAAACTCCATTTGAGCAATGGAATAGCAGAAAGCCAAAACTACATCACATAAGAATATTCGGAAGTAAAGCATTTGTACATGTTCCCAAAGAAAAGCGAACTAAGTGGGAGTCTCATGCTAAGGAAGGTATCCTGGTAGGCTACAGCGAAACCCAGGAAGGTTATAGGATTCTACACCCAGAAACAAACAAGATCACAATAAGTAGAGATGTAGTGATTGATGAGAACTTTGTATCACCCAAGTTTTGTGACATCACGCCAGTAGTACAGCTGAAGTCACAATTACAAGACAGCAACAAGGAGGATGTAGAGGTCTGGCTGGATTCTTCAACTAATGAAGAAACAACAGAAAAATCAGGTGAATCTGAAATCAGGAGATCGTCAAGATCAAACAAAGGTATACCAGCTAAACGTCTATCCTACATTGTCAAGACACTACCTGAGTCAGAGCCTCAGTCATGGGATGAAATGCAAGCACTACCTGTCCATGAAAGAACAAAGTGGATCGATGCCGCTAATGAGGAAATCAAATCGCTTCATCAACTCCAAACTTGGAACCTCACCAAGCTACCACAGGGCAAAAAGGCAATCAAGTGCAAGTGGGTCTTCAAAACCAAATATGACTCTGAAGGTAAAGTCCACAGATTCAAAGCAAGGTTGGTCGCAAAAGGATATTCTCAAAGTATGGCGAAGATTACGATGCTACAGTTGCTCCAGTCGCTAAACAGACCACGTTCAGAGCTTTGTTAGCTGTAGCTGCTGTACAAAAGATGTATGTCAGACATTTGGATATAAAAACTGCCTTTTTAAATGGTGACATTGAGGAGGACTTATACATGACTCAACCTGAATGTTATGTAAAAAGAGGTGAAGAGAATCTTGTTTGCAAACTACAAAAATCTCTCTATGGTCTTAAGCAATCAGCAAGAGCATGGAACACCAAGATGAATAAAGTCTTGTTGGAAGAAGGATTTAAAAGAGGTCAAGCAGATCCGTGCTTATACACAAAATATACAGATGGAAAGTGGATGTATATTCTCTTATATGTGGACAACGTGACTGTTGTTCATCAAGACGACGCAGAAATTGGAAAAATGACTGAAATTCTGAATCAGCACTTTGAAACAAAAGACCTTGGAAGTGTGACATATTATCTAGGAATCCAAATCCAGAGAGAGGAAGATGGAAGTTTTCTTCTAAACCAAAGTGCAAAAATTAATTTGATTCTGAATCAGTTTAAAATGTCAGAGGCCAAAGGTATATCAACCCCAATGGAACCATCCTACCTGAAGCTGGAAGGAGAAGATGACCTGTTGCCTAACAATGAGAAATTTCGCCAGGCAGTGGGGGCACTTCTATACATATCAACTATGAGTCGACCGGATATCACAACAACAGTTGGAATCCTTTGCAGATATGTGGAAAAACCGCGTCAAAGAGACTGGAATGCTGTTAAGAGACTTCTCCGATATTTGAAAGAAACGCAAGATGTAAATTTAAAACTATCTGCAGCAGGAGATCTAGAACTTACCGGCTATGTAGATGCGGATTGGGCTGGTGATTCGCGTGATCGTAAATCCACAAGTGGATACTTGTTTAAAGTTGGAGAAAGTTCAATCTCCTGGTCTAGTAGGAAACAAGTGTCTGTTGCCTTGTCATCTACAGAAGCAGAGTATGTGTCTGCAGCCTATGCAAGCCAGGAGGTTGTTTGGCTAAGACAATTGATGGACGATCTTGGCAAACCGACAACTCAGCCGACGGTGATTTATGAGGACAACCAAGGATGCATTAAACTTGCATGCAGTGAAAAGATCAGTGCTAGAACCAAGCACATTGACGTCAGACATCATCATCTACGTGATTTGATAGATCGTGGGATAATTCAGTTTGTCTATTGTAAAACTGATAAGATGGTAGCTGACATTATGACAAAGCCATTGCCACGAGCTAGGTTCCAAGAATTGAGAACCACAATGGGACTAAGAGGATAAGTAGTTGTTGAGTGGGGGTGTTGGAATAATACATATTAATCTGTATGTGTATTGCAACAACTACTGTGCTGTTTCATATGTTGTGCATATTGTGAGGTTGTTAACAAAGTTTAGTTGAAAAAAAAAAAAACTCACACAGACAGGATGCCCCCTCCTTCTCTTCCTGTGTTGTTGTTATATATGTTTTTTGATTTCCTCATGCTGCAGTAACACCAGACTCCATGCTGTGCCTGTGCTGGATATGAATAAACCTACATTCTGTGTTCTAAACTCTGGATGTCACGCGGATTAATCCTCTGCTAACGTATTGCCACATTCCATCTACTGCAGGCAGGATACCTGGCTGGCTGAACAGCATTGAGAAGCTCACAGAGACCGCTATAAGCAACACTTTAAAAGAACGCCACAGACCAATCAACCAAACTTTTTTGGGTTACTTTTCATAGTCTGCAGGCATGAAATTAAAGATGTTGCGGCAATTGGTTGCGGCCTACGGTGCCACCCTCGGATCCTGAAAAGTCCATTTGTGGAGATGGGCACCTGGACTCCCGTTAAGAAGACATGTTGTCAACCTCTAGATCCCTTACATGCCTGCACTTTTCGGCTTGCTGCTGCTTCCGCTGGCTGTCCAGCAGCAGACTGAAGGTGGCTGCTGCCGTGCCCAGGTACATAAAGGCTCAGAGCCTATTGTAACACGCGCAGCAGTGTTCCATTGCCACATTCCATCTACTGCAGGCAGGATACCTGGCTGGCTGAACAGCATTGAGAAGCTCACAGAGACCGCTATAAGCAACACTTTAAAAGAACGCCACAGACCAATCAACCAAACTTTTTTGGGTTATTTTTTATAGTCTGCAGGCATGAAATTAAAGACGTTGCGGCAATTAGTTGCGGCCTACGGTGCCACCCTCGGATCCTGAAAAGTCCATTTGTGGACATGGGCACCTGGACTCCCGTTAAGAAGACATGTTGTCAACCTCTAGATCCCTTACATGCCTGCACTTATCCGCTTGCTGCTGCTGCTGGCTGTCCAGCAGCAGACTGAAGGTGGCTGCTGCCGTGCGCAGGTATATAAAGGCTCAGAGCCTATTGTGACACGCGCAGCAGTGTTCCATTGCCACATTCCATCTACGGCAGGCAGGATACCTGGCTGGCTGAACAGCATTGAGAAGCTCACAGGGACCGCTATAAGCAACCCTTTAAAAGAACGCCACAGACCAATCAACCAAACTTTTTTTGGTTATTTTTTATAGTCTGCAGGCATGAAATTAAACAAGTTGCGGCAATTGGTTGCGGCCTATGGTGCCATCCTCGGATCCTGAAAAGTCCATTTGTGGAGATGGGCACCTGGACTCCCATTAAGAAGACATGTTGTCAACCACTAGATCCCTTACATGTCTGCACTTTTTGGCTTGCTGCTGCTGCTGCTGGCTGTCCAGCAGCAGACTGAAGGTGGCTGCTGCCGTGCGCAGGTATAAAAAGGCTCAGAGCCTATTGTGACAGGTGCAGCAGTGTTCCATTGCCACATTTCATCTACTGCAGGCAGGATACCTGGCTGGCTGAACAGCATTGAGAAGCTCACAGAGACCGCTATAAGCAACACTTTAAAAAAACGCCACAGACCAATCAACCAAACTTTTTTGGGTTATTTTTTATAGTCTGCAGGCATGAAATTAAAGAAGTTGCGGCAATTGGTTGCGGCCTACGGTGCCACCCTCGGATCCTGAAAAGTCCATTTGTGGAGATGGGCACCTGGACTCCCGTTAAGAAGACATGTTGTCAACCTCTAGATCCCTTACATGCCTGCACTTTTCGGCTTGCTGCTGCTGCTGCTGGCTGTCCGGCTGCAGACTGAAGGTTGCTGCTGCCGTGCGCAGGTATATAAAGGCTCAGAGCCTATTGTGACACGCGCAGCAGTGTTCCATTGCCACATTCCATCTACTGCAGGCAGGATACCTGGCTGGCTGAACAGCATTGAGAAACTCACAGAGACCGCTATAAGCAACACTTTAAAAGAACGCCACAGACCAATCAACCAAACTTTTTTGGGTTATTTTTTATAGTCTGCAGGCATGAAATTAAAGAAGTTGCGGCAATTGGTTGCGGCCTACGGTGCCACCCTCGGATCCTGAAAAGTCCATTTGTGGAGATGGGCACCTGAACTCCCATTAAGAAGACATGTTGTCAACCACTAGATCCCTTACATGTCTGCACTTTTCGGCTTGCTGCTGCTGCTGCTGGCTGTCCAGCAGCAGACTGAAGGTGACTGCTGCCGTGCGCAGGTATAAAAAGGCTCAGAGCCTATTGTGACACGTGCAGCAGTGTTCCATTGCCACATTCCATCTACTGCAGGCAGGATACCTGGCTGGCTGAACAGCATTGAGAAGCTCACAGAGACCGCTATAAGCAACACTTTAAAAGAACGCCACAGACCAATCAACCAAACTTTTTTGGGTTATTTTTTATAGTCTGCAGGCATGAAATTAAAGAAGTTGCGGCAATTGGTTGCGGCCTACGGTGCCACCCTCGGATCCTGAAAAGTCCATTTGTGGAGATGGGCACCTGGACTCCCGTTAAGAAGACATGTTGTCAACCTCTAGATCCCTTACATGCCTGCACTTTTCGGCTTGCTGCTGCTGCTGCTGCTGGCTGTCCAGCAGCAGACTGAAGGTGACTGCTGCCGTGCGCAGGTATAAAAAGGCTCAGAGCCTATTGTGACACGTGCAGCAGTGTTCCATTGCCACATTCCATCTACTGCAGGCAGGATACCTGGCTGGCTGAACAGCATTGAGAAGCTCACAGAAACCGCTATAAGCAACACTTTAAAAGAACGCCACAGACCAATCAACCAAACTTTTTTGGGTTATTTTTTATAGTCTGCAGGCATGAAATTAAAGAAGTTGCGGCAATTGGTTGGGGCCTACGGTGCCACCCTCGGATCCTGAAAAGTCCATTTGTGGAGATGGGCACCTGTACTCCCGTTAAGAAGACATGTTGTCAACCTCTAGATCCCTTACATGCCTGCAGTTTTCGGCTTGCTGCTGCTGCTGGCTGTCCAGCAGCAGACTGAAGGTTGCTGCTGCCGTGCGCAGGTATATAAAGGCTCAGAGCCTATTGTGACACGCGCAGCAGTGTTCCTTTGCCACATTCCATCTACTGCAGGCAGAATACCTGGCTGGCTGAACAGCATTGAGAAGCTCACAGAGACCGCTATAAGCAACACTTTAAAAGAACGCCACAGACCAATCAACCAAACTTTTTTGGGTTATTTTTTATAGTCTGCAGGCATGAAAGTAAAGAAGTTGCGGCAATTGGATGCGGCCTACGGTGCCACCCTCGGATCCTGAAAAGTCCATTTGTGGAGATGGGCACCTGGACTCCCGTTAAGAAGACATGTTGTCAGCCTCTAGATCCCTTACATGCCTGCACTTTTCGGCTTGCTGCTGCTGCTGCTGGCTGTCCAGCAGCAGACTGAAGGTGGCTGCTGCCGTGCGCAGGTATATAAAGGCTCAGAGCCTATTGTGACACGCGTAGCAGTGTTCCATTGCCACATTCCATCTACTGCAGGCAGGATACCTGGCTGGCTGAACAGCATTGAGAAGCTCACAGAGACCGCTATAAGCAACACTTTAAAAGAACGCCACAGACCAATCAACCAAACTTTTTTGGGTTATTTTTTATAGTCTGCAGGCATGAAATTAAAGAAGTTGCGGCAATTGGATGCGGCCTACGGTGCCACCCTCGGATCCTGAAAAGTCCATTTGTGGAGATGGGCACCTGGACTCCCGTTAAGAAGACATGTTGTCAACCTCTAGATCCCATACATGCCTGCAGTTTTCGGCTTGCTGCTGCTGCTGCTGGCTGTCCAGCAGCAGACTGAAGGTGGCTGCTGCCGTGCGCAGGTATATAAAGGCTCAGAGCCTATTGTGACACGCGCAGCAGTGTACCATTGCCACATTCCATCTACTGCACGCAGGATACCTGGCTGGCTGAACAGCATTGAGAAGCTCACAGAGACCGCTAAAAGCAACACTTTAAAAGAACGCCACAGACCAATCAACCAAACTTTTTTGGGTTATTTTTTATAGTCTGCAGACATGAAATTAAAGAAGTTGCGGCAATTGGTTGCGGCCTACGGTGTCACCCTCGGATCCTGAAAAGTCCATTTGTGGAGGTGGGCACCTGGACTCCCATTAAGAAGACATGTTGTCAACCTCTAGATCCCTTACATGCCTGCACTTTTCGGCTTGCTGCTGCTGCTGCTGGCTGTCCAGCAGCAGACTGAAGGTGGCTGCTGCCGTGCGCAGGTATATAAAGGCTCAGAGCCTATTGTGACACGCGCAGCAGTGTTCCATTGCCACATTCCATCTACTGCAGGCAGGATACCTGGCTGGCTGAACAGCATTGAGAAGCTCACAGAGACCGCTATAAGCAACACTTTAAAAGAACGCCACAGACCAATCAACCAAACTTTTTTGGGTTCTTTTTTATAGTCTGCAGGCATGAAATTAAAGAAGTTGCGGCAATTGGTTGCGGCCTACGGTGCCTCCCTCGGATCCTGAAAAGTCCATTTGTGGAGATGGGCACCTGGACTCCCGTTAAGAAGACATGTTGTCAACCTCTAGATCCCTTACATGCCTGCACTTTTCGGCTTGCTGCTGCTGCTGCTGGCTGTCCAGCAGCAGACTGAAGGTGACTACTGCCGTGCGCAGGTATATAAAGGCTCAGAGCCTATTGTGACACGCGCAGCAGTGTTCCATTGCCACATTCCATCTACTGCAGGCAGGATACCTGGCTGGCTGAACAGCATTGAGAAGCTCACAGAGACCGCTATAAGCAACACTTTAAAAGAACGCCACAGACCAATCAACCAAACTTTTTTGGGTTATTTTTTATAGTCTGCAGGCATGAAATTAAAGAAGTTGCGGCAATTGGTTGCGGCCTACGGTGCCACCCTCGGATCCTGAAAAGTCCATTTGTGGAGATGGGCACCTGGACTCCCGTTAAGAAGACATGTTGTCAACCCCTAGATCCCTTACATGCCTGCACTTTTCGGCTTGCTGCTGCTGCTGCTGCTGGCTGTCCAGCAGCAGACTGAAGGTTGCTGCTGCCGTGCGCAGGTATATAAAGGCTCAGAGCCTATTGTGACACGCGCAGCAGTGTTCCATTGCCACATTCCATCTACTGCAGGCAGGATACCTGGCTGGCTGAACAGCATTGAGAAGCTCACAGAGACCGCTATAAGCAACACTTTAAAAGAACGCCACAGACCAATCAACCAAACTTTTTTGGGTTATTTTTTATAGTCTGCAGGCATGAAATTAAAGACGTTGCGGCAATTGGTTGCGGCCTACGGTGTCACCCTCGGATCCTGAAAAGTCCATTTGTGGAGATGGGCACCTGTACTCCCATTAAGAAGACATGTTGTCAACCTCTAGATCCCTTACATGCCTGCAGTTTTCGGCTTGCTGCTGCTGCTGCTGGCTGTCCAGCAGCAGACTTAAGGTGGCTGCTGCCGTGCGCAGGTATATAAAGGCTCAGAGCCTATTGTGACACGCGCAGCAGTGTTCCATTGCCACATTCCATCTACTGCAGGCAGGATACCTGGCTGGCTGAACAGCATTGAGAAGCTCACAGAGACCGCTATAAGCAACACTTTAAAAGAACGCCACAGACCAATCAACCAAACTTCTTTGGGTTATTTTTTATAGTCTGCAGGCATGAAATTAAAGAAGTTGCGGCAATTGGTTGCGGCCTACGGTGCCCCCCTCGGATCCTGAAAAGTCCATTTGTGGAGATGGGCACCTGGACTCCGTTAAGAAGACATGTTGTCAACCTCTAGATCCCTTACATGCCTGCACTTTTCGGCTTGCTGCTGCTGCTGGCTGTCCAGCAGCAGACTTAAGGTGGCTACTGCCGTGCGCAGGTGTAGCGTCGGCGTCCCTGCCTCCTGCTAGGCAGGGACGCTGTTCCCCTCACCTCTCTGCTCTGTGCCCGGCGGCCTCCTCCCGCTCTGCTTGCAGCGCAAGCTCTCCCCCGGTCACTGTGCTTAGGGCGCGCGCGCTCCCCCTCTCTTAAAGGGGCCGCGCGCGTCGCCCTAAGGAGTCCCCGGCCAATGGCCGGAGGATCCCTCCATATTTAAGGCACCTCCTCAAAAATGGAGGTGCCCGAGCAATGTTGTTGCACTGTTCACTACTCTGCTTCAGCCCTCAGGTCCCGTTGCCAGTTACCTGCTAGTTACCAGCCAGTCTCCTGCCAGTTTGCTGCCTGATTCCTGCCTGTCATCCGCTTCCCTGCTTGCTAGCCCGAGGTCCAACGGTCTGCCTTCCGACACCTGTCAGTCTGTCTATGGACCAGCTTGCCCGCTCACCTGGGAGCGCTCATCTGCTACCTGCCTGATAGCCTACCTGGAGGCTCCGCCGTCACGTGCTGTGACCACCTGCCAGTCCAGAGACTCTTGCCCGCTCACCTGGGAGCGCTCATCTGCTACCTGCCTGTTAGCCTACCTAGAGGCTCCGCCGTCACGTGCTGTGACCACCTGCCAGTCCAGAGACTCTTGCCCGCTTACCTGGGAGCGCTCATCTGCTACCTGCCTGTTAGCCTACCTAGAGGCTCCGCCGTCACGTGCCGTGACCACCTGCCAGTCCAGAGACTCTTGCCCGCTTACCTGGGAGCACTCATTTGCCATCTGCCTGCTAGCCTACCTGGAGGCTCAGCCATCACAGGTTGTACCTGCCCGTTTACCCAGAGACTGTCCCGGTCACTTGCTGTGACCTCCTGCCCGTTTACCCAGAGTCTGTCCCGGTCACTTGCCGTGACCTCCTGCCCATTTACCCAGAGACTGTCCCGGTCACTTGCTGTGACCTTCTGCCCGTTTACCCAGAGACTGTCCCGGTCACTTGCCGTGACCTCCTGCCCGTTTACCCAGAGACTGTCCCGGTCACCTGCTGTGACTGCCTGCCTGTCTTCCCTGGTCGCCACCTGCTTCCTTACAAGGACCCCCCCCTTGTATAAGTTGCTCAGAGGTTCCGCCTCCCAGACCCGTTACAGTTTGCTCGGGCCATGGAACCCGGTGGCACCCAAGCTCCCTCGCTCTCGGACCTTTGTCATGAACTGTCCCGACAGAGGTCCCAACAGGAGTCCATCCTGGGTCACCTGCGGAATGTCAATACTCGCCTGGACACTTTGACTGCCCCACCAGCAACCACCGCTAGTGTCATGACTCGCAGCCCGGTTGCTCCGCTGCCCACCAATACCTTAGTATCCTGCTCTGGAATCCGGCTTTCTGCACCTCCTCGCTTTTGAGGCGACTCCGCTCAAGCTCGGGGCTTCATTAACCTGTGCACCCTGCACTTTGAACACCAGTCCCACCAGTTTAATTCCGACCAGGCCAAAGTGGCCTTCATCATGTCCCATCTCACGGGAGAGGCACTGGCTTGGCTAAATCCTCTATGGGAGAGAGGAGACCCTCTGGTGTCCGACCTGCCAGCCTTTCTCACGGCTTTCCGGAAGGTCTTCGACGAACCCGGACGGAGGACCTCATCCGCCTCATCTCTGCTACGCCTCCGTCAAGGGAGTCTCACCGTGGGCCAATATGCCATACGGTTCCGTACCCTTGCTTCGGAGCTGGCCTGGGATAACGACGCCCTGGTGTCCGTCTTCTGGGAGGGTCTGTCCGGCCGTATTAAAGATGAACTCGCCGGTCGGGACATTCCTACCACTCTCGACGACTTGATTACACTTGCCACCCGGATTGACATCCGGTTCCAGGAGCGCGCTAGGGAGGTCACCCGTGAGAGGAGGATTCCACGTCTAGTCCCTACCTTCCAGAGACCCGTCACTCCCTCTGTTACTCCCCAGGCACACTCACCTGAACCTATGCAGGTCGACCAGACCAAGATGGTCAAGACCCGTCAAGACTTACGTCGTACCGAGGGGAGCTGTTTCTACTGTGGCAGTAAGGAGCACCGGATCCATTCCTGCCCTGAGAGGTCGGAAAACGCCTGTGTCTAGGATCGCTCAGAGAGGTCGCCCTAGACAAAAGTAAACCCTCTCCCTCCCTGATGCTGTCTGTTTCTATCTCCTGCGGAGAGAACCGCTATTTTGAACTGGCTCAACTTGACTCTGGAGCTGCTGGAAATCTCATCTCTCAATCCCTGGTAGAAAAATACCACATTCCCACCAAACCTCTGGCCGTACCTTTATCTGTCGCCGCCGTGGATGGGGGTCTCTTACCACATCCCATCCAACTCATCACCGAATCTCTGACTCTACAGGTGGGAATGCTGCATTCTGAGAGCATCTCCTTTCATGTTCTGCCTGGACTCTCTCACGCACTATTGCTTGGCCTGCCTTGGCTCCAGAAACATGCACCCGTGCTTGACTGGCAGACCGGAGAAGTCCTTCGCTGGGGACAGGACTGCCATAAGACTTGTCTAGTTCCCGTTCGTCCTGCCCGTCCTTCTCCTACCCCAGCCAATCTGCCCGGTCTTCCGGTTCCCTATTGGTCTTATGCGGATGTCTTCAATAAAAAAGAGGCAGAGACTTTACCTCCTCATAGACCATACGACTGCCCAATCGACCTGATGCCCGGCTCTACTCCTCCCCGTGGGCGAATCTACCCTTTGTCCGCTGCTGAAACCCGGTCCATGTCTGAATATATTGAGGAGAACCTGGCCCGGGGATTTATCCGGAAATCTACCTCCCCGGCGGGAGCAGGCTTCTTCTTTGTCAAAAAGAAGGACGGCTCACTCCGTCCATGTATAGACTATAGAGGCCTAAACCAGATTACTGTGAAGAATAAATACCCCCTTCGGCTTATTCCTGAATTATTTGACCGTCTGAGGGGGGCTAGAATCTTCACCAAACTGGATCTCCGTGGGGCGTATAACCTGGTCCGTATCCGTCAGGGGGATGAGTGGAAGACGGCATTCAATACCCGGGACGGCCACTATGAGTACCTTGTGATGCCCTTCGGTCTCTGTAATGCTCCTGCCGTCTTTCAAGAGTTGGTCAATGACATCTTCCGTGATCTTCTCTACTCCTGCGTGGTGGTGTACCTGGACGATATCTTGGTCTTCTCTCCGGATCTTCCTACTCACCGGAGGGACGTTCGTCAGGTCCTGCTCAGGCTCAGGCAGAACCACCTCTACGCTAAATATGAGAAGTGCATCTTTGAGCAGACCTCTCTTCCATTTCTGGGCTACATAATCTCTCAGACAGGTCTACAAATGGATCCTGAGAAACTGTCTGCCATCCAGAAGTGGCCCCGACCAGAGGGGTTTAAGGCTATTCAGCGGCTCTTGGGCTTCGCCAACTATTACTGCCTGTTCATTCCGCACTTCTCTTCCCGGACCGCCCCTATCTCTGCTCTCACCCGTAAAGGTACGAACCCCAGAGAATGGCCGCCCGAAGCAGAGGAGGCATTTCTTTCCTTAAAACAGGCCTTCCTCTCCGCCTCGGTGCTGCATCGTCCAGACGGCAACAAACAATTCTTCCTAGAAGTTGACGCCTCCTCCTCCGGAGCTGGAGCGGTACTTACCCAAAAATCTTCTTCCGGAAGAAAGGTAACCTGCGGCTTTTTCTCCAAACTTTTCTCCTCTTCTGAGCGCAATTATTCTATAGGAGACCGAGAATTGTTGGCCATTAAGATGGCACTGGAGGAGTGGCGTTACCTGCTCGAGGGGGCTCTCCACCCGGTAATAATTTACACTGACCACAAGAACTTGGCATATCTCCAGAGCGCCCAGAGACTTAACCCGCGCCAAGCCCGGTGGTCTTTGTTTTTTGCCCGCTTTGATTTCATTCTTCATTTTCGTCCGGCTGACAAAAACATCAAAGCTGACGCCCTGTCCCGATCCTTTCTGGTGTCTGATCTTGAGGAGGAGCCTAAACACATCATCGATCCCGCCAGAGTAATGCAGGTAGCCCCCGTGGGCCTAAATCGTCTCCCTCCCGGTAAGACGTTCGTAACGGAGTCCGATCGGGTGAAGATCCTACACTGGGGTCACTCGTCAAAGCTAGCTGGGCACGCCGGTCAGAAAAAGACCCTCCAGCTTATTACCCGGCACTACTGGTGGCCTACCCTGCAGAAGGATGTAATTGACTTTGTTTCTGCCTGTGTGTCCTGCGCCCGCAACAAAGTTCCGAGACACCTGCCTGCCGGCCGCCTTCTTCCTCTGCCTGTGCCTGCTGCCCCGTGGCAACATATAGCTATGGACTTCATAACAGATCTCCCTGTCTCTGCCGGTTGTACGGTCATTTGGGTGGTCGCTGACCGCTTTTCCAAAATGGCTCATTTTATTCCCCTGCCAGGCCTCCCGTCTGCTCCCGAGCTAGCTAAAGACTTTATCCGCCACATCTTCCGTCTCCATGGTCTGCCTCTCCACATCGTGTCGGATCGTGGGGTTCAGTTCACCTCACGCTTCTGGAGAGCCACATGTAAACTGCTCGACGTCACCCTGGACTTCTCCTCCGCTTACCACCCACAGTCCAATGGTCAAGTGGAGCGGATCAATCAGAATTTGACCAGTTACCTCCGGCACTTCGTTAATGCCCACCATTCAGACTGGGTGGATCTCCTACCATGGGCCGAGTTCTCTTACAACAATCACGAGAGCGAATCTTCTTCTAAATCCCCGTTTTTTGTAGTCTTCGGTCAGCATCCTCGGATCCCTTTTCCTGTCTCCACCTCTGTGGACAACTCGGCCGCGGAATCTCTCGTTAGCAAATTTTCCTCCATTTGGGAGAGTACCCGATCCGCACTCCTTCAGTCGTCCGAGCGGATGAAGAGACACGCCGACAAAAAACGCCTGGATTCCCCACAATTTCGTCCCGGAGATAAAGTCTGGCTCTCATCCAAATATGTCCGGCTCAAGATTCCTTCCTATAAGTTAGGGCCTCGGTTCATCGGCCCACTGGAGGTTATCAAACAGATCAACCCGGTGGCCTATAAATTGAAACTCCCGGCCAACTTACGGATCCCTAACTCCTTCCATGTATCTCTTCTCAAACCCGTGCTACTTAACTCCTTTTCCAAGTCTACAGGTACGCCTCCTGCTCCGGTTTCTGCTGAAGACGAGTTTGAGGTAGAGAACATTCTGGCCACCAAAAGGGTAAGAGGAAAGACCTTTTTTCTAGTGGATTGGAAGGGGTTTGGTCCTGAGGAGAGAACGTGGGAACCCCGGGAGAACATCCATGCCCCTCTCATCCTTGCTAAATTTCTGTCTGGCCTAAAAAAGGGGGGGCCTAAAGGGGGGGGTACTGTAGCGTCGGCGTCCCTGCCTCCTGCTAGGCAGGGACGCTGTTCCCCTCACCTCTCTGCTCCGTGCCCGGCGGCTTCCTCCCGCTCTGCTTGCAGCGCCCGCTCTCCCCCGGTCACTGTGCTTAGGGCGCGCGCGCTCCCCCTCTCTTAAAGGGGCCGCGCGCGTCGCCCTAAGGAGTCCCCGGCCAATGGCCGGAGGATCCCTCCATATTTAAGGCACCTCCTCCAAAATGGAGGTGCCCGAGCAATGTTGTTGCACTGTTCACTACTCTGCTTCAGCCCTCAGGTCCCGTTGCCAGTTACCTGCCAGTTACCTGCCAGTTACCTGCCAGTCTCCTGCCAGTTTGCTGCCTGATTCCTGCCTGTCATCCGCTTCCCTGCTTGCTAGCCCGAGGTCCGACGGTCTGCCTTCCGACACCTGTCAGTCTGTCTATGGACCAGCTTGCCCGCTCACTTGGGAGCGCTCACCTGCTACCTGCCTGATAGCCTATCTGGAGGCTCCGCCATCACGTGCTGTGACCACCTGCCAGTCCAGAGACTCTTGCCCGCTCACCTGGGAGCGCTCATCTGCTACCTGCCTGTTAGCCTACCTAGAGGCTCCGCCGTCACGTGCTGTGACCACCTGCCAGTCCAGAGACTCTTGCCCGCTCACCTGGGAGCGCTCATCTGCTACCTGCCTGTTAGCCTACCTAGAGGCTCCGCCGTCACGTGCCGTGACCACCTGCCAGTCCAGAGACTCTTGCCCGCTCACCTGGGAGCGCTCATCTGCTACCTGCCTGTTAGCCTACCTAGAGGCTCCGCCGTCATGTGCCGTGACCACCTGCCAGTCCAGAGACTCTTGCCCGCTCACCTGGGAGCGCTCATCTGCTACCTGCCTGTTAGCCTACCTGGAGGCTCCGCCGTCACATGCTGTGACCACCTGCTTATCCAGAGACTCTAGCCTGCTCACCTGGGAGCACTCATCTGCCATCTGCCTGCTAGCCTACCTGGAGGCTCAGCCGTCACAGGTCGTACCTGCCCGTTTACCCAGAGACTGTCCCGGTCACTTGCTGTGACCTCCTGCCCGTTTACCCAGAGTCTGTCCCGGTCACTTGCCGTGACCTCCTGCCCGTTTACCCAGAGACTGTCCCGGTCACTTGCTGTGACCTCCTGCCCGTTTACCCAGAGACTGTCCCGGTCACTTGCCGTGACCTCCTGCCCGTTTACCCAGAGACTGTCCCGGTCACCTGCTGTGACTGCCTGCCTGTCTTCCCTGGTCGCCACCCGATTCCTTACAAGGAACGTCCACTTGTATAAGTTGCTCAGAGGTTCCGCCTCCCAGACCCGTTACAGCAGGTATATAAAGGCTCTGAGCCTATTGTGACACGCGAAGCAGTGTTCCATTGCCACATTCCATCTACTGCAGGCAGGATACCTGGCTGGCTGAACAGCATTGAGAAGCTCACAGAGACCGCTATAAGCAACACTTTAAAAGAATGCCACAGACCAATCAACCAAACTTTTTTGGGTTATTTTTTATAGTCTACAGGAATGAAATTAAAGAAGTTGCGGCAACTGGTTGCGGCCTACAGTGCCACCCTCGGATCCTGAAGAGTCCATTTGTGGAGATGGGCACCTGGAGTCCCGTTAAGAAGACATGTTGTCAAACTCTAGATCCCTTACATGCCTGCACTTTTCGGCTTGCTGCTGCTGACTGTCCAGCAGCAGACTGAAGGTGGCTGCTGCCGTGCGCAGGTATATAAAGGCTCAGAGCCTATTGTGACACGCGCAGCAGTGTTCCATTGCCACATTCCATCTACTGCAGGCAGGATACCTGGCCGGCTGAACAGCATTGAGAAGCTCACAGAGACCGCTATAAGCAACACTTTAAAAGAACGCCACAGACCAATCAACCAAACTTTTTGGGGTTATTTTTTATAGTCTGCAGGCATGAAATTAAAGAAGTTGCGGCAATTGGTTGCGGCATACGGTGTCACCCTCGGATCCTGAAAAGTTCATTTGTGGAGGTGGGCACCTGGACTCCCGTTAAGAAGACATGTTGTCAACCTCTAGATCCCTTACATGCCTGCACTTTTCGGCTTGCTGCTGCTGCTGGCTGTCCAGCAGCAGACTGAAGGTGGCTGCTGCCGTGCGCAGGTATATAAAGGCTCAGAGCCTATTGTGACACGCGCAGCAGTGTTCCATTGCCACATTCCATCTACTGCAGGCTGGATACGTGGCTGACTGAACAGCATTGAGAAGCTCACAGAGACCGCTATAAGCAACACTTTAAAAGAACGCCACAGACCAATCAACCAAACTTTTTTGGGTTATTTTTTATAGTCTGCAGGCATGAAATTAAAGAAGTTGCGGCAATTGGTTGCGGCCTACGGTGCCACCCTCGGATCCTGAAAAGTCCATTTGTGGAGATGGGCACCTGGACTCCCGTTAAGAAGACATGTTGTCAACCTCTAGATCCCTTACATGCCTGCACTTTTCGGCTTGCTGCTGCTGCTGGCTGTCCAGCCGCAGACTGAAGGTGGCTGCTGCCGTGCGCAGGTATATAAAGGCTCAGAGCCTATTGTGACACGCGCAGCAGTGTTCCATTGCCACATTCCATCTACTGCAGGCAGCATACCTGGCTGGCTGAACAGCATTGAGAAGCTCACAGAGACCGCTATAAGCAACACTTTAAAAGAACGCCACAGACCAATCAACCAAACTTTTTTGGGTTATTTTTTATAGTCTGCAGGCATGAAATTAAAGAAGTTGCGGCAATTGGTTGCGGCCTACGGTGCCACCCTCGGATCCTGAAAAGTCCATTTGTGGAGATGGGCACCTGGACTCCCGTTAAGAAGACATGTTGTCAACATCTAGATCCCTTACATGCCTGCACTTTTCGGCTTGCTGCTGCTGCTGGCTGTCCAGCAGCAGACTGAAGGTGGCTGCTGCCGTGCGCAGGTATATAAAGGCTCAGAGCCTATTGTGACACGCGCAGAAGTGTTCTATTGCCACATTCCATCTACTGCAGGCAGGATACCTGGCTGGCTGAACAGCATTGAGAAGCTCAAAGAGACCGCTATAAGCAACACTTGAAATGAACGCCACAGACCAATCAACCAAACTTTTTTGGGTTATTTTTATAGTCTGCAGGCATGAAATTAAAGAAGTTGCGGCAATTGGTTGTAGCCTACGGTGCCACCCTCGGATCCTGAAAAGTCCATTTGTGGAGATGGGCACCTGGACTCCCGTTAAGAAGACATGTTGTCAACCTCTAGATCCCTTACATGCCTGCACTTTTCGGCTTGCTGCTGCTGCTGGCTGTCCAACAGCAGACTGAAGGTGGCTGCTGCCGTGCGCAGGTATATAAAGGCTCAGAGCCTATTGTGACACGCGCAGCAGTGTTCCATTGCCACATTCCATCTACTGCAGGCAGGATACCTGGCTGGCTGAACAGCATTGAGAAGCTCACAGAGACCGCTATAAGCAACACTTTAAAAGAACGCCACAGACCAATCAACCAAACTTTTTTCGGTTATTTTTTATAGTCTGCAGGCATGAAATTAAAGAAGTTGCGGCAATTGGTTGCGGCCTACGGTGCCACCCTCGGATCCTGAAAAGTCCATTTGTGGAGATGGGCACCTGGACTCCCGTTAAGAAGACATGTTGTCAACCTCTAGATCCCTTACATGCCTGCACTTTTCGGCTTGCTGCTGCTGCTGGCTGTCCAGCCGCAGACTGAAGGTGGCTGCTGCCGTGCGCAGGTATTTAAAGGCTCAGAGCCTATTGTGACACGTGCAGCAGTGTTCCATTGCCACATTCCATCTACTGCAGGCAGGATACCTGGCTGGCTGAACAGCATTGAGAAGCTCACAGAGACCGCTATAAGCAACACTTTAAAAGAACGCCACAGACCAATCAACCAAACTTTTTTGGGTTATTTTTTATAGTCTGCAGGCATGAAATTAAAGAAGTTGCGGCAATTGGTTGCGGCCTACGGTGCCACCTACGGATCCTGAAAAGTCCATTTGTGGAGATGGGCACCTGGACTCCCGTTAAGAAGACATGTTTTCAACCTCTAGATCCCTTACATGCCTGCACTTTTCAGCTTGCTGCTGCTGCTGCTGGCTGTCCAGCAGCAGACTGAAGGTGGCTGCTGCCGTGCGCAGGTATATAAAGGCTCAGAGCCTATTGTGACACGCACAGCAGTGTTCCATTGCCACATTCCATCTACTGCAGGCAGGATACCTGGCTGGCTGAACAGCATTGAGAAGCTCACAGAGACCGCTATAAGCAACACTTTAAAAGAACGCCACAGACCAATCAACCAAACTTTTTTGGGTTATTTTTTATAGTCTGCAGGCATGAAATTAAAGAAGTTGCGGCAATTGGTTGTGGTCTAAAGTGCCACCTTTGGATCCTGAAAAGTCCATTTGTGGAGATGGGCACCTGGACTCCCATTAAGAAGACATGTTGTCAACCTCTAGATCCCTTACATGCCTGCACTTTTCGGCTTGCTGCTGCTGGATGTCCAGCAGCAGACTGAAGGTGGCTGCTGCCGTGCGCAGGTATATAAAGGCTCAGAGCCTATTGTGACACGCGCAGCAGTGTTCCATTGCCACATTCCATCTACTGCAGGCAGGATATCTGGCTGGCTGAACAGCATTGAGAAGCTCACGGAGACCGCTATAAGCAACACTTTAAAAGAACGCCACAGACCAATCAACCAAACTTTTTTGGGTTATTTTTTATAGTCTGCAGGCATGAAATTAAAGAAGCTGCGGCAATTGGTTGCGGCCTACGGTGCCACCCTCGGATCCTGAAAAGTCCATTTGTGGAGATGGGCACCTGGACTCCCGTTAAGAAGACATGTTGTCAACCTCTAGATCCCTTACATGCCTGGACTTTTCGTCTTGCTGCTGCTGCTGCTGGCTGTCCAGCAGCAGACTGAAGGTGGCTGCTGCCGTGCGCAGGTATATAAAGGCTCAGAGCCTATTGTGACACGCGCAGCAGTGTTCCATTGCCACATTCCATCTACTGCAGGCAGGATACCTGGCTGGCTGAACAGCATTGAGAAGCTCACAGAGACCGCTATAAGCAACACTTTAAAAGAACGCCACAGACCAATCAACCAAACTTTTTTGGGTTATTTTTTATAGTCTGCAGGCATGAAATTAAAGAAGTTGTGGCTATTGGTTGCGGCCAACGGTGCCACCCTCGGATCCTGAAAAGTTCATTTGTGGAGATGGGCACCTGGTCTCCCGTTAAGTAGACATGTTGTCAACCTCTAGATCCCTTACATGATTGCACTTTTCGGCTTGCTGCTGCTGCTGCTGGCTGTCCTGCAGCAGACTGAAGGTGGCTGCTGCCGTGCGCAGGTATATAAAGGCTCAGAGCCTATTGTGACACGCGCAGCAGTGTTCCATTGCCACATTCCATCTACTGCAGGCAGGATACCTGGCTGGCTGAACAGCATTGAGAAGCTCACAGAGACCGCTATAAGCAACAATTTAAAAGAACGCCACAGACCAATCAACCAAACTTTTTTGGGTTATTTTTTATAGTCTGCAGGCATGAAATTAAAGAAGTTGCGGCAATTGGTTGTGGTCTACAGTGCCACCCTCGGATCCTGAAAAGTCCATTTGTGAAGATGGGCTCCTGGACTCCCGTTAAGAAGACATGCTGTAAACATCTAGATCCCTTACATGATTGCACTTTTCGGCTTGCTGCTGCTGCTGCTGGCTGTCCAGCAGCAAACTGAAGGTAGCTGCTGCCGTGCGCAGGTATATAAAGGCTCAGAGCCTATTGTGACACGCGCAGCAGTGTTCTATTGCCACATTCCATCTACTGCAGGCAGGATATCTGGCTGGCTGAACAGCATTGAGAAGCTCACAGAGACCGCTATAAGCAACACTTTAAAAGAACGGCACAGACCAATCAACCAAACTTTTTTGGGTTATTTTTTATAGCCTGCAGGCATGAAATTAAAGAAGTTGCGGCAATTGGTTGCGGCCTACGGTGCCACCCTCGGATCCTGAAAAGTCCATTTGTGGAGATGGGCACCTGGACTCCCGTTAAGAAGACATGCTGTCAACCTCTAGATCCCTTACATGATTGCACTTTTCGGCTTGCTGCTGCTGCTGCTGGCTGTCCAGCAGCAGACTGAAGGTGGCTGCTGCCGTGCGCAGGTATATAAAGGCTCAGAGCCTATTGTGACACACGCAGCAGTGTTCCATTGCCACATTCCATCTACTGCAGGCAGGATACCTGGCTGGCTGAACAGCATTGAGAAGCTCACAGAGACCGCTATAAGCAACACTTTAAAAGAACGCCACAGACCAATCAACCAAACTTTTGTGGGTTATTTTTTATAGTCTGCAGGCATGAAATTAAAGAAGTTGCGGCAATTGGTTGCGGCCTACGGTGCCACCCTCGGATCCTGAAAAGTCCATTTGTGGAGATGGGCACCTGGATTCCCGTTAAGAAGACATGTTGTCAACCTCTAGATCCCTTACATGATTGCACTTTTCGGCTTGCTGCTGCTGGCTGTTCAGCAGCAGACTGAAGGTGGCTGCTGCCGTGTCCAGGTATATAAAGGCTCAGAGCCTATTGTGACATGCGCAGCAATGTTCCATTGCCACATTCCATGTACTGCAGGCAGGATACCTGGCTGGCTGAACAGCATTGAGAAGCTCACAGAGACCGCTATAAGCAACACTTTAAAAGAACGCCACAGACCAATCAACCAAACTTTTTTGGGTTATTTTTTATAGTCTGCAGGCATGAAATTAAAGAAGTTGCGGCAATTGGTTGTGGTCTAAAGTGCCACCTTCGGATCCTGAAAAGTCCATTTGTGGAGATGGGCACCTGGACTCCCGTTAAGAAGACATGCTGTCAACCTCTAGATCCCTTACATGATTGCACTTTTCGGCTTGTGCTGCTGCTGGCTGTCCAGCAGCAAACTGAAGGTGGCTGCTGCCGTGCGCAGGTATATAAAGGCTCAGAGCCTATTGTGACACGCGCAGCAGTGTTCTATTGCCACATTCCATCTACTGCAGGCAGGATACCTGGCTAGCTGAACAGCATTGCGAAGCTCACAGAGAAAGCTATAAGCAACACTTTAAAAGAACGCCACAGACCAATCAACCAAACTTTTTTGGGTTATTTTTTATAGTCTGCAGGCATGAAATTAAAGAAGTTGCGGCAATTGGTTGCGGCCTACTGTGCCACCCTCGGATCCTGAAAAGTCCATTTGTGGAGATGGGCACCTGGACTCCCGTTAAGAAGACATGTTGTCAACCTCTAGATCCCTTACATGCCTGCAATTTTCGGCTTGCTGCTGCTGCTGGCTGTCCAGCAGCAGACTGAAGGTGGCTGCTGTCGTGCGCAGGTATATAAAGGCTCAGAGCCTAATGTGACACGAGCAGCAGTGTTCCATTGCCACATTCCATCTACTGCAGGCAGGATACCTGGCTGGCTGAACAGCATTGAGAAGCTCACAGAGACCGCTATAAGCAACACTTTAAAAGAACGCCACAGACCAATCAACCAAACTTTTTTGGGTTATTTTTTATAGTCTGCAGGCATGAAATTAAAGAAGTTGCGGCAATTGGTTGCGGCCTACGGTGCCACCCTCGGATCCTGAAAATTCCATTTGTGGAGATGGGCACCTGGACTCCCGTTAAGAAGACATGTTTTCAACCTCTATATCCCTTACATGCCTGCACTTTTCGGCTTGCTGCTGCTGCTGCTGGCTGTCCAGCAGCAGACTGAAGGTGGCTGCTGCCGTGCGCAGGTATATAAAGGCTCAGAGCCTATTGTGACACGCGCAGCAGTGTTCCATTGCCACATTCCATCTACTGCAGGCAGGATACCTGGCTGGCTGAACAGCATTGAGAAGCTGACAGAGACCGCTATAAGCAACACTTTAAAAGAACGCCACAGACCAATCAACCAAACTTTTTTGGGTTATTTTTTATAGTCTGCAGGCATGAAATTAAAGAAGTTGCGGCAACTGGTTGCGGCCTACGGTGCCACCCTCGGATCCTGAAAAGTCCATTTGTGGAGATGGGCACCTGGATTCCCGTTAAGAAGACATGTTGTCAACCTCTAGATCCCTTACATGCCTGCACTTTTCGGCTTGCTGCTGCTGTTGCTGGCTGTCCAGCAGCAGACTGAAGGTGGCTGCTGCCGTGCTCAGGTATCTAAAGGCTCAGAGCCTATTGTGACACGCGCAGCAGTGTTCCATTGCCACATTCCATCTACTGCAGGCAGGATACCTGGCTGGCTGAACAGCATTGAGAAGCTCACAGAGACCGCTATAAGCAACACTTTAAAAGAACGCCACAGACCAATCAACCAAACTTTTTTGGGTTATTTTTTATAGTCTGCAGGCATGAAATTAAAGAAGTTGCGGCAATTGGTTGCGGCCTACGGTGCCACCCTCGGATCCTGAAAAGTCCATTTGTGGAGATGGGCACCTGGACTCCCGTTAAGAAGACATGTTGTCAACATCTAGATCCCTTATATGCCTGCACTTTTCGGCTTGCTGCTGCTGCTGGCTGTCCAGCAGCAGACTGAAGGTGGTTGCTGCCGTGCGCAGGTATATAAAGGCTCAGAGCCTATTGTGACACGTGCAGCAGTGTTCTATTGCCACATTCCATCTACTGCAGGCAGGATACCTGGCTGGCTGAACAGCATTGAGAAGCTCACAGAGACCGCTATAAGCAACACTTTAAAAGAACGCCACAGACCAATCAACCAAACTTTTTTCGGTTATTTTTTATAGTCTGCAGGCATGAAATTAAAGAAGTTGCGGCAATTGGTTGCGGCCTACGGTGCCACCCTCGGATCCTGAAAAGTCCATTTGTGGAGATGGGCACCTGGACTCCCGTTAAGAAGACATGTTGTCAACCTCTAGATCCCTTACATGCCTGCACTTTTCGGCTTGCTGCTGCTGCTGGCTGTCCAGCCGCAGACTGAAGGTGGCTGCTGCCGTGCGCAGGTATTTAAAGGCTCAGAGCCTATTGTGACACGTGCAGCAGTGTTCCATTGCCACATTCCATCTACTGCAGGCAGGATACCTGGCTGGCTGAACAGCATTGAGAAGCTCACAGAGACCGCTATAAGCAACACTTTAAAAGAACGCCACAGACCAATCAACCAAACTTTTTTGGGTTATTTTTTATAGTCTGCAGGCATGAAATTAAAGAAGTTGCGGCAATTGGTTGCGGCCTACGGTGCCACCTACGGATCCTGAAAAGTCCATTTGTGGAGATGGGCACCTGGACTCCCGTTAAGAAGACATGTTTTCAACCTCTAGATCCCTTACATGCCTGCACTTTTCAGCTTGCTGCTGCTGCTGCTGGCTGTCCAGCAGCAGACTGAAGGTGGCTGCTGCCGTGCGCAGGTATATAAAGGCTCAGAGCCTATTGTGACACGCACAGCAGTGTTCCATTGCCACATTCCATCTACTGCAGGCAGGATACCTGGCTGGCTGAACAGCATTGAGAAGCTCACAGAGACCGCTATAAGCAACACTTTAAAAGAACGCCACAGACCAATCAACCAAACTTTTTTGGGTTATTTTTTATAGTCTGCAGGCATGAAATTAAAGAAGTTGCGGCAATTGGTTGTGGTCTAAAGTGCCACCTTTGGATCCTGAAAAGTCCATTTGTGGAGATGGGCACCTGGACTCCCATTAAGAAGACATGTTGTCAACCTCTAGATCCCTTACATGCCTGCACTTTTCGGCTTGCTGCTGCTGGATGTCCAGCAGCAGACTGAAGGTGGCTGCTGCCGTGCGCAGGTATATAAAGGCTCAGAGCCTATTGTGACACGCGCAGCAGTGTTCCATTGCCACATTCCATCTACTGCAGGCAGGATATCTGGCTGGCTGAACAGCATTGAGAAGCTCACGGAGACCGCTATAAGCAACACTTTAAAAGAACGCCACAGACCAATCAACCAAACTTTTTTGGGTTATTTTTTATAGTCTGCAGGCATGAAATTAAAGAAGCTGCGGCAATTGGTTGCGGCCTACGGTGCCACCCTCGGATCCTGAAAAGTCCATTTGTGGAGATGGGCACCTGGACTCCCGTTAAGAAGACATGTTGTCAACCTCTAGATCCCTTACATGCCTGGACTTTTCGTCTTGCTGCTGCTGCTGCTGGCTGTCCAGCAGCAGACTGAAGGTGGCTGCTGCCGTGCGCAGGTATATAAAGGCTCAGAGCCTATTGTGACACGCGCAGCAGTGTTCCATTGCCACATTCCATCTACTGCAGGCAGGATACCTGGCTGGCTGAACAGCATTGAGAAGCTCACAGAGACCGCTATAAGCAACACTTTAAAAGAACGCCACAGACCAATCAACCAAACTTTTTTGGGTTATTTTTTATAGTCTGCAGGCATGAAATTAAAGAAGTTGTGGCTATTGGTTGCGGCCAACGGTGCCACCCTCGGATCCTGAAAAGTTCATTTGTGGAGATGGGCACCTGGTCTCCCGTTAAGTAGACATGTTGTCAACCTCTAGATCCCTTACATGATTGCACTTTTCGGCTTGCTGCTGCTGCTGCTGGCTGTCCTGCAGCAGACTGAAGGTGGCTGCTGCCGTGCGCAGGTATATAAAGGCTCAGAGCCTATTGTGACACGCGCAGCAGTGTTCCATTGCCACATTCCATCTACTGCAGGCAGGATACCTGGCTGGCTGAACAGCATTGAGAAGCTCACAGAGACCGCTATAAGCAACAATTTAAAAGAACGCCACAGACCAATCAACCAAACTTTTTTGGGTTATTTTTTATAGTCTGCAGGCATGAAATTAAAGAAGTTGCGGCAATTGGTTGTGGTCTACAGTGCCACCCTCGGATCCTGAAAAGTCCATTTGTGAAGATGGGCTCCTGGACTCCCGTTAAGAAGACATGCTGTAAACATCTAGATCCCTTACATGATTGCACTTTTCGGCTTGCTGCTGCTGCTGCTGGCTGTCCAGCAGCAAACTGAAGGTAGCTGCTGCCGTGCGCAGGTATATAAAGGCTCAGAGCCTATTGTGACACGCGCAGCAGTGTTCTATTGCCACATTCCATCTACTGCAGGCAGGATATCTGGCTGGCTGAACAGCATTGAGAAGCTCACAGAGACCGCTATAAGCAACACTTTAAAAGAACGGCACAGACCAATCAACCAAACTTTTTTGGGTTATTTTTTATAGCCTGCAGGCATGAAATTAAAGAAGTTGCGGCAATTGGTTGCGGCCTACGGTGCCACCCTCGGATCCTGAAAAGTCCATTTGTGGAGATGGGCACCTGGACTCCCGTTAAGAAGACATGCTGTCAACCTCTAGATCCCTTACATGATTGCACTTTTCGGCTTGCTGCTGCTGCTGCTGGCTGTCCAGCAGCAGACTGAAGGTGGCTGCTGCCGTGCGCAGGTATATAAAGGCTCAGAGCCTATTGTGACACACGCAGCAGTGTTCCATTGCCACATTCCATCTACTGCAGGCAGGATACCTGGCTGGCTGAACAGCATTGAGAAGCTCACAGAGACCGCTATAAGCAACACTTTAAAAGAACGCCACAGACCAATCAACCAAACTTTTGTGGGTTATTTTTTATAGTCTGCAGGCATGAAATTAAAGAAGTTGCGGCAATTGGTTGCGGCCTACGGTGCCACCCTCGGATCCTGAAAAGTCCATTTGTGGAGATGGGCACCTGGATTCCCGTTAAGAAGACATGTTGTCAACCTCTAGATCCCTTACATGATTGCACTTTTCGGCTTGCTGCTGCTGGCTGTTCAGCAGCAGACTGAAGGTGGCTGCTGCCGTGTCCAGGTATATAAAGGCTCAGAGCCTATTGTGACATGCGCAGCAATGTTCCATTGCCACATTCCATGTACTGCAGGCAGGATACCTGGCTGGCTGAACAGCATTGAGAAGCTCACAGAGACCGCTATAAGCAACACTTTAAAAGAACGCCACAGACCAATCAACCAAACTTTTTTGGGTTATTTTTTATAGTCTGCAGGCATGAAATTAAAGAAGTTGCGGCAATTGGTTGTGGTCTAAAGTGCCACCTTCGGATCCTGAAAAGTCCATTTGTGGAGATGGGCACCTGGACTCCCGTTAAGAAGACATGCTGTCAACCTCTAGATCCCTTACATGATTGCACTTTTCGGCTTGTGCTGCTGCTGGCTGTCCAGCAGCAAACTGAAGGTGGCTGCTGCCGTGCGCAGGTATATAAAGGCTCAGAGCCTATTGTGACACGCGCAGCAGTGTTCTATTGCCACATTCCATCTACTGCAGGCAGGATACCTGGCTAGCTGAACAGCATTGCGAAGCTCACAGAGAAAGCTATAAGCAACACTTTAAAAGAACGCCACAGACCAATCAACCAAACTTTTTTGGGTTATTTTTTATAGTCTGCAGGCATGAAATTAAAGAAGTTGCGGCAATTGGTTGCGGCCTACTGTGCCACCCTCGGATCCTGAAAAGTCCATTTGTGGAGATGGGCACCTGGACTCCCGTTAAGAAGACATGTTGTCAACCTCTAGATCCCTTACATGCCTGCAATTTTCGGCTTGCTGCTGCTGCTGGCTGTCCAGCAGCAGACTGAAGGTGGCTGCTGTCGTGCGCAGGTATATAAAGGCTCAGAGCCTAATGTGACACGAGCAGCAGTGTTCCATTGCCACATTCCATCTACTGCAGGCAGGATACCTGGCTGGCTGAACAGCATTGAGAAGCTCACAGAGACCGCTATAAGCAACACTTTAAAAGAACGCCACAGACCAATCAACCAAACTTTTTTGGGTTATTTTTTATAGTCTGCAGGCATGAAATTAAAGAAGTTGCGGCAATTGGTTGCGGCCTACGGTGCCACCCTCGGATCCTGAAAATTCCATTTGTGGAGATGGGCACCTGGACTCCCGTTAAGAAGACATGTTTTCAACCTCTATATCCCTTACATGCCTGCACTTTTCGGCTTGCTGCTGCTGCTGCTGGCTGTCCAGCAGCAGACTGAAGGTGGCTGCTGCCGTGCGCAGGTATATAAAGGCTCAGTGCCTATTGTGACACGCGCAGCAGTGTTCCATTGCCACATTCCATCTACTGCAGGCAGGATACCTGGCTGGCTGAACAGCATTGAGAAGCTGACAGAGACCGCTATAAGCAACACTTTAAAAGAACGCCACAGACCAATCAACCAAACTTTTTTGGGTTATTTTTTATAGTCTGCAGGCATGAAATTAAAGAAGTTGCGGCAACTGGTTGCGGCCTACGGTGCCACCCTCGGATCCTGAAAAGTCCATTTGTGGAGATGGGCACCTGGATTCCCGTTAAGAAGACATGTTGTCAACCTCTAGATCCCTTACATGCCTGCACTTTTCGGCTTGCTGCTGCTGTTGCTGGCTGTCCAGCAGCAGACTGAAGGTGGCTGCTGCCGTGCTCAGGTATCTAAAGGCTCAGAGCCTATTGTGACACGCGCAGCAGTGTTCCATTGCCACATTCCATCTACTGCAGGCAGGATACCTGGCTGGCTGAACAGCATTGAGAAGCTCACAGAGACCGCTATAAGCAACACTTTAAAAGAACGCCACAGACCAATCAACCAAACTTTTTTGGGTTATTTTTTATAGTCTGCAGGCATGAAATTAAAGAAGTTGCGGCAATTGGTTGCGGCCTACGGTGCCACCCTCGGATCCTGAAAAGTCCATTTGTGGAGATGGGCACCTGGACTCCCGTTAAGAAGACATGTTGTCAACATCTAGATCCCTTATATGCCTGCACTTTTCGGCTTGCTGCTGCTGCTGGCTGTCCAGCAGCAGACTGAAGGTGGTTGCTGCCGTGCGCAGGTATATAAAGGCTCAGAGCCTATTGTGACACGTGCAGCAGTGTTCTATTGCCACATTCCATCTACTGCAGGCAGGATACCTGGCTGGCTGAACAGCATTGAGAAGCTCACAGAGACCGCTATAAGCAACACTTTAAATGAACGCCACAGACCAATCAACCAAACTTTTTTGGGTTATTTTTATAGTCTGCAGGCATGAAATTAAAGAAGTTGCGGCAATTGGTTGTAGCCTACGGTGCCACCATCGGATCCTGAAAAGTCCATTTGTGGAGATGGGCACCTGGACTCCTGTTAAGAAGACATGTTGTCAACCTCTAGATCCCTTACATGCCTGCACTTTTCGGCTTGCTGCTGCTGCTGGCTGTCCAGCAGCAGACTGAAGGTGGCTGCTGCCGTGCGCAGGTATATAACGGCTCAGAGCCTATTGTGACACGCGCAGCAGTGTTCCATTGCCACATTCCATCTACTGCAGGCAGGATACCTGGCTGGCTGAACAGCATTGAGAAGCTCACAGAGACCGCTATAAGCAACACTTTAAAAGAACGCCACAGACCAATCAACCAAACTATTTGGGTTATTTTTTATAGTCTGCAGGCATGAAATTAAAGAAGTTGCGGCAATTGGTTGCGGCCTACGGTGCCACCCTCGGATCCTGAAAAGTCCATTTGTGGAGATGGGCACCTGGACTTCAGTTAAGAAGACATGTTGTCAACCTCTAGATCCCTTACATGCCTGCACTTTTCGGCTTGCTGCTGCTGCTGGCTGTCCAGCCGCAGACTGAAGGTGGCTGCTGCCGTGCGCAGGTATATAAAGGCTCAGAGCCTATTGTGACACGCGCAGCGGTGTTCCATTGCCACATTCCATCTACTGCAGGCAGGATACCTGGCTGGCTGAACAGCATTGAGAAGCTCACAGAGACCGCTATAAGCAACACTTTAAAAGAACGCCACAGACCAATCAACCAAACTTTTTTGGGTTATTTTTTATAGTCTGCAGGCATGAAATTAAAGAAGTTGCGTCAATTGGTTGCGGCCTACGGTGCCACCCACGGATCCTGAAAAGTCCATTTGTGGAGATGGGCACCTGGACTCCCGTTAAGAAGACATGTTTTCAACCTCTAGATCCCTTACATGCCTGCACTTTTCAGCTTGCTGCTGCTGCTGCTGGCTGTCCAGCAGCAGACTGAAGGTGGCTGCTGCCGTGCGCAGGTATATAAAGGCTCAGAGCCTATTGTGACACGCACAGCAGTGTTCCATTGCCACATTCCATGTACTGCAGGCAGGATACCTGGCTGGCTGAACAGCATTGAGAAGCTCACAGAGACCGCTATAAGCAACACTTTAAAAGAACGCCACAGACCAATCAACCAAACTTTTTTGGGTTATTTTTTATAGTCTGCAGGCATGAAATTAAAGAAGTTGCGGCAATTGGTTGTGGTCTAAAGTGCCACCTTTGGATCCTGAAAAGTCCATTTGTGGAGATGGGCACCTGGACTCCCGTTAAGAAGACATGTTGTCAACCTCTAGATCCCTTACATGCCTGCACTTTTCGGCTTGCTGCTGCTGCTGGCTGTCCAGCAGCAGACTGAAGGTGGCTGCTGACGTGCGCAGGTATATAAAGGCTCAGAGCCTATTGTGACACGCGCAGAAGTGTTCCATTGCCACATTCCATCTACTGCAGGCAGGATACCTGGCTGGCTGAACAGCATTGAGAAGCTCACAGAGACCGCTATAAGCAACACTTTAATTGAACGCCACAGACCAATCAACCAAACTTTTTTGGGTTATTTTTTATAGTCTGCAGGCATGAAATTAAAGAAGTTGCGGCAATTGGTTGCGGCCTACGGTGCCACCCTCGGATCCTGAAAAGTCCTTTTGTGGAGATGGGCACCTGGACTCCCGTTAAGATGACATGTTGTCAACCTCTAGATCCCTTACATGCCTGCACTTTTCGGCTTGCTGCTGCTGCTTCCAGACTGAAGGTGGCTGCTGCCGTGCGCAGGTATATAAAGGCTCAGAGCCTATTGTGACACGCGCAGCAGTGTTCCATTGCCACATTCCATCTACTGCAGGCAGGATACCTGGCTGGCTGAACAGCATTGAGAAGTTCACAGAGACCGCTATAAGCAACACTTTAAAAGAACGCCACAGACCAATCAACCAAACTTTTTTGGGTTATTTTTTATAGTCTGCAGGCATGAAATTAAAGAAGTTGTGGCTATTGGTTGCGGCCAACGGTGCCACCCTCGGATCCTGAAAAGTTAATTTGTGGAGATGGGCTCCTGGACTCCCGTTAATAAGACATGCTGTAAACATCTAGATCCCTTACATGATTGCACTTTTCGGCTTGCTGCTGCTGCTGCTGGCTGTCCAGCAGCAAACTGAAGGTGGCTGCTGCCGTGCGCAGGTATATAAAGCCTCAGAGCCTATTGTGACACGCGCAGCAGTGTTCTATTGCCACATTCCATCTACTGCAGGCAGGATATCTGGCTGGCTGAACAGCATTGAGAAGCTCACAGAGACCGCTATAAGCAACACTTTAAAAGAACGCCACAGACCAATCAACCAAACTTTTTTGGGTTATTTTTTATAGCCTGCAGGCATGAAATTAAAGAAGTTGCGGCAATTGGTTGCGGCCTACGGTGCCACCCTCGGATCCTGAAAAGTCCATTTGTGGAGATGGGCACCTGGACTCCCGTTAAGAAGACATGTTGTCAACCTCTAGATCCCTTACATGCCTGCACTTTTCGGCTTGCTGCTGCTGCTGCTGGCTGTCCAGCAGCAGACTGAAGGAGGCTGCTGCTGTGCGCAGGTATATAAAGGCTCAGAGCCTATTGTGACACGCGCAGCAGTGTTCCATTGCCACATTCCTTCTACTGCAGGCAGGATACCTGGCTGGCTGAACAGCATTGAGAAGCTCACAGAGACCGCTATAAGCAACACTTTAAAAGAACGCCACAGACCAATCAACCAAACTTTTTTGGGTTATTTTTTATAGTCTGCAGGCATGAAATTAAAGAAGTTGCGGCAATTGGTTGTGGCCTACGGTGCCACCCTCGGATCCTGAAAAGTCCATTTGTGGAGATGGGCACCTGGACTCCCGTTAAGAAGACTTGTTGTCAACCTCTAGATCCCTTACATGCCTGCACTTTTCGGCTTGCTGCTGCTGCTGGCTGTCCAGCAGCAGACTGAAGGTGGCTGCTGCCGTGCGCAGGTATATAAAGGCTCAGAGCCTATTGTGACACGCGCAGCAGTGTTCCATTGCCATATTCCATCTACTGCAGGCAGGATACCTGGCTGGCTGAACAGCATTGAGAAGCTCACAGAGACTGCTATAAGCAACACTTTAAAAGAACGCCACAGACCAATCAACCAAACTTTTTGGGGTTATTTTTTATAGTCTGCAGGCATGAAATTAAAGAAGTTGCGGCAATTGGTTGCGGCCTACGGTGCCACCCTCGGATCCTGAAAAGTCCATTTGTGGAGATGGGCACCTGGACTCCCGTTAAGAAGACATGTTGTCAACCTCTAGATCACTTACATGCCTGCACTTTTCGGCTTGCTGCTGCTGCTGCTGGCTGTCCAGCAGCAGACTGAATGTGGCTGCTGCCGTGCGTAGGTATATAAAGGCTCAGAGCCTATTGTGACACGCGCAGCAGTGTTCCACTGCCACATTCCATCTACTGCAGGCAGGATACCTGGCTGGCTGAAGAGCATTGAGAAGCTCACAGAGACCGCTATAAGCAACACTTTAAAAGAACGCCACAGACCAATCAACCAAACTTTTTTTGGGTTATTTTGTATTGTCTGCAGGCATGAAATTAAAGAAGTTGCGGCAATTGGTTGCGGCCTAAGGTGCCACCCTCAGATACTGAAAAGTCCATTTGTGGAGATGGGCACCTGGACTCCCGTTAAGAAGACATGTTGTCAACCTCTAGATCACTAACATGCCTGCACTTTTCGGCTTGCTGCTGCTGCTGCTGGCTGTCCAGCAGCAGACTGAAGGTGGCTGCTGACGTGCGCAGGTATATAAAGGCTCAGAGCCTATTGTGACACGCGCAGCAGTGTTCCATTGCCACATTCCATCTGCTGAAGGCAGGATACCTGGCTGGCTGAACAGCATTGAGAAGCTCACAGAGACCGCTATAAGCAACACTTTAAAAGAACGCCACAGACTAATCAACCAAACTTTTTTGGGTTATTTTTTATAGTCTGCGGGCATGAAATTAAAGAAGTTGCGGCAATTGGTTGCGGCCTACGGTGCCACCCTCGGATCCTGAAAAGTCCATTTGTGGAGATGGGCACGTGGACTCCGGTTAAGAAGACATGTTGTCAACCTCTAGATCCCGTACATGCCTGCACTTTTCGGCTCGCTGCTGCTGCTGCTGGCTGTCCAGCAGCAGACTGAAGGTGGCTGCTGCCGTGCGCAGGTATTTAAAGGCTCAGAGCCTATTGTGACACGCGCAGCAGTGTTCCATTGCCACATTCCATCTACTGCAGGCAGGATACCTGGCTGGCTGAACAGCATTGAGAAGGTCACAGAGAGCGCTATAAGCAACACTTTAAAAGAACGCCACAGACCAATCAACCAAACTTTTTTGGGTTATTTTTTATAGTCTGCAGGCATGAAATTAAAGAAGTTGCGGCAATTGGTTGCGGCCTACGGTGCCACCCTCGGATCCTGAAAAGTCCTTTTGTGGAGATGGGCACCTGGACTCCCGTTAAGAAGACATGTTGTCAACCTCTAGATCCCTTACATGCCTGCACTTTTCGGCTTGCTGCTGCTGCTTCCAGACTGAAGGTGGCTGCTGCCGTGCGCAGGTATATAAAGGCTCAGAGCCTATTGTGACACGCGCAGCAGTGTTCCATTGCCACATTCCATCTACTGCAGGCAGGATACCTGGCTGGCTGAACAGCATTGAGAAGCTCACAGAGACCGCTATAAGCAACACTTTAAAAGAACGCCACAGACCAATCAACCAAACTTTTTTGGGTTATTTTTTATAGTCTGCAGGCATGAAATTAAAGAAGTTGTGGCTATTGGTTGCGGCCAACGGTGCCACCCTCGGATCCTGAAAAGTTCATTTGTGGAGATGGGCACCTGGTCTCCCGTTAAGTAGACATGTTGTCAACCTCTAGATCCCTTACATGATTGCACTTTTCGGCTTGCTGCTGCTGGCTGTCCTGCAGCAGACTGAAGGTGGCTGCTGCCGTGCGCAGGTATATAAAGGCTCAGAGCCTATTGTGACACGCCCAGCAGTGTTCCATTGCCACATTCCATCTACTGCAGGCAGGATACCTGGCTGGCTGAACAGCATTAAGAAGCTCACAGAGACCGCTATAAGCAACACTTTAAAAGAACGCCACAGACCAATCAACCAAACTTTTTTGGGTTATTTTTTATAGTCTGCAGGCATGAAATTAAAGAAGTTGCGGCAATTGGTTGTGGTCTACAGTGCCACCCTCGGATCCTGAAAAGTCCATTTGTGGAGATGGGCTCCTGGACTCCCGTTAATAAGACATGCTGTAAACATCTAGATCCCTTACATGATTGCACTTTTCGGCTTGCTGCTGCTGCTGCTGGCTGTCCAGCAGCAGACTGAAGGTGGCTGCTGCCGTGCGCAGGTATATAAAGGCTCAGAGCCTATTTTGACACGCGCAGCAGTGTTCCATTGCCACATTCCATCTACTGCAGGCTGGATACGTGGCTGGCTGAACAGCATTGAGAAGCTCACAGAGACCGCTATAAGCAACACTTTAAAAGAACGCCACAGACCAATCAACCAAACTTTTTTGGGTTATTTTTTATAGTCTGCAGGCATGAAATTAAAGAAGTTGCGGCAAATGGTTGCGGCCTACGGTGCCACCCTCGGATCCTGAAAAGTCCATTTGTGGAGATGGGCACCTGGACTCCCGTTAAGAAGACATGTTGTCAACCTCTAGATCCCTTACATGCCTGCACTTTTCGGCTTGCTGCTGCTGGCTGTCCAGCAGCAGACTGAAGGAGGCTGCTGCTGTGCGCAGGTATATAAAGGCTCAGAGCCTATTGTGACACGCGCAGCAGTGTTCCATTGCCACATTCCATCTACTGCAGGCAGGATACCTGGCTGGCTGAACAGCATTGAGAAGCTCACAGAGACCGCTATAAGCAACACTTTAAAAGAACGCCGCAGACCAATCAACCAAACTTTTTTGGGTTATTTTTTATAGTCTGCAGGCATGAAATTAAAGAAGTTGCGGCAATTGGTTGCGGCCTACGGTGCCACCCTCGGATCCTGAAAAGTCCATTTGTGGAGATGGGCACCTGGACTCCCGTTAAGAAGACTTGTTGTCAACCTCTAGATCCCTTACATGCCTGCACTTTTCGGCTTGCTGCTGCTGCTGGCTGTCCAGCAGCAGACTGAAGGTGGCTGCTGCCGTGCGCAGGTATATAAAGGCTCAGAGCCTATTGTGACACACGCAGCAGTGTTCCATTGCCACATTCCATCTACTGCAGGCAGGATACCTGGCTGGCTGAACAGCATTGAGAAGCTCACAGAGACCGCTATAAGCAACACTTTAAAAGAACACCACACACCAATCAACCAAACTTTTGTGGGTTATTTTTTATAGTCTGCAGGCATGAAATTAAAGAAGTTGCGGCAATTGGTTGCGGCCTACGGTGCCACCCTCGGATCCTGAAAAGTCCATTTGTGGAGATGGGCACCTGGACTCCCGTTAAGAAGACATGTTGTCAACCTCTAGATCCCTTACATGCCTGCACTTTTCGGCTTGCTGCTGCTGCTACTGGCTGTCCGGCAGCAGACTGAAGGTGGCTGCTGCCGTGCGCAGGTATATAAAGACTCAGAGCCTATTGTGACACGCGCAGCAGTGTTCCATTGCCACATTCCATCTACTGCAGGCAGGATACCTGGCTGGCTGAACAGCATTGAGAAGCTCACAGAGACCGCTATAAGCAACACTTTAAAAGAACGCCACAGACCAATCAACCAAACTTTTGTGGGTTATTTTTTATAGTCTGCAGGCATGAAATTAAAGAAGTTGCGGAAATTGGTTGCGGCCTACGGTGCCACCCTCGGATCCTGAAAAGTCCATTTGTGGAGATGGGCACCTGGATTCCCGTTAAGAAGACATGTTGTCAACCTCTAGATCCCTTACATGCCTGCACTTTTCGGCTTGCTGCTGCTGCTGGCTGTCCAGCAGCAGACTGAAGGTGGCTGCTGCCGTGCGCAGGTATATAAAGGCTCAGAGCCTATTATGACACGCGCAGCAGAGTTCCATTGCCACATTCCATCTACTGCAGGCAGGATATCTGGCTGGCTGAACAGCATTGAGAAGCTCACAGAGACCGCTAAAAGCAACATTTTAAAAGAACGCCACAGACCAATCAACCAAACTTTTTTGGGTTATTTTTTATAGAGTGCAGGCATGAAATTAAAGAAGTTGCGGCAATTGGTTGCGGCCTACGGTGCCACCCTCGGATCCTGAAAAGTCCATTTGTGGAGATGGGCACCTGGACTCCCGTTAAGAAGACATGTTGTCAACCTCTAGATCCCTTACATGCCTGCACTTTTCGGCTTGCTGCTGCTGCTGCTGGCTGTCCAGCAGCAGACTGAAGGAGGCTGCTGCCGTGCGCAGGTATATAAAGGCTCAGAGCCTATTGTGACACGCGCAGCAGTGTTCCATTGCCACATTCCTTCTACTGCAGGCAGGATACCTGGCTGGCTGAACAGCATTGAGAAGCTCACAGAGACCGCTATAAGCAACACTTTAAAAGAACGCCACAGACCAATCAACCAAACTTTTTTGGGTTATTTTTTATAGTCTGCAGGCATGAAATTAAAGAAGTTGCGGCAATTGGTTGTGGCCTACGGTGCCACCCTCGGATCCTGAAAAGTCCATTTGTGGAGATGGGCACCTGGACTCCCGTTAAGAAGACTTGTTGTCAACCTCTAGATCCCTTACATGCCTGCACTTTTCGGCTTGCTGCTGCTGCTGCTGGCTGTCCAGCAGCAGACTGAAGGTGGCTGCTGCCGTGCGCAGGTATATAAAGGCTCAGAGCCTATTGTGACACGCGCAGCAGTGTTCCATTGCCATATTCCATCTACTGCAGGCAGGATACCTGGCTGGCTGAACAGCATTGAGAAGCTCACAGAGACTGCTATAAGCAACACTTTAAAAGAACGCCACAGACCAATCAACCAAACTTTTTTGGGTTATTTTTTATAGTCTGCAGGCATGAAATTAAAGAAGTTGCGGCAATTGGTTGCGGCCTACGGTGCCACCCTCGGATCCTGAAAAGTCCATTTGTGGAGATGGGCACCTGGACTCCCAATAAGAAGATATGTTGTCAACCTCTAGATCCCTTACATGCCTGCACTTTTCGGCTTGCTGCTGCTGCTGCTGGCTGTCCAGCAGCAGACTGAAGGTGGCTGCTGCCGTGCGCTGGTACATAAAGGCTCAGAGCCTATTGTGACACGCGCAGCAGTGTTCCATTGCCACATTCCATCTACTGCAGGCAGGATACCTGGCTGGCTGAAGAGCATTGAGAAGCTCACAGAGACCGCTATAAGCAACACTTTAAAAGAACGCCACAGACCAATCAACCAAACTTTTTTGGGTTATTTTTTATAGTCTGCGGGCATGAAATTAAAGAAGTTGCGGCAATTGGTTGCGGCCTACGGTGCCACCCTCGGATCCTGAAAAGTCCATTTGTGGAGATGGGCACGTGGACTCCCGTTAAGAAGACATGTTGTCAACCTCTAGATCTCTTACATGTCGGCACTTTTCGGATTGCTGCTGCTGCTGGCTGTGCAGCAGCAGACTGAAGGTGGCTGCTGCCGTGCGCAGGTATATAAAGGCTCAGAGCCTATTGTGAAACGTGCAGCAGTGTTCCATTGCACATTCCATCTACTGCAGGCAGGATACCTGGCTGGCTGAACAGCATTGGGAAGCTCACAGAGACCGCTATAAGCAACACTTTAAAAGAACGCCACAGACCAATCAACCAAACTTTTTGGGGTTATTTTTTATAGTCTGCAGGCATGAAATTAAAGAAGTTGCGGCAATTGGTTGCGGCCTACGGTTCCACCCTCGGATCCTGAAAAGTCCATTTGTGGAGATGGGCACCTGGACTCCCGTTAAGAAGACATGTTGTCAACCTCTAGATCCCTTACATGCCTGCACTTTTCGGCTCGCTGCTGCTGCTGCTGGCTGTCCAGCAGCAGACTGAAGGTGGCTGCTGCCGTGCGCAGGTATTTAACGGCTCAGAGCCTATTGTGACACTCGCAGCAGTGTTCCATTGCCACATTCCATCTACTGCAGGCAGGATACCTGGCTGGCTGAACAGCATTGAAAAGCTCACAGAGACCGCTATAAGCAACACTTTAAAAGAACGCCACAGACCAATCAACCAAACTTTTTGGGGTTATTTTTTATAGTCTGCAGGCATGAAATTAAAGAAGTTGCGGCAATTGGTTGCGGCCTACGGTGCCACCCTCGGATCCTGAAAAGTCCATTTGTGGAGATGGGCACCTGGACTCCCGTTAAGAAGACATGTTGTCAACCTCTAGATCACTTACATGCCTGCACTTTTCGGCTTGCTGCTGCTGCTGCTGGCTGTCCAGCAGCAGACTGAAGGTGGCTGCTGCTGTGCGCAGGTATATAAAGGCTCAGAGCCTATTGTGACACGCGCAGCAGTGTTCCACTGCCACATTCCATCTACTGCAGGCAGGATACCTGGCTGGCTGAAGAGCATTGAGAAGCTCACAGAGACCGCTATAAGCAACACTTTAAAAGAACGCCACAGACCAATCAACCAAACTTTTTTTGGGTTATTTTGTATTGTCTGCAGGCATGAAATTAAAGAAGTTGCGGCAATTGGTTGCGGCCTAAGGTGCCACCCTCAGATACTGAAAAGTCCATTTGTGGAGATGGGCACCTGGACTCCCGTTAAGAAGACATGTTGTCAACCTCTAGATCACTAACATGCCTGCACTTTTCGGCTTGCTGCTGCTGCTGCTGGCTGTCCAGCAGCAGACTGAAGGTGGCTGCTGACGTGCGCAGGTATATAAAGGCTCAGAGCCTATTGTGACACGCGCAGCAGTGTTCCATTGCCACATTCCATCTGCTGAAGGCAGGATACCTGGCTGGCTGAACAGCATTGAGAAGCTCACAGAGACCGCTATAAGCAACACTTTAAAAGAACGCCACAGACCAATCAACCAAACTTTTTTGGGTTATTTTTTATAGTCTGCGGGCATGAAATTAAAGAAGTTGCGGCAATTGGTTGCGGCCTACGGTGCCACCCTCGGATCCTGAAAAGTCCATTTGTGGAGATGGGCACGTGGACTCCCGTTAAGAAGACATGTTGTCAACCTCTAGATCCCGTACATGCCTGCACTTTTCGGCTCGCTGCTGCTGCTGCTGGCTGTCCAGCAGCAGACTGAAGGTGGCTGCTGCCGTGCGCAGGTATTTAAAGGCTCAGAGCCTATTGTGACACGCGCAGCAGTGTTCCATTGCCACATTCCATCTACTGCAGGCAGGATACCTGGCTGGCTGAACAGCATTGAGAAGGTCACAGAGAGCGCTATAAGCAACACTTTAAAAGAACGCCACAGACCAATCAACCAAACTTTTTTGGGTTATTTTTTATAGTCTGCAGGCATGAAATTAAAGAAGTTGCGGCAATTGGTTGCGGCCTACGGTGCCACCCTCGGATCCTGAAAAGTCCATTTGTGGAGATGGGCACCTGGACTCCCGTTAAGAAGACATGTTGTCAACCTCTAGATCCCTTACATGCCTGCACTTTTCGGCTTGCTGCTGCTGCTGCTGGCTGTCCAGCAGCAGACTGAAGGTGGCTGCTGTCGTGCACAGGTATATAAAGGCTCAGAGCCTATTGTGACACGCGCAGCAGTGTTCCATTGCCACATTCCATCTACTGCAGGCAGGATACCTGGCTGGCTGAACAGCATTGAGAAGCTCACAGAGACCGCTATAAGCAACATTTTAAAACAACGCCACAGACCAATCAACCAAACTTTTTTGAGTTATTTTTTATAGTCTGCAGGCATGAAATGAAAGAAGTTGCGGCAATTGGTTGCGGCCTACGGTGCCACCCTCGGATCCTGAAAAGTCCATTTGTGGAGATGGGCACCTGGACTCCCGTTAAGAAGACATGTTGTCAACCTCTAGATCACTAACATGCCTGCACTTTTCGGCTTGCTGCTGCTGCTGGCTGTCCAGCAGCAGACTGAAGGTGGCTGCTGCCGTGTGCAGGTATATAAAGGCTCAGAGCCTATTGTGACATGAGCAGCAGTGTTCCATTGCCACATTCCATCTGCTGAAGGTAGGATACCTGGCTGGCTGAACAGCACTGAGAAGCTCACAGAGACCGCTATAAGCAACATTTTAAAAGAACGCCACAGACCAATCAACCAAACTTTTTTGGTTTAGTTTTTATAGTCTGCAGGCATGAAATTAAAGAAGTTGCGGCAATTGGTTGCGGCCTACGGTGCCACCCTCGGATCCTGAAAAGTCCATTTGTGGAGATGGGCACCTGGACTCCCGTTAAGAAGACATGTTGTCAACCTCTAGATCCCGTACATGCCTGCACTTTTCGGCTCGCTGCTGCTGCTGCTGGCTGTCCAGCAGCAAACTGAAGGAGGCTGCTGCCGTGCGCAGGTATATAAAGGCTCAGAGCCTTTTGTGACACGCGCAGCAGTGTTCCATAGCCACATTCCATCTACTGCAGGCAGGATACCTGGCCGGCTAAACAGCATTGAGAAGCTCACAGAGACCGCTATAAGCAACACTTTAAAAGAATGCCACACACCAATCAACCAATCTTTTTTGGGTTATTTTTTATAGTCTGCAGGCATGAAATTAAAGAAGTTGCGGCAATTGGTTGTGGCCTACGGTGCCACCCTCGGATCCTGAAAAGTCCATTTGTGGAGATGGGCACCTGGACTCCCGTTAAGAAGACATGTTGTCAACCTCTAGATCCCTTACATGCCTGCACTTTTCGGCTTGCTGCTGCTGCTGCTGGCTGTCCAGCAGCAGACTGAAGGTGGCTGCTGTCGTGCACAGGTATATAAAGGCTCAGAGCCTATTGTGACACGCGCAGCAGTGTTCCATTGCCACATTCCATCTACTGCAGGCAGGATACCTGGCTGGCTGAACAGCATTGAGAAGCTCACAGAGACCGCTATAAGCAACACTTTAAAAGAACGCCACAGATCAATCAACCAAACTTTTTTGGGTTATTTTTTATAGTCTGCAAGCATGAAATTAAAGAAGTTGCGGCAATTGGTTGCGGCCTACGGTGCCACCCTCGGATCCTGAAAAGTCCATTTGTGGAGATGGGCACCTGGACTCCCGTTAAGAAGACATGTTGTCAACCTCTAGATCCCTTACATGACTGTACTTTTCGGCTTGCTGCTGATGCTGCTGGCTGTCCAGCAGCAGACTGAAGGTGGCTGCTGCCGTGCGCAGGTATATAAAGGCTCAGAGCCTATTGTGACACGCGCAGCAGTGTTCCATTGCCACATTCCATCTACTGAAGGCAGGATACCTGGCTGACTGAACAGCATTGAGAAGCTCACAGAGACCGCTATAAGCAACACTTTAAAAGAACGCCAGAGACCAATCAACCAAACTTTTTTGGGTTATTTTTTATAGTCTGTAGGCATGAAATTAAAGAAGTTGCGGAAATTCTTTGCGTCCTACGGTGCCACTCTCGGATCCTGAACAGTCCATTTGTGGAGATGGGCACCTGGACTCCCGTTAAGAAGACATGTTGTCAACCTCTAGATCCCTTACATGCCTGCACTTTTCCGCTTGCTGCTGCTGCTGGCTGTCCAGCTGCAGACTGAAGGTGGCTGCTGCCGTGCGCAGGTATATAAAGGCTCAGAGCGTATTGTGACACGCGCAGCAGTGTTCCATTGCCACATTCCATCTACTGCAGGCTGGATACGTGGCTGGCTGAACAGCATTGAGAAGCTCACAGAGACCGCTATAAGCAACACTTTAAAAGAACGCCACAGACCAATCAACCAAACTTTTTTGGGTTATTTTTTATAGTCTGCAGGCATGAAATTAAAGAAGTTGCGGCAATTGGTTGCGGCCTACGGTGCCACCCTCGGATCCTGAAAAGTCCATTTGTGGAGATGGGCACCTGGACTCCCGTTAAGAAGACATGTTGTCAACCTCTAGATCCCTTACATGCCTGCACTTTTCGGCTTGCTGCTGCTGGCTGTCCAGCAGCTGACTGAAGGTGGCTGCTGCCGTGCGCAGGTATATAAAGGCTCAGAGCCTATTGTGACACGCGCAGCAGTGTTCCATTGCCACATTACATCTACTGCAGGCAAAATGCCTGGCTGGCTGAACAGCATTGAGAAGCTCACAGAGATCGCTATAAGCAACACTTTAAAAGAACGCCACAGACCAATCAACCAAACTTTTTTGGCTTATTTTTTATAGTCTGCAGGCATGAAATTAAAGAAGTTGCGGCAATTGGTTGCGGCCTACGGTGCCACCCTCGGATCCTGAAAAGTCCATTTGTGGAGATGGGCACCTGGACTCCCGTTAAGAAGACATGGTGTCAACCTCTAGATCCCTTACATGCCTGCACTTTTCCGCTTGCTGCTGCTGCTGCTGGCTGTCCAGCAGCAGACTGAAGGTGGCTGCTGCCGTGCGCAGGTATATAAAGGCTCAGAGCCTATTGTGACACGCGCAGCAGTGTTCCATTGCCACATTCCATCTACTGCAGGCAGGATACCTGGCTGGCTGAACAGCATTGAGAAGCTCACAGAGACCGCTATAAGTAACACTTTAAAAGAACGCCACAGACCAATCAACCAAACTTTTTTGGGTTATTTTTTATAGTCTGCAGGCATGAAATTAAAGAAGTTGCGGCAATTGGTTGCGGCCTACGGTGCCACCCTCGGATCCTGAAAAGTCCATTTGTGGAGATGGGCACCTGGACTCCCGTTAAGAAGACATGTTGTCAACCTCTAGATCCCTTACATGACTGCACTTTTCCGCTTGCTGCTGCTGCTGCGGCTGGCTGTCCAGCAGCAGACTGAAGGTGGCTGCTGCCGTGCGTAGGTATATAAAGGCTCTCAGCCTATTGTGACACTCGCAGCAGTGTTCCATTGCCACATTCCATCTACTGCAGGCAGGATACCTGGCTGGCTGAACAGTATTGAGAAGCTCACAGAGACCGCTATAAGCAACACTTTAAAAGAACGCCACAGACCAATCAACCAAACTTTTTTGGGTTATTTTTTATAGTCTGCAGGCATGAAATTAAAGAAGTTGCGGCAATTGGTTGCGGCCTACGGTGCCACCCTCGGATCCTGAAAAGTCCATTTGTGGAGATGGGCACCTGGACTCCCGTTAAGAAGACATGTTGTCAACCTCTAGATCCCTTACATGCCTGCACTTTTCGGCTTGCTGCTGCTGCTGCTGGCTGTCCAGCAGCAGACTGAAGGTGGCTGCTGCCGTGCGCAGGTATATAAAGGCTCAGAGCCTATTGTGACACACGCAGCAGTGTTCCATTGCCACATTCCATCTACTGCAGGCAGGATACCTGGCTGGCTGAACAGCATTGAGAAGCTCACAGAGACCGCTATAAGCAACACTTTAAAAGAACACCACAGACCAATCAACCAAACTTTTGTGGGTTATTTTTTATAGTCTGCAGGCATGAAATTAAAGAAGTTGCGGCAATTGGTTGTGGCCTACGGTGCCTCCCTCGGATCCTGAAAAGTCCATTTGTGGAGATGGGCACCTGGACTCCCGTTAAGAAGACATGTTGTCAACCTCTAGATCCCTTACATGCCTGCACTTTTCGGCTTGCTGCTGCTGCTACTGGCTGTCCGGCAGCAGACTGAAGGTGGCTGCTGCCGTGCGCAGGTATATAAAGGCTCAGAGCCTATTGTGACACGCGCAGCAGTGTTCCATTGCCACATTCCATCTACTGCAGGCAGGATACCTGGCTGGCTGAACAGCATTGAGAAGCTCACAGAGACCGCTATAAGCAACACTTTAAAAGAACGCCACAGACCAATCAACCAAACTTTTGTGGGTTATTTTTTATAGTCTGCAGGCATGAAATTAAAGAAGTTGCGGCAATTGGTTGCGGCCTACGGTGCCGCCCTCGGATCCTGAAAAGTCCATTTGTGGAGATGGGCACCTGGACTCCCGTTAAGAAGACATGTTGTCAACCTCTTGATCCCATACATGCCTGCACTTTTCGGCTTGCTGCTGCTGCTGGCTGTCCAGCAGCAGACTGAAGGTGGCTGCTGCCGTGCGCAGGTATATAAAGGCTCAGAGCCTATTGTGACACGCGCAGCAGAGTTCCATTGCCACATTCCATCTACTGCAGGCAGGATATCTGGCTGGCTGAACAGCATTGAGAAGCTCACAGAGACCGCTAAAAGCAACATTTTAAAAGAACGCCACAGACCAATCAACCAAACTTTTTTGGGTTATTTTTTATAGAGTGCAGGCATGAAATTAAAGAAGTTGCGGCAATTTGTTGCGGCCTACGGTGCCACCCTCGGATCCTGAAAAGTCCATTTGTGGAGATGGGCACCTGGACTCCCGTTAAGAAGACATGTTGTCAACCTCTAGATCCCTTACATGCCTGCACTTTTCGGCTTGCTGCTGCTGCTGGCTGTCCAGCAGCAGACTGAAGGAGGCTGCTGCTGTGCGCAGGTATATAATGGCTCAGAGCCTATTGTGACAGGCGCAGCAGTGTTCCATTGCCACATTCCATCTACTGCAGGCAGGATACCTGGCTGGCTGAACAGCATTGAGAAGCTCACAGAGACCGCTATAAGCAACACTTTAAAAGAACGCCACAGACCAATCAGCCAAACTTTTTTGGGTTATTTTTTATAGTCTGTAGGCATGAAATTAAAGAAGTTGCGGCAATTGGTTGCGGCCTACGGTGCCACCCTCGGATCCTGAAAAGTCCATTTGTGGAGATGGGCACCTGGACTCCCGTTAAGAAGACTTGTTGTCAACCTCTAGATCCCTTACATGCCTGCACTTTTCGGCTTGCTGCTGCTGCTGCTGGCTGTCCAGCAGCAGACTGAAGGTGGCTGCTGCCGTGCGCAGGTATATAAAGGCTCAGAGCCTATTGTGACACACGCAGCAGTGTTCCATTGCCACATTCCATCTACTGCAGGCAGGATACCTGGCTGGCTGAACAGCATTGAGAAGCTCACAGAGACCGCTATAAGCAACACTTTAAAAGAACGCCACAGACCAATCAACCAAACTTTTTTGGGTTATTTTTTATAGTCTGCAGCCATGAAATTAAAGAAGTTGCGGCAATTTGTTGCGGCCTACAGTGCCACCCTCGGATCCTGAAAAGTCCATTTGTGGAGATGGGCACCTGGACTCCCGTTAAGAAGACACGTTGTCAGCCTCTAGATCCCTTACATGCCTGCACTTTTCGGCTTGTTGCTGCTGCTGCTGCTGGCTGTCCAGCAGCAGACTGAAGGTGGCTGCTGCCGTGCGCAGGTATATAAAGGCTCAGAGCCTATTGTGACACGCGCAGCAGTGTTCCATTGCCACATTCCATCTACTGCAGGCAGGATACCTGGCTGGCTGAACAGCATTGAGAAGCTCACAGAGACCGCTATAAGCAACACTTTAAAAGAACTCCACAGACCAATCAACCAAACTTTTTTGGGTTATTTTTTATAGTCTGCAGGCATGAAATTAAAGAAGTTGCGGCAATTGGTTGCGGCCTACGGTGCCACCCTCAGATCTTGAAAAGTCCATTTGTGGAGATGGGCACCTGGACTCCCGTTAAGAAGACATGTTGTCAACCTCTAGATCCCTTACATGCCTGCACTTTTCGGCTTGCTGCTGCTGCTGCTGGCTGTCCAGCAGCAGACTGAAGGTGGCTGCTGCCGTGCGCAGGTATATAAAGGCTCAGAACCTATTGTGACACGCGCAGCAGTGTTCCATTGCCACATTTCATCTACTGCAGTCAGGATACCTGGCTGGCTGAACAGCATTGAGAAGCTCACAGAGACCGCTATAAGCAACACTTTAAAAGAACGCCACAGACCAATCAACCCAAACTTTTTTGGGTTATTTTTTATAGTCTGCAGGCATGAAATTAAAGAAGTTGCGGCAATTGGTTGCAGCCTACGGTGCCACCCTCGGATCCTGAAAAGTCCATTTGTGGAAATGGGCACCTGGACTCCCGTTAAGAAGACATGTTGTCAACCTCTAGATCCCTTACATGCCTGCACTTTTCGGCTTGCTGCTGCTGCTGGTGGCTGTCCAGCAGCAGACTGAAGGTGGCTGCTGCTGTGCGTAGATATATAAAGGCTCAGAGCCTATTTTGACACGCGCAGCAGTGTTCCATTGCCACATTCCATCTACTGCAGGCAGGATACCTGGCTGGCTGAACAGCATTGAGAAGCTCACAGAGACCGCCATAAGCAACACTTTAAAAGAACGCCACAGACCAATCAACCAAACTTTTTTGGGTTATTTTTTATAGTCTGCAGGCATGAAATTAAAGAAGTTGCGGCAATTGGTTGCGGCCTACGGTGCCACCCTCGGATCCTGAAAAGTCCATTTGTGGAGATGGGCACCTGGACTCCCGTTAAGAAGACATGTTGTCAACCTCTAGATCCCTTACATGCTTGCACTTTTCGGCTTGCTGCTGCTGGCTGTCCAGCAGCAGACTGAAGGTGGCTGCTGCCGTGCGCAGGTATATAAAGGCTCAGAGCCTATTGTGACACGCGCAGCAGTGTTCCATTGCCACATTCCATTGACTGCAGGCAGGATACCTGGCTGGCTGAACAGCATTGAGAAGCTCACAGAGACCGCTATAAGCAACACTTTAAAAGAAAGCCACAGACCAATCAACCAAACTTTTTTGGGTTAATTTTTATAGTCTGCAGGCATGAAATTAAAGAAGTTGCGGCAATTGGTTGCGGCCTACGGTGCCACCTCGGATCCTGAAAAGTCCATTTGTGGAGATGGGCACCTGGACTCCCGTTAAGAAGACATGTTGTCAACCTCTAGATCCCTTACATGCCTGCACTTTTCGGCTTGCTGCTGCTGCTGCTGGCTGTCCAGCAGCAGACTGAAGGTGGATGCTGCCATGCGCAGGTATATAAAGGCTCAGAGCCTATTGTGACACACGCAGCAGTGTTCCATTGCCACATTCCATCTACTGCAGGCAGGATACCTGGCTGGCTGAACAGCATTGAGAAGCTCACAGAGCCCGCTATAAGCTACACTTTAAAAGAATGCCACAGACCAATCAACCAAACTTTTTTGGGTTATTTTTTATAGTCTGCAGGCATGAAATTAAAGAAGTTGCGGCAATTGGTTGCGGCCTACGGTGCCACCCTCGGATCTTGAAAAGTCCATTCGTGGAGATGGGCACCTGGACTCCCGTTAAGAAGACATGTTGTCAACCTCTAGATCCCTTACATGCCTGCACTTTTCGGCTTGCTGCTGCTGCTGGTGGCTGTCCAGCAGCAGACTGAAGGTGGCTGCTGCTGTGCGTAGATATATAAAGGCTCAGAGCCTATTGTGACACGCGCAGCAGTGTTCCATTGCCACATTCCATTTACTGCAGGCAGGATACCTGGCTGGCTGAACAGCATTGAGAAGCTCACAGAGACCGCTACAAGCAACATTTTAAAAAAACGCCACAGACCAATCAACCAAACTTTTTCGGGTTATTTTTTATAGTCTGCAGGCATGAAATTAAAGAAGTTGCGGCAATTTGTTGCGGCCTACGGTGCCACCCTCGGATCCTGAAAAGTCCATTTGTGGAGATGGGCACCTGGACTTCCGTTAAGAAGACATATTGTCAACCTCTAGATCCCTTACATGCCTGCACTTTGCGGCTTCCTGCTGCTGCTGCTGGCTGTCCAGGAGCAGACTGAAGGTGGCTGCTTCCGTGCGCAGGTATATAAAGGCTCAGAGCCTATTGCGACACGCGCAGCAGTGTTCCATTGCCACATTCCATCTACTGCAGGCAGGATACCTGGCTGGCTGAACAGCATTGAGAAGCTCACAGAAACCGCTATAAGCAACACTTTAAAAGAACGCCACAGACCAATCAACCAAACTTTTTTGGGTTATTTTCTTAGTCTGCAGGCATGAAATTAAAGAAGTTGCGGCAATTGGTTGCGGCCTACGGTGCCACCCTCGGATCCTGAAAAGTCCATTTGTGGAGATGGGCACCTGGACTCCCGTTAAGAAGACATATTGTCAACCTCTAGATCCCTTACATGCCTGCACTTTGCGGCTTCCTGCTGCTGCTGCTGGCTGTCCAGCAGCAGACTGAAGGTGACTGCTGCCGTGCGCAGGTATATAAAGGCTCAGAGCCTATTGTGACACGCACAGCAGTGTTCCATTGCCACATTCCATTTACTGCAGGCAGGATACCTGGCTGGCTGAACAGCATTGAGAAGCTCACAGAGACCGCTACAAGCAACATTTTAAAAAAACGCCAAAGACCAATCAACCAAACTTTTTCGGGTTATTTTTTATAGTCTGCAGGCATGAAATTAAAGAAGTTGCGGCAATTGGTTGCGGCCTACGGTGCCACCCTCGGATCCTGAAAAGTCCATTTGTGGAGATGGGCACCTGGACTTCCGTTAAGAAGACATATTGTCAACCTCTAGATCCCTTACATGCCTGCACTTTGCGGCTTCCTGCTGCTGCTGCTGGCTGTCCAGGAGCAGACTGAAGGTGGCTGCTTCCGTGCGCAGGTATATAAAGGCTCAGAGCCTATTGCGACACGCGCAGCAGTGTTCCATTGCCACATTCCATCTACTGCAGGCAGGATACCTGGCTGGCTGAACAGCATTGAGAAGCTCACAGAAACTGCTATAAGCAACACTTTAAAAGAACGCCACAGACCAATCAACCAAACTTTTTTGGGTTATTTTCTTAGTCTGCAGGCATGAAATTAAAGAAGTTGCGGCAATTGGTTGCGGCCTACGGTGCCACCCTCGGATCCTGAAAAGTCCATTTGTGGAGATGGGCACCTGGACTCCCGTTAAGAAGACATATTGTCAACCTCTAGATCCCTTACATGCCTGCACTTTGCGGCTTCCTGCTGCTGCTGCTGGCTGTCCAGCAGCAGACTGAAGGTGACTGCTGCCGTGCGCAGGTATATAAAGGCTCAGAGCCTATTGTGACACGCACAGCAGTGTTCCATTGCCACATTCCATCTACTGCAGGCAGGATACCTGGCTGGCTGAACAGCATTGAGGAGCTCACAGAGACCGCTATAAGCAACACTTTAAAAGAACGCCACAGACCAATCAACCAAACTTTTTTGGGTTATTTTCTTAGTCTGCAGGCATGAAATTAAAGAAGTTGCGGCAATTGGTTGCGGCCTACGGTGCCACCCTCGGATCCTGAAAAGTCCATTTGTGGAGATGGGCACCTGGACTCCCGTTAAGAAGACATATTGTCAACCTCTAGATCCCTTACATGCCTGCACTTTGCGGCTTCCTGCTGCTGCTGCTGCTGCTGCTGGCTGTCCAGCAGCAGACTGAAGGTGACTGCTGCCGTGCGCAGGTATATAAAGGCTCAGAGCCTATTGTGACACGCGCAGCAGTGTTCCATTGCCACATTCCATCTACTGCAGGCAGGATACCTGGCTGGCTGAACAGCATTGAGAAGCTCACAGAGACCGCTATAAGCAACACTTTAAAAGAACGCCACTGACCAATCAACCAAACTTTTTTGGGTTATTTTTTATAGTCTGCAGGCATGAAATTAAAGAAGTTGCGGCAATTGGTTGCGGCCTACGGTGCCACCCTCGGATCCTGAAAAGTCCATTTGTGGAGATGGGCACCTGGACTCCCGTTAAGAAGACATGTTGTCAACCTCTAGATCCCTTACATGCTTGCACTTTTCGGCTTGCTGCTGCTGGCTGTCCAGCAGCAGACTGAAGGTGGCTGCTGCCGTGCGCAGGTATATAAAGGCTCAGAGCCTATTGTGACACGCGCAGCAGTGTTCCATTGCCACATTCCATCTACTGCAGGCAGGATACATGGCTGGCTGATGTAACGGGTCTGGGAGGCGGAACCTCTGAGCTACTATACAAGGGGGCGGTCCTTGTAAGGGAGCGGGTGGCGACCAGGGTAGACGGGCAGGCAGTCACAGCAGGTGACCGGGACAGTCTCTGAATGAACGGACAGGAGGTCACGGCAAGTGACCGGGGCAGTCTCTGGATGAACGGGCAGGAGGTCACGGCAAGTGACCGGGGCAGTCTCTGGATGAACGGGCAGGAGGTCACGGCAAGTGACTGGGGCAGTCTCTGGGTAAAGGATTGGTACGACCTGTGGCGGCAGATGATAGACGTGAGCTCCCAGGTGAGCAGTCGAGAGTCTCTGGATAAACGGGTGGTCACAGCATGTGACGGCGGAGCCTCCAGGAAGACCAACAGACAGGTAGCAGATGAGCGCTCCCAGGTGAGCGGGCAGGAGTCTCTGGACAGGCGGGTGGTCACAGCACGTGACGGCAGAGCCTCCTGGTAGGCCAGCAGACAGGCAGCAGATGAGCGCTCCCAGGTGAGCGGGCAAGCTGGTCCTTAGACAGACTGACAGGAGTTGGAAGGCAGACCGTCGGACCTCAGGCAAGCAGGCAAGTAGAAGGTGTGCGCTCCCAGGTGAGCGGGCAAGCTGATCCTTAGACAGACTGACAGGAGTTGGAAGGCAGACCGTCGGACCTCAGGCTAGCAGGCAGGTAGCAGGATATCAGGCAGGAATTAGACAGCAGACTGGCAGGAATCTGGCAGGTATCTGGCAGGTAACTGGCAACGGGACCTGAGGGCTGAAGCAGAGTAGTGAACAGTGCTACAACATTGCTCGGGCACCTCCATTTTGGAGGAGGTGCCTTTTATATGGGAGGTCCTCCGGCAATTGGCCGGGGACTCCTTAGGACGGCGCGCGCGGTCCCTTTAAGAGAGGGGGAGCGCGCACGCGCGCTCCCTAAGCACACTGCCGGGGAAGGAGCGCGTGCCGGAAGCAGCGGGGAGAGAAGCGCTGGAGGACGCCGCGCCAGGAGCGGGGAGGTGAGAGGGACGGCGTCTCTGCCTAGAACGGGGCAGAGACACCGATGCTACAGCTGAACAGCATTGAGAAGCTCACAGAGACCGCTATAAGCAACACTTTAAAAGAACGCCACAGACCAATCAACCAAACTTTTTGGGGTTATTTTTTATAGTCTGCAGGCATGAAATTAAAGAAGTTGCGGCAATTGGTTGCGGCCTACGGTTCCACCCTCGGATCCTGAAAAGTCCATTTGTGGGGATGTAAAGAGAGGAGAGAACAAGTCGCAATGGGTGACTCAGTATTGCAATTGTTAGAGGGGTGTGGGGATGGCTACTAACCTTATGAATGTGTGCACCTCTGCACAACCCCAGTGTAAAGCTCCACAAGCTCCGCTCTGTTGGTGGCTGTCATCTATTTCCAGCGGCATTCACAGATCCTGATCTCTCGGTGGTGGATCACGTGGTCAGGTTAGTAGTACGTAACGCCGAGATAGACGCCCAGCTTCACCAACAGCCCCGGCAGCGTTCCGGAGGGGTTAGGGGAGCGCAGCTTGGAAAACCAGGGTAGTAATTCTAATTAAATTGCTCCCACATGTGAAAGAACAATAGATTAAAGGCAGCTCTACCGCACCCCAACAGGGGGAAAAGGACAATCAGTGAATATGAATAGATGAATAGCGGTACCAGTGCGCCAATAACCAGAGCGGTTATTGACGCTCTGGTACCGCTATTCATATTCACTGATTATCATTTGTGGAGATGGGCACCTGGACTCCCGTTAAGAAGACATGTTGTCAACCTCTAGATCCCTTACATGCCTGCACTTTTCGGCTTGCTGCTGCTGCTGCTGGCTGTCCAGCAGCAGACTGAAGGTGGCTGCTGCCGTGCGCAGGTATATAAAGGCTCAGAGCCTATTGTGACATGCGCAGCAGTGTTCCATTGCCACATTCCATCTACTGCAGGTGACTCGCCCCCTGGGCCATGGGGCACCCGGAACCGGGCCTGTTGTAGGATGCTGGGGGTTGTAGTCTCCGTGTGGCAGTGACCCGGTCCGTGGCTCAGGGTGGGCAAACCAGTGGCAGTCTATTTGTATTGTAATTGTCCGACTACGCCACCCGTGGATTGCGGTCAGTGGGGACCGCCGCTGCGCTGCAGACCGCTGAGGCTGATGTTGTATGCGCAGCCAAGAATGGGATAACTCCCCACGGGAGAAGTATTGCCTCAGGGCAGCTAGTGTGGATGATGGGAGTGATGGAGTGAGCGTCCCAGTACTAATGGTGCTGGTGCGGCGATGAAACACAGAGACGTGAGGTTGCAGTTCAGGGTCTTTACTGGTGTTATAAAGCAGACCCTCCCGGGAGTACTGGCTAGTATAAGGGGCCTGATCAGTCTGTGAGCAAGCAGGATCTCCTTGGCCAGGTGGAGTTGTAGGCCTCCCCGTCTATCTGCACTCTTCCTGGCTACCTTGCTGTAAGCGGCTATAAGTAGCCCACGTCCCTGAGTATACCATGTGGTGCTCACCTGTATGGCTGGTGACTTGGGGCCTTCTGTTAGCCTCCGCTCCTGGATGGCGGCGCTGGTCCCTTCCTTGTGACTGAGCCTCCGGGCTTCTATGGCCAGAGGACCTGGAATCCCCTGCGGCTGGTTTCTGCTGCTGGGTGTATATCAGTCCCCACAGCCTCAGACTCCGGTGTCCTGTTTTAGTATCTTCAGCCAGGGCGAGCTCTGTCTCTGCTTCCAGCCCCTGGTCTTCTGCTCCTGCTCCTACAGAGCTCCTGTTGTAACTCTCCCTTTCCAGTCTCTGACTGCTCAACGTGTTCTGCAGGCTCTGACTCTGTCTGGAACTTCACTCTCTAATCCCGCCCCAGACCCAGTTTATGAGGGCAGATTCCTCCCCTCCCAGGTCTGGGCGGGCCGTGTTGCATGCTTAGGGCTCCTGACCAGAGAAACCTCCCACTTGCTCTCAGACATAATATTTCTATTACTGTGCAACCAGACCCCTGGGGTGCCACATTCCCCCCTAGTATACTTTAGTACTCCGGGACTAAACACATTTACAAAGAAACATAAATGCAGGGTATAAAAAATAATACAATAACATATTTACAAGAAGCTTTAGTTCTTTAAAGGTCACAGCGTGTCCGCGACCGGGTGTCCATATCACCCATGGTGAAGTTTTAAGCGAGGTAGGGGACCTGTCCAAAGAAAACCCCTTGCGTTGGCCTTGGGCGTGGCTGCAAGGCTGAAGCTAGCTACTTTGGGCCGCAAGGAGGGCACGCCAGACAGGTTTTCTCTTCCGCGGCCGTCTTCGCAAGAGGCACAATATGCAACTATCTACAAAATTGTTCTGGTTATTCAGTGTCCATAACCTGTTAGTCCATAGAAATCTGCAGGGTAACTGAGAAACATAATTAATAACAGGCAACAACAAAAACCATCAACATTTCTCAATAAACAGGTAAATTTACAGTGCATTATTTTATATTCTCCAGCGAGCGGGCATCTGACCTCTAGTGACTCTAGTGGACCTACGGAGCTCACTAACTGGTTCTGCACTACATGGTGTAGGGGATGTTATGGGTAAGCTGGGCAGCTGTCTGCGCACTCTTTGCCTCACTAGGGGCACGGCAGGCTCACTAGTAGCAGAGGGTTGATTCTCCTGGTCTACTGGTATGGATTCTTCTGCCTCCTGGGCCGGCTGCTCTTCCAGCTCTACCTGGTGAGGACGAGCACCACGATAGCGTTGTTTACTTTTGTCCAGGACCGAGGAAAGTCTCCGAGTACGGTGCTGATCATTTCCTCCTTTTCCTCTACGGGTTGAGGGTCTTCCTGATCTTCATCCGTGCTTTGCAACTTCTCGGGGCACTTTTTCCGGTGTTCTCTGGACACAATGGCTGTGGTCTCTCTTCCATCCTTGCTGATGACATACACCTTTGGATTATTGTGGCTTGAAGGCAGTACGGTGTACGGGTCCTTCTCCCACTGGTCGTCCAACTTATGGAGCCGCCTTTTTCTTTTCAAGACCTGCTCTCCAGGTACCAGGGGAACAGCGGGAGCATACTGATTATAAGCCTTCTCTTGCCTTTCTCTTGCTTGAGACAGACTCCGCTCGACGCTCTCCTGTACTTTCCGATACTGCTGCTGCCGTTCTGTGTCCCAGTCTGCCTCTGGCGAGGTGTCCTTAGGTGTCAGGACTCCCATATCCAGGTCAATAGGCAGCTTACCAGGTCTTGCCCTCATTAGGTAAGCCGGGGTACAGTTGGTGGAACCTACAGGGATGTGGTTATACAGGTCCACCAGATCGGGCAGTTTCTCAGGCCACAGACTGCGTTCTTCCAGGGGCAATGTTTTTAGCAGATCTATCACCACCTGGTTCATCTTCTTGCAGAGTCCATTGGTTTGGGGGTGATAGGGCGTTGTTCTTATCTTCTTGCAGCCATACAGGTTGCAGAACTCCTGGAAGACCTCCGCTTCGAAGGCTGGTCCTTGGTCTGTCAACACTTGCTCCGGGTACCCATGTGGATGGCAGAATTGCAGCTGGAAGGCTCTAGTTGCTGTTTGAGCCGTTAAGTCCTTGACGGGGACCACCACCAGGAACCAGGAGTAGTGATCTACGATTGTGAGGGCGTAGACATACCCAGATCTGCTTGGAGCCAGTTTCACATGGTCCAGGGCTACCAGCTCCAGTGGCTGTCTGGTGATGATGGGCTGCAGGGGAGTCTTCTGGCTGGCACTGTCCTTTCTTCTTAGGTTGCATGGGCCACAGTCTCTGCACCACCTCTCGATGGCTCCTCTCATGCCTACCCAGTAGAACCGTTCACGCAACAAGAACTCCAGCTTCTTCCATCCAAAATGTCCTGCTCCGTTGTGGTATGCCTCCAGAACCATAGCCGCGTCTCGTCTTGGGACCACTACCTGCCAGGTCAACTCATGTGTTCGAGAGTTAACCATTCTCCGGCACAGCTTCTCCCTGTAGAGAAACAGCTTACTTTTCTCCTTCCACAGTTGCTTGGTCTCCTCCGGAGCGTCTGGGTCAAGACGGGCATCGGCCTGTGTCAGCATTTCCTTCACCAGACGGACTGCGGGATCACTGTCTTGCGTTTCCGCCCAGCTGTAGTGGGGCAAGGGACTGAACGTCACAGAGCGCCTGTCCTTCACACGGTGGGAATACAGGGTAATCCCATGACGGTGGAACGCAGGGAGCTCGACTTCCTCCAGATCTTCTGGATCTTCCCCTACGTCTGGTAAGTTTGGCATTCTAGACAGGGCATCCGCATTGGCATTTGAGCGTCCCACCCGGTATTTGATGGTGAATTCAAAGTTGGACAGGCGGGCCATCCATCTCTGCTCCAGGGCACCGAGCCTTGCAGTGTACAGGTGTGTCAACGGGTTGTTATCCGTGTACACGGTGAACTTGGAAGAGGCACGGTAATGCTTGAAACGTTCGATCACTGCCCACACCACTGCCAGGACCTCCAGCTTAAATGAGCTATAATTCTCAGGGCTCCTCTCCGTGGGCCGTAGCTTTCGGCTGGCGTAAGCGATTACCCGTTCTTTCCCCTGCTGGATCTGGGACAGTATGGCTCCTAGCCCAATGTTGCTTGCGTCCGTGTGGAGGATAAAGGCCTGGCTGTAATCAGGGTACGCCAGGATTTCATCCCCCGTGAGGGCCATCTTCAGCTGACAGAAGGACTCCTCTTCCAGCTTTTTCCACCTGAAGGGCGGCTTCTGGTTTTTGGCTTTCCGAGATTGACCTATCAGGAGGTCCTGCATAGGGGCTGCCATTTTGGTGAAACCGGGAATGAATCTTCAGTAGTAGCCTACCAACCCGAGGAACTGCCGCACTTCCTTTATGCTGGAGGGTCTTGGCCAGTCCTTAATCATGGTGATCTTATCAGGGTCGGGAGCCACTCCGTCAGCACTCACCACGTGTCCCAGATACTGCACCTTTGGTTTCAGTAGATGACACTTTGATGGTTTCACCTTTAAGCCGTAGTTTGCCAGAGCTTCAAACACTTCGGCCAGGTGTTTCAGGTGGTCCTCGTAGGTCTTGGAATAAACGATGACATCGTCCAGGTATAACAGGACCGTCTCGAAATTCCGGTGTCCCAGACAGCATTCCATCAACCGTTGGAAGGTTCCTGGTGCGTTGCAGAGCCAGAACGGCATACAGTTAAATTCGCTGAGACCCATCGGGGTGGTGAATGCGGTCTTCTCCCGGTCCGCCTCTGCTACAGGAACCTGCCAGTACCCACTAGTGAGATCCAAAGTAGAGAAGAAGTTAGCAGACTTTAATGCCGCTAAGGACTCTTCTATCCTTGGTAACGGGTACGCATCTTTGTGTGTGATACGGTTAACCTTCCTGTAGTCCACACACATTCTCATGGTGTTGTCTTTCTTTTTCACTAGGACTAGTGGAGCTGCCCAGGGGCTACAGCTCTCCCTAATTACCCCAGCCTCCTTCATGTCTTTTAGCATCCCCTTGGCATGTTGATAGTGTGCAGGGGGTACGGGTCGGTATCTCTCCTTTATGGGAGGATGGTCTCCTGTGGGGATGTGATGTTCTACCCCCTTTACTCGCCCGAAGTCTAGTGGGTGTTTACTAAACACTCTCTCGTACTCTTGAACCACCCGATAGACTCCTTGTTTTTGGTGTGAGGGAGTAGTCAGTACCCAAATGCAGCTGCTGACACCAGTCCTCCATTGGTCTCTTAGAGCCGTTACCTTCCTCTGGTTGAGATGGAGGCAAGGGTTCCACGGCCTGTACAGAGTTCTGGTTTATGGTGAACAATTTGGCTAGCGTGGCATACCGGGGCAGGTATACTTCTCTCTCCCCGATATTTATGATGCGGACGGGCACCCTCCCATGGCGTACATCGACCACCCCCGTGCTATAAAAATGGTGGGCCTACTGTCTGAGTAGACGGGTTCTACCATTGCTTGGTAGTCTCTACCTCTTAGACCAATAGCTGCCCGGCACCAAATCATCATCTCACTTTTCGGGGGCATGGCAATAGGGAACGGGTCACACATTCTCACGCTACCTATCTCACCACCAGATAGTTCCACTTGTTGCCGCTTCATCAGTGCCCGGATCTCCTTTTGGAGCACACGCTGCTGGCTGGAACTGGCGTTCTTGGCAACCTGTTGCAAAATAAGAATCACCTCTACAAGACAGTTTTCAATTATGTTAGTACCTAGGGTTATTTTTGGGTGACTCTCGCGACGATCAATGTCCACAATGATCAGTCCTTGTGCCGGCAGTTCAACTTTACTGACCTTGATGGTCACCTCCTTAAATCCTATCTGTGGCACGGGCTGACCATTGCTGGCGATAATGCTCAGGTCGTCATCTGGGTAGCGGGTTATGTCCGAGTCATTCCAGTACCGCTTAAAGAGCACGTACGGGATGGTGGTGACCTGTGACCAGGTGTCCAGTAGGGCACTCATAGGAATGCCGTCCAGTGCCACAGGCAAGATTGGACGTCCCCCTACGTATTTATCACGCCAGTTCGATGGGCCTGATGATCTTAAGCCTGGGGGTTGGCCCTCTACCCCAGGTTGTGCCCGTTTAAATGACAGTACCTTGCCATATGTCCGAGTTGATTGCAGCGGCGGCAGATGGGTCGTCCGTCCTCGTTGTATCTGTCGCTGGGTCTTCCTCTGGCCGGTGGGGTCCTCCTCTGTCGGTGCCACGGGACGTCCTCCGGTCCGGATGCCAGCTGGATCTTTCCTGGAGAAGAAACCTGCAAAGACTGCACCGTTCTGGTTAGCGCGGCAACGCTTTTAGTAAGCTCTTGGACCTGATGGTGCAGGTCTGTAGCCGGGCTACTGTTCAAAACCTGCGCGTCAGCTCCCACAGGCCCTGCAGCCAAGGGCGCCGTCTCCTGGTGATAAGTGATAGCAGGGCGCCTTTGAGTCACAGTGCCACCTGGTGCCGGTTCTCGGAGCACCCGGATGGCTCTGTCCTTGAACTGTGCAAAGTCCAGGTCAGGGTCCTGTAAGGCCATTGCCCGCAACTGGGTTCGGTGGGCATTGCACAGTAGACCCTCAATAAATTGTTCGGTTAAGAGCTTGTCTTCATTCCCCACACTGTCAGGGTCCGCCTGTTTAATGGCTCTCAGTGTTATGTTCTGCTACCAGAGCTAAGGAAAGAGAGGAGATCTGTCCCTACGATAGAACTCAGCTTAATCCCTACGATGTAACAGGGGACTTGATCCTGCGATCAGACCTGCTAAAGTCCTAAGCTAGTCTGTACGGAGACCTATAGATGTGGCGAAGGAATCCCTACAAGTACTAAGGACTGGGAGGAAAATGGGACACCTCCTAACAGAAATAGTAGCAGACAGACGAACAAACAAAATATATAGAACATAGAGGTCCGTAGACCAAGCAAACTAACAGAGTTAGATACAGAGCACAGGCTAGCTAGAAAGTAGTTATACAATGAAGTCCAGCAAAGCCAGAAGGGCGGAGCAGGATTAAATAGGCCAACAAGGTCATGTGACCAGCAAAGGAAAAAACCTAAGAGCAAGGTTCTAACACTCAGGGCCTCCTGTAGGTTTAGAGCATAGTCTCTTATACTCTCGTGTGCCCGCGGTTTGCACCCGTAAAATCTGAGTTTTATTTCGGCTGAGGTGCGCGTGTCAAATGTGTCTTTCAGCCGGGCTAGTATTTCTCTGACAGTCCTCTTCTTCCCAGGTGACCAGGACTTTACCTCCCTTTGGGCTGCCCCGATTAACTGGGCCACCAGGATGCTTACTTTTTGCTCTTCCGTGAGGGGGTATACCTGGAAGAGGCTATCCAGTCTTTCCCTAAAGTCACTTAGGGTATGTGACTCCCCTGAGTACTGGTGTAGCCAGGTTGTCCCCGGGATAGAGGGCATGGTGAATGGCATGACCGCTGCAGCGCTTGCGCTGGCGGTGGCTGTGGCGGTGGAGCTCCCCTCGGTATCCGACATCCTTCTACCCCTCTAGTGGACCGTGGCCTACCTTGCAATGCTCTTCTTCCATAGGCCGCGGCTCCGCAGTCAATCGTCGGGGTAGAGGACCTGGCGTCGCGCTCCGATGACGTCAGCGTCGCTCTTTCTCCCTTCCAGGACCTTACGCAGCGTCAGTGCATGGGGCGGAGCTTCGGATCTCGCGCGCTTTCGGCGTCCACGCCCCTCTTCTTCCCGTGCGACGTCCTGAAGATGGCGGGAAGCAGCTGCGGATGGCGGGAAGATGGCAGAAGACGGCGGGAAACGACCCAAGATGGCGTCCGATGGCGGGAAACGACTCCGGACGGCGGGAAACTTCACCACAGGTAAGTACAAAAGTATTTTTCAGGCACGCAATACCCGGTGGTTGCGGGCACGAAATCCTGCCGACTACGCCAAAGTTGACTCGCCCCCTGGGCCGTGGGGCACCCGGAACCGGGCCTGTTGTAGGATGCTGGGGGTTGTAGTCTCCGTGTGGCGGTGACGCGGTCCGTGGCTCAGGGTGGGCAAACCAGTGGCAGTCTATTTGTATTTTAATTGTCCGACTACGCCACCCGTGGATTGCGGTCAGTGGGGACCGCAGCTGCGCTGCAGACTGCTGAGGCTGATGTTGTATGCGCAGCCAAAAATGGGATAACTCCCCACGGGAGAAGTATTGCCTCAGGGCAGCTAGTGTGGATCATGGGAGTGATGGAGTGAGCGTCCCAGTACTAATGGTGCTGGTGCGGCGATGAAACACAGAGACGTGAGGTTGCAGTTCAGGGTCTTTACTGGTGTTATAAAGCAGACCCTTCCGGGAGTACTGGCTAGTATAAGGGGCCTGGTTAGTCTGTGAGCAAGCAGGATCTCCCCTGGCCAGGCGGAGTTGTAGACCTTCCCGTCTATCTGCACTCTTCCTGGCTACCTTGCTGTAAGCGGTTACAAGTAGCCCACGTCCCTGAGTATACCGTGTGGTGCTCACCCGTATGGCTGGTGACTTGGGGCCTTCTGTTAGCCTCCGCTCCTGGATGGCGGCGCTGGTCCCTTCCTTGTGAATGAGCCTCCAGGCTTCTATGGCCAGAGGACCTGGAATCCCCTGCCGGCTGGTTTCTGCTGCTGGGTGTATATCAGTCCCCACAGCTTCGGACTCCGGTGTCCGGTTTTAGTATCTTCAGCCAGGGCGAGCTATATCTCTGCTTCCAGCTCCTGGTCTTCTGCTCCTGCTCCTACAGAGCTCCTGTTGTAACTCTCCCTTTCCAGGCTCTGACTGCTCTGCTTGTTCTGCAGACTCTGTCTGGAATTTCACTCTCTAATCCCGCCCCAGACGAAGATTCCTCCCCTCCCAGGTCTGGGCGGGCCGTGTAGCATGCTTAGGGCTCCTGACCAGAGAAACCTCCCACTTGCTCTCAGACATAATATTTCTATTACTGTGGCAACCAGACCCCTGGGGTGCCACACAGGCAGGATACCTGGCTGCCTGAACAGCATTGAGAAGCTCACAGAGACCGCTATAAGCAACACTTTAAAAGAACGCCACAGACCAATCAACCAAACCTTTTTGGGTTATTTTTTATAGTCTGCAGGCATGAAATTAAAGAAGTTGCGGCAATTGGTTGCGGCCTACGGTGCCACCCTCGGATCCTGAAAAGTCCATTTGTGGAGATGGGCACCTGGACTCCCGTTAAGAAGACATGTTGTCAACCTCTAGATCCCTTACATGCCTGCACTTTTCGGCTTGCTGCTGCTGCTGCTGGCTGTCCAGCAGCAGACTGAAGGTGGCTGCTGCCGTGCGCAGGTATATAAAGGCTCAGAGCCTATTGTGACACGCGCAGCAGTGTTCCATTGCCACATTCCATCTACTGCAGGCAGGATACCTGGCTGGCTGAACAGCATTGAGAAGCTCACAGAGACCGCTATAAGCAACACTTTAAAGGAACGCCACAGACCAATCAACCAAACTTTTTTTTATAAAAAGACTGCAACGTCTACCTCAAGTTAAATTTGCTGGACTGTTGCACTTAGAAGAAGAAAGAACACCTGGTCGCAAGTTGCACCGAGGCCATGATCCAAGAATCCAAGAATGCGCTTTACTTAAAAATGTTTTACGTGAGAATGTTTTATATGCTGCTAGGTGATAATGCAAGAGTTTTATAAGATGTTTTATACAAAAGAGTTCCAGAAGTACTGAAAATGTTTCTATAATGTCTAGTGAAAAGAAAAGTGTGTCCCATAAAGGGAATTGAACTGTGTCGTCCGTTTCTAAGTGTAAAAAGTTTTAAAAAGTTTTGCATGTCCTGTAATCAACTGTTTTTGCTCTTTTCCAGCCCGAGGACGTGCTGTGCTTTACCAGGGGGGAATGTAGCGCCCCAAGGGTTCGGCCGCTACAGGAGTATTACACCTCAGACCAGAGGTGTGATATTCCACTCCCGGGTAAGGATGCAGTATGGACCAGGGCTCAGTTAGCTGCATACAGCACACACACCCCATTTCCGAGGGACAGCTCAACGGTGCTCCCACTAGACAGTAGTGCAGGCACGACCGACTATGTCCCTGCCTGGAGTGGGGAGGGGGGTGGAACACCCAGTGCTGTAGGGGCAGATAGGGGTTGGTTCCTGAGCGTAGGAAGGAGCTCATTGGTTGCTGGTCACCTGGGCTCATGGTCAGAGGGAGGTATAAAAGGTGGGCACCATCTTAGAACAGTGTTCAGTGAGAGAAGGAGTGCAGCCAGAGAGGGCTGACAGGGAGCTGTGGCTCAGTTTGGGCCCAGTTCCACGAGGCAGGCCTAGAGGAGAGGCCAGAGCCTGAGAGGAGAAGGAGAAGTGGGCCTGGAGAAGAGGCCAAGGGAAGGAGGAGAAGACAGAACAGGAGAGAAGGAGAGAGAGAGAAACAGAAGGGCTCAGGAACAAGAAGGTGGAAGGGACCCTAAGAACCCACGAGAATCCAGGGTGAAGGGTCAGGCAGATTAAGGGTACCGGATCCCAAGTTGGTGGAGGAGAAACTACCCTCAGCCAAAGACCGGTCGTCGTAATCATTTATTGGTGCGACACCTCATCAAACCTGCTAGGAAGGCACCATATAGGACAGCGGAGGACAGGGCCCACGTTTAACCGCACAAGTCCGCGGCAGCTGGACAAAAGTGGGTCACTGGTGAGGCAGGCCAGAGAAAGGATTAAAGGGGGCCCTGTGCCATGCTCCTGAACTGACTGGGAGTTGACCGAGCCCCACACCTGGTGGACGCAGCACGGCTGGGGCGGTCACTACCTGTACAGAAGTGACCTGGACTACCTGAACTGTGAGTAAAAGACATTGGACTGCAGTACGTTGTCTGTGTGCTCTTTCGCTCCTCCAGCACTACCGGTACTGGGACTCTCACTACCATCACTCCCACCATCCACTACACTGCCCTGGGGCCGCACTCTTCCCGTGGGGAGTCACATCATCCCAGCTGCATACATCATCAGCCCCAGCGGACTGCCTTGCAGCGGCGGTTCCTAATAACCGCAATCCACGGGTGGCGTAGTCGGACATTATCTAAAGCACGTAGCAGACTACCATTGGTCTGACCACCCTGAGCCGCGGGACCGGGCCGCCACTACTCCCCCCATCGTTTCCCTATTGCCCGGATCCGCGTGCCCTACGGCCCAGGGGGCGAGTCAGGCACCTGGACCCCCGTTTAGAAGACATGTTGTCAACCTCTAGATCCCTTACATGCCTGCACTTTTCGGCTTGCTGCTGCTGCTGGCTGTCCAGCAGCAGACTGAAGGTGGCTGCTGCCGTGCGCAGGTATATAAAGGCTCAGAGCCTATTGTGACACGCGCAGCAGTGTTCCATTGCCGCATTCCATCTACTGCAGGCAGGATACCTGACTGGCTGAACAGCATTGACAAGCTCACAGAGACCGCTATAAGCAACACTTTAAAAGAACGCCACAGACCAATCAACCAAACTTTTTGGGTTATTTTTTATAGTCTGCAGGCATGAAATTAAAGAAGTTGAGGCAATTGGTTGCGGCCTACGGTGCCACCCTCGGATCCTAAAAAGTCCATTTGTGGAGATGGGCACCTGGACTCCCGTTAAGAAGACATGTTGTCAACCTCTAGATCCCTTACATGCCTGCACTTTTAGGCTTGCTGCTGCTGCTGCTGGCTGTCCAGCAGCAGACTGAAGGTGGCTGCTGCTGCCGTGCGCAGGTATATAAAGGCTCAGAGCCTATTGTGACACGCGCAGCAGTGTTCCATTGCCACATTCCATCTACTGCAGGCAGGATACCTGGCTGGCTGAACAGAATTGAGAAGCTCACAGAGACCGCTATAAGCAACACTTTAAAAGAACGCCACAGACCAATCAACCAAACTTTTTTGGGTTATTTTTTATAGTCTGCAGGCATGAAATTAAAGAAGTTGCGGCAATTGGTTGCGGCCTACGGTGCCACCCTCGGATCCTGAAAAGTCCATTTGTGGAGATGGGCACCTGGACTCCCGTTAAGAAGACATGTTGTCAACCTCTAGATCCCTTACATGCCTGCAGTTTTCGGCTTGCTGCTGCTGCTGCGGGCTGTCCAGCAGTAGACTGAAGGTGGCTGCTGCCGTGCGCAGGTATATAAAGGCTCAGAGCCTATCGTGACACGCGCAGCAGTGTTCCATTGCCACATTCCATCTACTGCAGGCAGGATACCTGGCTGGCTGAACAGCATTGAGAAGCTCACAGAGACCGCTATAAGCAACACTTTAAAAGAACGCCACAGACCAATCAACCAAACTTTTTCGGTTATTTTTTATAGTCTGCAGGCATGAAATTAAAGAAGTTGCGGCAATTGGTTGCGGCCTACGGTGCCACCCTCGGATCCTGAAAAGTCCATTTGTGGAGATGGGCACCTGGACTCCCGTTAAGAAGACATGTTGTCAACCTCTAGATCCCTTACATGCCTGCACTTTTCGGCTTGCTGCTGCTGGCTGTCCAGCAGTAGACTGAAGGTGGCTGCTGCCGTGCGCAGGTATATAAAGGCTCAGAGCCTATTGTGACACGCGCAGCAGTGTTCCATTGCCACATTCCATCTACTGCAGGCAGGATAACTGGCTGGCTGAACAGCATTGAGAAGCTCACAGAGACCGCTATAAGCAACACTTTAAAAGAATGCCACAGACCAATCAACCAAACTTTTTTGGGTTATTTTTTATAGTCTGCAGGCATGAAATTAAAGAAGTTGCGGCAATTGGTTGCGGCCTACGGTGCCACCCTCGGATCCTGAAAAGTCCATTTGTGGAGATGGGCACCTGGACTCCCGTTAAGAAGACATGTTGTCAACCTCTAGATCCCTTACATGCCTGCACTTTTCGGCTTGCTGCTGCAGCTGCTGGCTGTCCAGCAGCAGACTGAAGGTGGCTGCTGCCGTGCGCAGATATATAAAGGCTCAGAGCCTATTGTGACACGCGCAGCAGTGTTCCATTGCCACATTCCATCTACTGCAGGCAGGATACCTGGCTGGCTGAACAGCATTGAGAAGCTCACAGAGACCGCTATAAGCAACACTTTAAAAGAACGCCACAGACCAATCAACCAAACTTTTTTGGGTTATTTTTTATAGTCTGCAGGCATGAAATTAAAGAAGTTGCGGCAATTGGTTGCGGCCTATGGTGCCACCCTCGGATCCTGAAAAGTCCATTTGTGGAGATGGGCACCTGGACTCCCGTTAAGAAGACATGTTGTCAACCTCTAGATCCCTTACATGCCTGCACTTTTCGGCTTGCTGCTGCTGCTGGCTGTCCAGCAGCAGACTGAAGGTGGCTGCTGCCGTGCGCAGGTATATAAAGGCTCAGAGCCTATTGTGACACGCGCAGCAGTGTTCCATTGCCACATTCCATCTACTGCAGGCAGGATACCTGGCTGGCTGATCAGCATTGAGAAGCTCACAGAGACCGCTATAAGCAACACTATAAAAGAACGCCACAGACCAATCAACCAAACTTTTTTGGGTTATTTTTTATAGTCTGCAGGCATGAAATTAAAGAAGTTGCGGCAATTGGTTGCGGCCTACGGTGCCACCCTCGGATCCTGAAAAGTCCATTTGTGGAGATGGGCACCTGGACTCCCGTTAAGAAGACATGTTGTCAGCCTCTAGATCCCTTACATGCCTGCACTTTTCGGCTTTCTGCTGCTGCTGCTGGCTGTCCAGCAGCAGACTGAAGGTGGCTGCTGCCGTGCGCAGGTATATAAAGGCTCAGAGCCTATTGTGACACGCGCAGCAGTGTTCCATTGCCACATTCCATCTACTGCTGGCAGGATACCTGGCTGGCTGAACAGCATTGAGAAGCTCACAGAGACCGCTATAAGCAACACTTTAAAAGAACGCCACAGACCAATCAACCAAACTTTTTTGGGCTATTTTTTATAGTCTGCAGGCATGAAATTAAAGAAGTTGCGGCAATTGGTTGCGGCCTACGGTGCCACCCTCGGATCCTGAAAAGTCCATTTGTGGAGATGGGCACCTGGACTCTCGTTAAGAAGACATGTTGTCAACCTCTAGATCCCTTACATGCCTGCACTTTTCGGCTTGCTGCTGCTGCTGGCTGTCCAGCAGCAGACTGAAGGTGGCTGCTGCCGTGCGCAGGTATATAAAGGCTCAGAGCCTATTGTGACACGTGCAGCAGTGTTCCATTGCCACATTCCATCTACTGCAGGCAGGATACCTGGCTGGCTGAACAGCATTGAGAAGCTCACAGAAACCGCAACACTTTAAAAGAACGCCACAGACCAATCAACCAAACTTTTTTGGGTTATTTTTTATAGTCTGCAGGCATGAAATTAAAGAAGTTGCGGCAATTGGTTGTGGCCTGCGGTGCCACCCTCGGATCCTGAAAAGTCCATTTGTGGAGATGGGCACCTGGACTCCCGTTAAGAAGACATGTTGTCAACCTCTAGATCTCTTACATGCCTGCACTTTTCGGCTTGCTGCTGCTGCTGCTGGCTGTCCAGCAGCAGACTGAAGGTGGCTGCTGCCGTGCGCAGGTATATAAAGGCTCAGAGCCTATTGTGACACGTGCAGCAGTGTTCCATTGCCACATTCCATCTACTGCAGGCAGGATACCTGGCTGGCTGAACAGCATTGAGAAGCTCACAGAGACCACTATAAGCAACACTTTAAAAGAATGCCACAGACCAATCAATCAAGCTTTTTTGGGTTATTTTTTATAGTCTGCAGGCATGAAATTAAAGAAGTTGCGGCAATTGGTTGCGGCCTACGGTGCCACCCTCGGATCCTGAAAAGTCCATTTGTGGAGATGGGCACCTGGACTCCCGTTAAGAAGACATGTTGTCAACCTCTAGATCCCTTACATGCCTGCACTTTTCGGCTTGCTGCTGCTGCAGCTGGCTGTCCAGCAGCAGACTGAAGGTGGCTGCTGCCGTGCGCAGGTATATAAAGGCTCAGAGCCTATTGTGACACGCGCAGCAGTGTTTCATTGCCACATTCCATCTACTGCAGGCAGGATACCTGGCTGGCTGAACAGCATTGAGAAGCTCACAGAGACCGCTTTAAGCAACACTTTAAAAGAACGCCACAGACCAATCACCCAAACTTTTTTGGGTTATTTTTTATAGTCTGCAGGCATGAAATTAAAAAAGTTGCGGCAATTGGTTGCGGCCTACGGTGCCACCCTCGGATCCTGAAAAGTCCATTTGTGGAGATGGGCACCTGGACTCCCGTTAAGAAGACATGTTCTCAACCTCTAGATCCCTTACATGCCTGCACTTTTCGGCTTGCTGCTGCTGCTGGCTGTCCAGCAGCAGACTGAAGGTGGCTGCTGCCGTGCGCAGGTATATAAAGGCTCAGAGCCTATTGTGACACACGCAGCAGTGTTCCATTGCCACATTCCATCTACTGCTGGCAGGATACCTGGCTGACTGAACAGCATTGAGAAGCTCACAGAGACCGCTATAAGCAACACTTTAAAAGAACGCCACAGACCAATCAACCAAACTTTTTTGGGTTATTTTTTTTAGTCTGCAGGCATGAAATTAAAGAAGTTGCGGCAATTGGTTGCGGCCTACGGTGCCACCCTCGGATCCTGAAAAGTCCATTTGTGGAGATGGGCACCTGGACTCCCGTTAAGAAGACATGTTGTCAACCTCTAGATCCCTTACATGCCTGCACTTTTCGGCTTGCTGCTGCTGGCTGTCCAGCAGCAGACTGAAGGTGGCTGCTGCTGTGCGCAGGTATATAAAGGCTCAGAGCCTATTGTGACACGCGCAGCAGTGTTCCCTTGCCACATTCCATCTACTGCAGGCAGGATACCTGGCTGGCTGAACAGCATTGAGAAGCTCACAAAGACCGCTATAAGCAACACTTTAAAAGAACGCCACAGACCAATCAACCAAACTTTTTTGGGGTATTTTTTATACTCTGCAGGCATGAAATTAAAGAAGTTGCGGCAATTGGTTGCGGTCTACGGTGCCACCCTCGGATCCTGAAAAGTCCATTTGTGGAGATGGGCACCTGGACTCCCGTTAAGAAGACATGTTGTCAACCTCTAGATCCCTTAAATGCCTGCACCTTTCGGCTTGCTGCTGCTGTTGGCTGTCCAGCAGCAGACTGAAGGTGGCTGCTGCCGTGCGCAGGTATATAAAGGCTCAGAGCCTATTTTGACACGCGCAGCAGTGTTCCATTGCCACATTCCATCTACTGCAGGCAGAATACCTGGCTGGCTGAAGAGCATTGAGAAGCTCACAGCGACCGCTATAAGCAACACTTTAAAAGAACGCCATAGACCAATCAACCAAACATTTTTGGGTTATTTTTTATAGTCTGCAGGCATGAAATTAAAGAAGTTGCGGCAATTGGTGGCGGCCTACGGTGCCACCCTCGGATCCTGAAAAGTCCATTTGTGGAGATGGGCACCTGGACTCCTGTTACGAAGACATGTTGTCAACCTCTAGATCCCTTACATGCCTGCACTTTTCGGCTTGCTGCTGCTGGCTGTCCAGCAGCAGACTGAAGGTGGCTGCTGCCGTGCGCAGGTATATAAAGGCTCAGAGCCTATTGTGACACGTGCAGCAGTGTTCCATTGCCACATTCCATCTACTGCAGGCAGGATACCTGGCTGGCTGAACAGCATTGAGAAGCTCACAGAGACCGCTATAAGCAACACTTTAAAAGAACGCCACAGACCAATCAACCAAACTTTTTTGGGTTATTTTTTATAGTCTGCAGGCATGAAATTAAAGAAGTTGCAGCAATTGGTTGCGGCCTACGGTGCCACCCTCGGATCCTGAAAAGTCCATTTGTGGAGATGGGCACCTGGACTCCCGTTAAGAAGAAATATTGTCAAGCTCTAGATCCCTTACATGCCTGCACTTTTCGGCTTGCTGCTGCTGCTGCTGGCTGTCCAGCAGCAGACTGAATGTGGCTGCTGCCGTGCGCAGGTATATAAAGGCTCAGAGCCTATTGTGACACGCGCAGCAGTGTTCCATTGCCACATTCCATCTACTGCAGGCAGGATACCTGACTGGCTGAACAGCATTGAGAAGCTCACAGAGACCGCTATAAGCAACACTTTAAAAGAACGCCACAGACCAATCAACCAAACTTTTTTGGGTTATTTTTTATAGTCTGCAGGCATGAAATTAAAGAAGTTGCAGCAATTGGTTGCGGCCTACGGTGCCACCCTCGGATCCTGAAAAGTCCATTTGTGGAGATGGGCACCTGGACTCCCGTTAGGAAGACATGTTGTCAACCTCTAGATCCCTTACATGCCTGCACTTTTCGGCTTCCTGCTGCTGCTGGCTGTCCAGCAGCAGACTGAAGGTGGCTGCTGCCGTGCGCAGGTATATAAAGGCTCAGAGCCTATTGTGACACGCGCAGCAGTGTTCCATTGCCACATTCCATCTACTGCAGGCAGGATACCTGGCTGGCTGAACAGCATTGAGAAGCTCACAGCGACCGCTAGAAGCAATTCTTTAAAAGAACGCCACAGACCAATCAACCAATATTTTTTGGGTTATTTTTTATAGTCTGCAGGCATGAAATTAAAGAAGTTGCGGCAATTGATTGCGGCCTACGGTGCCACCCTCGGATCCTGAGAAGTCCATTTGTGGAGATGGGCACCTGGACTCCCTTTAAGAAGACATGTTGTCAACCTCTAGATCCCTTACATGCCTGCACTTTTCGGCTTGCTGCTGCTGCTGCTGGCTGTCCAGCAGCAGACTGAAGGTGGCTAGTGCCATGCACAGGTATATAAAGGCTCAGAGCCTATTGTGACACGCGCAGCAGTGTTCCATTGCCACATTGTTAGAACCTTGCTCTTAGGTTTTTTTTCCTTTGCTGGTCACATGACCTTGTTGGCCTATTTAATCCTGCTCCGCCCTTCTGGCTTTGCTGGACTTCATTGTATATCTACTTTCTAGCTAGCCTGTGCTCTGTGTCTTGCTCTGTTAGCTTGCTTGGTCTACTGACCTCTATGTTCTATATATTTTGTTTGTTCGTCTGTTTGCTACTATTTCTGTTAGGAGGTGTCCCATATTCCTCCCAGTCCTTAGTACTTGTAGGGATTCCTTCCCCACATCTATAGGTCTCCGTACAGACTAGCTTAGGACTTTAGCAGGTCTGATCGCAGGATCAGGTCCCCTGTTACATCGTAGGGATTAAGCTGAGTTCTATCGTAGGGACAGATCTCCTCTCTTTCCTTAGCTCTGGTAGCAGAACATAACAGTAAGTCCAGCCAGCAAATTCTCTAAGGAAAGATTTTTCTGTTCCATCATGGTGTCGGTTCAGGATTTGGTTCATCGCCTGCAGGGACTCTCTCTGGAGGTGGCCGAGCTCCGTCAGCACGTGAGTAACTGTCCTGGAGCACATTTCTTGGAGCCTAAGGTATGTTTGCCGGATTTATTTTTTGGTGAACACCGAGAATTTTTTTCATTCAAAAATGCTTGCTTATTGTATTTTCGTTTGAGACCTAAGTCCTCTGGGGATGAATCCCAGCGCGTAGGGTTCATAATGTCACTTTTGCGCAAAGAGCCTCAGGAGTGGGCCTTTTCTTTGCAACTTAGTGATACATGCTTCAGATCAGTGGATAGTTTTTTTTCTGCTTTGGGACTATTATATGATGATCCTGACCGTGTCGCATCAGCTGAGACTGAGTTGAGACGTTTAAAACAGGGATCAGGTAATGTGGAAAAATATTGTACTCATTTCCGTCGTTGGTCTACTCAAACAGGGTGGAACGATTCTGCTCTGAAAAGTCTATTTCTTGCTGGGCTCAGTGAAAGGGTTAAAGACCTGCTAATTGCTTATCCTACACCTGAAGATTTGCAACAGGCTATGCAATTAGCTATACGGGTGGATAGGAGACTGCGTGCTAGGGTTAATGAGAGCAAATCCTCTGCTATGTCAGTTTCTGGTTATGAGAATGTGTGTACTAACAGTGGTGAACCGATGGAGATTGGATCGGTGGCACCTCGCTCTCAAGAAAAAGACCATCGATTTTCTGAAGGCTTGTGTTTCTATTGCGGAAAATCTGGTCATTTGATTAAAGGCTGTGAGCTTAGTATGAAGAAAGAAAAAAAAATGGTCAGTCACGCCCGTATTGCCTGTTTAAATTCCAAGGGTATATTTTTAGCTGCTTCCACGTTTGCTCAGAAAAAATTAATGGAATTTCGGGTGTTTGTTGATTGCGGGTCTACTCTGAATGTAATTGATGGGGGATTCGTGGAAAGACTCAATTTAAAACCTGAACCTTTATCATCCCCCATTGCTGTGGTTTCTGTGGATGGTTCCCCTTTGAAGAATATTACTCTCAAGGTCTGTGAATTTCCTCTCACTATTAATGGTGTTCACCATGAGAAATTGGATTTGGTAGTGTTGAATAACTTGCCTTCTCCAGTAATATTGAGATTGCCCTGGTTAAAATTTCACAATCCTGTACTGGATTGGTCTACCAGTGAAATTAAATCCTGGAGCCATAAATGTTATGACAAGTGTTGTAACGGGCGTATTGCAGCTTTGGATAGGGGAGAATTGCCTGTTCCTATTCAGGATTTTTGGAGAGTTTTTTCTGAGAAGGAATCGCAGGTTTTGCCTCCCCATAGAGACTATGATTGTTCTATTGAATTTGTCCCTGGAGCGACTCTTCCTAAAAGTCGTTTATTTAACCTTACTATTCCTGAGAGGAAGGCTTTGGAGGAATACATACAGACAAGTTTGGCCGCCGGTCACATTAGGCCCTCTAAGTCTCCTGTGGCGGTTGGATTTTTTTTTGTAAAAAAAATTACGGCGGTTTACGTCCTTGTCTGGATTTTCGTGAGATTAACAAAATTACTGTACGCAATCCTTACCCACTGCCATTGATTCCTGATCTGTTTAACCAGTTAATGGGGGCCAAGTGGTTCTCTAAAATTGACCTTAAGGGGGCATACAATCTGTTGCGCATGAAGGAGGGTGACGAATGGAAGACTGCTTTTAACACTCCTGTGGGTCATTTTGAGAATCTGGTTATGCCTTTTGGTCTTACTAATGCTCCTGCATTTTTTCAGAATCTGATTAACGACATCCTTAGACCTTTGATCGGCAAAAATGTGGTTGTGTATTTGGATGACATTTTGATTTATTCGCCGGATCTGGAGTCTCATTGGCGGAGCGTGTGTGAGGTATTACAGTTATTAATGGACAATTCGCTTTTTGCTAAGCTGGAGAAATGTGAGTTCGCTGTACAGAGAATTAGTTTTTTGGGCTACATTATCTCCAGCAAAGGTTTTGAGATGGATCCGGTTAAGGTTCAGGCTGTGCAGGAATGGCCTAGGCCTATTGGTTTGAAATCGATACAGAGGTTTTTGGGTTTCGCCAATTACTACAGAAAATTCATAAAATTTTTTTCTAGTATTGTCAAACCTCTGACTGATCTCAGCAGGAAAGGTGCTGATACGGTTCAGTGGTCTTCTGAGGCCATTGAAGCTTTTGTGTAGCCATTGAAGCTTTTGTGTATCTCAAGGAGAGGTTCACCTCTGCTCCCATCCTTATGCAGCCTGATGTGACTAGGCCGTTTTTGGTTGAGGTTGATGCTTCCTCTGTGGGGGTTGGCGCAGTATTGTCTCAGGATAACGGGGATGGATTACATCCCTGTGCCTTTTTTTCAAAAAAATTTTCGGAGACTGAACTGAATTACGATATTGGTAATCGGGAATTATTGGCTATTAAACTCGCATTTGAACACTGGCGCCACTTCTTGGAAGGTGCGGAATTTCCCGTTCAGGTTCTTACGGATCATAAAAATCTGATATATCTTGACGCTGCCAAGCGCCTGAATGCCCGTCAGGCTAGGTGGGCACTGTTTTTCTCGCGGTTTAATTTCTCCGTTACTTACATCCCTGGTACTAAGAATGTTAAGGCGGATGCCTTGTCTCGCAGTTTTTCTCCCATAGTCGGTGCTGAGAAAGAGGAGAACATTTTACAAGAAGGTGTTGTGATAGCTGCTTTGGACTCCGTTTTGGAAAATGAGATTCTTAAAGCACAGGAGAATGCCCCTTCTAACACTCCTCATGGGAGGTTGTTTGTGCCTGGGACCTTTAGGAGAGATTTGTTTGTTGAGTGTCACGAATCTCGGTTGGCAGGTCATCCCGGAATCTCTGAGACCAAGAGACTGGTGGGTCGCAGTTTTTGGTGGCCTGGATGGCAGAAGGAAGTCATTAAGTGGGTGCGTCAATGTACTATATGTGCTAGATCTAAGTCCTCACATACTCCTGCTGCGGGGTTGCTTTGTCCTTTGGAGGTTCCCAGTGCTCCTTGGACACATTTGGCTATGGACTTTATAACTGACCTTCCCCCCTCTGAGGGTTTTACTGTCATCTGGGTGGTCATGGACCGTTTTAGCAAGATGTGTCACTTGGTTCCCTTTGTCAAACTGCCCTGCGCTAAAACTCTCACTAAGGCCTTTGTCAAGGAAATTGTCAGACTTCATGGCGTTCCTACTGACATTGTTTCTGATAGGGGTCCTCAGTTCGTGGCTCGTTTTTGGCGTGCCTTTTGTGACAGGTTGGGAGTTCATTTATCGTTCTCGTCCGGATATCATCCTGAATCTAATGGCCAGACAGAAAGGAAAAACCAGGATGTTGAGCAGTTCTTGCGTTGTTTTGTGGCAGACAATCAAGAGGGGTGGTCTGAGTTTCTGCCACTTGCTGAATTTGCTCTGAACAATCATACATCTTCTTCTGCTGGTTGTTCGCCTTTTTTTTGTTGTTCTGGGAGACATCCGTCGTTTGGGTCGTTCTCCAAGTTGGGATCTGCCGTGCCTGAGGAGGAGAATTTTTCCGGTGATTTGGAGAGAGTTTGGACGGATGTGCGTGGTAATCTTCAGGAGGCCAACAGAAAATCTAAGGACTACTTTGATAGGAAACGACAGGAGGTTTTGTTCGCTGTTGGTGACATGGTTTGGTTGTCCTCTAGGAATCTGCGGTTGAGGATTCCTTCTAAGAAATTGGGTCCCAAGTTTGTAGGGCCCTTTAAGGTGCTTCAGGTTGTCAACCAATCTGCTGTTAGGTTGGAGGTTCCTACCTCCTGGAGAATTAATCCGGTATTTCATGTCTCTCTGTTGAAAAAAGCTGTTGTATCGGATTGTGACGCCTCTGCCTCTGTTCCTCCGGTGGTGGAGGACGGGGAATATGAAATTTCTCGCATCCTTAACTCTAGACGGTATAGAGGTAGTTTGCAGTATCTTGTGGCCTGGAAAGGTTTCGGTCCCGAGGATAACTCTTGGGTGAGGTCGGATGATGTTTCCGCGTCCAGACTTATCAGAGCGTTTCACAGGAGATTTCCTGATAAGCCTGGTCCTAGGGGATCCGGAGGATCCTCTTAGAAGGGGGGGTACTGTTAGAACCTTGCTCTTAGGTTTTTTTTCCTTTGCTGGTCACATGACCTTGTTGGCCTATTTAATCCTGCTCCGCCCTTCTGGCTTTGCTGGACTTCATTGTATATCTACTTTCTAGCTAGCCTGTGCTCTGTGTCTTGCTCTGTTAGCTTGCTTGGTCGACTGACCTCTATGTTCTATATATTTTGTTTGTTCGTCTGTCTGCTACTATTTCTGTTAGGAGGTGTCCCATATTCCTCCCAGTCCTTAGTACTTGTAGGGATTCCTTCCCCACATCTATAGGTCTCCGTACAGACTAGCTTAGGACTTTAGCAGGTCTGATCGCAGGATCAGGTCCCCTGTTACATCGTAGGGATTAAGCTGAGTTCTATCGTAGGGACAGATCTCCTCTCTTTCCTTAGCTCTGGTAGCAGAACATAACACACATTCCATCTACTGCAGGCAGGATACCTGGCTGGCTGAACAGCATTGAGAAGCTCACAGAGACCGCTATAAGCAACACTTTAAAAGAACGCCACAGACCAATCAACCTAACTTTTTTGGGTTATTTTTTACAGTCTGCAGGCATGAAATTAAAGAAGTTGCAGCAATTGGTTGCGGCCTATGGTGCCACCCTCGGATCCTGAAAAGTCCATTTGTGGAGATGGGCACCTGGACTCCCGTGACGAAGACATGTTGTCAAGCTCTAGATCCCTTACATGCCTGCACTTTTCGGCTTGCTGCTGCTGCTGCTGGCTGTCCAGCAGCAGACTGAAGGTGGCTGCTGCCGTGCGCAGGTATATAAAGGCTCAGAGCCTATTGTGACACGCGCAGCAGTGTTCCATTGCCACATTCCATCTACTGCAGGCAGGATACCTGGCTGGCTGAACAGCATTGAGAAGCTCACAGCGACCGCTAGAAGCAATTCTTTAAAAGAACGCCACAGACCAATCAACCAATATTTTTTGGGTTATTTTTTATAGTCTGCAGGCATGAAATTAAAGAAGTTGCTGCAATTGGTTGCGGCCTACGGTGCCACCCTCGGATCCTGAGAAGTCCATTTGTGGAGATGGGCACCTTGACTCCCGTTTAGAAGACATGTTGTCAACCTCTAGATCCCTTACATGCCTGCACTTTTCGGCTTGCTGCTGCTGCTGCTGCTGGCTGTCCAGCAGCAGACTGAAGGTGGCTAGTGCCATGCAGAGGTATATAAAGGCTCAGAGCCTATTGTGACACGTGCAGCAGTGTTCCACTGCCACATTCCATCTACTGCAGGCAGGATACCTGGTTGGCTGAACAGCATTGAGAAGCTCACAGAGACCGCTATAAGCAACACTTTAAAAGAACGCCACAGACCAATCAACCAAACTTTTTTGGGTTATTTTTTATAGTCTGCAGGCATGAAATTAAAGAAGTTGCGGCAATTGGTTGCGGCCTACGGTGCCACCCTTGGATCCTGAAAAGTCCATTGTGGAGATGGGCACCTGGACTCCCGTAAAGAAGACATGTTGTCAACCTCTAGATCCCTTACATGCCTGCACTTTTCGGCTTGCTGCTGCTGCTGGCTGTCCAGTAGCAGACTGAAGGTGGCTGCTGCCGTGCGCAGGTATATAAAGGCTCAGAGCCTATTGTGACACGCGCAGCAGTGTTCCATTGCCACATTCCATCTACTGCAGGCAGGATACCTGGCTGGCTGAACAGCATTGAGAAGCTCACAGCGACCGCTAGAAGCAATTCTTTAAAAGAACGCCACAGACCAATCAACCAATATTTTTTGGGTTATTTTTTATAGTCTGCAGGCATGAAATTAAAGAAGTTGCGGCAATTGGTTGCGGCCTACGGTGCCACCCTCGGATCCTGAGAAGTCCATTTGTGGAGATGGGCACCTGGACTCTCATTAAGAAGACATGTTGTCAACCTCTAGATCCCTTACATGCCTGCACTTTTCGGCTTGCTGCTGCTGCTGGCTGTCCAGCAGCAGACTGAAGGTGGCTGCTGCCGTGTGCAGATATATAAAGGCTCAGAGCCTATTGTGACATGCGCAGCAGTGTTCCATTGCCACATTCCATCTACTGCAGGCAGGATACCTGGCTGGCTGAACAGCATTGAGAAGCTCACAGAGACCGCTATAAGCAACACTTTAAAAGAACGCCACAGACCAATCAACCAAACTTTTTTGGGTTATTTTTTATAGTCTGCAGGCATGAAATTAAAGAAGTTGCGGCAATTGGTTGCGGCCTACAGTGCCACCCTTGGATCCTGAAAAGTCCATTTGTGGAGATGGGCACCTGGACTCCCGTTAAGAAGACATGTTGTCAACCTCTAGATCCCTTACATGGCTGCAGTTTTCGGCTTGCTGCTCCTGCTGCTGGCTGTCCAGCAGCAGACTGAAGGTGGCTGCTGCCGTTCGCAGGTATATAAAGGCTCAGAGCCTATTGTGACACGCGCAGCAGTGTTCCATTGCCACATTCCATCTACTGCAGGCAGGATACCTGGCTGGCTGAACAACATTGAGAAGCTCACAGCGACCGCTAGAAGTAATTCTTTAAAAGAACGCCACAGACCAATCAACCAATATTTTTTTGGGTTATTTTTTATAGTCTGCAGGCATGAAATTAAAGAAGTTGCTGCAATTGGTTGCGGCCTACGGTGCCACCCTCGGATCCTGAAAAGTCCATTTGTGGAGATGGGCACCTGGACTCCCGTTAAGAAGACATGTTGTCAACCTCTAGATCCCTTAAATGCCTGCACTTTTCGGCATGCTGCTCCTGCTGCTGGATGTCCAGCAGCAGACTGAAGGTGGCTGCTGCCGTGCGCAGGTATATAAAGGCTCAGAGCCTATTGTGACACGCGCAGCAGTGCTCCATTGCCACATTCCATCTACTCTAGGCAGAATACCTGGCTGGCTGAACAGCATTGAGAAGCTCACAGAGACCGCTATAAGCAACACTTTAAAAGAAAGCCACAGACCAATCAACCAAACTTTTTTGGGTTATTTTTTATAGTCTGCAGGCATGAAATTAAAGAAGTTGCGGCAATTGGTTGCGGCCTACGATGCCACCCTCTGATCCCGAAAAGTCCATTTGTGGAGATGGGCACCTGGACTCCCGTTAAAAAGACAAGTTGTCAACCTCTATATCCCTTACATGCCTGCACTTTTCGGCTTGCTGCTGCTGCTGGCTGTCCAGTAGCAGACTGAAGGTGGCTGCTGCCGTGCGCAGGTATATAAAGGCTCAGAGCCTATTGTGACACGCGCAGCAGTGTTCCATTGCCACATTCCATCTACTGCAGGCAGGATACCTGGCTGGCTGAACAGCATTGAGAAGCTCACAGAGACCGCTATAAGCAACACTTTAAAAGAACGCCACAGACCAATCAACCAAACTTTTTTGGGTTATTTTTTATAGTCTGCATGCATGAAATTAAAGAAGTTGCGGCAATTGGTTGCGGCCTACGGTGCCACCCTCGGATCCTGAAAAGTCCATTTGTGGAGATGGGCACCTGGACTCCCGTTAAGAAGACATGTTGTCAACCTCTAGATCCCTTACATGCCTGCACTTTTCGGTTTGCTGCTGCTGCTGGCTGTCCAACAGCAGACTGAAGGTGGCTTCTGCCGTGCGCAGGTATATAAAGGCTCAGAGCCTATTGTGACACGCGCAGCAGTGTTCCATTGCCACATTCCATCTACTACAGGCAGGATACCTGGCTGGCTGAACAGCATTGAGAAGCTCACAGAGACCGCTTTAAGCAACACTTTAAAAGAACGCCACAGACCAATCACCCAAACTTTTTTGGGTTATTTTTTATAGTCTGCAGGCATGAAATTAAAGAAGTTGCGGCAATTGGTTGCGGCCTACGGTGCCACCCTTGGATCCTGAAAAGTCCATTGTGGAGATGGGCACCTGGACTCCCGTTAAGAAGACATGTTGTCAACCTCTAGATCCCTTACATGCCTGCACTTTTCGGCTTGCTGCTGCTGCTGGCTGTCCAGTAGCAGACTGAAGGTGGCTGCTGCCGTGCGCAGGTATATAAAGGCTCAGAGCCTATTGTGACACGCGCAGCAGTGTTCCATTGCCACATTCCATCTACTGCAGGCAGGATACCTGGCTGGCTGAACAGCATTGAGAAGCTCACAGCGACCGCTAGAAGCAATTCTTTAAAAGAACGCCACAGACCAATCAACCAATATTTTTTGGGTTATTTTTTATAGTCTGCAGGCATGAAATTAAAGAAGTTGCGGCAATTGGTTGCGGCCTACGGTGCCACCCTTGGATCCTGAGAAGTCCATTTGTGGAGATGGGCACCTGGACTCCCATTAAGAAGACATGTTGTCAACCTCTAAATCCCTTACATGCCTGCACTTTTCGGCTTGCTGCTGCTGCTGGCTGTCCAGCAGCAGACTGAAGGTGGCTAGTGCCATGCACAGGTATATAAAGGCTCAGAGCCTATTGTGACATGCGCAGCAGTGTTCCATTGCCACATTCCATCTACTGCAGGCAGGATACCTGGCTGGCTGAACAGCATTGAGAAGCTCACAGAGACCGCTATAAGCAACACTTTAAAAGAACGCCACAGACCAATCAACCAAACTTTTTTGGGTTATTTTTTATAGTCTGCAGGCATGAAATTAAAGAAGTTGCGGCAATTGGTTGCGGCCTACGGTGCCACCCTTGGATCCTGAAAAGTCCATTTGTGGAGATGGGCACCTGGACTCCCGTTAAGAAGACATGTTGTCAACATCTAGATCCCTTACATGGCTGCAGTTTTCGGCTTGCTGCTGCTGCTGCTGGCTGTCCAGCAGCAGACTGAAGGTGGCTGCTGCCGTGCGCAGGTATATAAAGGCTCAGAGCCTATTGTGACACGCGCAGCAGTGTTCCATTGCCACATTCCATCTACTGCAGGCAGGATACCTGGCTGGCTGAACAGCATTGAGAAGCTCGCAGAGACCGCTATAAGCAACACTTTAAATGAACGCCACAGGCCAATCAACCAAACTTTTTTGGGTTATTTTTTATAGTCTGCAGGCATGAAATTAAAGAAGTTGGGCAATTGGTTGCGGCCTACGGTGCCACCCTCGGATCCTGAAAAGTCCATTTGTGGAGATGGGCACCTGGACTCCCGTTAAGAAGACATGTTGTCAATCTCTAGATCCCTTACATGCCTGCACTTTTCGGCTTGCTGCTGCTGCTTCTGGCTGTCCAGCAGCAGACTGAAGGTGGCTGCTGCCGTTCGCAGGTATATAAAGGCTTAGAGCCTATTGTGACACGCGCAGCAGTGTTCCATTGCCACATTCCATCTACTGCAGGCAGGATACCTGGCTGGCTGAACAACATTGAGAAGCTCACAGCGACCGCTAGAAGTAATTCTTTAAAAGAACGCGACAGACCAATCAACCAATATTTTTTTGGGTTATTTTTTATAGTCTGCAGGCATGAAATTAAAGAAGTTGCGGCAATTGTTTGCGGCCTACGGTGCCACCCTCTGATCCTGAAAAGTCCATTTGTGGAGATGGGCACCTGGAATCCCGTTAAGAAGACATGTTGCCAACCTCTAGATCCCTTACATGCCTGCACTTTTCGGTTTGCTGCTGCTGCTGGCTGTCCAGCAGCAGATTGAAGGTGGCTGCTGCCGTGCGCAGGTATATAAAGGCTCAGAGCCTATTGTGACACGCGCAGCAGTGTTCCATTGCCACATTCCATCTACTGCAGGCAGGATACCTGGCTGGCTGAACAGCATTGAGTAGCTCACAGAGACCGCTATAAGCAACACTTTAAAAGAACGCCACAGACCAATCAACCAAACTTTTTTGGGTTATGTTTTATAGTCTGCAGGCATGAAATTAAAGAAGTTGCGGCAATTGGTTGCGGCCTACGGTGCCACCCTCGGACCCTGAAAAGTCCATTTGTGGAGATGGGCACCTGGACTCCCGTTAAGAAGACATGTTGTCAACCTCTAGATCCCTTACATGCCTGCACTTTTCGGCTTGCTGCTGCTGGCTGTCCAGCAGCAGACTGAAGGTGGCTGCTGCCGTGCGCAGGTATATAAAGGCTCAGAGCCTATTGTGACACACGCAGCAGTGTTCCATTGCCACATTCCATCTACTGCAGGCAGGATACCTGACTGGCTGAACAGCATTGAGAAGCTCACAGAGACCGCTATAAGCAACACTATAAAAGAACGCCACAGACCAATCAACCAAACTTTTTTGGGTTATTTTTTATAGTCTGCAGGCATGAAATTAGAGAAGTTGCGGCAATTGGTTGCGGCCCACGGTGCCACCCTCGGATCCTGAAAAGTCCATTTGTGGAGATAGGCACCTGGACTCCCGTTAAGAAGACATGTTGTCAACCTCTAGATCCCTTACATGCCTGCACTTTTCGGCTTTCTGCTGCTGCTGCTGCTGGCTGTCCAGCAGCAGACTGAAGGTGGCTGCTGCCGTGCGCAGGTATATAAAGGCTCAGAGCCTATTGTGACACGCGCAGCAGTGTTCCATTGCCACATTCCATCTACTGCAGGCAGGATACCTGGCTGGCTGAACAGCATTGAGAAGCTCACAGAGACCGCTATAAGCAACACTTTAAAAGAACGCCGCATACCAATCAACCAAACTTTTTCGGGTTATTTTTTATAGTCTGCAGGCATGAAATTAAAGAAGTTGCGGCAATTGGTTGCGGCCTACGGTGCCACCCTCGGATCCTGAAAAGTCCATTTGTGGAGATGGGCACCTGGACTCCCGTTAAGAAGACATGTTGTCAACCGCTAGATCCCTTACATGCCTGCACTTTTCGGCTTGCTGCTGCTGGCTGTCCAGCAGCAGACTGAAGGTGGCTGCTGCCGTGCGCAGGTATATAAAGGCTCAGAGCCTATTGTGACACGTGCAGCAGGGTTCCATTGCCACATTCCATCTACTGCAGGCAGGATACCTGGCTGGCAGAACAGCATTGAGAAGCTCACAGAGACTGCTATAAGCAACACTTTAAAAGAACGCCACAGACCAATCAACCAAACTTTTTTGGGTTATTTTTTATAGTCTGCAGCCATGAAATTAAAGAAGTTGCGGCAATTGGTTGAGGCCTACGGTGCCACCCTCGGATCCTGAAAAGTCCATTTGTGGAGATGGGCACCTGGACTCCCGTTAAGAAGACATGTTGTCAACCTCTAGATCCCTTACATGCCTGCACTTTTCGGCTTGCTGCTGCAGCTGGCTGTCCAGCAGCAGACTGAAGGTGGCTGCTGCTGTGCGCAGGTATATAAAGGCTTAGAGCCTATTGTGACACGGGCAGCAGTGTTCCATTGCCACATTCCATCTACTGCAGGCAGGATACCTGGCTGGCTGAACAGCATTGAGAAGCTCACAGAGACCGCTATAAGCAACACTTTAAAAGAACGCCACAGACCAATCAACCAAACTTTTTTGGGTTATTTTTTATAGTCTGCAGGCATGAAATTAAAGAAGTTGCGGCAATTGGTTGCAGCCTACGGTGCCACCCTCGGATCCTGAAAAGTCCATTTGTGGAGATGGGCACCTGGACTCCCATTAAGAAGACAAGTTGTCAACCTCTAGTTCCCTTACATGCCTGCACTTTTCGGCTTGCTGCTGCTGCTGGCTGTCCAGCAGGAGACTGAAGGTGGCTGCTGCCGTGCGCAGGTATATAAAGGTTCAGAGCCTATTGTGACACGCGCAGCAGTGTTCCATTGCCACATTCCATCTACTGCAGGCAGGATACCTGGCTGACTGAACAGCATTGAGAAGCTCACAGAGACCGCTTTAAGCAACACTTTAAAAGAACGCCACAGACCAATCACCCAAACTTTTTTGGGTTATTTTTTATAGTCTGCAGGCATGAAATTAAAGAAGCTGCGGCAATTGGTTGCGGCCTACGGTGCCACCCTCGGATCCTGAAAACTCCATTTGTGGAGATGGGCACCTGGACTCCCGTTAAGAAAACATGTTCTCAACCTCTAGATCCCTTACATGCCTGCACTTTTCGGCTTGCTGCTGCTGCTGGCTGTCCAGCAGCAGACTGTAGGTGGCTGCTGCTGTGCGCAGGTATATAAAGGCTCAGAGCCTATTGTGACACGCGCAGCAGTGTTCCATTGCCACATTCCATCTACTGCAGGCAGGATACCTGGCTGGCTGAACAGCATTGAGAAGCTCACAGAGACCGCTATAAGCAACACTTTAAAAGAACGCCACAGACCAATCAACCAAACTTTTTTGGGTTATTTTTTATAGTCTGCAGGCATGAAATTAAAGAAGTTGCAGCAATTTGTTGCGGCCTACGGTGCCACCCTCGGATCCTGAAAAGTCCATTTGTGGAGATGGGCACCTGGACTCCCGTTAAGAAGACATGTTGTCAACCTCTAGATCCCTTACATGCCTGCACTTTTCGGCTTGCTGCTGCTGCTGGCTGTCCAGCAGCAGACTGAAGGTGGCTGCTGCCGTGCGCAGGTATATAAAGGCTCAGAGCCTATTGTGACACGCGCAGCAGTGTTCCATTGCCACATTCCATCTACTGCAGGCTGGATACCTGGCTGGCTGAACAGCATTGAGAAGCTCACAGAGACCGCTATAAGCAACACTTTAAAAGAACGCCACAGACCAATCAACCAAACTTTTTTGGGTTATTTTTTATAGTCTGCAGGCATGAAATTAAAGAAGTGCGGCAATTGGTTGCGGCCTACGATGCCACCCTCTGATCCCGAAAAGTCCATTTGTGGAGATGGGCACCTGGACTCCCATTAAGAAGACAAGTTGTCAACCTCTAGTTCCCTTACATGCCTGCACTTTTCGGCTTGCTGCTGCTGCTGGCTGTCCAGCAGGAGACTGAAGGTGGCTGCTGCCGTGCGCAGGTATATAAAGGTTCAGAGCCTATTGTGACACGCGCAGCAGTGTTCCATTGCCACATTCCATCTACTGCAGGCAGGATACCTGGCTGACTGAACAGCATTGAGAAGCTCACAGAGACCGCTTTAAGCAACACTTTAAAAGAACGCCACAGACCAATCACCCAAACTTTTTTGGGTTATTTTTTATAGTCTGCAGGCATGAAATTAAAGAAGTTGCGGCAATTGGTTGCGGCCTACGGTGCCACCCTCGGATCCTGAAAAGTCCATTTGTGGAGATGGGCACCTGGACTCCCGTTAAGAAGACATGTTGTCAACCTCTAGATCCCTTACATGCCTGCACTTTTCGGCTTGCTGCTGCAGCTGCTGGCTGTCCAGCAGCAGACTGAAGGTGGCTGCTGCCGTGCGCAGGTATATAAAGGCTCAGAGCCTATTGTGACACGCACAGCAGTGTTCCCTTGCCACATTCCATCTACTGCAGGCAGGATACCTGTCTGGCTGAACAGCATTGAGAAGCTCACAGAGACCGCTATAAGCAACACTTTAAAAGAACGCCACAGACCAATCAACCAAACTTTTTTGGGGTATTTTTTATAGTCTGCAGGCATGAAATTAAAGAAGTTGCGGCAATGGGTTGCGGCCTACGGTGCCACCCTCGGGTCCTGAAAAGTCCATTTGTGGAGATGGGCACCTGGACTCCCGTTAAGAAGACATGTTGTCAACCTCTAGATCCCTTAAATGCCTGCACCTTTCGGCTTGCTGCTGGTGTTGGCTGTCCAGCAGCACACTGAAGGTGGCTGCTGCCGTGCGCAGGTATATAAAGGCTCAGAGCCTATTATGACACACGCAGCAGTGTTCCATTGCCACATTCAATCTACTGCAGGCAGGATACCTGGCTGGCTGAACAGCATTGAGAAGCTCACAGAGACCGCTATAAGCAACACTTTAAAAGAACGCCACAGACCAATCAACCAAACTTTTTTGGGTTATTTTTTATAGTCTGCAGGCATGAAATTAAAGAAGTTGCGGCAATTGGTTGCGGCCTACGGTGCCACCCTCGGATCCTGAAAAGTCCATTTGTGGAGATGGGCACCTGGACTCCCGTTAAGAAGACATGTTCTCAACCTCTAGATCCCTTACATGACTGCACTTTTCGGCTTGCTGCTGCTGCTGCTGGCTGTCCAGCAGCAGACTGAAGGTGGCTGCTGCCGTGCGCAGGTATATAAAGGCTCAGAGCCTATTGTGACACGCGCAGCAGTGTTCCATTGCCACATTCCATCTACTGCAGGCAGGATACCTGGCTGGCTGAACAGCATTGAGAAGCTCACAGAGACCGCTATAAGCAACACTTTAAAAGAACGCCACAGACCAATCAACCAAACTTTTTTGGGGTATTTTTTATAGTCTGCAGGCATGAAATTAAAGAAGTTGCGGCAATTGGTTGCGGCCTACGGTGCCACCCTCGGATCCTGAAAAGTCCATTTGTGGAGATGGGCACCTGGACTCCCGTTAAGAAGACATGTTGTCAACCTCTAGATCCCTTACATGCCTGCACTTTTCGGCTTGCTGCTGCTACTGCTGGCTGTCCAGCAGCAGACTGAAGGTGGCTGCTGCCGTGCGCAGGTATATAAAGGCTCAGAGCCTATTGTGACACGCGCAGCAGTGTTCCATTGCCACATTCCATCTACTGCAGGCTGGATACCTGGCTGGCTGAACAGCATTGAGAAGCTCACAGAGACCGCTATAAGCAACACTTTAAAAGAACGCCACAGACCAATCAACCAAACTTTTTTGGGTTATTTTTTATAGTCTGCAGGCATGAAATTAAAGAAGTTGCGGCAATTGGTTGCGGCCTACGATGCCACCCTCTGATCCCGAAAAGTCCATTTGTGGAGATGGGCACCTGGACTCCCGTTAAGAAGACAAGTTGTCAACCTCTAGATCCCTTACATGCCTGCACTTTTCGGCTTGCTGCTGCTGCTGGCTGTCCAGCAGCAGACTGAAGGTGGCTGCTGCCGTGCCCAGGTATATAAAGGCTCAGAGCCTATTGTGACACGCGCAGCAGTGTTCCATTGCCACATTCCATCTACTGCTGGCAGGATACCTGGCTGGCTGAACAGCATTGAGAAGCTCACAGAGACCGCTATAAGCAACACTTTAAAAGAACGCCACAGACCAATCAACCAAACTTTTTTGGGTTATTTTTTATAGTATGCAGGCATGAAATTAAAGAAGTTGCAGCAATTTGTTGCGGCCTACGGTGCCACCCTCGGATCCTGAAATGTCCATTTGTGGAGATGGGCACCTGGACTCCCGTTAAGAAGACATGTTCTCAACCTCTAGATCCCTTACATGCCTGCACTTTTCGGCTTGCTGCTGCTGGCTGTCCAGCAGCAGACTGAAGGTGGCTGCTGCCGTGCGCAGGTATATAAAGGCTCAGAGCCTATTGTGACACGCGCAGCAGTATTCCCTTGCCACATTCCATCTACTGCAGGCAGGATACCTGGCTGGCTGAACAGCATTGAGAAGCTCACAGAGACCGCTATAAGCAACACTTTAAAAGAACGCCACAGACCAATCAACCAAACTTTTTTGGGGTATTTTTTATAGTCTGCAGGCATGAAATTAAAGAAGTTGTGGCAATTGGTTGCGGCCTACGGTGCCACCCTCGGATCCTGAAAAGTCCATTAGTGGAGATGGGCACCTGGACTCCCGTTAAGAAGACATGTTGTCAACCTCTAGATCCCTTTAATGCCTACACCTTTCGGCTTGCTGCTGCTGTTGGCTGTACAGCAGCAGACTGAAGGTGGCTGCTGCCGTGCGCAGGTATATAAAGGTTCAGAGCCTATTGTGACACGCGCAGCAGTGTTCCATTGCCACATTCCATCTACTGCAGGCAGGATACCTGGCTGGCTGAACAGCATTGAGAAGCTCACAGAGACCGCTATAAGCAACACTTTAAAAGAACGCCACAGACCAATCAACCAAACTTTTTTGGGTTATTTTTTATAGTCTGCAGGCATGAAATTAAAGAAGTTGCGGCAATTGGTTGCGGCCTACGGTGCCACCCTCGGATCCTGAAAAGTCCATTTGTGGAGATGGGCACCTGGACTCTCGTTAAGAAGACATGTTGTCAACCTCTAGATCCCTTACATGCCTGCACTTTTCGGCTTGCTGCTGCTGCTGGCTGTCCAGCAGCAGACTGAAGGTGGCTGCTGCCGTGCGCAGGTATATAAAGGCTCAGAGCCTATTGTGACACACGCAGCAGTGTTCCATTGCCACATTCAATCTACTGCAGGCAGGATACCTGGCTGGCTGAACAGCATTGAGAAGCTCACAGAGACCGCTATAAGCAACACTTTAAAAGAACGCCACAGACCAATCAACCAAACTTTTTTGGGTTATTTTTTATAGTCTGCAGGCATGAAATTAAAGAAGTTGCGGCAATTGGTTGCGGCCTACGGTGCCACCCTCGGATCCTGAAAAGTCCATTTGTGGAGATGGGCACCTGGACTCCCGTTAAGAAGACATGTTCTCAACCTCTAGATCCCTTACATGCCTGCACTTTTCGGCTTGCTGCTGCTGCTGCTGGCTGTCCAGCAGCAGACTGAAGGTGGCTGCTGCCGTGCGCAGGTATATAAAGGCTCAGAGCCTATTGTGACACGCGCAGCAGTGTTCCATTGCCACATTCCATCTACTGCAGGCAGGATACCTGGCTGGCTGAACAGCATTGAGAAGCTCACAGAGACCGCTATAAGCAACACTTTAAAAGAACGCCACAGACCAATCAACCAAACTTTTTTGGGGTATTTTTTATAGTCTGCAGGCATGAAATTAAAGAAGTTGCGGCAATTGGTTGCGGCCTACGGTGCCACCCTCGGATCCTGAAAAGTCCATTTGTGGAGATGGGCACCTGGACTCCCGTTAAGAAGACATGTTGTCAACCTCTAGATCCCTTACATGCCTGCACTTTTCGGCTTGCTGCTGCTGCTGCTGGCTGTCCAGCAGCAGACTGAAGGTGGCTGCTGCCGTGCGCAGGTATATAAAGGCTCAGAGCCTATTGTGACACGCGCAGCAGTGTTCCATTGCCACATTCCATCTACTGCAGGCTGGATACCTGGCTGGCTGAACAGCATTGAGAAGCTCACAGAGACCGCTATAAGCAACACTTCAAAATAACGCCACAGACCAATCAACCAAACTTTTTTGGGTTATTTTTTATAGTCTGCAGGCATGAAATTAAAGAAGTTGCGGCAATTGGTTGCGGCCTACGATGCCACCCTCTGATCCCGAAAAGTCCATTTGTGGAGATGGGCACCTGGACTCCCGTTAAGAAGACAAGTTGTCAACCTCTAGATCCATTACATGCCTGCACTTTTCGGCTTGCTGCTGCTGGCTGTCCAGTAGCAGACTGAAGGTGGCTGCTGCCGTGCGCAGGTATATAAAGGCTCAGAGCCTATTGTGACACGCGCAGCAGTGTTCCATTGCCACATTCCATCTACTGCAGGCAGGATACCTGGCTGGCTGAACAGCATTGAGAAGCTCACAGAGACCGCTATAAGCAACACTTTAAGAGAACGCCACAGACCAATCAACCAAACTTTTTTGGGTTATTCTTTATAGTCTGCATGCATGAAATTAAAGAAGTTGCAGCAATTGGTTGCGGCCTACGGTGCCACCCTCGGATCCTGAAAAGTCCATTTGTGGAGATGGGCACCTGGACTCCCGTTAAGAAGACATGTTGTCAACCTCTTGATCCCTTACATGCCTGCACTTTTCGGTTTGCTGCTGCTGCTGCTGGCTGTCCAACAGCAGACTGAAGGTGGCTGCTGCCGTGCGCAGGTATATAAAGGCTCAGAGCCTATTGTGACACGCGCAGCAGTGTTCCATTGCCACATTCCATCTACTGCAGGCAGGATACCTGGCTGGCTGAACAGCATTGAGAAGCTCACAGAGACCGCTTTAAGCAACACTTTAAAAGAACGCCACAGACCAATCACGCAAACTTTTTTGGGTTATTTTTTATAGTCTGCAGGCATGAAATTAAAGAAGTTGCGGCAATAGGTTGCGGCCTACGGTGCCACCCTCGGATCCTGAAAAGTCCATTTGTGGAGATGGGCACCTGGACTCCCGTTAAGAAGACATGTTCTCAACCTCTAGATCCGTTACATGCCTGCACTTTTCGGCTTGCTGCTGCTGCTGGCTGTCCAGCAGCAGACTGAAGGTGGCTGCTGCCGTGCCCAGGAATATAAAGGCTCAGAGCCTATTGTGACACGCGCAGCAGTGTTCCATTGCCACATTCCATCTACTGCTGGCAGGATACCTGGCTGGCTGAACAGCATTGAGAAGCTCACAGAGACCGCTATAAGCAACACTTTAAAAGAACGCCACAGACCAATCAACCAAACTTTTTTGGGTTATTTTTTATAGTCTGCAGGCATGAAATTAAAGAAGTTGCGGCAATGGGTTACAGCCTACGGTGCCACCCTCGGGTCCTGAAAAGTCCATTTGTGGAGATGGGCACCTGGACTCCCGTTAAGAAGACATGTTGTCAACCTCTAGATCCCTTAAATGCCTGCACCTTTCGGCTTGCTGCTGGTGTTGGCTGTCCAGCAGCACACTGAAGGTGGCTGCTGCCGTGCGCAGGTATATAAAGGCTCAGAGCCTATTATGACACACGCAGCAGTGTTCCATTGCCACATTCAATCTACTGCAGGCAGGATACCTGGCTGGCTGAACAGCATTGAGAAGCTCACAGAGACCGCTATAAGCAACACTTTAAAAGAACGCCACAGACCAATCAACCAAACTTTTTTGGGTTATTTTTTATAGTCTGCAGGCATGAAATTAAAGAAGTTGCGGCAATTGGTTGCGGCCTACGGTGCCACCCTCGGATCCTGAAAAGTCCATTTGTGGAGATGGGCACCTGGACTCCCGTTAAGAAGACATGTTCTCAACCTCTAGATCCCTTACATGCCTGCACTTTTCGGCTTGCTGCTGCTGCTGCTGGCTGTCCAGCAGCAGACTGAAGGTGGCTGCTGCCGTGCGCAGGTATATAAAGGCTCAGAGCCTATTGTGACACGCGCAGCAGTGTTCCATTGCCACATTCCATCTACTGCAGGCAGGATACCTGGCTGGCTGAACAGCATTGAGAAGCTCACAGAGACCGCTATAAGCAACACTTTAAAAGAACGCCACAGACCAATCAACCAAACTTTTTTGGGGTATTTTTTATAGTCTGCAGGCATGAAATTAAAGAAGTTGCGGCAATTGGTTGCGGCCTACGGTGCCAGCCTCGGATCCTGAAAAGTCCATTTGTGGAGATGGGCACCTGGACTCCCGTTAAGAAGAGATGTTGTCAACCTCTAGATCCCTTACATGCCTGCACTTTTCGGCTTGCTGCTGCTGCTGCTGGCTGTCCAGCAGCAGACTGAAGGTGGCTGCTGCCGTGCGCAGGTATATAAAGGCTCAGAGCCTATTGTGACACGCGCAGCAGTGTTCCATTGCCACATTCCATCTACTGCAGGCTGGATACCTGGCTGGCTGAACAGCATTGAGAAGCTCACAGAGACCGCTATAAGCAACACTTTAAAAGAACGCCACAGACCAATCAACCAAACTTTTTTGGGTTATTTTTTATAGTCTGCAGGCATGAAATTAAAGAAGTTGCGGCAATTGGTTGCGGCCTACGATGCCACCCTCTGATCCCGAAAAGTCCATTTGTGGAGATGGGCACCTGGACTCCCGTTAAGAAGACAAGTTGTCAACCTCTAGATCCCTTACATGCCTGCACTTTTCGGCTTGCTGCTGCTGCTGGCTGTCCAGCAGCAGACTGAAGGTGGCTGCTGCCGTGCCCAGGTATATAAAGGCTCAGAGCCTATTGTGACACGCGCAGCAGTGTTCCATTGCCACATTCCATCTACTGCTGGCAGGATACCTGGCTGGCTGAACAGCATTGAGAAGCTCACAGAGACCGCTATAAGCAACACTTTAAAAGAACGCCACAGACCAATCAACCAAACTTTTTTGGGTTATTTTTTATAGTCTGCAGGCATGAAATTAAAGAAGTTGCAGCAATTTGTTGCGGCCTACGGTGCCACCCTCGGATCCTGAAATGTCCATTTGTGGAGATGGGCACCTGGACTCCCGTTAAGAAGACATGTTCTCAACCTCTAGATCCCTTACATGCCTGCACTTTTCGGCTTGCTGCTGCTGGCTGTCCAGCAGCAGACTGAAGGTGGCTGCTGCCGTGCGCAGGTATATAAAGGCTCAGAGCCTATTGTGACACGCGCAGCAGTATTCCCTTGCCACATTCCATCTACTGCAGGCAGGATACCTGGCTGGCTGAACAGCATTGAGAAGCTCACAGAGACCGCTATAAGCAACACTTTAAAAGAACGCCACAGACCAATCAACCAAACTTTTTTGGGGTATTTTTTATAGTCTGCAGGCATGAAATTAAAGAAGTTGTGGCAATTGGTTGCGGCCTACGGTGCCACCCTCGGGTCCTGAAAAGTCCATTTGTGGAGATGGGTACCTGGACTCCCGTTAAGAAGACATGTTGTCAACCTCTAGATCCCTTAAATGCCTGCACCTTTCGGCTTGCTGCTGGTGTTGGCTGTCCAGCAGCAGACTGAAGGTGGCTGCTGCCGTGCGCAGGTATATAAATGCTCAGAGCCTATTGTGACACACGCAGCAGTGTTCCATTGCCACATTCAATCTACTGCAGGCAGGATACCTGGCTGGCTGAACAGCATTGAGAAGCTCACAGAGACCGCTATAAGCAACACTTTAAAAGAACGCCACAGACCAATCAACCAAACTTTTTTGGGTTATTTTTTATAGTCTGCAGGCATGAAATTAAAGAAGTTGCGGCAATTGGTTGCGGCCTACGGTGCCACCCTCGGATCCTGAAAAGTCCATTTGTGGAGATGGGCACCTGGACTCCCGTTAAGAAGAGATGTTCTCAACCTCTAGATCCCTTACATGCCTGCACTTTTCGGCTTGCTGCTGCTGCTGCTGGCTGTCCAGCAGCAGACTGAAGGTGGCTGCTGCCGTGCGCAGGTATATAAAGGCTCAGAGCCTATTGTGACACGCGCAGCAGTGTTCCATTGCCACATTCCATCTACTGCAGGCAGGATACCTGGCTGGCTGAACAGCATTGAGAAGCTCACAGAGACAGCTATAAGCAACACTTTAAAAGAACGCCACAGACCAATCAACCAAACTTTTTTGGGGTATTTTTTATAGTCTGCAGGCATGAAATTAAAGAAGTTGCGGCAATTGGTTGCGGCCTACGGTGCCACCCTCGGATCCTGAAAAGTCCATTTGTGGAGATGTGCACCTGGACTCCCGTTAAGAAGACATGTTGTCAACCTCTAGATCCCTTTAATGCCTGCACCTTTCGGCTTGCTGCTGCTGTTGGCTGTACAGCAGCAGACTGAAGGTGGCTGCTGCCGTGCGCAGGTATATAAAGGCTCAGAGCCTATTGTGACACGCGCAGCAGTGTTCCATTGCCACATTCCATCTACTGCAGGCAGGATACCTGGCTGGCTGAACAGCATTGAGAAGCTCACAGAGACCGCTATAAGCAACACTTTAAAAGAACGCCACAGACCAATCAACCAAACTTTTTTGGGTTATTTTTTATAGTCTGCAGGCATGAAATTAAAGAAGTTGCGGCAATTGGTTGCGGCCTACGGTGCCACCCTCGGATCCTGAAAAGTCCATTTGTGGAGATGGGCACCTGGACTCTCGTTAAGAAGACATGTTGTCAACCTCTAGATCCCTTACATGCCTGCACTTTTCGGCTTGCTGCTGCAGCTGTTGGCTGTCCAGCAGCAGAGTGAAGGTGGCTGCTGCCGTGCGCAGCTATATAAAGGCTCAGAGCCTATTGTGACACCCGCAGTAGTGTTCCCTTGCCACATTCCATCTACTGCAGGCAGGATACCTGGCTGGCTGAACAGCATTGAGAAGCTCACAGAGACCGCTAAAAGCAACACTTTAAAAGAACGCCACAGACCAATCAACCAAACTTTTTTGGGGTATTTTTTATAGTCTGCAGGCATGAAATTAAAGAAGTTGCGGCAATTGGTTGCGGCCTACAATGCCACCCTCGGATCCTGAAAAGTCCATTTGTGGAGATGGGCACCTGGACTCCCGTTAAGAAGACATGTTGTCAACCTCTAGATCCCATACATGCCTGCACTTTTCGGCTTGCTGCTGCTGCAGCTGGCTGTCCAGCAGCAGACTGAAGGTGGCTGCTGCCGTGCGCAGGTATATAAAGGCTCAGAGCCTATTGTGACACGTGCAGCAGTGTTCCATTGACACATTCCATCTACTGCAGGGAGGATACCTGGCTGGCTGAACAGCATTGAGAAGCTCACAGAGACCGCTATAAGCAACACTTTAAAGAACGCCACAGACCAATCAACCAAACTTTTTTGGGTTATTTTTTATAGTATGCAGGCATGAATTTAAAGAAGTTGCGGCAATTGGTTGATGCCTACGGTGCCACCCTCGGATCCTGAAAAGTCCATTTGTGGAGATGGACACCTGGACTCCCGTTAAGAAGACATGTTGTCAACCTCTAGATCCCTTACATGCCTGCACTTTTCGGCTTGCTGCTGCTGCTGGCTGTCCAGCAGCAGACTGAAGGTGGCTTCTGCCGTGCACAGGTATATAAAGGCTCAGAGCCTATTGTGACACGCGCAGCAGTGTTCCATTGCCACATTCCATCTACTGCAGGCAGGATACCTGGCTGGCTGAACGGCACTGAGAAGCTCACAGAGACCGCTATAAGCAACACTTTAAAAGAACGCCACAGACCAATCAACCAAACTTTTTTGGGTTATTTTTTATAGTCTGCAGGCATGAAATTAAAGAAGTTGCGGCAATTGGTTGCGGCCTACGGTGCCACCCTCGGATCCTGAAAAGTCAATTTGTGGAGATGGGCACCTGGACTCCCGTTAAGAAGACATGTTGTCAACCTCTAGATCCCTTACATGCCTGCACTTTTCGGCTTGCTGCTGCAGCTGGCTGTCCAGCAGCAGACTGAAGGTGGCTGCTGCTGTGCGCAGGTATATAAAGGCTCAGAGCCTATTGTGACACGCGCAGCAGTGTTCCATTGCCACATTCCATCTACTGCAGGCAGGATACCTGGCTGGCTGAACAGCATTGAGAAGCTCACAGAGACCGCTATAAGCAACACTTTAAAAGAAAGCCACAGACCAATCAACCAAACTTTTTTGGGTTATTTTTTATAGTCGGCAGGCATGAAATTAAAGAAGTTGCGGCAACTGGTTTCGGCCTACGGTGCCACCCTCGGATCCCGAAAAGTCCATTTGTGGAGATGGGCACCTGGACTCCCGTTAAGTAGACATGTTCTCAACCTCTAGATCCCTTACATGCCTGCACTTTTCGGCTTGCTGCTGCTGCTGCTGGCTGTCCAGTAGCAGACTGAAGGTGGCTGCTGCCGTGCGCAGGTATATAAAGGCTCAGAGCCTATTGTGACACGCGCAGCAGTGTTCCATTGCCACATTCCATCTACTGCAGGCAGGATACCTGGCTGGCTGAACAGCATTGAGAAGCTCACAGAGACCGCTATAAGCAACACTTTAAAAGAACACCACAGACCAATCAACCAAACTTTTTTGGGTTATTTTTTATAGTCTGCAGGCATGAAATTAAAGAAGTTGCGGCAATTGGCTGCGGCCTACGGTGCCACCCTCGGATCCTGAAAAGTCCATTTGTGGAGATGGGCACCTGGACTCCCGTTAAGAAGACATGTTCTCAACCTCTAGATCCCTTACATGCCTGCACTTTTCGGCTTGCTGCTGCTGCTGGCTGTCCAGCAGCAGACTGAAGGTGGCTGCTGCCATGCGCAGGTATATAAAGGCTCAAAGCCTATTGTGACACGCGCAGCAGTGTTCCCTTGCCACATTCCATCTACTGCAGGCAGGATACCTGGCTGGCTGAACAGCATTGAGAAGCTCACAGAGACCGCTATAAGCAAGACTTTAAAAGAACGCCACAGACCAATCAACCAAACTTTTTTGGGGTATTTTTTATAGTCTGCAGGCATGAAATTAAAGAAGTTGCGGCAATTGGTTGCGGCCTACGGTGCCACCCTCGGATCCTGAAAAGTCCATTTGTGGAGATGGGCACCTGGACTCCCGTTAAGAAGACATGTTGTCAACCTCTAGATCCCTTAAATGCCTGCACCTTTCGGCTTGCTGCTGGTGTTGGCTGTCCAGCAGCAGAATGAAGGTGGCTGCTGCCGTGCGCAGGTATATAAAGGCTCAGAGCCTATTGTGACACGCGCAGCAATGTTCCATTGCCACATTCCATCTACTGCAGGCAGGATACCTGGCTGGCTGAACAGCATTGAGAAGCTCACAGAGACCGCTATAAGGAACACTTTAAAAGAACGCCACAGACCAATCAACCAAACTTTTTTGGGTTATTTTTTATAGTCTGCAGGCATGAAATTAAAGAAGTTGCGGCAATTGGTTGCGGCCTACGGTGCCACCCTCGGATCCTGAAAAGTCCATTTGTGGAGATGGGCACCTGGACTCCCGTTACGAAGACATGTTGTCAAGCTCTAGATCCCTTACATGCCTGCACTTTTCGGCTTGCTGCTGCTGCTGCTGGCTGTCCAGCAGCAGACTGAAGGTGGCTGCTGCCGTGCGCAGGTATATAAAGGCACAGAGCCTATTGTGACACGCGCAGCAGTGTTCCATTGCCACATTCCATCTACTGCAGGCAGGATACCTGGCTGGCTGAACAGCATTGAGAAGCTCACAGAGACCGCTATAAGCAACACTTTAAAAGAACGCCACAGACCAATCAACCAAACTTTTTTGGGTTATTTTTTATAGTCTGCAGGCATGAAATTAAAGAAGTTGCGGCAATTGGCTGCGGCCTACGGTGCCACCCTCGGATCCTGAAAAGTCCATTTGTGGAGATGGGCACCTGGACTCCCGTTAAGAAGACATGTTGTCAACCTCTGGATCCATTACATGCCTGCACTTTTCGGCTTGCTGCTGCTGCTGGCTGTCCAGCAGCAGACTGATGGTGGCTGCTGCCGTGCGCAGGTATATAAAGGCTCAGAGCCTATTGTGACACGCACAGCAGTGTTCCATTGCCACATTCCATCTACTGCTGGCAGGATACCTGGCTGGCTGAACAGCATTGAGAAGCTCACAGAGACCGCTATAAGCAACACTTTAAAAGAACGCCACAGACCAATCAACCAAACGTTTTTGGGTTATTTTTTATAGTCTGCAGGCATGAAATTAAAGAAGTTGCAGCAATTTGTTGCGGCCTACGGTGTCACCCTCGGATCCTGAAAAGTCCATTTGTGGAGATGGGCACCTGGACTCCCGTTAAGAAGACATGTTGTCAACCTCTTGATCCCTTACATGCCTGCACTTTTCGGTTTGCTGCTGCTGCTGCTGGCTGTCCAATAGCAGACTGAAGGTGGCTGCTGCCGTGCACAGGTATATAAAGGCTCAGAGCCTATTGTGACACGCGCAGCAGTGTTCCATTGCCACATTCCATCTACTGCAGGTGGGATACCTGGCTGGCTGAACAGCATTGAGAAGCTCACAGAGACCGCTATAAGCAACACTTTAAAAGAACGCCACAGACCAATCAACCAAACTTTTTTGGGGTATTTTTTATAGTCTGCAGGCATGAAATTAAAGAAGTTGCGGCAATTGGTTACGGCCTACGGTGCCACCCTCGGATCCTGAAAAGTCCATTTGTGGAGATGGGCACCTGGACTCCCGTTAAGAAGACATGTTGTCAACCTCTAGATCCCTTAAATGCCTACACCTTTCGGCTTGCTGCTGGTGTTGGCTGTCCAGCAGCAGAATGAAGGTGGCTGCTGCCGTGCGCAGGTATATAAAGGCTCAGAGCCTATTGTGACACGCGCAGCAGTGTTCCATTGCCACATTCCATCTACTGCAGGCAGGATACCTGGCTGGCTGAACAGCATTGAGAAGCTCACAGAGACCGCTATAAGCAACACTTTAAAAGAACGCCACAGACGAATCAACCAAACTTTTTTGGGTTATTTTTTATAGTCTGCAGGCATGAAATTAAAGAAGTTGCGGCAATTCGTTGCGGCCTACGGTGCCACCCTCGGATCCTGAAAAGTCCATTTGTGGAGATGGGCACCTGGACTCCCGTTAAGAAGACATGTTGTCAACCTCTAGATCCCTTACATGCCTGCACTTTTCGGCTTGCTGCTGCTGCTGCTGGCTGTCCAACAGCAGACTGAAGGTGGCTGCTGCCGTGCGCTGGTATATAAAGGCTCAAAGCCTATTGTGACACGCACAGCAGTGTTCCATTGCCACATTCCATCTACTGCAGGCAGGATACCTGGCTGGCTGAACAGCATTGAGAAGTTCACAGAGACCGCTGTAAGCAACACTTTAAAAGAACGCCACAGACCAATCACCCAAACTTTTTTGGGTTATTTTTTATAGTCTGCAGGCATGAAATTAAAGAATTTGCGGCAATTGGTTGCGGCCTACGGTGCCACCCTCGGATCCTGAAAAGTCCATTTGTGGAGATGGGCACCTGGACTCCCGTTAAGAAGACATGTTGTCAACCTCTAGATCCATTACATGCCTGCACTTTTCGGCTTGCTGCTGCTGCTGCTGGCTGTCCAACAGCAGACTGAAGGTGGCTGCTGCCGTGCGCTGGTATATAAAGGCTCAAAGCCTATTGTGACACGTGCAGCAGTGTTCCATTGCCACATTCCATCTACTGCAGGCAGGATACCTGGCTGGCTGAACAGCATTGAGAAGCTCACAGAGACCGCTTTAAGCAACACTTTAAAAGAACGCCACAGACCAATCACCCAAACTTTTTTGGGTTATTTTTTATAGTCTGCAGGCATGAAATTAAAGAAGTTGCGGCAATTGGTTGCGGCCTACGGTGCCACCCTCGGATCCTGAAAAGTCCATTTGTGGAGATGGGCACCTGGACTCCCGTTAAGAAGACATGTTCTCAACCTCTAGATCCCTTACATGCCTGCACTTTTCGGCTTGCTGCTGCTGCTGGCTGTCCAGCAGCAGACTGAAGGTGGCTGCTGCCGTGCGCAGGTATATAAAGGCTCAGAGCCTATTGTGACACGCACAGCAGTGTTCCATTGCCATATTCCATCTACTGCTGGCAGGATACCTGGCTGGCTGAACAGCATTGAGAAGCTCACAGAGACCGCTATAAGCAACACTTTAAAAGAACGCCACAGACCAATCAACCAAACTTTTTTGGGTTATTTTTTATAGTCTGCAGGCATGAAATTAAAGAAGTTGCAGCAATTTGTTGCGGCCTACGGTGCCACCCTCAGATCCTGAAAAGTCCATTTGTGGGGATGGTCTCCTGGACTCTGGTTAAGAAGACATGTTGTTAACCTCTAGATCCCTTACATGCCTGCACTTTTCGGCTTGCTGCTGCTGCTGCTGGCTGTCCAGCAGCAGATTGAAGGTGGCTGCTGCCGTGCGCAGGTATATAAAGGCTCAGAGCCTATTGTGACACGTGCAGCAGTGTTCCATTGCCACATTCCATCTACTGCAGGCAGGATACCTGGCTGGCTGAACAGCATTGAGAAGCTCACAGAGACCGCTATAAGCAACACTTTAAAAGAACGCCACAGACCAATCAACCAAACTTTTTTGGGTTATTTTTTATAGTCTGCAGGCATGAAATTAAAGATGTTGCGGCAATTGGTTGCGGCCTGCGGTGCCACCCTCGGATCCTGAAAAGTCCATTTGTGGAGATGGGCACCTGGACTCCCGGTAAGAAGACATATTGTCAACGTCTAGATCCCTTACATGCCTGCACTTTTCGGCTTGCTGCTGCTGCTGCTGGCTGTCCAGCAGCAGACTGAAGGTGGCTGCTGCCGTGCGCAGGTATATAAAGGCTCAGAGCCTATTGTGTCACGCGCAGCAGTGTTCCATTGCCACATTCCATCAACTGCAGGCAGGATACCTGGCCGGCTGAACAGCATTGAGAAGCTCACAGAGACCGCTATAAGCAACACTTTAAAAGAAAGCCACAGACCAATCAACCAAACTTTTTTGGGTTATTTTTTATAGTCTGCAGGGATGAAATTAAAGAAGTTGCGGCAATTGGTTGCGGCCTACGGTGCCACCCTCGGATCCTGAAAAGTCCATTTGTTGAGATGGGCACCTGGACTCCCGCTAAGAAGAAATATTGTCAACCTCTAGATCCCTTACATGCCTGCACTTTTCGGCTTGCTGCTGCTGCTGGCTGTCCAGCAGCAGACTGAAGGTGGCTGCTGCCGTGCGCCGGTATATAAAGGCTCAGAGCCTATTGTGACACGCGCAGCAGTGTTCCATTGTCACATTCCATCTACTGCAGGCAGGATACCTGGCTGGCTGAACAGCATTGAGAAGCTCACAGAGACCGCTATAAGCAACACTTTAAAAGAACGCCACAGACCAATCAACCAAACTTTTTTGGGGTATTTTTTATAGTCTGCAGGCATGAAATTAAAGAATTTGCGGCAATTGGTTGCGGCCTACGGTGCCACCCTCGGATCCTGAAAAGTACATTTGTGGAGATGGGCACCTGGACTCCCGTTAAGAAGACATGTTGTCAACCTCTAGATCCCTTAAATGCCTGCACCGTTCGGCTTGCTGCTGGTGTTGGCTGTCCAGCAGCAGACTGAAGGTGGCTGCTGCCGTGCGCAGGTATATAAAGGCTCAGAGCCTATTGTGACACGCGCAGCAGTGTTCCATTGCCACATTCAATCTACTGCAGGCAGGATACCTGGCTGGCTGAACAGCATTGAGAAGCTCACAGAGACCGCTATAAGCAACACTTTAAAAGAACGCCACAGACCAATCAACCAAACTTTTTTGGGTTATTTTTTATAGTCTGCAGGCATGAAATTAAAGAAGTTGCGGCAATTGGTTGCGGCCTACGGTGCCACCCTCGGATCCTGAAAAGTCCATTTGTGGAGATGAGCACCTGGACTCCCGTTACGAAGACATGTTGTCAACCTCTAGATCCCTTACATGCCTGCACTTTTCGGCTTGCTGCTGCTGCTTGCTGTCCAGCACCTGACTGAAGGTGGCTGCTGCCCTGCGCAGGTATATAAAGGCTCAGAGCCTATTGTGACATGCACAGCAGTGTTCCATTGCCACATTCCATCTACTGCAGGCAGGATACCTGGCTGGCTGAACAGCATTGAGAAGTTCACAGAGACCGCTATAAGCAACACTTTAAAAGAACGCCATAGACCAATCAACCAATCTTTTTTGGGTTATTTTTTATAGTCTGCAGGCATGAAATTAAAGAAGTTGCGGCAATTGGTTGCGGCCTACGGTGCCACCCTCGGATCCTGAAAAGTCCATTTGTGGAGATGGGCACCTGGACTCCCGGTAAGAAGACATGTTGTCAATCTCTAGATCCCTTACATGCCTGCACTTTTCGGCTTGCTTCTGCTGCTGCTGGTTGTCCAGCAGCAGACTGAAGGTGGCTGCTGCCGTGCGCAGGTATATAAAGGCTTAGAGCCTATTGTGACACGCGCAGCAGTGTTCTCTTGCCACATTCCATCTACTGCAGGCAGGATACCTGGCTGGCTGAACAGCATTGAGAAGCTCACAGAGACCGCTATAAGCAACACTTTAAAAGAACGCCACAAACCAATCAACCAAACTTTTTTGGGGTATTTTTTATAGTCTGCAGGCATGAAATTAAAGAAGTTGCGGCAATTGGTTGCGGCCTACGGTGCCACCCTCGGAACCTGAAAAGTCCATTTGTGGAGATGGGCACCTGGACTCCCGTTAAGAAGACATGTTGTCAACCTCTAGATCCCTTACATGCCTGCACCTTTCGGCTTGCTGCTGCTGTTGGATGTCCAGCAGCAGACTGAAGGTGGCTGCTGCCGTGCGCAGGTATATAAAGGCTCAGAGCCTATTGTGACACGTGCAGCAGTGTTCCATTGCCACATTCCATCTACTGCAGGCAGAATACCTGGATGGCTGAACAGCATTGAGAAGCTCACAGAGACCGCTATAAGCAACACTTTAAAAGAACGCCACAGACCAATCAACCAAACTTTTTTGGGTTATTTTTTATAGTCTGCAGGCATGAAATTAAAGAAGTTGCGGCAATTGGTTGCGGCCTACGGTGCCACCCTCGGATCCTGAAAAGTCCATTTGTGGAGATGGGTACCTGGACTCCCGTTAAGAAGACATGTTGTCAACCTCTAGATCCCTTACATGCCTGCACTTTTCGGCTTGCTGCTGCTGCTTCTGGCTGTCCAGCAGCAGACTGAAGGTGGCTGCTGCCGTGCGCAGGTATATAAAGGCTCAGAGCCTATTGTGACACGCGCAGCAGTGTTCCCTTGCCACATTCCATCTACTGCAGGCAGGATACCTGGCTGGCTGAACAGCATTGAGAAGCTCACAGAGACCGCTATAAGCAAAACTTTAAAAGAACGCCACAGACCAATCAACCAAACTTTTTTGGGTTATTTTTTATAGTCTGCAGGCATGAAATTAAAGAAGTTGCGGCAATTGGTTGCGGCCTACGGTGCCACACTCGGATCCTGACAAGTCCATTTGTGGAGATGGGCACCTGGACTCCCGTTAAGAAGACATGTTGTCAACCTCTAGATCCCTTACATGCCTGCAGTTTTCGGCTTGCTGCTGCTGCTGCTGCTGGCTGTCCAGCAGCAGACTGAAGGTGGCTGCTGCCGTGCGCAGGTATATAAAGGCTCAGAGCCTATTGTGACACGCGCAGCAGTGTTCCATTGCCACATTCCATCTACTGCAGGCAGGATACCTGGCAGGCTGAACAGCATTGAGAAGCTCACAGAGACCGCTATAAGCAACACTTTAAAAGAATGCCACAGACCAATCAACCAAACTTTTTTGGGTTATTTTTTATAGTCTGCAGGCATGAAATTAAAGAAGTTGCGGCAATTGGTTGCGGCCTACGGTGCCACCCTCGGATCCTGAAAAGTCCATTTGTGGAGATGGACACCTGGACTCCCGTTAAGAAGACATGTTGTCAACCTCTAGATCCCTTACATGCCTGCACTTTTCGGCTTGCTGCTGCTGGCTGTCCAGCAGCAGACTGAAGGTGGCTGCTGCCGTGCGCAGGTATATAAAGGCTCAGAGCCTATTGTGACACGTGCAGCAGTGTTCCATTGCCACATTCCATCTACTGCAGGCAGGATACCTGGCTGGCTGAACAGCATTGAGAAGCTCACAGAGACCGCTATAAGCAACACTTTAAAAGAACACCACAGACCAATCAACCAAACTTTTTTGGGTTATTTTTTACAGTCTGCAGGCATGAAATTAAAGAAGTTGCGGCAATTGGTTGCGGCCTACGGTGCCACCCTCAGATCCTGAAAAGTCCATTTGTGGAGATGGGCACCTGGACTCCCGTTAAGAAGACATGTTCTTAACCTCTAGATCCCTTACATGCCTGCACTTTTCGGCTTGCTGCTGCTGCTGGCTGTCAAGCAGCAGACTGAAGGTGGCTGCTGTCGTGCGCAGGTATATAAAGGCTCAGAGCCTATTGTGACACACGCAGCAGTGTTCCATTGCCACATTCCATCTACTGCAGGCAGGATACCTGGCTGGCTGAACAGCATTGAGAAGCTCACAGAGACCGCTATAAGCAACACTTTAAAAGAACGCCACAGACCAATCAACCAAACTTTTTTGGGTTACTTTTTACAGTCTGCAGGCATGAAATTAAAGAAGTTGCAGCAATTGGTTGCGGCCTACGGTGCCACCCTCGGATCCTGAAAAGTCCATTTGTGGAGATGGGCACCTGGACTCCCGTTACGAAGACATGTTGTCAAGCTCTAGATCCCTTACATGCCTGCACTTTTCGGCTTGCTGCTGCTGCTGGCTGTCCAGCAGAAGAGTGAAGGTGGCTGCTGCCGTGCGCAGGTATATAAAGGCTCAGAGCCTATTGTGACACGCACAGCAGTGTTCCATTGCCACATTCCATCTACTGCAGGCAGGATACCTGGCTGGCTGAACAGCATTGAGAAGCTCACAGAGACCGCTATAAGCAAAACTTTAAAAGAACGCGACAGACCAATCAACCAAACTTTTTTGGGGTATTTTTTATAGTCTGCAGGCATGAAATTAAAGAAGTTGCAGCAATTGGTTGCGGCCTACGGTGCCACCCTCGGATCCTGAAAAGTCCATTTGTGGAGATGGGCACCTGGACTCCCGTTACGAAGACATGTTGTCAAGCTCTAGATCCCTTACATGCCTGCACTTTTCGGCTTGCTGCTGCTGCTGGCTGTCCAGCAGAAGAGTGAAGGTGGCTGCTGCCGTGCGCAGGTATATAAAGGCTCAGAGCCTATTGTGACACGCGCAGCAGTGTTCCATTGCCACATTCCATCTACTGCAGGCAGGATACCTGGCTGGCTGAACAGCATTGAGAAGCTCACAGAGACCGCTATAAGCAACACTTTAAAAGAATGCCACAGACCAATCAACCAAACTTTTTTGGGTTATTTTTTATAGTCTGCAGGCATGAAATTAAAGAAGTTGCGGCAATTGGTTGCGGCCTACGGTGCCACCCTCGGATCCTGAAAAGTCCATTTGTGGAGATGGGCACCTGGACTCTCGTTAAGAAGACATGTTGTCAACCTCTAGATCCCTTACATGCCTGCACTTTTCGGCTTGCTGCTGCTGCTGCTGGCTGTCCAGCAGCAGACTGAAGGTGGCTGCTGCCGTGCGCAGGTATATAAAGGCTCAGAGCCTATTGTGACACGCGCAGCAGTGTTCCACTGCCACATTCCATCTACTGCAGGCAGGATACCTGGCTGGCTGAACAGCATTGAGAAGCTCACAGAGACCGCTATAAGCAACACTTTAAAAGAACGCCACAGACCAATCAACCAAACTTTTTTGGGTTATTTTTTATAGTCTGCTGGCATGAAATTAAAGAAGTTGCGGCAATTGGTTGCAGCCTACGGTGCCACCCTCGGATCCTGAAAAGTCCATTTGTGGAGATGGGCACCTGGACTCCCGTTAAGAAGACATGTTGTCAACCTCTAAATCCCTTACATGCCTGCACTTTTCGGCTTGCTGCTGCTGCTGGCTGTCCAGCAGCAGACTGAAGGTGGCTGCTGCTGCCGTGCGCAGTTATATAAAGGCTCAGAGCCTATTGTGACACGCGCAGCAGTGTTCCATTGCCACATTCCATCTACTGCAGGCAGGATAACTGGCTGGCTGAACAGCATTGAGAATCTCACAGAGACCGCTATAAGCAACACTTTAAAAGAACGCCACAGACCAATCAACCAAACTTTTTTGGGTTATTTTTTATAGTCTGCAGGCATGAAATTAAAGAAGTTGCAGCAATTGGTTGCGGCCTATGGTGCCACCCTCGGATCCTGAAAAGTCCATTTGTGGAGATGGGCACCTGGACTCCCGTTAAGAAGACATGTTGTCAACCTCTAGATCCCTTACATGCCTGCACTTTTCGGCTTGCTGCTGCTGCTGGCTGTCCAGCAGCAGACTGAAGGTGGCTGCTGCCGTGCGCAGGTATATAAAGGCTCAGAGCCTATTGTGACACGCGCAGCAGTGTTCCATTGCCACATTCCATCTACTGCAGGCAGGATACCTGGCTGGCTGAACAGCATTGAGAAGCTCACAGAGACCGCTATAAGCAACACTTTAAAAGAATGCCACAGACCAATCAACCAATCTTTTTTGGGTTATTTTTTATAGTCTGCAGGCATGAAATTTAAGAAGTTGCGGCAATTGGTTGCGGCCTACGGTGCCACTCTCGGATCCTGAAAAGTCCATTTGTGGAGATGGGCACCTGGACTCCCGTTAAGAAGACATGTTGTCAACCTCTAGATCCCTTACATGCCCGCAGTTTTCGGCTTGCTGCTGCTGCTGGCTGTCCAGCAGCAGACTGAAGGTGGCTGCTGCCGTGCGCAGGTATATAAAGGCTCAGAGCCTATTGTGACACGCGCAGCAGTGTTCCATTGTCACATTCCATCTACTGCAGGCAGGATACCTGGCTGGCTGAACAGCATTGAGAAGCTCACAGAGACCGCTATAAGCAACACTTTAAAAGAACGCCACAGACCAATCAACCAAACTTTTTTGTGTTATTTTTTATAGTCTGCAGGCATGAAATTAAAGAAGTTGCGGCAATTGGTTGCGGCCTACGGTGCCACCCTCGGATCCTGAAAAGTCCATTTGTGGAGATGGGTACCTGGACTCCCGTTAAGAAGACATGTTGTCAACCTCTAGATCCCTTACATGCCTGCACTTTTCGGCTTGCTGCTGCTGCTTCTGGCTGTCCAGCAGCAGACTGAAGGTGGCTGCTGCCGTGCGCAGGTATATAAAGGCTCAGAGCCTATTGTGACACGCGCAGCAGTGTTCCCTTGCCACATTCCATCTACTGCAGGCAGGATACCTGGCTGGCTGAACAGCATTGAGAAGCTCACAGAGACCGCTATAAGCAAAACTTTAAAAGAACGCCACAGACTAATCAACCAAACTTTTTTGGGTTATTTTTTATAGTCTGCAGGCATGAAATTAAAGAAGTTGCGGCAATTGGTTGCGGCCTACGGTGCCACACTCGGATCCTGACAAGTCCATTTGTGGAGATGGGCACCTGGACTCCCGTTAAGAAGACATGTTGTCAACCTCTAGATCCCTTACATGCCTGCAGTTTTCGGCTTGCTGCTGCTGCTGCTGCTGGCTGTCCAGCAGCAGACTGAAGGTGGCTGCTGCCGTGCGCAGGTATATAAAGGCTCAGAGCCTATTGTGACACGCGCAGCAGTGTTCCATTGCCACATTCCATCTACTGCAGGCAGGATACCTGGCAGGCTGAACAGCATTGAGAAGCTCACAGAGACCGCTATAAGCAACACTTTAAAAGAATGCCACAGACCAATAAACCAAACTTTTTTGGGTTATTTTTTATAGTCTGCAGGCATGAAATTAAAGAAGTTGCGGCAATTGGTTGCGGCCTATGGTGCCACGCTCGGATCCTGAAAAGTCCATTTGTGGAGATAGGCACCTGGACTCCCGTTAAGAAGACATGTTGTCAACCTCTAGATCCCTTACATGCCTGCACTTTTCGGCTTGCTGCTGCTGCTGGCTGTCCAGCAGCAGACTGAAGGTGGCTGCTGCCGTGCGCAGGTATATAAAGGCTCAGAGCCTATTGTGACACGCGCAGCAGTGTTCCATTGCCACATTCAATCTACTGCAGGCAGGATACCTGGCTGGCTGAACAGCATTGAGAAGCTCACAGAGACCGCTATAAGCAACACTTTAAAAGATCGCCACAGACCAATCAACCAAACTTTTTTGGGTTATTTTTTATAGTCTGCAGGCATGAAATTAAAGAAGTTGCGGCAATTGGTTGCGGCCTACGGTGCCACCCTCGGATCCTGAAAAGTCCATTTGTGGAGATGGGCACCTGGACTCCCGTTACGAAGACATGTTCTCAACCTCTAGATCCCTTACATGCCTGCACTTTTCGGCTTGCTGCTGCTGCTGCTGCTGGCTGTCCAGCACCTGACTGAAGGTGGCTGCTGCCGTGCGCAGGTATATAAAGGCTCAGAGCCTATTGTGACACGCGCAGCAGTGTTCCATTGCCACATTCCATCTACTGCAGGCAGGATACCTGGCTGGCTGAACAGCATTGAGAAGCTCACAGAGACCGCTATAAGCAACACTTTAAAAGAACGCCACAGACCAATCAACCAATCTTTTTTGGGTTATTTTTTATAGTCTGCAGGCATGAAATTAAAGAAGTTGCGGCAATTGGTTGCGGCCTACGGTGCCACCCTCGGATCCTAAAAAGTCCATTTGTGGAGATGGGCACCTGGACTCCCGGTAAGAAGACATGTTGTCAACCTCTAGATCCCTTACATGCCTGCACTTTTCGGCTTGCTGCTGCTGCTGCTGGTTGTCCAGCAGCAGACTGAAGGTGGCTGCTACCGTGCGCAGGTATATAAAGGCTCAGAGCCTATTGTGACACACGCAGCAGTGTTCCATTGCCACATTCCATCTACTGCAGGCAGGATACCTGGCTGGCTGAACAGCATTGAGAAGCTCACAGAGACCGCTATAAGCAACACTTTAAAAGAACGCCACAGACCAATCAACCAAACTTTTTTGGGTTATTTTTTATAGTCTGCAGGCATGAAATTAAAGAAGTTGCGGCAATTGGTTGCGGCCTACGGTGCCACCCTCGGATCCTGAAAAGTCCATTTGTGGAGATGGGCACCTGGACTCCCGGTAAGAAGACATGTTGTCAACCTCTAGATCCCTTACATGCCTGCACTTTTCGGCTTGCTGCTGCTGGTTGTCCAGCAGCAGACTGAAGGTGGCTGCTGCCGTGCGCAGGTATATAAAGGCTCAGAGCCTATTGTGACACGCGCAGCAGTGTTCCATTGTCACATTCCATCTACTGCAGGCAGGATACCTGGCTGGCTGAACAACATTGAGAAGCTCACAGAGACCGCTATAAGCAACACTTTAAAAGAACGCCACAGACCAATCAACCAAACTTTTTTGTGTTATTTTTTATAGTCTGCAGGCATGAAATTAAAGAAGTTGCGGCAATTGGTTGCGGCCTACGGTGCCACCCTCGGATCCTGAAAAGTCCATTTGTGGAGATGGGCACCTGGACTCCCGTTAAGAAGACATGTTGTCAACCTCTAGATCCCTTACATGCCTGCACTTTTCGGCTTGCTGCTGCTGCTTCTGGCTGTCCAGCAGCAGACTGAAGGTGGCTGCTGCCGTGCGCAGGTATATAAAGGCTCAGAGCCTATTGTGACACGCGCAGCAGTGTTCCCTTGCCACATTCCATCTACTGCAGGCAGGATACCTGGCTGGCTGAACAGCATTGAGAAGCTCACAGAGACCGCTATAAGCAAAACTTTAAAAGAACGCCACAGACCAATCAACCAAACTTTTTTGGGTTATTTTTTATAGTCTGCAGGCATGAAATTAAAGAAGTTGCGGCAATTGGTTGCGGCCTACGGTGCCACACTCGGATCCTGACAAGTCCATTTGTGGAGATGGGCACCTGGACTCCCGTTAAGAAGACATGTTGTCAACCTCTAGATCCCTTACATGCCTGCAGTTTTCGGCTTGCTGCTGCTGCTGCTGCTGGCTGTCCAGCAGCAGACTGAAGGTGGCTGCTGCCGTGCGCAGGTATATAAAGGCTCAGAGCCTATTGTGACACGCGCAGCAGTGTTCCATTGCCACATTCCATCTACTGCAGGCAGGATACCTGGCAGGCTGAACAGCATTGAGAAGCTCACAGAGACCGCTATAAGCAACACTTTAAAAGAATGCCACAGACCAATAAACCAAACTTTTTTGGGTTATTTTTTATAGTCTGCAGGCATGAAATTAAAGAAGTTGCGGCAATTGGTTGCGGCCTATGGTGCCACGCTCGGATCCTGAAAAGTCCATTTGTGGAGATAGGCACCTGGACTCCCGTTAAGAAGACATGTTGTCAACCTCTAGATCCCTTACATGCCTGCACTTTTCGGCTTGCTGCTGCTGCTGGCTGTCCAGCAGCAGACTGAAGGTGGCTGCTGCCGTGCGCAGGTATATAAAGGCTCAGAGCCTATTGTGACACGCGCAGCAGTGTTCCATTGCCACATTCAATCTACTGCAGGCAGGATACCTGGCTGGCTGAACAGCATTGAGAAGCTCACAGAGACCGCTATAAGCAACACTTTAAAAGATCGCCACAGACCAATCAACCAAACTTTTTTGGGTTATTTTTTATAGTCTGCAGGCATGAAATTAAAGAAGTTGCGGCAATTGGTTGCGGCCTACGGTGCCACCCTCGGATCCTGAAAAGTCCATTTGTGGAGATGGGCACCTGGACTCCCGTTACGAAGACATGTTCTCAACCTCTAGATCCCTTACATGCCTGCACTTTTCGGCTTGCTGCTGCTGCTGCTGCTGGCTGTCCAGCACCTGACTGAAGGTGGCTGCTGCCGTGCGCAGGTATATAAAGGCTCAGAGCCTATTGTGACACGCGCAGCAGTGTTCCATTGCCACATTCCATCTACTGCAGGCAGGATACCTGGCTGGCTGAACAGCATTGAGAAGCTCACAGAGACCGCTATAAGCAACACTTTAAAAGAACGCCACAGACCAATCAACCAATCTTTTTTGGGTTATTTTTTATAGTCTGCAGGCATGAAATTAAAGAAGTTGCGGCAATTGGTTGCGGCCTACGGTGCCACCCTCGGATCCTAAAAAGTCCATTTGTGGAGATGGGCACCTGGACTCCCGGTAAGAAGACATGTTGTCAACCTCTAGATCCCTTACATGCCTGCACTTTTCGGCTTGCTGCTGCTGCTGCTGGTTGTCCAGCAGCAGACTGAAGGTGGCTGCTACCGTGCGCAGGTATATAAAGGCTCAGAGCCTATTGTGACACACGCAGCAGTGTTCCATTGCCACATTCCATCTACTGCAGGCAGGATACCTGGCTGGCTGAACAGCATTGAGAAGCTCACAGAGACCGCTATAAGCAACACTTTAAAAGAACGCCACAGACCAATCAACCAAACTTTTTTGGGTTATTTTTTATAGTCTGCAGGCATGAAATTAAAGAAGTTGCGGCAATTGGTTGCGGCCTACGGTGCCACCCTCGGATCCTGAAAAGTCCATTTGTGGAGATGGGCACCTGGACTCCCGGTAAGAAGACATGTTGTCAACCTCTAGATCCCTTACATGCCTGCACTTTTCGGCTTGCTGCTGCTGCTGCTGGTTGTCCAGCAGCAGACTGAAGGTGGCTGCTGCCGTGCGCAGGTATATAAAGGCTCAGAGCCTATTGTGACACGCGCAGCAGTGTTCCATTGCCACATTCCATCTACTGCAGGCAGGATACCTGGCTGGCTGAACAGCATTGAGAAGCTCACAGAGACCGCTATAAGCAACACTTTAAAAGAACGCCACAGACCAATCAACCAAACTTATTTGGGTTATTTTTTATAGTCTGCAGGCATGAAATTAAAGAAGTTGCGGCAATTGGTTGCGGCCTACGGTGCCACCCTCGGATCCTGAAAAGTCCATTTGTGGAGATGGGCACCTGGACTCCCGGTAAGAAGACATGTTGTCAACCTCTAGATCCCTTACATGCCTGCACTTTTCGGCTTGCTGCTGCTGCTGCTGGCTGTCCAGCAGCAGACTGAAGGTGGCTGCTGCCGTGCGCAGGTATATAAAGGCTCTGAGCCTATTGTGACACGTGCAGCAGTATTCCCTTGCCACATTCCATCTACTGCAGGCAGGATACCTGGCTGGCTGAACAGCATTGAGAAGCTCACAGAGACCGCTATAAGCAACACTTTAAAAGAACGCCACAGACCAATCAACCAAACTTTTTTGGGTTATTTTTTATAGTCTGCAGGCATGAAATTAAAGAAGTTGCGGCAATTGGTTGCGGCCTACGGTGCCACCCTCGGATCCTGAAAAGTCCATTTGTGGAGATGGGCACCTGGACTCCCGGTAAGAAGACATGTTGTCAACCTCTAGATCCCTTACATGCCTGCACTTTTCGGCTTGCTGCTGCTGCTGGCTGTCCAGCAGCAGACTGAAGGTGGCTGCTGCCGTGCGCAGGTATATAAAGGCTCAGAGCCTATTGTGACACGCGCAGCAGTGATCCCTTGCCACATTCCATCTACTGCAGGCAGGATACCTGGCTGGCTGAACAGCATTGAGAAGCTCACAGAGACCGCTATAAGCAACACTTTAAAAGAACGCCACAGACCAATCAACCAAACTTTTTTGGGTTATTTTTTATAGTCTGCAGGCATGAAATTAAAGAAGTTGCGGCAATTGGTTGCGGCCTACGGTGCCACCCTCGGATCCTGAAAAGTCCATTTGTGGAGATGGGCACCTGGACTCCCGCTAAGAAGAAATATTGTCAACCTCTAGATCCCTTACATGCCTGCACTTTTCGGCTTGCTGCTGCTGTTGGCTGTCCAGCAGCAGACTGAAGGTGGCTGCTGCCGTGCGCAGGTATATAAAGGCTCAGAGCCTATTGTGACACGCGCAGCAGTGTTCCATTGTCACATTCCATCTACTGCAGGCAGGATACCTGGCTTTCTGAACAGCATTGAGAAGCTCACAGAGACCGCTATAAGCAACACTTTAAAAGAACGCCACAGACCAATCAACCAAACTTTTTTGGGGTATTTTTTATAGTCTGCAGGCATGAAATTAAAGAAGTTGCGGCAATTGGTTGCGGCCTACGGTGCCACTCTCTGATCCTGAAAAGTCCATTTGTGGAGATGGGCACCTGGACTCCCGTTAAGAAGACATGTTGTCAACCTCTAGATCCCTTAAATGACTGCACCTTTCGGCTTGCTGCTGGTGTTGGCTGTCCAGCAGCAGACTGAAGGTGGCTGCTGCCGTGCGCAGGTATATAAAGGCTCAGAGCCTATTGTGACACACGCAGCAGTGTTCCATTGCCACATTCCATCTACTGCAGGCAGGATACCTGGCTGGCTGAACAGCATTGAGAAGCTCACAGAGACCGCTATAAGCAACACTTTAAAAGCATGCCACAGACCAATCAACCAAACTTTTTTGGGTTACTTTTTACAGTCTGCAGGCATGAAATTAAAGAAGTTGCAGCAATTGGTTGCGGCCTACGGTGCCACCCTCGGATCCTGAAAAGTCCATTTGTGGAGATGGGCACCTGGACTCCCGTTAAGAAGACATGTTGTCAACCTCTTGATCCCTTACATACCTGCACTTTTCGGCTTGCTGCTGCTGCTGCTGGCTGTCCAGCAGCAGACTGAAGGTGGCTGCTGCCGTGCGCAGGTATATAAAGGCTCAGAGCCTATTGTGACACGCGCAGCAGTGTTCCATTGCCACATTCCATCTACTGCAGGCAGGATACCTGGCTGGCTGAACAGCATTGAGAAGCTCACAGAGACCGCTATAAGCAACACTTTAAAGGAACACCACAGGCCAATCAACCAAACTTTTTGGGGTATTTTTTATAGTCTGCAGGCATGAAATTAAAGAAGTTGCGGCAATTGGTTGCGGCCTACGGTGCCACCCTTGGATCCTGAAAAGTCCATTTGTGGAGATGGGCACCTGGACTCCCGTTAAGAAGACATGTTGTCAACCTCTAGATCCCTTAAATGCCTGCACCTTTCGGCTTGCTGCTGCTGTTGGCTCTGTTGGCTGTCCAGCAGCAGACTGAAGGTGGCTGCTGCCGTGCGCAGGTATATAAAGGCTCAGAGCCTATTGTGACACGCGCAGCAGTATTCCATTGCCACATTCCATCTACTGCAGGCAGAATACCTGGCTGGCTGAACAGCATTGAGAAGCTCACAGAGACCGCTATAAGCAACACTTTAAAAGAATGCCACAGACCAATCAACCAAACTTTTTTGGGTTATTTTTTATAGTCTGCAGGCATGAAATTAAAGAAGTTGCGGCAATTGGTTGCGGCCTACGGTGCCACTCTCGGATCCTGAAAAGTCCATTTGTGGAGATGGGCACCTGGACTCCCGTTAAGAAGACATGTTGTCAACCTCTAGATCCCTTACATGCCTGTAGTTTTCGGCTTGCTGCTGCTGCTGCTGGCTGTCCAGCAGCAGACTGAAGGTGGCTGCTGCCGTGCGCAGGTATATAAAGGCTCAGAGCCTATGGTGACACGCGCAGCAGTGTTCCATTGTCACATTCCATCTACTGCAGGCAGGATACCTGGCTGGCTGAACAGCATTGAGAAGCTCACAGAGACCGCTATAAGCAACAATTTAAAAGAACGCCACAGACCAATCAACCAAACTTTTTTGGGTTATTTTTTATAGTCTGCAGGCATGAAATTAAAGAAGTTGCGGCAATTGGTTGCGGCCTACGGTGCCACCCTCGGATCCTGAAAAGTCCATTTGTGGAGATGGGCACCTGGACTCCCGTTAAGAAGACATGTTGTCAACCTCTAGATCCCTTACATGCCTGCACTTTTCGGCTTGCTGCTGCTGCTTCTGGCTGTCCAGCAGCAGACTGAAGGTGGCTGCTGCCGTGCGCAGGTATATAAAGGCTCAGAGCCTATTGTGACACGCGCAGCAGTGTTCCATTGCCACATTCCATCTACTGCAGGCAGGATACCTGGCTGGCTGAACAGCATTGAGAAGCTCACAGAGACCGCTATAAGCAACACTTTAAAAGAACGCCACAGACCAATCAACCAAACATTTTTGGGTTATTTTTTATAGTCTGCAGGCATGAAATTAAAGAAGTTGCGGCAATTGGTTGCGGCCTATGGTGCCACCCTCGGATCCTGAAAAGTCCATTTGTGGAGATAGGCACCTGGACTCCCGTTAAGAAGACATGTTGTCAACCTCTAGATCCCTTACATGCCTGCACTTTTCGGCTTGCTGCTGCTGCTGGCTGTCCAGCAGCAGACTGAAGGTGGCTGCTGCCGTGCTCAGGTATATAAAGGCTCAGAGCCTATTGTGACACGCGCAGCAGTGTTCCATTGCCACATTCCATCTACTGCAGGCAGGATACCTGGCTGGCTGAACAGCATTGAGAAGCTCACAGAGACCGCTATAAGCAACACTTTAAAAGAACGCCACAGACCAATCAACCAAACTTTTTTGGGTTATTTTTTATAGTCTGCAGGCATGAAATTAAAGAAGTTGCGGCAATTGGTTGCGGCCTACGGTGCCACCCTCGGATCCTGAAAAGTCCATTTGTGGAGATGGGCACCTGGACTCCTGTTAAGAAGACATGTTGTCAACCTCTAGATCCCTTACATGCCTGCACTTTTCGGCTTGCCGCTGCTGCTTCTGGCTGTCCAGCAGCCGACTGAAGGTGGCTGCTGCCGTGCGCAGGTATATAAAGGCTCAGAGCCTATTGTGACACGCGCAGCAGTGTTCCATTGCCACATTCCATCTACTGCAGGCAGGATACCTGGCTGGCTGAACAGCATTGAGAAGCTCACAGAGACCGCTATAAGCAACACTTTAAAAGAACGCCACAGACCAATCAACCAAACTTTTTTGGGTTATTTTTTACAGTCTGCAGGCATGAAATTAAAGAAGTTGCAGTAATTGGTTGCGGCCTACGGTGCCACCCTCGGATCCTGAAAAGTCCATTTGTGGAGATGGGCACATGGACTCCCGTTACGAAGATATGTTGTCAAGCTCTAGATCCCTTACATGCCTGCACTTTTCGGCTTGCTGCTGCTGCTGCTGGCTGTCCAGCAGCAGACTGAAGGTGGCTGCTGCCGTGCGCAGGTATATAAAGGCTCAGAGCCTATTGTGACACGCGCAGCAGTGTTCCATTGCCACATTCCATCTACTGCAGGCAGGATACCTGGCTGGCTGAACAGCATTGAGAAGCTCACAGAGACCGCCATAAGCAACACTTTAAAAGAATGCCACAGACCAATCAACCAAACTTTTTTGGGTTATTTTTTATAGTCTGCAGGCATGAAATTAAAGAAGTTGCGGCAATTGGTTGCGGCCTACGGTGCCACCCTCGGATCCTGAAAAGTCCATTTGTGGAGATGGTCACCTGGACTCCCGTTAAGAAGACATGTTGTCAACCTCTAGATCCCTTACATGCCTGCACTTTTCGGCTTGCTGCTGCTGCTTCTGGCTGTCCAGCAGCAGACTGAAGGTGGCTGCTGCCGTGCGCAGGTATATAAAGGCTCAGAGCCTATTGTGACACGCGCAGCAGTGTTCCATTGCCACATTCCATCTACTGCAGGCAGGATACCTGGCTGGCTGAACAGCATTGAGAAGCTCACAGAGACCGCTATAAGCAACACTTTAAAAGAACGCCACAGACCAATCAACCAAACATTTTTGGGTTATTTTTTATAGTCTGCAGGCATGAAATTAAAGAAGTTGCGGCAATTGGTTGCGGCCTACGGTGCCACACTCGGATCCTGATAAGTCCATTTGTGGAGATGGGCACCTGGACTCCCGTTAAGAAGACATGTTGTCAACCTCTAGATCCCTTACATGCCTGCACTTTTCGGCTTGCTGCTGCTGCTGCTGGCTGTCCAGCAGCAGACTGAAGGTGGCTGCTGCCGTGCGCAGGTATATAAAGGCTCAGAGCCTATTGTGACACGCGCAGCAGTGTTCCATTGCCACATTCCATCTACTGCAGGCAGGATACCTGGCTGGCTGAACAGCATTGAGAAGCTCACAGAGACCACTATAAGCAACACTTTAAAAGAATGCCACAGACCAATCAACCAAACTTTTTTGGGTTATTTTTTATAGTCTGCAGGCATGAAATTAAAGAAGTTGCGGCAATTGGTTGCGGCCTACGGTGCCACTCTCGGATCCTGAAAAGTCCATTTGTGGAGATGGGCACCTGGACTCCCGTTAAGAAGACATGTTGTCAACCTCTACATCCCTTACATGCCTGTAGTTTTCGGCTTGCTGCTGCTGCTGCTGGCTGTCCAGCAGCAGACTGAAGGTGGCTGCTGCCGTGCGCAGGTATATAAAGGCTCAGAGCCTATGGTGACACGCGCAGCAGTGTTCCATTGTCACATTCCATCTACTGCAGGCAGGATACCTGGCTGGCTGAACAGCATTGAGAAGCTCACAGAGACCGCTATAAGCAACACTTTAAAAGAACTCCACAGACCAATCAACCAAACTTTTTTGGGTTATTTTTTATAGTCTGCAGGCATGAAATTAAAGAAGTTGCGGCAATTGGTTGCGGCCTACGGTGCCACCCTCGGATCCTGAAAAGTCCATTTGTGGAGATGGGCACCTGGACTCCCGTTAAGAAGACATGTTGTCAACCTCTAGATCCCTTACATGCCTGCACTTTTCGGCTTGCTGCTGCTGCTTCTGGCTGTCCAGCAGCAGACTGAAGGTGGCTGCTGCCGTGCGCAGGTATATAAAGGCTCAGAGCCTATTGTGACACGCGCAGCAGTGTTCCATTGCCACATTCCATCTACTGCAGGCAGGATACCTGGCTGGCTGAACAGCATTGAGAAGCTCACAGAGACCGCTATAAGCAACACTTTAAAAGAACGCCACAGACCAATCAACCAAACATTTTTGGGTTATTTTTTATAGTCTGCATGCATGAAATTAAAGAAGTTGCGGCAATTGGTTGCGGCCTACGGTGCCACACTCGGATCCTGATAAGTCCATTTGTGGAGATGGGCACCTGGACTCCCGTTAAGAAGACATGTTGTCAACCTCTAGATCCCTTACATGCCTGCACTTTTCGGCTTGCTGCTGCTGCTGCTGGCTGTCCAGCAGCAGACTGAAGGTGGCTGCTGCCGTGCGCAGGTATATAAAGGCTCAGAGCCTATTGTGACACGCGCAGCAGTGTTCCATTGCCACATTCCATCTACTGCAGGCAGGATACCTGGCTGGCTGAACAGCATTGAGAAGCTCACAGAGACCGCTATAAGCAACACTTTAAAAGAACGCCACAGACCAATCAACCAAACTTTTTTGGGTTATTTTTTATAGTCTGCAGGCATGAAATTAAAGAAGTTGCGGCAATTGGTTGCGGCCTATGGTGCCACCCTCGGATCCTGAAAAGTCCATTTGTGGAGATAGGCACCTGGACTCCCGTTAAGAAGACATGTTGTCAACCTCTAGATCCCTTACATGCCTGCACTTTTCGGCTTGCTGCTGCTGCTGGCTGTCCAGCAGCAGACTGAAGGTGGCTGCTGCCGTGCGCAGGTATATAAAGGCTCAGAGCCTATTGTGACACGCGCAGCAGTGTTCCATTGCCACATTCCATCTACTGCAGGCAGGATACCTGGCTGGCTGAACAGCATTGAGAAGCTCACAGAGACCGCTATAAGCAACACTTTAAAAGAACGCCACAGACCAATCAACCAAACTTTTTTGGGTTATTTTTTATAGTCTGCAGGCATGAAATTAAAGAAGTTGCGGCAATTGGTTGCGGCCTACGGTGCCACCCTCGGATCCTGAAAAGTCCATTTGTGGAGATGGGCACCTGGACTCCTGTTAAGAAGACATGTTGTCAACCTCTAGATCCCTTACATGCCTGCACTTTTCGGCTTGCCGCTGCTGCTTCTGGCTGTCCAGCAGCCGACTGAAGGTGGCTGCTGCCGTGCGCAGGTATATAAAGGCTCAGAGCCTATTGTGACACGCGCAGCAGTGTTCCATTGCCACATTCCATCTACTGCAGGCAGGATACCTGGCTGGCTGAACAGCATTGAGAAGCTCACAGAGACCGCTATAAGCAACACTTTAAAAGAACGCCACAGACCAATCAACCAAACTTTTTTGGGTTATTTTTTACAGTCTGCAGGCATGAAATTAAAGAAGTTGCAGTAATTGGTTGCGGCCTACGGTGCCACCCTCGGATCCTGAAAAGTCCATTTGTGGAGATGGGCACATGGACTCCCGTTACGAAGACATGTTGTCAAGCTCTAGATCCCTTACATGCCTGCACTTTTCGGCTTGCTGCTGCTGCTGCTGGCTGTCCAGCAGCAGACTGAAGGTGGCTGCTGCCGTGCGCAGGTATATAAAGGCTCAGAGCCTATTGTGACACGCGCAGCAGTGTTCCATTGCCACATTCCATCTACTGCAGGCAGGATACCTGGCTGGCTGAACAGCATTGAGAAGCTCACAGAGACCGCCATAAGCAACACTTTAAAAGAATGCCACAGACCAATCAACCAAACTTTTTTGGGTTATTTTTTATAGTCTGCAGGCATGAAATTAAAGAAGTTGCGGCAATTGGTTGCGGCCTACGGTGCCACCCTCGGATCCTGAAAAGTCCATTTGTGGAGATGGTCACCTGGACTCCCGTTAAGAAGACATGTTGTCAACCTCTAGATCCCTTACATGCCTGCACTTTTCGGCTTGCTGCTGCTGCTGGCTGTCCAGCAGCAGACTGAGGGTGGCTGCTGCCGCCGTGCACAGGTATATAAAGGCTCAGAGCCTATTGTGACACGCGCAGCAGTGTTCCATTGCCACATTCCATCTACTGCAGGCAGGGTAACTGGCTGGCTGAACAGCATTGAGAAGCTCACAGAGACCGCTATAAGCAACACTTTAAAAGAACGCCACAGACCAATCAACCAAACGTTTTTGGGTTATTTTTTATAGTCTGCAGGCATGAAATTAAAGAAGTTGCGGCAATTGGTTGCGGCCTATGGTGCCACCCTCGGATCCTGAAAAGTCCATTTGTGGAGATGGGCACCTGGACTCCCGTTAAGAAGACATGTTGTCAACCTCTAGATCCCTTACATGCCTGCACTTTTCGGCTTGCCGCTGCTGCTTCTGGCTGTCCAGCAGCCGACTGAAGGTGGCTGCTGCCGTGCGCAGGTATATAAAGGCTCAGAGCCTATTGTGACACGCGCAGCAGTGTTCCATTGCCACATTCCATCTACTGCAGGCAGGATACCTGGCTGGCTGAACAGCATTGAGAAGCTCACAGAGACCGCTTTAAGCAACACTTTAAAAGAACGCCACAGACCAATCAACCAAACTTTTTTGGGTTATTTTTTATAGTCTGCAGGCATGAAATTAAAGAAGTTGTGGCAATTGGTTGCGGCCTACGGTGCCACCCTCGGTTCCTGAAAAGTCCATTTGTGCAGATGGGCACCTGGACTCCCGTTAAGAAGACATGTTGTCAACCTCTAGATCCCTTACATGCCTGCACTTTTCGGCTTGCTGCTGCTGCTGCTGGCTGTCCAGCAGCAGACTGAAGGTGGCTGCTGCCGTACGCAGGTATATAAAGGCTCAGAGCCTATTGTGACACGCGCAGCAGTGTTCCATTGCCACATTCCATCTACTGCAGGCAGGATACCTGGCTGGCTGAACAGCATTGAGAAGCTCACAGAGACCGCTATAAGCAACACTTTAAAAGAACGCCACAGACCAATCAACCAAACTTTTTTCGGTTATTTTTTATAGTCTGCAGGCATGAAATTAAAGAAGTTGCGGCAATTGGTTGCGGCCTACGGTGCCACCCTCGGATCCTGAAAAGTCCATTTGTGGAGATGGGCACCTGGACTCCTGTTAAGAAGACATGTTGTCAACCTCTAGATCCCTTACATGCCTGCACTTTTCGGCTTGCCGCTGCTGCTTCTGGCTGTCCAGCAGCCGACTGAAGGTGGCTGCTGCCGTGCGCAGGTATATAAAGGCTCAGAGCCTATTGTGACACGCGCAGCAGTGTTCCATTGCCACATTCCATCTACTGCAGGCAGGATACCTGGCTGGCTGAACAGCATTGAGAAGCTCACAGAGACCGCTATAAGCAACACTTTAAAAGAACGCCACAGACCAATCAACCAAACTTTTTTGGGTTATTTTTTACAGTCTGCAGGCATGAAATTAAAGAAGTTGCAGTAATTGGTTGCGGCCTACGGTGCCACCCTCGGATCCTGAAAAGTCCATTTGTGGAGATGGGCACATGGACTCCCGTTACGAAGACATGTTGTCAAGCTCTAGATCCCTTACATGCCTGCACTTTTCGGCTTGCTGCTGCTGCTGCTGGCTGTCCAGCAGCAGACTGAAGGTGGCTGCTGCCGTGCGCAGGTATATAAAGGCTCAGAGCCTATTGTGACACGCGCAGCAGTGTTCCATTGCCACATTCCATCTACTGCAGGCAGGATACCTGGCTGGCTGAACAGCATTGAGAAGCTCACAGAGACCGCCATAAGCAACACTTTAAAAGAATGCCACAGACCAATCAACCAAACTTTTTTGGGTTATTTTTTATAGTCTGCAGGCATGAAATTAAAGAAGTTGCGGCAATTGGTTGCGGCCTACGGTGCCACCCTCGGATCCTGAAAAGTCCATTTGTGGAGATGGGCACCTGGACTCCCGTTAAGAAGACATGTTGTCAACCTCTAGATCCCTTACATGCCTGCACTTTTCGGCTTGCTGCTGCTGCTGGCTGTCCAGCAGCAGACTGAAGGTGGCTGCTGCCGCCGTGCACAGGTATATAAAGGCTCAGAGCCTATTGTGACACGCGCAGCAGTGTTCCATTGCCACATTCCATCTACTGCAGGCAGGATAACTGGCTGGCTGAACAGCATTGAAAAGCTCACAGAGACCGCTATAAGCAACACTTTAAAAGAACGCCACAGACCAATCAACCAAACGTTTTTGGGTTATTTTTTATAGTCTGCAGGCATGAAATTAAAGAAGTTGCGGCAATTGGTTGCGGCCTATGGTGCCACCCTCGGATCCTGAAAAGTCCATTTGTGGAGATGGGCACCTGGACTCCCGTTAAGAAGATATGTTGTCAACCTCTAGATCCCTTACATGCCTGCACTTTTCGGCTTGCTGCTGCTGCTGCTGGCTGTCCAGCAGCAGACTGAAGGTGGCTGCTGCCGTACGCAGGTATATAAAGGCTCAGAGCCTATTGTGACACGCGCAGCAGTGTTCCATTGCCACATTCCATCTACTGCAGGCAGGATACCTGGCTGGCTGAACAGCATTGAGAAGCTCACAGAGACCGCTTTAAGCAACACTTTAAAAGAACGCCACAGACCAATCAACCAAACTTTTTTGGGTTATTTTTTATAGTCTGCAGGCATGAAATTAAAGAAGTTGTGGCAATTGGTTGCGGCCTACGGTGCCACCCTCGGATCCTGAAAAGTCCATTTGTGCAGATGGGCACCTGGACTCCCGTTAAGAAGACATGTTGTCAACCTCTAGATCCCTTACATGCCTGCAGTTTTCGGCTTGCTGCTGCTGCTGCTGGCTGTCCAGCAGCAGACTGAAGGTGGCTGCTGCCGTGCGCAGGTATATAAAGGCTCAGAGCCTATTGTGACACGCGCAGCAGTGTTCCATTGCCACATTCCATCTACTGCAGGCAGGATACCTGGCTGGCTGAACAGCATTGAGAAGCTCACAGAGACCGCTATAAGCAACACTTTAAAAGAACGCCACAGACCAATCAACCAAACTTTTTTGGGTTATTTTTTATAGTCTGCAGGCATGAAATTAAAGAAGTTGCGGCAATTGGTTGCGGCCTGCGGTGCCACCCTCGGATCCTGAAAAGTCCATTTGTGGAGATGGGCAGCTGGACTCCCGTTAAGAAGAAATATTGTCAACCTCTAGATCCCTTACATGCCTGCAGTTTTTGGCTTGCTGCTGCTGCTACTGGCTGTCCAGTATTATGCACACGCCCGGACTGACTGGCGTGTGCGGGAGAAGTGGTTCCACTGGACCATGAACCGGAGAGTGCCTAGAGGGGCGTGACTAAGTATCTGGCCGTTCCGACCAAGGTGGCACGACGGCATACGACGCCAGTGCACCAGGGAGAAACCGGGCAGAGGGACCAGGTTCTACTCCAGGTCAAACTCCAGACACGGGGGTTGACCCACACAGGGATAACTGGAACAGGCAGGTTAGGCTGGCACAGACTGGTGGATATAAGCGAACACGGCAGGTATGCAGACGGGTGGATACAGGCGAGTATGCAGGCAGGGAAGTACTGGCCGAAAGGACGGGCTGGAGCACAGAGAGGACAAGACCCAGTACAGACTGGGTCACAGAAACAGAACCGCAGATGCGGTAGCCAAACACAGCAGAGAGGGAACGCCCGAAGCGGTGGGCAAGAGCAGAACAGGACGGGACTGCCGGAGCAGCGAGCACAAGCAGAGCAGGACAGGACTGCCGGAGCAGCGAGCAGATGCAGAGCAGGACGGGACTGCCGAAGCAGCGAGCAGAAGCAGAGCAGGACAGCACTGCCGGAGCAGCGAGCAGATGCAGAGCAGAAACCGCAGGAGCGGCAAGCAAGGCAAGAGCAGAGTGGAAACCGCAAGAGCGGTAAACAAGGCAGGAACTGAGCGGAAACCGCAGAGCGGCTAAGAAGGCCGCAGCAGAGCGGAAACCGCAGAGCGGCAAACAAGGCAGGAGCAGAGCGGAAACCGCAGAGCGGTAAACAAGGCAGGAGCAGAGCGGAAACCGCAGAGCGGTAAACAAGGCAGGAGCAGAGCGGAAACCGCAGAGCGGTAAACAAGGCAGGAGCAGAGCGGAAACCGCAGAGCGGCTAAGAAGGCAGGAGCAGAGCGGAAACCGCAGAGCGGCAAACAAGGCAGGAGCAGAGCGGAAACCGCAGAGCGGCAAACAAGGCATGAGCAGAGCAGAAACCGCAGGAGCGGCAAGCAAGGCAAGAGCAGAGCAGAAACCGCAAGAGCGGCAAACAAGGCAAGAGCAGAGCGGAAACCGCAGAGCGGTAAACAAGGCAGGAGCAGAACGGAAACCGCAGAGCGGTAGGCGAGGCAGAAGCAGAGCGGAAACCGCAGAGCGGCTAGAACCGCCGGAGCGGCGAACGAGACAAGGCAAGGGGATAGGACTCTGTTCACAAAGAACAGACGGAGAAGGAAAGGCAGAACCAGATACCCACAGGATACTTGCAGTGAAGTAGCGAGTGGACCACAAACTCACAAACGGGAGTACAGAGACAACAAGCAGGAGTTAGGTACGAGTTCAGACTCTGCAGAAAAAGGAAGGGAACGGACATAGAGGCAAAACAGGTAAAGGATAGGAAAGAGTTCAGACTGGAACTGAGTGTACGGAGGAGACCGACACTGCAGCGGGATACAGGAGCGGGTCTGGGAATACGGCCCCCAGAGAGGCGGGACGAACAGGCAAGGAGCGTGTTCAGACAGGACAGACAAGATACAGGAGCAGGTCTAGGTAATCGGCCCCTAGAAGGCGGGAGGAACAGGCTAGGAGCGTGTTCAGACAGGCCTGGAAATACAGCCTCCAGGATAGGCAGACAAGAGAACACAGACAGGACTCAGTTCAGACACGGGAACTGATACCGCAAGGCAGGAGACATAGACAGGACTCAGTTCAGACACGGGAACTGATACCGCAAGGCAGGAGACATAGACAGGACTCAGTTCAGACACGGGAACTGATACCGCAAAGGCAGGAGACAAAGAACGGGACCTGGCACCTTCAGAATGCATACACACACTGAATGAAACACTATGCTCAGGCAGGGGTAGATGGGAGCAGCTGAGCTATATACCAGGTGACAGACAGCAATAGGCTGAGGACGCACAAGGGGTGTGACCCACAGCAGGTACAAAAAGCAGGAAGTGATCGGGCGCCGCCCTTAAGCAGCAGAAACAGACGCAAACAGACAGCATGGAGGGAAGCCAGAGAGACATTCTGGACAGGAGATCAAGTGCGCGCTCTTGCACAGTGGGAGATGGACCACCATGCAAGGACGCCGCCAGGTATGTTACATCCAGCAGCAGACTGAAGGTGGCTGCTGCCGTGCGCAGGTATATAAAGGCTCAGAGCCTATTGTGACACGCGCAGCAGTGTTCCATTGCCACATTCCATCTACTGCAGGCAGGATACCTGGCTGGCTGAACAGCATTGAGAAGCTCACAGAGACCGCTATAAGCAACACTTTAAAAGAACGCCACAGACCAATCAACCAAACTTTTTTGGGTTATTTTTTATAGTCTGCAGGCATGAAATTAAAGAAGTTGCGGCAATTGGTTGTGGCCTACGGTGCCACCCTCGGATCCTGAAAGTCCATTTGTGGAGATGGGCACCTGGACTCCCGTTAAGAAGATATGTTCTCAACCTTTAGATCCCTTACATGCCTGCACTTTTCGCTTGCTGCTGTTGGCTGTCCAGCAGCAGACTGAAGGTGGCTGCTGCTGCCGTGCGCAGGTATATAAAGGCTCAGAGCCTATTGTGACACGCGCAGCAGTGTTTCATTGCCACATTCCATCTACTGCAGGCAGGATACCTGGCTGGCTGAACAGCATTGAGAAGCTCACAGAGACCGCTATAAGCAACACTTTAAAAGAACGCCACAGACCAATCAAACAAACTTTTTTGGGTTATTTTTTATAGTCTGTAGGCATGAAATTAAAGAAGTTGCGGCAATTGGTTGCGGCCTATGGTGCCACCCTCGGATCCTGAAAAGTCCATTTGTGGAGATGGGCACCTGGACTCCCGTTAAGAAGACATGTTGTCAACCTCTAGATCCCTTAAATGCCTGCACTTTTCGGCTTGCTGCTGCTGCTGCTGGCTGTCCAGCAGCAGACTGAAGGTGGCTGCTGCCGTGCGCAGGTATATAAAGGCTCAGAGCCTATTGTGCCACGCGCAGCAGTGTTCCATTGCCACATTCCATCTACTGCAAGCAGGATACCTGGCTGGCTGAACAGCATTGAGAAGCTCACAGCGACCGCTAGAAGCAATTCTTTAAAAGAACGCCACAGACCAATCAACCAATATTTTTTGGGTTATTTTTTATAGTCTGCAGGCATGAAATTAAAGAAGTTGCGGCAATTGGTTGCGGCCTACGGTGCCACCCTCTGATCCTGAAAAGTCCATTTGTGGAGATGGGCACCTGGAATCCCGTTAAGAAGACATGTTGCCAACCTCTAGATCCCTTACATGCCTGCACTTTTCGGCTTGCTGCTGCTGCTGTTGGCTGTCCAGCAGCAGATTGAAGGTGGCTGCTGCCGTGCGCAGGTATATAAAGGCTCAGAGCCTATTGTGACACACGCAGCAGTGTTCCATTGCCACATTCCATCTACTGCAGGCAGGATACCTGGCTGGCTGATCAGCATTGAGAAGCTCACAGAGACCGCTATAAGCAACACTTTAAAAGAACGCCACAGACCAATCAACCAAACTTTTTTGGGTTATTTTTTATAGTCTGCAGGCATGAAATTAAAGAAGTTGCGGCAATTGGTTGCGGCCTACGGTGCCACCCTCGGATCCTGAAAAGTCCATTTGTGGAGATGGGCACCTGGACTCCCGTTAAGAAGACATGTTGTCAACTTCTGGATCCCTTACATGCCTGCACTTTTCGGCTTGCTGCTGCTGATGCTGGCTGTCCAGCAGCAGACTGAAGGTGGCTGCTGCCGTGCGCAGGTATATAAAGGCTCGGAGCCTATTGTGCCACGCGCAGCAGTGTTCCATTGCCACATTCCATCTACTGCAAGCAGGATACCTGGCTGGCTGAACAGCATTGAGAAGCTCACAGAGACCGCTATAAGCAACACTTTAAAAGAATGCCACAGACCAATCAACCAAACTTTTTCGGGTTATTTTTTATAATCTGCAGGCATGAAATTGAAGAAGTTGCGGCAATTGGTTGCGGCCTACAGTGCCACCCTCGGATCCTGAAAAGTCCATTTGTGGAGATGGGCACCTGGACTCCCATTAAGAAGACATGTTGTCAACCTCTAGATCCCTTACATGCCTGCACTTTTCGGCTTGCTGCTGCTGCTGCTGGCTGTCCAGCAGCAGACTGAAGGTGGCTGCTGCCGTGCGCAGGTATATAAAGGCTCAGAGCCTATTGTGACACGCGCAGCAGTGTTCCATTGCCACATTCCATCTACTGCAGGCAGGATACCTGGCTGGCTGAACAGCATTGAGAAGCTCACAGAGACCGCTATAAGCAACACTTTAAAAGAACGCCACAGACCAATCAACCAAACTTTTTTGGGTTATTTTTTATAGTCTGCAGGCATGAAATTAAATAAGTTGCGGCAATTGGTTGCGGCCTACGGTGCCACCCTCGGATCCTGAAAAGTCCATTTGTGGAGATGGGCACCTGGACTCCCGTTAAGAAGATATGTTCTCAACCTCTAGATCCCTTACATGCCTGCACTTTTCGCTTGCTGCTGCTGGCTGTCCAGCAGCAGACTGAAGGTGGCTGCTGCTGCCGTGCGCAGGTATATAAAGGCTCAGAGCCTATTGTGACACGCGCAGCAGTGTTTCATTGCCACATTCCATCTACTGCAGGCAGGATACCTGGCTGGCTGAACAGCATTGAGAAGCTCACAGAGAGCGCTATAAGCAACACTTTAAAAGAACGCCACAGACCAATCAACCAAACTTTTTTGGGTTATTTTTTATAGTCTGCAGGCATGAAATTAAAGAAGTTGCGGCAATTGGTTGCGGCCTATGGTGCCACCCTCGGATCCTGAAAAGTCCATTTGTGGAGATGGGCACCTGGACTCCCGTTAAGAAGACATGTTGTCAACCTCTAGATCCCTTACATGCCTGCACTTTTCGGCTTGCTGCTGCTGCTGCTGGCTGTCCAGCAGCAGACTGAAGGTGGCTGCTGCCGTGCGCAGGTATATAAAGGCTCAAAGCCTATTGTGACACGCGCAGCAGTGTTCCATTGCCACATTCCATCTACTGCAGGCAGGATACCTGGCTGGCTGAACAGCATTGAGAAGCTCACAGCGACCGCTAGAAGCAATTCTTTAAAAGAACGCCACAGACCAATCAACCAATATTTTTTGGGTTATTTTTTATAGTCTGCAGGCATGAAATTAAAGAAGTTGCGGCAATTGGTTGCGGCCTACGGTGCCACCCTCGGATCCTGAGAAGTCCATTTGTGGAGATGGGCACCTGGACTCCCGTTAAGAAGACATGTTGTCAACCTCTAGATCCCTTACATGCCTGCACTTTTCGGCTTGCTGCTGCTGCTGCTGGCTGTCCAGCAGCAGACTGAAGGTGGCTGCTGCCGTGCGCAGGTATATAAAGGCTCAGAGCCTATTGTGACACGCGCAGCAGTGTTCCATTGCCACATTCCATCTACTGCAGGCAGGATACCTGGCTGGCTGAACAGCATTGAGAAGCTCACAGAGACCGCTATAAGCAACACTTTAAAAGAACGCCACAGACCAATCAATGAAACTTTTTTGGGTTATTTTTTATAGTCTGCAGGCATGAAACTAAAGAAGTTGCGGCAATTGGTTGCGGCCTACGGTGCCACCCTCGGATCCTGAAAAGTCCATTTGTGGAGATGGGCACCTGGACTCCCGTTAAGAAGACATGTTGTCAACCTCTAGATCCCTTACATGCCTGCACTTTTCGGCTTGCTGCTGCTGCTGCTGCTGGCTGTCCAGCAGCAGACTGAAGGTGGCTGCTGCCGTGCGCAGGTATATAAAGGCTCAGAGCCTATTGTGCCACGCGCAGCAGTGTTCCATTGCCACATTCCATCTACTGCAAGCAGGATACCTGGCTGGCTGAACAGCATTGAGAAGCTCACAGCGACCGCTAGAAGCAATTTTTTAAAAGAACGCCACAGACCAATCAACCAATATTTTTTGGGTTATTTTTTATAGTCTGCAGGCATGAAATTAAAGAAGTTGCGGCAATTGGTTGCGGCCTACGGTGCCACCCTCTGATCCTGAAAAGTCCATTTGTGGAGATGGGCACCTGGAATCCCGTTAAGAAGACATGTTGCCAACCTCTAGATCCCTTACATGCCTGCACTTTTCGGCTTGCTGCTGCTGCTGCTGGCTGTCCAGCAGCAGACTGAAGGTGGCTGCTGCTGTGCGCAGGTATATAAAGGCTCATAGCCGATTGTGACACGCGCAGCAGTGTTCCATTGCCACATTCCATCTACTGCAGGCAGGATACCTGGCTGGCTGAACAGCATTGAGAAGCTCACAGAGACCGCTATAAGCAACACTTTAAAAGAACGCCACAGACCAATTGTCTAGCCCAGGGGAATGGGGATGACTCGGTACCCAGGCCTTCAGCCTGGCCTTTAGGGATGTCGCGGTGGTCGACTCCCGGGCCCGTACCCTGGGCCGCTCTTTAAAAAGGGGGTTGGTGTTTGTAATGTTTATAATAGAAAGAGTTTGTGACGCCACCTGTGGCTTCTGGTGATGATCACCAGCGCTGAGCAGTCCACTGAGGCTGATGATAGGGCAGCTTGATGGTATAGCTCTCCACAGGTAGAGCTGGGCCTCAGGGCAGTATAGGAACGGGGATGCAGGACAAAGAGACCCCGCTGGGCCAGAACAAGAACAGGGACGGACACAATAGTCACTTCAGTACCTTTTACAGGTGGAATTTCAGGCACTCCCCGGAGCACTGTAGGGTGAAGGGTGTATGTCCGGATCCTCCCCAATGAGCAGGTTTTGGGCCTCCTGGTTCGGGCTTCTGCGTAATAAGTTTCTGACCTGCCTGGAGCTAGACCTAACTTTGTCTCTGTCCTGCGCTGGCTGACTTTGTGGTAGGGCCTTCTCTTGGAGTGCACGCTCCCGACTTACGGGGCCTATGTGTCTCCCGGCTCTGGTACGTATCAGCACTTTAGCGATCCTGGGACCTGTAGTTCTCCAGGGATTCCGGTTTATCTTACTGGGTCGTGGAGATCCCGGCAAGCTTCGTACCCGGTGTCCGGTAACTACTTCTTCTTCGGGGTGAGCTTGTTAAGCTCCTCTGCCCCCTATGTACTAACTCTCTACTCGTCGCCTTCGGCCTACTCGAGCCCTCAATAGGCTACTCACACTAACGGCAGCGTGCCACGTTTCACCGATCTTATGGCGCCGGCACACCTACAGCTCACCTCACTGAGCTACACCGAGTCTTGATCTGGATAAGCTCCACTGCAGGGTAGGATGCAGGAGCTGGAACAGGCTTTTGTCCTCTGAGGTAACACGTCTCAGACTGCACTGGACTCACTGCTAAACCAGAATAGACTAACTGCTGCCTGGCTCCACCTTCCCTTATATATCTCCCTAAGGAGCTCCCTCTGGTGGTCTGAGGTGGAAGGTGGAGATGTGTGAATGGTTATGGGGGCCTCTTGTGGAGGAATCCTTCAATACACCCTTCTGGGTCTGTGATGCCAAGCACAGCTGGGCTTCACATTCCCCCCTAGTAAAACTCAGCACTCCCGGGCTGAAGTACATTTTATAAAAACAGTAACAATAGTAAACATTGGGAAACATAAGCAATACTTGAACAATCTTCCCTTTATGGGAGGCACGAATCTTAAACGTTGCATAACAAAACAATTACAGAGTGTCCTCAGAACCCAAGTCTCCTTTGGTGAGGTTCCCATACAGGATGTCCATCTCACAAGGTAGAGTACATTGGTAGTTTTGAGGGACCTGTCCTAAACCCTCTACGTAGGCCCTGGGGTGGCTGCAGGGCATGAAAATCCAGAGTTGGACCTCCACAAAAGCCACTCCAGACAGGTTTTCCTTCTGAGGTCACCTGAAAGGGGCACTCCAGGGAGCGCAATTATATACATTAGAGACTTTTTGGGCTGCACACAGTCCTCAGCCACGCAATTCATTATGCAAATAAAGGATTAATAGGAAAAAGCACAAATTAATAAACATGCATGAAATTATACAACTATGCAATACATCACAATTTAATATACAATACCCCAGGGGTAACTATCTACACTTTCAGCAATATTGATCATCTACTGTGTGTACCTAGCAGGAGGTTTACCTCTTGTGCTGCTTACTGATCTGCGTAGTGCTGTGGTTGGTGGAGGGTCAGTATCTGTATCCTCAGTTACTCTACCAGTTCTACGTGTAACCATGTTGTAAAACTGCCTTAACCTCTCTCTTGGACTGGCAAGTCTACCATTGGCTGGGCCCTCTTGCTCTGCTCCTGCCGGGGATCCTTCTTCCGGGGATGCTTCTTGAGCTGGCTCTTCTGCAGCACTTACAAGTACAACTTGCTGTGGAGGGTTTTCTGTCTGTTCATAGAATTGGAGTACTGGAACGATTACTGCACCTCCGATCTGAGGCCAATCCTCAGGGAAGTCTCCTAGGTCAGTGTGGATCACTGTTTCTTTAGGTTCTTCCTGGGTTGTGAAAGACACTTCTTCCTGAGTCTTTAGTAGATGTGGACACAATTTTAAATGGTCCCTGGACACTGTAGCAGATGTTTTTCCTCCATCACGACTAATGATGCAGGTCTTTTTGTTGTCAAACTTCAATGGTAACACAGTGTAGGGGTCTTTTTCCCATTGGTCGTCGAGTTTGTGGTTACGTCTTTTTCTTTTTAGTACTGTTTCACCAGGTGTGAAAGGTTCTGCGGGTGCGTTTTTGTTGTATTGGATTTCCTGTTTTTCTCTCACCCGAGTAAGACTGTCCTTGACACAAGCTTGTACTCTTCTGTACTGCTCCTGTCTGGTGGTGTCCCAGTCCTCAGTGGTCATATCAGCTTCAGGTTCAACAACACCAAGCTCCAAGTCCATGGGCAGCTTTCCTGGCCTTGCCCGCATGAGATATGCCAGAGTGCAATTGATGGAACTGACTGGTATATGATTATACAGATCCACTAAGTCAGGTAGTAGGTCTGGCCACTGGTTTCTCTGCTCAAGTGGTATGGTCTTTAGCAGGTCGATGATGATGTTGTTCATCTTTTCACAGAGACCGTTTGTTTGTGGGTGATATGGTGTAGTTCTGATCTTTTTACACCCGTAGAGATGGCAGAACTCTTTGAACAATTCAGCCTCAAAGGCCAAGCCTTGGTCAGTCAGTACCTGCTCAGGGTATCCATGAGGTCTGCAGAAGTACGCTTGGGACGTCTTCGCTGCTGTCTCTGCTGTCAGGTCTTTGACAGGGGCGACCACCAGGAAACGTGAGTAATGATCCACCATGGTCAGAGCATAGGAGTACCCTGACCTGCTGGGGGAGAGCTTGACATGGTCCAGGGCCACGATCTCCAGGGGTCGAGTCGTCCCGATAGGCTGCAGGGGCGCCTTCTGGCTGCTGAAGTCCTTTCTTCTTAAGCCGCAGGGTCCACAGTCCCGGCACCACCTTTCAATGGAGCTGCGCATTCCTACCCAGTAGAATCGACACTTCAGCAGGGTCTCTAGCTTTTTCCAGCCAAAGTGCCCCGCCTGATCGTGGTAAGCTTCTAATACCATTTGGATGTCTGTCTTCGGGACTACTATCTGCCATACCATCTCATGAGTTTTTGGATTGACGCACCTCCGGCACAGCATCTCACGGTAGATAAACAGCCGGCTCCTCTCGTTCCACAGCTGCTTTGCTTGGAGAGACGCATCTTTCTCCAGGGAGGCACCTTCTTGGGTTATCAGCTGTTTAATGCTGCTGACAACCGGGTCGCTGTCCTGGGTCTCTTTCCAGCTGTGGTGAGGCAGGGGGTTTAACGTCTTTCCACGCTGCTTGTTGGAGACTCTCTGCTCATGGATCATCCCATTCCGGTGAAAGGCAGGTAGCTCAATCTCTTCCAAGTCATCCACTTCTTCCTCCGTGTCTGACTGGTGAGGCATCCTAGACAGGGCATCGGCGTTGGCGTTCTTGCGGCCCGCCAGGTATTTGATTGTAAATTGGTAATTTGACAGCCGAGCCATCCATCATTGTTCCAGAGCCCCCAACTTAGCTGTTTCAAGATGGGTCAAGGGGTTGTTATCAGTAAAGGCAGTGAACTTGCTGGAGGCTAGATAGTGCTTGAACCGCTCAGTGATGGCCCAGACCAAGGCCAGGAACTCCAACTTGAAGCTGCTATAGTTCTCTGGGTTCCTCTCGGTCGGGCGGATCTTCCTGCTTGCATATGCGATGACTTTCTCTTGCCCATTCTGCTTCTGACTCAAGACAGCTCCCAGTCCCTCGTTGCTGGCATCTGTATACAGCAGGAACGGTTGGTTGTAGTCAGGATCTCATTACCTGTCAGGATCTCCTTAATCTCTTGAAATGATTCAGCCTGTTCCTTACCCCAGTGGAATGGAGGGTTTTTGCCTTTGGGGGACTGCCCTACCAGGAGGTCTTGCAGAGGAGCTGCCTTCTTAGTGTAGTCCTTTACGAACCTCCGGTAGTATCCTACTAGTCCCGAGAACTGACGCATCTCCTTGAGGTTCTTTGGCTCCGGCCACTTCTGGATGGCTGTGACTTTCTCCGGGTCTGGTGCTACCCCTTCCGGACTGACAATGTGCCCCAGGTACTGTACCTTTCTCTTGAGCAGGTGGCACTTTGAGGGCTTCAGCTTCATCCCGTACCGGGATTGTGACTCAAATACCTCTGCCAGGTGTTTCAAGTGGTCCTCGTACGTTCTGGAGTACACAATCACGTCATCCAGGTAAAGTAACACAGTCTCGAAGTTGCGGTGTCCCAGGCAGCACTCCATCAATCTCTGGAACGTTCCGGGGGCATTGCAGAGTCCAAACGGCATGCTATTGAACTCGCAGAGTCCCATCGGGGTGGTGAAGGCCGTCTTCTCCCGATCCTCCTCAGCCACAGCGACCTGCCAGTAACCACTAGTGAGGTCAAGGGTAGAAAAGTAATTTGCAGACTTTAAGGCAGCTAGGGACTCCTCTATGCGTGGCAAAGGGTATGCATCTTTATGTGTAATGCGATTTACTTGACGGTAATCTACACACATTCTCATGCTCCCGTCCTTTTTCCTAACCATCACTAGGGGATCCGCCCAGGGACTACAACTATCCCTAATTACTCCTGCCTTCCTCATGTCATGCAGCATTTCTTTTGCCTTCTGGTAGTGAGCTGGGGGGATAGGCCTATAACGTTCTTTAATTGGGGAATGGTTGCCTGTGGGGATATGATGTTGAACCCCCTTAACCCTCCCGAAGTCTCCTGCGAGTATTCTTGAACCACCCGGTGAACACCCTGTTTTTGATGGGCAGGAGTGGTGTCTGTCCCAACATGGAGCTGTTGACACCAATCCTCCACCTAGGTTGCAGGGTCATTATCCTCACTTCTTCTGGTGAAGTTAAGGACTCCGCCTCATGGATACAGTTGTTGTTGACAGCATGTAACTTAGCAACAGTGGCATAACGTGGCAATTTAACCTCATCTTCCCCTATGTTAAGAAGACTGACAGGCACCCTCCCATTATGTACATCTACCACTCCCCTGGCGGTTAAGAGCGTGGGTCTGTGCTCAGAGCTAAGGGGTTCTACTACCGCCTGGTAGCTCTGTCCTCTAAGACCTATGGCAGCTCTACACCAGATGAGCATTTCACTCATTGGGGGAACAACAATGGGTATAGGGTCTGTTACCCTCACGTTACCGATTTCACCATCTGTTAACTTTACTTGCTGTTGATACATCAGGACGCGGATCTCTCTCTGCAGTGCCCTCCTCTGTCTCGGTCTGGCAGTGTCAGTGATCTGTTGGAGCAAGGAGACAACCTCTCCCAAACAGTTACCAACAACATTAGTGCCTAGTACCATATATGGGTTGCTGTCATCAGGGTTAGTCTCCACTACAATTAGTCCCTGGTCCTTCAGCTCCACTCTCCCCACTTTTACAGTCACATTCTTAACTCCGAGTAGGTTAAGGGGGAGTCCATTTGAAGCGTATACAGACAAATTTGGAGCTGGCGGACGTAGGTCGTCCATGGACCAGAACTTCTTGTAGAGGACTTCAGGCATGATGGTTACCTGAGATCCTGTGTCCAGCAGGGCATGCGTCGGGATCCCGTCCAGTACAATGGACAGGAAAGGTCTTCCTCCGACGAACCTGTTGTACCAGTCTGATGGGCCTGGTGAGTCTACTCCTGGGAGGCGGCCCTCGGACCCAGGGTTTTCTCGTTTAAAGGACACTTCTGGGCGAGGTGTCCGGTCTTGCGACATCGGTAGCAGGTAGGTTCCCTCGGTGGGCGGCGCTGGTCACTGGTCCTCGGCGAGGGTGGTGTTGGCCTCCTCCTCCTCCGCATCCAGGGGACATCCTCTGGGCTGTCGGCTAGCAGGATTTTCCCTCCTTCCTCAGGCTCCGTCCGCAGCTGCAGAGCACTCAGCACAGTGGTCAGGGTTTTGCTCAACTGACGCACTTCAGAGCGCAGACTGTCCAGTTCTTTAGTAGTGTTGAGCCACCCCCGTAGTGTTCGAGTTCGGTTCGGTTCGTCGATCACCCGTGTGTTCGCCGAACTGTTCGTCGAACTGTTCGTCGAACACCTTCGAACACCGTTAAAACCAATGGCAGGCAAACAAAAACACATAGAAACACATAGAAAACACCTTCAAAGGTGTCCAAAAGCTGACAAACTGCTCTGAAGACACAACTAACACATGGAAAAGTGACAAGTACATATAGTCATGCGAAAAGAAAAGAGGTGGAGGAGTAAAAGGAGGGGGAGACACAGATATAGGCATGTCATGCCCTTCTAAAATCCAAAAAGTGAGAAGCCGACACGTTCAGTCCACTCCTGCCCGTGCCACCTCCGTGTCGCCGGGTTTGTGCCAGAGCCGCGGTGAACCCTGACGGCCAGCCCCCCTCTCCCAATACTGGTGCCTGTCCGCTGGTGGGTCGAGCGAGCCCCCCTGTGGTGGAGGCAGCTCTAAGCTTTTTAATTTAAATTGTCTCTCTAATTTGAATGAATACACTTTAAATCCATTTACAAGGATCTATTGGAGGCAAGTCTCATGCCAGCAGCTGCGTAATTCCAGCTCCAGTAGCGTCCACTAAAGCTGCTGCAGTTAAAAAGCTTTTATAAGGATCGAGCTCGGCTGTCCACCGCAAGGCATCCTACTGCCAGTCCCAGCTCCTATGCCTTGGGGTGCCTCCTGATGCTCTTCACTGAGTATCCCGTGGTCCCGAAGCATTTCCTTTGAAAAAATTAAGTGTCCAAACTACAGGTGGTGTAGCTTGCTTAACAGCCGGGATAATCCGCTGACTAGCAGACACTGCTACTAGGCACAAAGTATTTCCTGGGCTAGATGCAGTTAGAAATTTGTAATTAGATACTCTCGTTGGATGCTGAGAAAGCATTCCATAGAGTCTCCTGGCACGCCATATATGATTCTCTTAAAAAGCTTGGGGTAGGGGTCTAGGGGACCCTTTTATAGCCAAAATCACGGCCCTGTATCGCAATACGTCACCTAGGCTGAAGATAAATGGAACTGTAGCACCCTGAGGGCTCGGTTGCTACAGAGGTATTGCACCTCACCCAGAGGTGTGATATCTCACTCTCAGGTAAGGATGTAGTGTGGATCAGGACCCGACACCTGCATGCATTACACCACATTGCCGTGGGGCAGGGCGACCAATATGCCCCTGAGATGGGCACAACAGTCCCTGTCCCTGGCTGGAGTGGGGGGAGGGAACACTGAGGAAGGGGAACCCTGTAGTGCAGGAGTAGGGAGGAAGCAGTTCCTGGGTGCATTGAGAAGGGAGTATAAAAGGTGGGCACCATCTTAGTTCAGTGCAGAGAAGTCTGAGCAGAAGTGGCAGGGAGCAGGGGCTCTGCATGAGCTCTGCTCCGGAGGCGGGCCTAGTAACAGAGGCCCAGGCCTGGAAGAAGAAGAAGGAAGGAAGAGGAGCGGAGAAGGCTCCAGGAACGAGGAACGAAGGGATCCCAGGGGTGCGGACGGGCGAGTCGCCACCGCACGCCCGAATCCACCTGCGTGGAGGGGTCAGGCCAAAGGGGGAGACCGGTCCCCGAAACTAGTGGAGGCAGGAAACGACCCTCAGCTAGAAACAGGAGGCTGTGACATTTTATGTGGCGCAGCCCCTCGCTACACCCGCTAGGAAGGCACCACATAGGGTCAGGGAAACTGGCGCCAAGTTTACCAAGAGGAGGCCCGAGGCAGCCGGACAGAAGGGTTGGTAAGAAAGGCCAGACAAAGGACACACAAAGGGGGTCCTGTGAAGCGCTCCAAAGTTATCTGGGAGTTGTCTGAGCCCCTCACCTGGTGAGCACAGTACGACGTGGGCAGCCGTTACCTGCAGACGTGGTCTGGATAATAAGAACTGTGAGTAAAGGCCCTGGACTGCATCACTGACTCCGTGTCGTTACTGCTGCTGCCCTGCACCATCACCCCCATCCTCCGCATACACTGCCCTGAGGCTATACTCCTCCCGTGGGGAGTTATGCTACGCTCTGCTGCCCCCACAACACCAGCCTCAGCGGTCTGCCCTGGAGCGGCGGTTCACGCTGACCGCAATCCACGGGTGGCGTAGTCGGACATTTAAACATCAAAACCACATAAATAGTTCCGCCACTGGTTTGACCGCCCTGAGCCACGGAACCGGGTCGCCGCCACGGAGACTACAACCACCAGCATCCACCAAAAAGGGTCCGGCTCCGGGTGTCCCAAGGCCCAGGGGGCGTGTGTCACCCTGACCTGGATGCCACAAGTGTAATTAAAGCTGTGTCTGAGAGCAAGGGGGAGGTTCTCTAGTCAGGGGAACATTAGCATGCAATGCCTCCTGTCTCAGGCCAGTAGGGGGAGCTGGCTGCCCCTATAAAAGCTGGTACTGAGGGCAGGGTTAGGGAGAACTGGATTGCCTGTCTCAGCTCTGAGACGTGTCCCAGAGTGGAGCAGGGACAGAAAGTTGTGTTGCACCTAAGAGGAAGTGTGGCAGTAGGAGAGAGCCACCAGCCAGAGACAAGAGGCGAAGAGAGCCTGTCTTGGCAAAGAAAAGACTTCATTTTACCAGACTTTGGTGTCTGAGGCTGGAAGGATTCCACGTCCCCCAGCAGAGAACCAGTCCGCAAGGGACTGTACATTCCTTGGCCTAAGAAGCCTGGAGGCCCTGCCACAACCGAAGGGACCAGTAAAGCCGTACAAGGCTGGGAGCAGAAAGGAACCCACGTCGCAGGCCATACAGGCGAGAATACATGGAAAGCTCGGAAACGTGGGCTGTTACCCTATCAGGAGGAGATAGCCAGAAGGAGCGCAGAAAGCACGGTAGGCCTACACCCTCACCCTGACCAGGGCCAATTCCCCCGTTGCTCTCAGACATCCAGGTCCCCTCCTAGCCGGGACTGTTTATGGGTCAGTTTACCTGTTGTAATAAAGACCCTGGACTGCAATTTGTTGTCTGTGTGCTCCTTGCTCCTCCAGCACTATCAGCACTGGGATTCTCACTACCATCGCTCCCACCATCCACTATACTGCCCTGGGGCCGCACTCTTCCCGTGGGGAGTCACACTACCATAGCTGCACATCTCATCAGCCCCAGCGGTCTGCATGCAGCGGCGGTTCCTAATAACCGCAAATCCACGGGTGGCGTAGTCGGACATAATCAATATAACGGACTACCACTGGCCTGACCACCCTGAGCCACGGAACCGGGTTGCCACTACTACTCCCATCGTTCCCTATTGCCCGGATCCGAGTGCCCCACGGCCCAGGGGGCGAGTCAGCTTTGGCGTAGTCGGCAGGATTTCGTGCCCGCAACCACCGGGTACTGCGTACCTGAAAAAGACTTTTGTAACTTACCTGTGGCAAAGTTTCCCGCCGTCCGGAGTCGTTTCCCGCCATCCGGAGCCGATTCCCGCCATCAGACGCCATCTTGGACCGTTTCCCGCCGTCTTCTGCCGTCTTCCCGCCATCGGACGCCATCTTCAGGACGCCGCGCGGGAAGAAGAGGGGCGTGGACGTCAAAACCGCGCGAGATCCGAAGCTCCGCCCCACGCACCGACGCTGCGCAAGGTCCTGGAAGGGAGAGAGAGCGACGCTGACGTCATCGGAGTGCGACGCCAGGTCCTCGTCCAGAGCAGCAGCGGAGCCGCGGCCTACAGAAGAGGATCGTCGGAAGGTAGGCCACACTTCACTAGGGGGGGAGGAAGATGTCGGACACAGAGGCGCCCACTACCACCAACGCAGCTGCAGCAGCGGTGATGCCCTTTTCCTTGCCCTACATCCCTGGAGCGGCCTGGCTGCCCAAATACTCAGGGGAGCCCCATGCCCTAACTGACTTCAAGGAAAGACTGTATAGTTTGTTCCAAGTTTACCCCCTGACAGAGGAACAGAAGGTCAGCATATTGACAGGGCAGTTAACTGGCGCAGCCCAAAGGGAGGTAAAATCATGGCCCATTGAGGAGAAAGGGACTGTGAAGGGTATTCTGGCCCGGCTGCGGGGTACCTTTGATACACGTACCTCCGCTGAAATTAAAATGAGGTTCTATGGATGTAAGCAGCGGGCACAGGACAGCATCAGAGACTATGCCCTAAATCTGCAGGAAGCCTTGAGGGCTATTCAACAAACTGACCCTGGCAGTGTGCAGGAAACCGATAAGCTGCTAACAGAACAATTCATAGAGGGTCTGCTGTCCAGCGCCCACAGGGCCCAGCTGCGCCTCATGTTCTTCCAGAACCCCGACCTGACCTTTGCTCAATTTAAGGACAGGGCCATAAGGGTGCTCCGTGAATCTGCAACCAGTGGCGCTATAAACCCCCGGCGCCCTGCTATCACCTACCACCAGGAGGCGGCGCCCTCCTCTATGGACTCCGTGGAGGCTGATGCACAGGCCCTGAACCAAGCCCCGTCGAAAGGCCTGCACCACCAAGTCCAGGAGCTGACCAGGAGTGTTGCGGCGTTGACCAGGACCGTCCAGGCGTTGCAAGTGGACCCGTCAAGACCCATCGAGCTGGCTTCAAGTCCGGAGGATGTCCCGTGGCGTCGACAGAGGAGGATCCCGTCGTTCCGAGGGAGGCCCACAGACCGCTACGCAGAGGATGGACAGCCCATTTGCCGTCGTTGCAACCAGCCCGGACACATTTCCAGGTACTGTAATTTAAACGGGTCCAACCTGGGGCAGAGGGCCAACCCCCAGGCATAAGATCACCAGGCCCTTACAATTGGCGTGATAAGTACGTTGGGGGGCGCCCGGTTTTACCCGTGGTGCTGGACGGTATCCCCATGAGCGCCTTGCTGGATACTGGGTCGCAAGTAACCACAATCCCTTATGTACTTTTTAAGCAGTATTGGACTGATGCTGATATCACACGGTATCCAGACAGTAACTTGAGCATCATCGCCAGTAATGGCTTACCCGTGCTGCAGATGGGGTTCAAGGAGATGACCATTAAAATTGGTAAAGTTGAACTGCCGGCACAGGGAGTGATTATTGTGGACATTGACCGTCATGAAAGTCACCCTAAAATAACTGTGGGTACTAACATCATTGAAAATTGTCTTTCAGAAGTAATTGTAATTCTACAACAGGTGGCGGTGAATGCTAGTTCCAGCCAAAAGAGAGTCCTCAACAAGGAGATAAAAGCCCTGATGAGACGGCAGCAGGTAGAACTGTCTGGTGGTGAGATCGGTAGCGTAAGACTCAGTGATCCATTCCCCATTTCCATGCCTCCCAAAAGTGAAATGATGATCTGGTGTCGGACTGCAATCGGGTTGAGAGGTAGAGACTACCAAGCCATGGTAGAACCCGTGTACTCAGACAGCAGGCCCACCATTTTGACAGCCCGGGGGGTGGTTGATGTCCGTCATGGGAGGGTGCCCGTCCGCATCCTCAACATTGGGGAGAGGGAAGTACACTTACCCAGGTACGCTACACTCGCCAAACTGTTTGTTGTCGAACACCAAGCTATCAGGGCCGTGGAACCCTTGCCTCCATCTCCTCAGGCGGAGGGTAAAGGCTCCCAGAAACAAAAGGAGGACTGGTGCCAGAAACTCCATGTGGGTGCTAACTCCACTCCCCTGCACCAAAAACAAGGAGTCTACCGGGTGGTACAGGAGTACAAGAGAGTCTTTAGTAAACACCTGCTAGACTTCGGCAGAGTAAAGGGGATAGAACACCACATCCCCACAGGGAGCCACCCACCAATAAAAGAGAGGCACAGACCTGTACCCCCTGCACATTATCAGAACGCAAAGGGCATGCTAAGAGAGATGAAAGAAGCTGGGGTCATTAGAGACAGCTGTAGCCCCTGGGCAGCCACCTTGGTTCTGGTGAAAAAGAAAGACGGCACCATGAGAATGTGCGTGGACTATAGACAAATCAACCGTATTACCCACAAAGACGCATATCCGCTGCCTAGAATAGAAGAATCTTTAGCCGCACTAAAATCTGCTAACTTCTTTTCTACTTTGGACCTTACTAGCGGGTACTGGCAGGTTCCTGTGGCAGAGGCTGACAAGGAGAAGACCGCCTTCACCACCCCGATGGGACTGAGCGAATTCAACTGCATGCCTTTCGGACTCTGCAACGCACCAGGGACCTTCCAGCGGCTGATGGAATGCTGTCTAGGGCACCGAAACTTCGAGACGGTCCTCCTTTACCTGGACGACGTGATCGTCTATTCGAAGACCTACGAGGACCACCTCAAGCACCTGGCTGAGGTGTTCGAAGCCCTGGCAGGCTATGGCCTGAAGGTGAAACCATCGAAGTGTCACCTGCTGAAACCAAAGGTCCAGTACCTAGGGCACGTGGTAAGCGCGGAAGGAGTGGCCCCCGACCCTGACAAGGTCACGGCAATCAAGAGCTGGCCAAGCCCCTCGAACATCAAAGAGGTGAGACAGTTTCTCGGGTTGGTAGGCTACTACCGAAGATTCATCCCCGGGTTCACCAAGATGGCAGCTCCTATGCAGGACCTCCTGATCGGACAGTCTAAGTCCAGGAGCCAAAAGCCGCCCTTCAAGTGGGATAAACCGGAAGAGGAGTCCTTCCGCCAGCTAAAGATGGCCCTCACAGGGGACGAGATCCTGGCCTACCCTGATTATGGCCAGCCTTTCATTCTCCACACAGATGCCAGTAATGTGGGACTGGGAGCCGTACTGTCCCAAAACCAACAGGGCAGAGAACGGGTGATCGCGTACGCCAGCCGGAAGCTGAGGCCCACTGAGAGGAACCCGGAGAATTACAGCTCCTTCAAGCTAGAATTCTTGGCGGTGGTGTGGGCCGTGACGGAATGCTTCAAGCATTACCTGGCCTCCGCAAAGTTCACCGTGTACACGGACAACAACCCATTGACACACCTGGACAATGCAAGACTGGGTGCCCTGGAACAGCGGTGGATGGCCCGTCTCTCCAACTATGACTTCATGATCAAGTACCGAGCAGGCAAAACCAACGCCAACGCGGACGCCCTATCAAGGATGCCTCACTTACCTGAAGGTGACGAAGACCCACAAGAGCTGGAGGAGGTAGAACTCCACGCGTTTCACCGGTATGGAGCCGCTCAACACTCTCACCGCGTGAAGGAGGAGGATCTAACAACTGTGATGATGAATCCCCTACCTCACCACAGCTGGGCCGAGACCCAAGATAGTGACCCTGCAGTCCGCCTGGTGAAAGATCTGCTGACCCGAGAAGACGCCCGCCTAGATCCAGATGCCCCAGAGGAAGCCAAGCAGCTATGGAAGGAGAAGAGCAAGCTGTTCCTCTACGAAGGCAAGTTGTGCAGAAGGATTGTCAACCACCGGACACACGAGCTGACCTGGCAAGTCGTGGTTCCAAGGCGGGATGCAGCTATGGTCCTGGGAGCTTACCATGACAGAGCGGGGCACTTCGGTTGGAAGAAACTGGAGTTCCTGCTAAGAGGAAGGTTCTTTTGGGTCGGCATGAGAGGAGCTGTAGAAAAGTGGTGCAGAGACTGTGGCCCTTGTCACCTGAGGAGGAAGGACCGCACCAGCCAGAAGACACCCTTGAGGCCCATCGTCACCACGCAGCCTCTTGAGCTGGTAGCTCTGGACCACGTCAAATTGGCTCCCAGCCGGTCAGGATACATCTATGCCCTGACAATCGTGGACCACTATTCCCGTTTTCTAGTGGTGGTCTCGGTAAAGGACTTGACAGCCCAAACAGCGGCCAGAGCCTTCCAGCAATACTTCTGCCGTCCACACGGGTATCCGGAACAGGTCCTGACAGACCAGGGTCCAGCGTTCGAAGCTGAAATCTTCCAGGAGTTCTGCAACCTCTATGGCTGTAAGAAGATTCGGACAACGCCTTACCACCCCCAAACCAACGGGATGTGTGAGAAGATGAACAATATAGTCATTGATCTCCTGAAGACGTTGCCCCTGGAGGAATGCAGCCTGTGGCCAGAAAAGTTGCCGGACCTGGTAGACATGTACAACAACATCCCGGTGAACGCTACAAACTGCACCCCGGCTTACCTGATGCGAGCTAGACCAGGTAAGCTGCCCGTAGACCTGGAGATGGGAGTCCTAATACCTGAGGACACCTCCCCGGATGCGGACTGGGATACGGAAAGGCAACTGCAGTACAAGAAGGTACAGGAGAGTGTGGAGAAGAGCCTGGCCCAGGTGAGAGAGAAGCAAGAAAGACTCTTCAATCAACACGCCCCTGCTAGTCCCCTAGAACCTGGTGAGCAAGTCCTAAAGCGAAAAAGAAGGCTACATAAGTTGGACGACCAGTGGGAAAGGGAACCCTGCACCGTACTGCAGTCTGACCATGACAACCCAAAGGTGTGCGTAATCACCAAGGACGGAGGAGAAACCACTAGTGTCGTCTCCAGAGACCACCTCAAAAGATGCCCCGAGCAACTCCGTAGTGCAGAAGAGGATCAGAGTGACCTTGAACCCGTAGAGGACAAGGAAGAAATGATCAGCACCATTCTCGGAGAGTTCCCTCAGTCCTGGACTCGCATAAATGATGCCATAGTGGTACCTGTCCTGCATTTCCTGCAACCGGCACAGCAACAACCAACACCAGAGCCAGAAGGTGAAGAGGAGCAAGCGGTTCCAGAGGCAGAAGAGCCTGTACCAGCAGCCCAGGAGAGTCAACCCTCTGCTGACAGTGAGCCTGCCATGCCTGCGGTAAGCCAAAGAACCCGCAGACAGCTGCCTGCCTTACCTGTACACCCAGCTGGTAGCTGTACCCCTAACGCTAGTGGGGAAAGCCAGGTTGGTCCACCACCAGACAGTGGGCTACGTAGGTCAACCAGGAGCACAAAGGGGCAGATACACGCTCGCTGGAGAATATAGAGTGTACTAAAAATTGTAAATAACCCTGTTGCAAAATGTTGAAATGTTTGCCAAGTTACCTGCATGTTTATTAATAGTGTGTTTCAGTTTCTTGCAGCTACCGTAAGGACTCACAGGTTATGGACTTTTTATAACCGGGACCTTGTATGGACTGCGTTCGGAGCCTAACCCAGGAATGAACTAAGACTGTGAAGGACTTGGGGTAGGACAGACCCCCTCCTGGTTAAGGCTCCCCGTTGTGTTGGTGATATGGACACCCGGTCACAGGCCACACTGTGACCTAAAGAACTCAATTTGTGCGTCGTCTGTCTATTAATGTGTTATTGTTGTGCATATTGTCTTTGTTTATTGTTTAGTCCCGGAGTACTAAATTTCACTAGGGGGGAAGGTGTCACCCTGACCTGGATGCCACAAGTGTAATTAAAGCTGTGTCTGAGAGCAAGGGGGAGGTTCTCTAGTCAGGGGAACATTAGCATGCAATGCCTCCTGTCTCAGGCCAGTAGGGGGAGCTGGCTGCCCCTATAAAAGCTGGTACTGAGGGCAGGGTTAGGGAGAACTGGATTGCCTGTCTCAGCTCTGAGACGTGTCCCAGAGTGGAGCAGGGACAGAAAGTTGTGTTGCACCTAAGAGGAAGTGTGGCAGTAGGAGAGAGCCACCAGCCAGAGACAAGAGGCGAAGAGAGCCTGTCTTGGCAAAGAAAAGACTTCATTTTACCAGACTTTGGTGTCTGAGGCTGGAAGGATTCCACGTCCCCCAGCAGAGAACCAGTCCGCAAGGGACTGTACATTCCTTGGCCTAAGAAGCCTGGAGGCCCTGCCACAACCGAAGGGACCAGTAAAGCCGTACAAGGCTGGGAGCAGAAAGGAACCCACGTCGCAGGCCATACAGGCGAGAATACACGGAAAGCTCGGAAACGTGAGCTGTTACCCTATCAGGAGGAGATAGCCAGAAGGAGCGCAGAAAGCACGTTAGGCCTACACCCTCACCCTGACCAGAGCCAATTCCCCCGTTGCTCTCAGACATCCAGGTCCCCTCCTAGCCGGGACTGTTTATGGGTCAGTTTACCTGTTGTAATAAAGACCCTGGACTGCAATTTGTTGTCTGTGTGCTCCTTGCTCCTCCAGCACTATCAGCACTGGGATTCTCACTACCATCACTCCCACCATCCACTATACTGCCCTGGGGCCGCACTCTTCCCGTGGGGAGTCACACTACCATAGCTGCACATCTCATCAGCCCCAGCGGTCTGCATGCAGCGGCGGTTCCTAATAACCGCAAATCCACGGGTGGTGTAGTCGGACATAATCAATATAACGGACTACCACTGGCCTGACCACCCTGAGCCACGGAACCGGGTTGCCACTACTACTCCCATCGTTCCCTATTGCCCGGATCCGAGTGCCCCACGGCCCAGGGGGCGAGTCAGGCGCGTCAGAACATTTTCATCACCTTTCACAATCACCAATGGGACAAGGCAGGGATGTTCTCTGTCCCCTCTGTTATACATCCTAGTGACGGAGCACCTGCTCTCATCAATTCGCCATAACCCCAATATTAGGTGGATTGAGGTGGGAGGCACCGAGTACAAGTGCTCTCTATTTGCTGATGATGTCCTAGTATATATCACTCAATCACATATATCCATCCATGCTGTTATGGCTGAAATAGATCACTTTGTTACATGGTCAAATTTTAAAATCAATGCAGCGAAGTCTGAGGCCCTCGATGTCTCCCTCCCCAAATCCATATAGGATTCCATCCAGTCCAACTTTCCCTTTGCCTGGCCCTCACAGGGTATCAAATACTTAGGAATTCCTATTCATAGAGACCTCTCCCCTCTATGTTATCTTAATTTTGGGCCCTTTATTGAACAACTCCATACAGACCACGGTTGGCAAGTTAGAACTGTAAGATTCACTACGTGAACCACCGGTGTTTTGTGGAAAAGCACATGTACACTGTGTTCCAAATTATTATGCAAAAAGTGTTTAGGAGTGATAAGGGAAGAATTTGTTTGTTTGTCAGTTAAACTCATTGATGGTGATGTGTGTCAGGGCTCTTTATATCACTGTAAGCAATTGCAGACACCTGTGCTAATTAGTTTGGCAGGTGTGTCCAATGAAAGGCAAGACTACTTAAGAAGGTTGTCTCACATTATTAAGCAGCCTACATTTTCTGCCAAAATGGGAAAGAAAAAGGATGTGTCGGCTGCTGAGAAGCAACAAATTGTGGAGTGTTTAGGTCAAGGCATGACTACAATCAACATTGTGCGATGATCAGGATGAAGTGTCTTGGCAATCAAGAAGTATGTAGCTGATTCACAGTACACACGTGTGCGTGCTGATAAGGGCAAATTGAGGACTCTTTCCTACAGGCAATTACGTCAGGTTAAAAGAGCAGCGGCAAAAAAGCCTTGTCATAGCAGCAGACAAGTTTTTGAAGCTGCTGGTGCCTCCAACGTCCCCTGAACAACAAGATGCAGGGTCCTTCAGAGGTTTGCAGCTGTGCATACGCCATCCTGTCGACCTCCTCTATCCACTTCACACAAGCAGAAACGGCTCCAGTGGGCCAAACATTACATGAAGACTGATTTCAAAACTGTTTTGTTCACGGATGAGTGCCGTGCAGCGCTCGATGGTCCAGATGGATGGAGTGGAGGATGGCTGGTTAATGGACACCCCATGCAAACACGGCTACAGCGCCAACAAGGAGGAGGTGGAGTAATGTTTTGGGCTGGAATCATGGGGAGAGAGATTGTCGGCCCCTTTAGGATCCCTGAAGGCGCTAAAGATGAACTCCATAATGTATGTGGATTTTCTCAAACAGCACTTCCTGCCATGGTTCAAGAAGAAGAACCGTGTATTTCACAGCAAGATCATTTTTTTTGCATGATAATGCACCATCTCATGCTGCACATAAAACATCTGCATCTCTGGCTGATATGGGCATAAAAGGGGACAAACTTATGGTGTGACCCCCATGCTCCCCTGACCTCTACCCCATTCAGAACCTCTGGAGCATCATTAAAAGGAGTGTCTATGATGGCGGGAGGCAGTTCACATCTAAGCAACAGCTCTGGGAGGGTATTCTGTCCTCATGCAAAACAATTGAAGCAGAAACCATCCAAAACCTGACAAATTCAATGGACGAGAGAGTTCAGAAGCTCCTTTCGAACAAGGGGTCCTATGTGAAAATGTAACATCACCTAGAATAAAGTTTTGAGTTGAAAACTGTTTGATTTCAGTTTCTAATAACCTGCTAATGCTTATAATTTCAAAAATGACCATTTTTTGGTTTTTATTAAAATGAAAAGGTTGATCGAAAAGTTTGGGGGATCTAAGAGTGTGGCAACCCAGTAGTCATGATTACTTCGAATTCTGACAATATGAGGGTCATGTTGCAGGTAGTGCAGCAAGAAGGCACTTATGTGTCTTGCGCATCTCGGAGCCCCAAAATTATTTTCCGGGCTAGATGCAGCTAAAAATTATTATTAATTTTAAATCTGGTGGAGCTTAGTATAGATGGCCTAATAGGATCAGTGCTGCACACTGCTACAAAGCCCAAATTATTTTCCAGTCAAGATACAGATAAACATGATTAGTAATTTTAAATCTGGTGGAGCTTATTATAGATGGCCTAATAGAATCAGTGCTGCACACTGCTACAAAGCCCAAATTATTTTCCAGCCAAGATACAGATAAACATGATTAGTAATTTGAAAGCTTAAAAAGGTTGGTGAGGTGATTTTAACCAATCATCAAGCTTTTACTCTCCCCAGGATGACACAGGGGTAGAAAAGTCGTTTCGGATCCATGATTTGTTCATCTTTATGAACGTGAGTCTGTCTACATTATCAGTGGAGAGCCGCGTGCGCTTATCTGTCAGCACACCACCAGCAGCGCTGAACACACGTTCAGACAGAACGCTGGCTGCAGGGCATGACAAGATCTCCAAGGCGTAAGTGGCTAGCTCCGGCCATTTATCCAGATTGGAAGCCCAAAAAGAGTAAGGATCCAGTGACACAGTCATGGCTTCAATGTTTACTTGGAGATACTCCTGTACCATCGTCTCTAGGCGTTGACTATGTGTCAGACTTCTTGTCTCCTGTGGCCTTGCAAAGGATGGGCTAAAAAAGTGGTGAAATGATTCCGCAAAATTGATGTTACCAGCAGATACTGTGGTTCTGTTACGGTTTGAGTGCTGAACACTTGACGGTCCCACGGTTGGCAAGTTGGAACTGTGAGATTCACTACGTGCACCACTGGTGTTTTGTGGAAAAGCACATGTAAGATTCTGCAACAGTCTCTGCTGATACTCCTGCATGCGTGCATCCCTTTCTATGGCAGGAATAATTTCTGCAAATTTACTTTTGTACCGGGGATCTAACAGTGTGGCAACCCAGTAGTCAGGATTATTTCTAATTCTCACAATTCGAGGGTCATGTTGCAGGTAGTGCAGCAAGAAGGCACTCATGTGTGTTGCGCATCCAGGAGCACCAAGTCCCTGTTGTGTTGGTGGCGAGGTAACAATCATGCTTCCTTCCTCTGTCCTCTCCCCCCAACCTCGCACAACAGAAATGTGATCAAGGTCTCCCTCATCTGATGAGTCTTCCATCAGTTCGTCCTCCACTTCTTCCTGGGCTCCTGCACCTTCCTCACTAGTTTGGCTGCTACCATGCGCCCTGGTAAAACCATCTCCCCCACCCTCACATGCCTGCCGCCTTGGTGCTGCCAACCATCTGGACCTTGCAGATGTTAGCCCTTCCGCATACAACTCCTCCTCCTCTACTTCCTCCACCTCCTCTTGTGCCACCACCTGACTCCGAATTCTGTTTAACATGTGCTCCAGCATGTAAATCACTGGAATAGTCATGCTGATAATGGCATCGTCAGCACTAAACATCTTCGTCGCCATTTCAAAACTGTGCAGAAGGGTGCATAGGTCCCTGATCTGAGACCACTCCTCCAGCGTGATTTGCCCCACCTCTGGATCTCGTTGACCCAGGCTATACGTCAGAACGTATTGCACCAGGGCTTGTCGGTGCTGCCACAGTCGCTGCAACATGTGCAGAGTTGAATTCCACCGGGTAGGCACATCGCATTTTAGCCGGTGAAGTGGCAGGCCCAACGACTTCTGTAGAGATGTAAGTCGCTGAGCTGCAGGATGCGAACGGCGGAAGTGAGCACACAGCGACCGTGCCCTCTGCAGAAGGCCATCTAGTCTGGGATAGTGGGCTAAAAATTGCTGGACAACCAGGTTCAACACGTGAGCCATACAAGGCACGTGTGTGACATTGCCCCGGCGAAGGACCGCACCCAGGTTTGCAGCATTGTCGCACACGGCCTTCCCTGGTTTCAGGTCCAGTGGAGACAACCATTCATAAAATTGGTTCTCCAGAGCTGACCACAACTCCTCAGCTGTGTGACTCACATTTCCCAGACATTTCAAAGTAAAAACCGACTGATGATGTTGAGCCCTGCTGCCAGCATAGTAAGGAGGTGTGCAGGATCCCTTCTGCGCAGTTAGAAAGCTTGTGGCATGACCAGACAGGCTTTGGGTGCAGGTGGAAGACCGAGAGGAGGTTGAGGAGGCAGAAGCAGTGGAGGAACTTTGACATAAAGAGGATTGACGCACAACTCGTGGGGACGGCAAGACTTGGACAGCAGCCCCTTGTCCTGCTGTCACCATAGTTACCCAGTGCCCAGTCAGCGACATGTAACGCCCCTGTCCATGCCTACTCGTCCAAGTGTCTGTGGTGAAATGCACCCTGTCACACACAGAGTTTCTCAAAGAAGCGGTGATGTTGTGTGCGACATGCTGGTGGAGAGAAGGCACACCTTTCTTTGAGAAGTAGTGCCGACTGGGCATCTGGTACTGGGGCACTGCGACGGACATAAGGTCTCGAAAATCTTCTGTGTCCACCAGGCGGAAAGGCAGCATTTCTGTAGCCAAGAGCTTGCAGATGGTGAAATTCAACCTCTTAGCTTTCTCATGGCTAGGAGGAAATGGTCTTTTACTTGTCCACATCTGAGGGACCGAGGGCTGGCTATTGTGCTTAGACGGGGTTGATAAGGGTGTCCCCGGCAAACTGCCGGTCTGTGAGGAAGATGCAGGCGGACATGTTAGGTTGCCTTGATCCAAAGGTGGTGCTATCGATGTCGGACAGCGCTCAACACCAGCTGGTGTTACCACCTCCAAAGAAAATGATGACCTGCCAATCACGGTGGCTGTTGCGGGTAAAGAGGTGGCAGGTCTGCGCCCCAAAACAGGTGTGACTGCTGTCCCCCCAGTCACAGAGGATGAAGAGGCCGCGGATGCACAAGATATGGCAGACGGCGGTTGGCCCGGCCGGCTAGGCCGCATTGTAGCACACTGAGCTTCCCACTGCAACTTATGCTTCATGTCCATGTGCCGGTTCATGCATGAAGTACTCAAACTATGTATTTTTTGGCCTCTACTTAGCTTTTGCTGACAAATGTTACAGATAACACGAGTTGGGTCATCTTTATCGATCTGAAAAACTGCCCAGGCTATGCAAGGCTTAGCACCCATGCGACCTGAAGAGCCACCACGACTTGTGGTGAGAGGCAGAGTTGTGTTTGAGGATGCAGTTGTTGACGTGCTTCCAGTACTACGTCTCTGTCCAGGAAGGCGCAACCTGACCTTGTCGTCACTAGCATCTTCCTCCACCTCCTCTGCTGACCTCATCTCTTGTCTGACTGTGGGTTGACAGTAAGTGGGATCTCCAACCTCATCATCATCACCCTGTGCGTTATCACACCCGACGTCCTCAGAGCCAACCTGTTCCTGCCCTGACAAAAAACTAAAGTTGTCGCTCAAATCAGGTATTTGAGTTTCATCATCGTCTTCCTCATTGTCTCCACCAACAGGAGTTACAGTTTGGGAATGAGGGTCTACATTATGGTCAGAACCTTCTGCGTCTGGTCCTGGATCCGACTCATAAAGATTCTGGGCATCAGTGCAGATCATTTCCTCGTCTGGATTCACAGAAGCGCTGGAGTTGACCTCTGATTCCCAAGCTATAGTATGAGTAAACAGCTCTGCAGACTCAACCATCTGTTCTACCTCATACTCAGACGGGCAGCTGGAGATTTGGGAGCTGTGAGGAAGCAAGTGCGATTGGGGTGACACCTTTGAGGACTGGAGTATTTGTGATGTTGAAGTTGATGTGGAGGAGAGCCCACTTAAAGGAGCACTTGATAACCGTTGAAGCACCTGCTGTTTTTGTGCCTCATCTGGAATTTGTAGCGATTGGCGTGGCCGTAAGAAAGGGATCTTATCACATTGTCCGCTAAAAGAAGTAGACATTTTAGTTTGGCTGGAAGATGGTCTTTCTTCTGCAGATGTTACTGTTGCTTTAACACCTACCCCACGGACACAACCTTTTTTCCCCTTCCCAACACGCCTATTCCCCTTTCCACCAGCAGCAGGCCTTTTTCCACTCATTTTGGTGGTTAACTAATTCACAACTCTGGAGTTGTTTGCACAAAAAAACAATGGATGGGAACCGAGCAGAGCTGAGTGGCCAAACTGTGGTATTAGGCCAAAACTATTGGCTGGGTTAGATGCAGAAAAAAATTATATTCAATTTGCAACCTGATGGAGGTCAGTATAGATGGACTAATAGAACAAGTCCCACACACAGCTAGAAGCCCAAATATTTTTTCAGAGGTAGATGCAGATAAAAATTATTTTTAATTTGCAACCTGATGGAGGTCAGTATAGATGGACTAATAGAGAAAGTCCCACACACTGCTAGAAGCCCAAATATTTTTTCAGAGGTAGATGCAGAAAAAAATTATATTCAGTTTGCAACCTGATGGAGGTCTGTATAGATGGATTAATAGAGAAAGTCCCACACACTGCTAGAAGGCCAAATATTTTTTCAGAGCTAGATGCAGATAAAAATTATTTTTAATTTGCAACCTGATGGAAGTTAGTATAGATAGACTAAAAGAGAAAGTCCCATACACTGCTAGAAGGCCAAATATTTTTTCAGAGCTAGATGCAGAAAAAAATTATATTCAGTTTGCAACCTGATGGAGGTCTGTATAGATGGATTAATAGAACAAGTCCCACACACAGCTACAAGCCCAATATTTTTTCAGAGGTAGATGCAAAATAAAATTATATTCAGTTTGCAACCTGATGGAGGTCAGTATAGATGGACTAATAGAACAAGTACCACACACAGCTAGAAGCCCAAATATTTTTTTCAGAGGTAGATGCAGATAAAAATTATTTTTAATTTGCAACCTGATGGAGGTCAGTATAGATGAACTAATAGAGAAAGTCCCACACACTGCTAGAAGGCCAAATATTTTTTCAGAGCTAGATGCAGAAAAAAATTATATTCAGTTTGCAACCTGATGGAGGTCTGTATAGATGGATTAATAGAACAAGTCCCACACACAGCTACAAGCCCAATATTTTTTCAGAGGTAGATGCAGAAAAAATATATATTCAGTTTGCAACCTGATGGAGGTCTGTATAGATGGATTAATAGAACAAGTCCCACACACAGCTAGAAGCCCAATATTTTTTCAGAGGTAGATGCAGAAAAAATATATATTCAGTTTGCCACCTGATGGAGGTCAGTATGGATGGACTAATAGAGAAAGTCCCACGCACTGCTAGAAGGCCAAATATTTTTTCAGAGGTAGATGCAGAAAAAAATTATATTCAGTTTGCAACCTGATGGAGGTCAGTATAGATGGACTAATAGAACAAGTCCCACACACAGCTAGAAGCCCAAATATTTTTTCAGAGGTAGATGCAGATAAAAATTATTTTTAATTTGCAACCTGATGGAGGTCAGTATAGATGGACTAATAGAGAAAGTCCCACACACTGCTAGAAGGCCAAATATTTTTTCAGAGGTAGATGCAGATAACAATTATTTTTAATTTGCAACCTGATGGAGGTCAGTATAGATGGACTAATAGAGAAAGTCCCACACACTGCTAGAAGGCCAAATATTTTTTCAGAGCTAGATGCAGAAAAAAATTATATTCAGTTTGCAACCTGATGGAGGTCAGTATAGATGGACTAATAGAACAAGTACCACACACAGCTAGAAGCCCAAATATTTTTTCAGAGGTAGATGCAGATAAAAATTATTTTTAATTTGCAACCTGATGGAGGTCAGTATAGATGGACTAATAGAGAAAGTCCCACACACTGCTAGAAGGCCAAATATTTTTTCAGAGCTAGATGCAGACAAAAAAATATATTCAGTTTGCAACCTGATGGAGGTCAGTATAGATGGACTAATAGAACAAGTCCCACACACTGCTAGAAGGCCAAATATTTTTTCAGAGGTAGATGCAGAAAAAAATTATATTCAGTTTGCAACCTGATGGAGGTCAGTATAGATGGACTAATAGAATGATGCTATGTCCAAAAGATTTTACTTCACTAGGTGCAGTAAAAAAATTGGTATTCTATACACAGGTGGTATATCTTGCAACACAGATAGGCTACTCCACTGACTAACACACTCTGCAATAGGCCAAAAAGGATTAGCTTTGCTAGATTCAGCAAAATGCTTTGAAAAAAACTTGCACAGCACTGGCACAGACCTGCCTGGCAAAAACTGATAGGAACTGATGTAACCTAGTCCTGAAAAGGACTCCAATTACAATTAGTCTTTACTCCCACAATCTATCTATTTAAGAGCACAGACCTGCCTGATAAAAGTCGTAGGAAATGCTGTAACCTAGTCCTTAAAAGGACTGCAATCACAACTATTCCCTACTCCCAAGCTATCTGTAGATTTGTGCGAAAATTAGCTTGAAATTAACAAGGTATAGCGCACACAGCAACAGCGGTGCCGTCTAACACGCAGCTGCAGCAGTGAGAAAATGGTGGCGACGGGGAAAATGGCTTGGTCTTATAGGGCAAGGACATGTGACATACACTGCCAATGACACATGCCCTTGCTTGTGTGAAAAAAAGCACTTTGCTCCGTGTGTGTGTAGCACCCTGAGGATTCGGCTGCTACAGGGGTATTGCACCTCAACCCAGAGGTGTGATATTCCACTCCCGGGTAAGGATGGAGTGTGGAACTGAGCTCGGTAGGCTGCATGCACTACATACATCCCATTTCCGAGGAACAGACCGACGGTACTCCCACTTAGAAATGTGCAGGTACGACCGAGTCTGTTCCTGGCTGGAGTGGGAGGGGGGTGGAACATCCCAAGTAGTGTAGGGGCAGATAGGGGGAGCAGCCTGGGTAAAGATAGGAGCTCATTGGGTGCTGGTCACCTGAGCTCACACATAGAGGGATATATAAGGTGGGCACCAACTAGAATCAGGGTCAGTCTGTCAGAATCAGGAAGAGGAGCAGAGCAGAGCCCTAGAGAGAGAGAGAGAGGAGAAAGAAAGAGAAAGACCCAGAGGGGGAAGACTGAAGGGACCCAAGAACCCAAATTAGAGCACCGGGTGAGGAGTCAGCAAAAGGGTACCGGAACCCAAGCTGGTGGGGGCAGAAAACAATCCCCAGCCAGAGACCGGAGGCCGTGGGCAGCGTCTGCCACGGCCACCCACCACATTCACCCCGAAGGCACACCACGTGGAGGGTCAGGGAACCCAAGGCCAAGGGTGTCCCAACAGTAGGCCCGAGGGAGCTGGACCTAGGTGGATCACTGGTGGGGACGGCTGAAGAAAGGACAGAGGGAGAGCTCAGGGCCACGCTCCGGACTTGTTTGGGGGTTGGCTGGATCCAGGACCTGGTGGACGCAGCACGGCTCGGGTGGTCACTAGCAGCTGGAGTGACCGGAACATCAGCAGTGAGTAAATACCCTAAACTGAACAACCCGACTCTGTCTTCCTTTAACATCTATGCTGCACCACCACAACCCCCATCCTCTGCACCTGACCCCCTGAGGCTATACCCCACCCGTTGGGGGTTATACCATCAAAAGCTGCACCTACACCATCAGCCTCAGCGGACCCTGCTGCAGCGGCGGCCACAGTGACCGCATCACAACGGGTGGCGTAGTCGACACAAAAGAACTTTAGTAACATCTGTAGAACTGCCACATCACACTGAGCTTGACGCCCTGGGCACGGGGCCGGGTCACAGCCGCTCGGAGACTACAACCCCCCATCTGATCCGGTGCCGGGTATTCCCCTCAAAAAGGAATATGTCCCAGGGGGCGCGTCAACTTTGGCGTAGTCGGCAGGATTACGTGCCCGCAACACCCGGGTACTGCGTGCCTGAAGAAAAGTGCAAGTTTACCTCAGAAAGAAGTCTCCCGCCGGTTCCGGAGGGTCCACGCCATCGGACTCCATCACCAGTCGTTTCCCGCCGATTGTCCGCCATTTCCAACTTGTTCCCGCCATCTGCAGAGTTTCCCGCCACTGGGCGACGCTTCCCGCCAAAACCGCAGATTTCCCGCCTTGGAAGAGCAGCGGACGCCATTATGGGCGTGCCAAAGGAGGGCAGGAGGCCACCTCCCATCGTGGGCCAGGACAGAAAATGGCGCCAAAAGTGGAAACCGCCCCCACCAACAGAGACTGTGATGCTGGAGGTGTCTGTCAGCGTGAAAGAACTACCCCTGGAGCTGACAGTCACCGAGTTGCCCCGGGACCGCCCTCGAAGGGGGAGGAGACGAAAGAGAAGAGAAAAGATGGGTGTCGCTTGGAGCAGTGTAGAGCGAGCGCACCCGGAGGCAAGAGGTCTAACGAGGAGTAGCGGAGGAGCTCACCCGGAGATGGAGAGAAAGCAGAACAGCACCGGCCCGCTGGCCAGGAGTCTGCTAGAGACCGAGGAAGGAGGGCAGAGCAGCACCGGCCCGCTGGCCAGGAGCCTGCCGGAAGAAGGGCAGAGCAGCACCGACCCGATGGTCAGGAGCCTGCTAGAGTCCACAACCCCGCTAGGTCTAGCGGAGATCTTAGCGCAGCTCCCCCGAGACCGGGAGTGTGCACAAAGTGCCCTGGAGGGCCTCGCAAGGAGGATGGCCCGGGTACAGCGCGAGATACTGGCGGAGTGGAGCCGGGAGATGACCCAGCAAGCTGAGACCAGTCAACGGAGCACGCTACCCTGGAAGAGGAAGCAGACCGCCTCTGAGGATGGCGCGGGAGGACCCAAGGCCGGAGACGGCGCCGAGAAGGGAGCCGAACGCATGGAGGCAGGTAAAGGGGACGCCTATACCCCAAGAAGTGACACCGCTTACCTGCCCCAGCTCCCCGTCGCAGAGCCCGAAAGTCCCCCTGCTGTGCCCGTAGCCGCCATGTCACCGCTATGGACTAGGCCCCGACCGGAAGCCGCCGCAGCGACCCCTGTGACGTCACGCGCCTCGACCCGGAGCGTGACAAAGCAGGAAACACCACCAGCCTGGTCGCAAGGCCTAGTACCCCCGGGCGCCGCATCACCAACAGCGCCCCCTACCTCCGCGGAGCCTCCGGCCTGGCCGCAAGGCCAGGTAGCCCAGGGCGCCGCTGTCCTAACGGTGCCCTTCACCTTCCAGGTGCCCCAGGCCTGGCCGCAAGGCCTGGGCAACCCGGGCGCCACCACCACCGCGCCCGCGCCCATAAAACCAAGGGTGCCACACCTGGGGGAGGACTTGTTCAGCCAGCTCACATGGCCGGACGGGCGGCCCTTCATCTGGCCCGAAGGATACCATGAGCTGGAACGGCAGCAGAGACTAAGACCCCTGGATGAACCCCTGATTCCGGCTCCGAAGCCCGTGGCACGGATCTCGCCCCCGCTAGCGGAAGCACAGTTTGAGTGGGACCCCACCGGAGAAGACCTAATGGGGTTCACTCAGGAAACTCGGGCAGTCGCCGCTGAGCGTACTGAGTGTTGTCGTCAGCAGCTAGCAGAGTTTGCGAGAGAACGGGAGGAGAGGCGGGTCAGAGAACAACAGGCCCAAATCCGGAGCGCGGAGCAGAAGAGCCGGACTAGGAGGAACCCCCGTGCAGCGCACTGTCCCCGCACCATCGGGACGGTGATAAAGTTCAACCCGCAGCATGGGTGGGGCTTTATTCGGGACCGTAACAACCGCGGTGACGTTTTTGTGACCCGCAGAGACGTCGAGTCCCACCTGCCGGAAGGTCACAAAGGCCGTGACCTCTACGTCGGAGACGAGGTCACCTTCACCCGGCACAAGTGTGCCAAAGGACCTTACGCCCTCCACGTACACCGCTTGACGGAGGAGGAGTTGCGGTACGGGGAGGAGGAGCCAGAGGACCCGGACGGGTCTGAAGCAACACCATATCAAGAAAAAGCAGGAGGGAGCCGTCGTTGAGGACGGGAGTAGAGACTGTATATAGTTGCCCGTCGGGGCACAGTGAACCGTTGCTGCTAAAATAGTCCCCGTTGGGACCAGTGAACTGTTTACCCGTTAACCCCTTCATCCTACAGGCTGAGGACTGTGAGCAGCCATTCCCTTCCCTCTACCTGGCCGAGGACTGAGAGCGGCCAACTTCCCCTGTAAATAGTTGCGCGTCCTAAAGCGCCCCCTACCGGTTTTATAGAAAACCTGTTTTTCTAAGAGACTGTCGCATTTTTCCCGGACACACGTTGCACAGTGTCCGGAGGAGGAACCTGAAACAAGAGACGACGAGAAAGTTTTATCTGCTAAGATATGTTATTTATATAATGTTTTTTATATGTTTATATGTTTATATGAAAAATTTTGTATGTTTTGGTGTTTTTGTCTTTACAGCCCGAGGACGTGCTGTGATTTACCAGGGGGGAATGTAGCACCCTGAGGATTCGGCTGCTACAGGGGTATTGCACCTCAACCCAGAGGTGTGATATTCCACTCCCGGGTAAGGATGGAGTGTGGAACTGAGCTCGGTAGGCTGCATGCACTACATACATCCCATTTCCGAGGAACAGACCGACGGTACTCCCACTTAGAAATGTGCAGGTACGACCGAGTCTGTTCCTGGCTGGAGTGGGAGGGGGGTGGAACATCCCAAGTAGTGTAGGGGCAGATAGGGGGAGCAGCCTGGGTAAAGATAGGAGCTCATTGGGTGCTGGTCACCTGAGCTCACACATAGAGGGATATATAAGGTGGGCACCAACTAGAATCAGGGTCAGTCTGTCAGAATCAGGAAGAGGAGCAGAGCAGAGCCCTAGAGAGAGAGAGAGGAGAAAGAAAGAGAAAGACCCAGAGGGGGAAGACTGAAGGGACCCAAGAACCCAAATTAGAGCACCGGGTGAGGAGTCAGCAAAAGGGTACCGGAACCCAAGCTGGTGGGGGCAGAAAACAATCCCCAGCCAGAGACCGGAGGCCGTGGGCAGCGTCTGCCACGGCCACCCACCACATTCACCCCGAAGGCACACCACGTGGAGGGTCAGGGAACCCAAGGCCAAGGGTGTCCCAACAGTAGGCCCGAGGGAGCTGGACCTAGGTGGATCACTGGTGGGGACGGCTGAAGAAAGGACAGAGGGAGAGCTCAGGGCCACGCTCCGGACTTGTTTGGGGGTTGGCTGGATCCAGGACCTGGTGGACGCAGCACGGCTCGGGTGGTCACTAGCAGCTGGAGTGACCGGAACATCAGCAGTGAGTAAATACCCTAAACTGAACAACCCGACTCTGTCTTCCTTTAACATCTATGCTGCACCACCACAACCCCCATCCTCTGCACCTGACCCCCTGAGGCTATACCCCACCCGTTGGGGGTTATACCATCAAAAGCTGCACCTACACCATCAGCCTCAGCGGACCCTGCTGCAGCGGCGGCCACAGTGACCGCATCACAACGGGTGGCGTAGTCGACACAAAAGAACTTTAGTAACATCTGTAGAACTGCCACATCACACTGAGCTTGACGCCCTGGGCACGGGGCCGGGTCACAGCCGCTCGGAGACTACAACCCCCCATCTGATCCGGTGCCGGGTATTCCCCTCAAAAAGGAATATGTCCCAGGGGGCGCGTCATGTGCGCTGCTGATAGGCTGACAGACTGCACCTTCCCACTGTAAATGCGGGAAAGAGAAAAAAAAATGGAGATCTTCATTATTCCTGCAGAGATCCATCCCCTGCCCCTCCCCCCACCCCGCTGTACACTGAAACTGCGTATTAACATTAATTTTAATCATTACTGAGAAAAAATCCAGTTATGATTTTGGTGCACGAACAGTTATCGAACATAACCTCGAACAGCCGAATTTTTCTCAAATCGTTCGTGTTCGCCGAACGGCTCGAACACCGCCCAAAACAGCTCGAATTTGAGATTGGCGAACAGTTCGAGTCGTACAACGCTCATCTCTATTCTTTAGGGGATGTTGCTGGAACTTTGGCTTCAGCAGTCACTGGGGAAAAGGTAGGTGTAGCAGGCTCTGGGGTAACCCCTCCCTGGTAACGTTGCATGGCATTTGTTTCCAGGGGCTGCAGTCCTTTTATAGCCATGTCCTTGAGATTGTCAAAGGTGGCATCTGGATGATCCAGGGACCACCAACGCACAGTCCTGCTCTCCTCTGGAGACCTCAGTCCCCGGACAAACTGTTCCTTCAGCATTTTGTTCTCACTCTCAACGCTGGCTGGGCTAACCTGGTTCAGAGCCCGTAGGGCCCCTTGGAGACGCCAGGCGCAGTCCTGAACATTGTCCTCTGGCTGCTGGGAACAGCTGTAGAACCTCATCCGGAGGTCTGCCTCAGTAAGGTCCTCAAAGACAGTCTGTAATTTTTGGAATATTGCGGACACTGTCTCCCGGTCTGCGGCCGACCAAGTTTCCACTTCCCGCTCCACAGCACCGGTCAGCTGTCCTAATACAACGGCGGCTCTTTCTTTGCCAGTCATAGAGTACATGTCTAAGATACCACATATCTTCTGCTTAAATTCAGACAGGGTATCTGGTTTGCCGTTGTACTGGGGGAGCCACTTTGCTCCAGGGATGTACGGTAAAGTCATAAGAATAACAGGTGTTACAGGCGCTGCTGGTGAAGAGGCGGCTTCGGCCTGCCCATTATCGGGTGCGGGCTGAGCTTCTGGGACGTTGACCGGTAGGCCGGCGTTCTGCTGTTCGACGGACACCTTAGCGCCCCCCTAGTTAACCGTGGCCTACCTTCTGGTTTTCTTCCGGTAGGCCGCAGCTCCGCTGGTGACGGTTGCCTTCAGGACCTTGCGTCGTTTGCCTCCTACGTCAGTGCGTTCAGCGACGCTCCGTACAGGACCTGGCGCTTCCTGATTTGACGTCGAGGCGTGGGGCGTGTCCGGGACTTCGCGCTCTTTTGCAGGTACGCCCCTTATTTTCCCGCGGTTAAGCCCTTCTTCTCGCTCAACGGTGCAACAATGGCGGCTATCTTCACCACAACTTTACGTACACAGTTCAAAATAAAGGCGCACAGTACCCGGTGGCAACGGGCAAAACACTTCGTCGCTGCAGCGGGCACGTGATCCTGTTCGTGACGCCAGGAAAGAGATGTCTAGCCCAGGGGAATGGGGATGACTCGGTACCTGGGCCTTTAGGGATGTCGCGGTGGTCGGCTCCCGGGCCCGTACCCTGGGCCGCTCTTTAAAAAGGGGGTTGGTGTTTGTAATGTTTATAATAGAAAGAGTTCGGGACGCCACCTGTGGCTTCTGGTGATGATCACCAGCGCTGCGCAGTCCACTGAGGCTGATGATAGGGCAGCTTGATGGTATAGCTCTCCACAGGTAGAGCTGGGCCTCAGGGCAGTATAGGAAAGGGGATGCAGGACAAAGAGACCCCGCCGGGCCAGAACAAGAACAGGGACAGACACAATAGTCACTTCAGTACCTTTTACTGGTGGAATTTCAGGCACTCCCCGGAGCACTGTAGGGTGAAGGGTGTAAGTCCGGATCCTCCCCAATGAGCAGGTTTTGGGCCTCCTGGTTCTGGCTTCTGCGTAATAAGTTTCTGACCTGCCTGGAGCTAGGCCTAACTTTGTCTCTGTCCTGCGCTGGCTGACTTTGTGGTAGTGCACGCTCCCGACTTAAAGGGGGCCTATGTGTCTCCCGGTTCTGGTACGTATCAGCACTTTAGCGATCCTGGGACCTGTAGTTCTCCAGGGATTCTGGTTTGTCTTACTGGGTCGTGGAGATCCCGGCAAACTTCGGACCCGGTGTCCGGTAACTACTTCTTCTTCGGGGTGAGCTAGTTAAGCTCCTCTGCCCCCTATGTACTAACTCTCTACTCATCGCCTTCGGCCTACTCAAGCCCTCAATAGGCTACTCACACTAATGGCAGCGTGCCGCGTTTCACCGATCTTATGGCACCGGCACACCTACAGCTCACCTCACTGAGCTACACCGAGTCTTGATCTGGATAAGCTCCACTGCAGGGTAGGATGCAGGAGCTGGAACAGGCTTTTGTCCTCTGAGGTAACACGTCTCAGACTGCACTGGACTCACTGCTAAACCAGAATAGACTAACTGCTGCCTGGCTCCACCTTCCCTTATATATCTCCCTAAGGAGCTCCCTCTGGTGGTCTGAGGTGGAAGGTGGAGATGTGTGAATGGTTATGGGGGCCTCTTGTGGAGGAATCCTTCAATACACCCTTCTGGGTCTGTGATGCCAAGCACAGCTGGGCTTCACACAATCAACCAAACTTTTTTGGGTTATTTTTTATAGTCTGCAGGCATGAAATTAAAGAAGTTGCGGCAATTGGTTGCGGCCTACGGTGCCACCCTCGGATCCTGAAAAGTCCAGTTGTGGAGATGGGCACCTGGACAACCGTTAAGAAGACATGTTGTCAACCTCTAGATCCCTTACATGCCTGCACTTTTCGGCTTGCTGCTGCTGCTGGCTGTCCAGCAGCAGACTGAAGGTGGCTGCTGCCGTGCGCAGGTATATAAAGGCTCAGAGCCTATTGTGACACGCGCAGCAGTGTTCCATTGCCACATTCCATCTACTGCAGGCAGGATACTTGGCTGGCTGAACAGCATTGAGTAGCTCACAGAGACCGCTATAAGCAACACTTTAAAAGAACACCACAGACCAATCAACCAAACTTTTTTGGGTTATTTTTTATAGTCTGCAGGCACGAAATTAAAGAAGTTGCAGCAATTGGTTGCAGCCTACGGTGCCACCCTCGGATCCTGAAAAGTCCATTTGTGGAGACGGGCACCTGGACTCCCGTTAAGAAGACATGTTGTCAACCTCTAGATCCCTTACATGCTTGCACTTTTCGGCTTGCTGCTGCTGCTGCTGGATGTCCAGAAGCAGACTGAAGGTGGCTGCTGCCGTGCGCAGGTATATAAAGGCTCAGAGACTATTGTGACAAGCGCAGCAGTGTTCCATTGCCACATTCCATCTACTGCATGCAGGATACCTGGCTGGCTGAACAGCATTGAGAAGCTCACAGAGACCGCTATAAGCAACACTTTAAAAGAACGCCACAGACCAATCAACCAAACTTTTTTGGGTTATTTTTTATAGTCTGCAGGCATGAAATTAAAGAATCTGCGGCAATTGGTTGCGGCCTACGGTGCCACCCTCGGATCCTGAAAAGTCCATTTGTGGAGATGGGCACCTGGACTCCCGTTAAGAAGACATGTTGTCAACCTCTAGATCGCTTACATGCCTGCTCTTTTCGGCTTGCTGATGCTGCTGGCTGTCCAGCAGCAGACTGAAGGTGGCTGCTGCAGTGCGCAGGTATATAAAGGCTCAGAGCCTATTGTGACACGCGCAGCAGTGTTCCATTGCCACATTCCATCTACTGCAGGCAGGATACCTGGCTGGCTGAACAGCATTGAGAAGCTCACAGAGACCGCTATAAGCAACACTTTAAAAGAACACCACAGACCAATCAACCAAACTTTTTTGGGTTATTTTTTATAGTTTACAGACATGAAATTAAAGAAGTTGTGGCAATTGGTTGCGGCTTACGGTGCCACCCTCGGATCCTGAAAAGTCCATTTGTGGAGATGGGCACCTGGACTCCCGTTAAGAAGACATGTTGTCAACCTCTAGATCCCTTACATGCCTGCACTTTTCGCCTTGCTGCTGCTGCTGGCTGTCCAGCAGCAGACTGATGGTGGCTGCTGCCGTGCGCAGGTATATAAAGGCTCAGAGCCTATTGTGACACGCGCAGCAGTGTTCCATTGCCACATTCCATCTACTGCAGGCAGCATACCTGGCTGAACAGCATTGAGAAGCTCACAGAGACCGCTATAAGCAATTCTTTAAAAGAACGCCACAGACCAATCAACCAAACTTTTTTGGGTTATTTTTTATAGTCTGCAGGCATGAAATTAAAGAAGTTGCGGCAATTGGTTGCGGCCTACGGTGCCACCCTCGGATCCTGAAAAGTCCATTTGTGGAGATAGGCACCTGGACTCCCGTTAAGAAGACATGTTGTCAACCTCTAGATCCCTTACATGTCTGCACTTTTCGGCTTACTGCTGCTGCTGGCTGTCCAGCAGCAGACTGAAGGTGGCTGCTGCCGTGCGCAGGTATATAAAGGCTCAGAGCCTATTGTGACACGCGCAGCAGTGTTCCATTGCCACATTCCATCTACTGCAGGCAGGATACCTGACTGGCTGAACAGCATTGAGAAGCTCACAGAGACCGCTATAAGCAGCACTTTAAAAGAACGCCACAGACCAATCAACCAAACTTTTTTGGGTTATTTTTTATAGTCTGCAGGTATGAAATTAAAGAATCTGCGGCAATTAGTTGCGGCCTACGGTGCCACCCTCGGATCCTGAAAAGTCCATTTGTGGAGATGGGCTCCTGGACTCCCGTTAAGAAGACATGTTGTCAACCTCTAGATCGCTTACATGCCTGCTGTTTTCGGCTTGCTGATGCTGCTGGCTGTCCAGCAGCAGACTGAAGGTGGCTGCTGCCGTGCGCAGGTATATAAAGGCTCAGAGCCTATTGTGACACGCGCAGCAGTGTTGCATTGCCACATTCCATCTACTGCAGGCAGGATACCTGGCTGGCTGAACAGCATTGAGAAGCTCACAGAGACCGCTATAAGCAACACTTTAAAAGAACGCCACAGACCAATCAACCAAACTTTTTTGGGTTATTTTTTATAGTTTACAGACATGAAATTAAAGAAGTTGTGGCAATTGGTTGCGGCTTACGGTGCCACCCTCGGATCCTGAAAAAGTCCATTTTTGGAGATGGGCACCTGGACTCCCGTTAAGAAGACATGTTGTCAACCTCTAGATCCCTTACATGCCTGCACTTTTCGCCTTGCTGCTGCTGCTGGCTGTCCAGCAGCAGACTGATGGTGGCTGCTGCCGTGCGCAGGTATATAAAGGCTCAGAGCCTATTGTGACACGCGCAGCAGTGTTCCATTGCCACATTCCATCTACTGCAGGCAGGATACCTGGCTGGCTGAACAGCATTGAGAAGCTCACAGAGACCGCTATAAGCAACACTTTAAAAAAACGCCACAGACCAATCAACCAAACTTTTTGGGGTTATTTTTTATAGTCTGCAGGCATGAAATTAAAGAAGTTGTGGCAATTGGTTGCGGCCTACGGTGCCTCCCTCGGATCCTGAAAAGTCCATTTGTGTAGATGGGCACCTGGACTCCCGTTAAGAAGACATGTTGTCAACCTCTAGATCCCTTACATGCCTGCACTTTTCGGCTTGCTGCTGCTGCTGGCTGTCCCGCAGCAGACTGAAGGTGGCTGCTGCCGTGCACAGGTATATAAAGGCTCAGAGCCTATTGTGACACGCGCAGCAGTGTTCCATTGCCACATTCCATCTACTGCAGGCAGGATACCTGGCTGGCTGAACAGCATTGAGAAGCTCACAGTGACCGCTATAAGCAACACTTTAAAAGAACGCCACAGACCAATCAACCAAACTTTTTTGGGTTATTTTTTACAGTCTGCAGGCAAGAAATTAAAGAAGTTGCAGCAATTGTTGCGGCCTACGGTGCCACCCTCGGATCCTGAAAAGTCTATTTGTGGAGATGGGCACCTGGACTCCCGTTAAGAAGACATGTTGTCAACCTCTAGATCCCTTAAATGCCTGCACTTTTCGGCTTGCTGATGCTGCTGGCTGTCCAGCAGCAGACTGAAGGTGGTTGCTGCCGTGCGCAGGTATATAAAGGCTCAGAGCCTACTGTGACACGCGCAGCAGTGTTCCATTGCCACATTCCATCTACTGCAGGCAGGATACCTGGCTGGCTGAACAGCATTGAGAAGCTCACAGAGACCGCTATAAGCAATACTTTAAAAGAACGCCACAGACCAATCAACCAAACTTTTTTTGGGTTATTTTTTATAGTCTGCAGGCATGAAATTAAGTAAGTTGCGGCAATTGGTTGCGGCCTACGGTGCCACCCTCGGATCCTGACAAGTCCATTTGTGGAGATGGGCACCTGGACTCCCGTTAAGAAGACATATTGTCAACCTCTAGATCCCTTACTCGCCTGCACTTTTCGGCTTGCTGCTGCTGCTGGCTGTCCAGCAGCAGATTGAAGGTGGCTGCTGCCGTGCGCAGGTATATAAAGGCTCAGAGCCTATTGTGACACGCGCAGCAGTGTTCCATTGCCACATTCCATCTACTGCAGGCAGGATACCTGGCTGGCTGAACAGCATTGAGAAGCTCACAGAGACCGCTATAAGCAATTCTTTAAAAGAACGCCACAGACCAATCAACCAAACTTTTTTGGGTTATTTTTTATAGTCTGCAGGCATGAAATTAAAGAAGCTGCGGCAATTGGTTGCGGCCTACGGTGCCACCCTCGGATCCTGAAAAGTCCATTTGTGGAGATGGGCACCTGGACTCCCGTTAAGAAGACATATTGTCAACCTCTAGATCCCTTACTCGCCTGCACTTTTCGGCTTGCTGCTGCTGCTGGCTGTCCAGCAGCAGATTGAAGGTGGCTGCTGCCGTGCACAGGTATATAAAGGCTCAGAGCCTATTGTGACACGCGCAGCAGTGTTCCATTGCCACATTCCATCTACTGCAGGCAGCATACCTGGCTGAACAGCATTGAGAAGCTCACAGAGACCGCTATAAGCAGCACTTTAAAAGAACGCCACAGACCAATCAACCAAACTTTTTTGGGTTATTTTTTATAGTCTGCAGGCATGAAATTAAAGAATCTGCGGCAATTGGTTGCGGCCTACGGTGCCACCCTCGGATCCTGAAAAGTCCATTTGTGGAGATGGGCACCTGGACTCCCGTTAAGAAGACATGTTGTCAACCTCTAGATCACTTACATGCCTGCTCTTTTCGGCTTGCTGATGCTGCTGGCTGTCCAGCAGCAGACTGAAGGTGGCTGCTGCCGTGCGCAGGTATATAAAGGCTCAGAGCCTATTGTGACACGCGCAGCAGTGTTCCATTGCCACATTCCATCTACTGCAGGCAGGATACCTGGCTGGCTGAACAGCATTGAGAAGCTCACAGAGACCGCTATAAGCAACACTTTAAAAGAACGCCACAGACCAATCAACCAAACTTTTTTGGGTTATTTTTTATAGTTTACAGACATGAAATTAAAGAAGTTGTGGCAATTGGTTGCGGCTTACGGTGCCACCCTCGGATCCTGAAAAGTCCATTTGTGGAGATGGGCACCTGGACTCCCGTTAAGAAGACATGTTGTCAACCTCTAGATCCCTTACATGCCTGCACTTTTCGCCTTGCTGCTGCTGCTGGCTGTCCAGCAGCAGACTGATGGTGGCTGCTGCCGTGCGCAGGTATATAAAGGCTCAGAGCCTATTGTGACACGCGCAGCAGTGTTCCATTGCCACATTCCATCTACTGCAGGCAGGATACCTGGCTGGCTGAATAGCATTGAGAAGCTCACAGAGACCGCTATAAGCAACACTTTAAAAAAACGCCACAGACCAATCAACCAAACTTTTTGGGGTTATTTTTTATAGTCTGCAGGCATGAAATTAAAGAAGTTGTGGCAATTGGTTGCGGCCTACGGTGCCACCCTCGGATCCTGAAAAGTCCATTTGTGGAGATGGGCACCTGGACTCCCGTTAAGAAGACATATTGTCAACCTCTAGATCCCTTACACACCTGCACTTTTTGGCTTGCTGCTGCTGGCTGTCCAGCAGCAGACTGAAGGTGGCTGCTGTCGTGCGCAGGTATATAAAGGCTCAGAGCCTATTGTGACACTCGCAGCAGTGTTCCATTGCCACATTCCATCTACAGCAGGCAGGATACCTGACTGGCTGAACAGTATTGAGAAGCTCACAGAGACCGCTATAAGCACCACTTTAAAAGAACGCCACAGACCAATCAACCAAACTTTTTTGGGTTATTTTTTATAGTCTGCAGGCATGAAATTAAAGAAGTTGCGGCAATTGATTGCGGCCTACGGTGCCACCCTCGGATCCTGAAAAGTCCATTTGTGGAGATGGGCACCTGGACTCCCGTTAAGAAGACATATTGTCAACCTCTAGATCCCTTACTCGCCTGCACTTTTCGGCTTGCTGCTGCTGCTGGCTGTCCAGCAGCAGATTGAAGGTGGCTGCTGCCGTGCACAGGTATATAAAGGCTCAGAGCCTATTGTGACATGCGCAGCAGTGTTCCATTGCCACATTCCATCTACTGCAGGCAGCATACCTGGCTGAACAACATTGAGAAGCTCACAGAGACCGCTATAAGCAATTCTTTAAAAGAACGCCACAGACCAATCAACCAAACTTTTTGGGTTATTTTTTATAGTCTGCAGGCATGAAATTAAAGAAGTTGCGGCAATTGGTTGCGGCCTACGGTGCCACCCTCGGATCCTGAAAAGTCCATTTGTGGAGATGGGCACCTGGACTCCCGTTAAGAAGACATGTTGTCAACCTCTAGATCCCTTACATGCCTGCACTTTTCGGCTTGCTGCTGCTGCTGCTGGCTGTCCAGCAGCAGACTGAAGGTGGCTGCTGCCATGCGCTGGTATATAAAGGCTCAGAGCCTATTGTGACACGCGCAGCAGTGTTCCATTGCCACATTCCATCTACTGCAGGCAGGATACATGAATGGCTGAACAGCATTGAGAAGCTCACAGAGACCGCTATAAGCAGCACTTTAAAAGAACGCCACAGACCAATCAACCAAACTTTTTTGGGTTATTTTTTATAGTCTGCAGGCATGAAATTAAAGAATCTGCGGCAATTGGTTGCGGCCTACGGTGCCACCCTCGGATCCTGAAAAGTCCATTTGTGGAGATGGGCACCTGGACTCCCGTTAAGAAGACATGTTGTCAACCTCTAGATCACTTACATGCCTGCTCTTTTCGGCTTGCTGATGCTGCTGGCTGTCCAGCAGCAGACTGAAGGTGGCTGCTGCCGTGCGCAGGTATATAAAGGCTCAGAGCCTATTGTGACACGCGCAGCAGTGTTCCATTGCCACATTCCATCTACTGCAGGCAGGATACCTGGCTGGCTGAACAGCATTGAGAAGCTCACAGAGACCGCTATAAGCAACACTTTAAAAGAACGCCACAGACCAATCAACCAAACTTTTTTGGGTTATTTTTTATAGTTTACAGACATGAAATTAAAGAAGTTGTGGCAATTGGTTGCGGCTTACGGTGCCACCCTCGGATCCTGAAAAGTCCATTTGTGGAGATGGGCACCTGGACTCCCGTTAAGAAGACATGTTGTCAACCTCTAGATCCCTTACATGCCTGCACTTTTCGCCTTGCTGCTGCTGCTGGCTGTCCAGCAGCAGACTGATGGTGGCTGCTGCCGTTCGCAGGTATATAAAGGCTCAGAGCCTATTGTGACACGCGCAGCAGTGTTCCATTGCCACATTCCATCTACTGCAGGCAGGATACCTGGCTGGCTGAACAGCATTGAGAAGCTCACAGAGACCGCTATAAGCAATACTTTAAAAGAACGCCACAGACCAATCAACCAAACTTTTTGGGGTTATTTTTTATAGTCTGCAGGCATGAAATTAAAGAAGTTGTGGCAATTGGTTGCGGCCTACGGTGCCTCCCTCGGATACTGAAAAGTCCATTTGTGTAGATGGGCACCTGGACTCCCGTTAAGAAGACATGTTGTCAACCTCTAGATCCCTTACATGCCTGCACTTTTCGGCTTGCTGCTGCTGTTGCTGGCTGTCCAGCAGCAGACTGAAGGTGGCTGCTGCCGTGCACAGGTATATAAAGGCTCAGAGCCTATTGTGACACGCGCAGCAGTGTTCCATTGCCACATTCCATCTACTGCAGGCAGGATACCTGGCTGGCTGAACAGCATTGAGAAGCTCACAGTGACCGCTATAAGCAACACTTTAAAAGAACGCCACAGACCAATCAACCAAACTTTTTTGGGTTATTTTTTACAGTCTGCAGGCAAGAAATTAAAGAAGTTGCAGCAATTGTTGCGGCCTACGGTGCCACCCTCGGATCCTGAAAAGTCTATTTGTGGAGATGGGCACCTGGACTCCCGTTAAGAAGACATATTGTCAACCTCTAGATCCCTTACACACCTGCACTTTTCGGCTTGCTGTTGCTGCTGGCTGTCCAGGAGCAGACTGAAGGTGGCTGCTGTCGTGCGCAGGTATATAAAGGCTCAGAGCCTATTGTGACACTCGCAGCAGTGTTCCATTGCCACATTCCATCTACTGCAGGCAGGATACCTGACTGGCTGAACAGTATTGAGAAGCTCACAGAGACCACTATAAGCACCACTTTAAAAGAACGCCACAGACCAATCAACCAAACTTTTTTGGGTTATTTTTTATAGTCTGCAGGCATGAAATTAAAGAAGTTGCGGCAATTGATTGCGGCCTACGGTGCCACCCTCGGATCCTGAAAAGTCCATTTGTGGAGATGGGCACCTGGACTCCCGTTAAGAAGAAATGTTGTCAACCTCTAGATCCCTTACATGCCTGCACTTTTCGGCTTGCTGCTGCTGCTGCTGGCTGTCCAGCAGCAGACTGAAGGTGGCTGCTGCCGTGTGCAGGTATATAAAAGCTCAGAGCCTATTGTGACACGCGCAGCAGTGTTCCATTGCCACATTCCTTCTACTGCAGACAGGATACCTGGCTTGCTGAACAGCATTCAGAAGCTCACAGAGACTGCTATAAGCAACACTTTAAAAGAACGCCACAGACCAATCAACCAAACTTTTTGGGGTTATTTTTTATAGTCTGCAGGCATGAAATTAAAGAAGTTGCGGCAATTGGTTGCGGCCTACGGTGCCACCCTCGGATCCTGAAAAGTCCATTTGTGGAGATGGGAACCTGGACTCCCGTTAAGAAGACATGTTGTCAACCTCTAGATCCCTTTCATTCCTGCACTTTTCGGCTTGCTGCTGCTCCTGGCTGTCCAGCAGCAGACTGAAGGTGGCTGCTGCCGTGCGCAGGTATAAAAAGGCTCAGAGCCTATTGTGACACGCGCAGCAGTGTTCCATTGCCACATTCCATCTACTGCAGGCAGGATACCTGGCTGGTTGAACAGCATTGAGAAGCTCACAAAGACCGCTATAAGCAACACTTTAAAAGAACGCCACAGACCAATCAACCAAACTTTTTTCGGTTGTTTTTTTATAGTCTGCAGGCATGAAATTAAAGAAGTTGCGGCAATTGATTGCAACCTACGGTTACCCTCGAATCCTGAAAAGTCGATTTGTGGAGATGGGCACCTGGACTCCCGTTAAGAAGACATGTTGTCAACCTCTAGATCCCTTACATGCCTGCACTTTTCGGGTTGCTGCTGCTGCTGGCCGTCCAGCAGCAGACTGAAGGTGACTGCTGCCGTGCGCAGGTATATAAAAGCTCAGAGACTATTGTGACACGCGCAGCAGTGTTCCATTGCCACATTCCTTCTACTGCAGACAGGATACCTGGCTTGCTGAACAGCATTCAGAAGCTCACAGAGACCGCTATAAGCAACACTTTAAAAGAACGCCACAGACCAATCAACCAAACTTTTTGGGGTTATTTTTTATAGTCTGCAGGCATGAAATTAAAGAAGTTGCGGCAATTGGTTGCGGCCTACAGTGCCACCCTCGGATCCTGAAAAGTCCATTTGTGGAGATGGGAACCTGGACTCCCGTTAAGAAGACATGTTGTCAACCTCTAGATCCCTTACATGCCTGCACTTTTCGGCTTGCTGCTGCTGCTGGCTGTCCAGCAGCAGACTGAAGGTGGCTGCTGCCGTGCGCAGGTATATAAAGGCTCAGAGCCTATTGTGACACGCGCAGCAGTGTTCCATTGCCACATTCCTTCTACTGCAGATAGGATACCTGGCTTGCTGAACAGCATTGAGAAGCTCACAGAGACCGCTATATGCAACACTTTAAAAGAACGCCACAGACCAATCAACCAAACTTTTTTGGGTTATTTTTTATAGTCTGCAGGCATGAAATTAAAGAAGTTGCGGCAATTAGTTGCGGCCTTCGGTGCCACCCTCGGATCCTGAAAAGTCCATTTGTGGAGATGGGCACCTGGACTCCCGTTAAGAAGACATGTTGTCAATCTCTAGATCCCTTACATTCCTGCATTTTTCGGCTTGCTACTGCTGGCTGTCCAGCAGCAGACTGAAGGTGGCTGCTGCCGTGCGCAGGTATATAAAGTCTCAGAGCCTATTGTGACACGCGCAGCAGTGTTCCATTGCCACATTCCATCTACTGCAGGCAGGATACCTGGCTGGCTGAACAGCATTGAGAAGCTCACAGAGACCGCTATAAGCAACACTTTAAAAGAACTCCACAGACCAATCAACCAAACTTTTTTGGGTTATTTTTTATAGTCTGCAGGCATGAAATTAAAGAAGTTGCGGCAATTGGTTGCGGCCTACGGTGCCACCCTCGAATACTGAAAAGTCCATTTGTGGAGATGGACACCTGGACTACCGTTAAGAAGACATGTTGTCAACCTCTAGATCCCTTACATGCCTGCACTTTTCGGCTTGCTGCTGCTGCTGGCTGTCCAGCAGCAGACTGAAGGTGGCTGCTGCCGTGCGCAGGTATATAAAGGCTCAGAGCCTATTGTGACACGCGCAGCAGTGTTCCATTGCCACATTCCATCTACTGCAGGCAGGATACCTGGCTGGCTGAACAGCATTGAGAAGCTCACAGAGACCGCTATAAGCAACACTTTAAAAGAACGCCACAGACCAATCAACCAAACTTTTTGGGGTTATTTTTTATAGTCTGCAGGCATGAAATTAAAGAAGTTGCGGCAATTGGTTGCGGCCTACTGTGCCACCCTCGGATCCTGAAAAGTCCATTTGTGGAGATGGGCACCTGGACTCCCGTTAAGAAGACATGTTGTCAATCTCTAGATCCCTTACATTACTGCATTTTTCGGCTTGCTACTGCTGGCTGTCCAGCAGCAGACTGAAGGTGGCTGCTGCCGTGTGCAGGTATATAAAGGCTCAGAGCCTATTGTGACACGCGCAGCAGTGTTCCATTGCCACATTTCATCTACTGCAGGCAGGATACCTGGCTGGTTGAACGGCACCGAGAAGCTCACAGAGACCACCATAAGCAACAGTTTAAAAGAATGCCACAGACTAATCAACCAAACTTTTTTGGGTTATTTTTTATAGTCTGCAGGCATGAAATTAAAGAAGTTGCGGCAATTGGTTGCGGCCTACGGTGCCACCCTCGGATCCTGAAAAGTCCATTTGTGGAGATGAGCACCTGGACTCCCATTAAGAAGACATGTTGTCAACCTCTAGATCCCTTACATGCCTGCACTTTTCGGCTTGCTGCTGCTGCTGCTGGCTGTCCAGCAGCAGACTGAAGGTGGCTGCTGCCGTGCGTAGGTATATAAAGGCTCAGAGCCTATTGTGACACGCGCAGCAGTGTTCCATTGACACATTCCATCTACTGCAGGCAGGATACCTGGCTGGCTGAACAGCATTGAGAAGCTCACAGAGACCGCTATAAGCAACACTTTAAAGGAACGCCACAGACCAATCAACCAAACTTTTTTAGGTTATTTTTTATAGTCTGCAGGCATGAAATTAAAGTAGTTGCGGCAATTGGTTGCGGTCTACGGTGCCACCCTCGGATCCTGAAAAGTCCATTTGTGGAGATGGGCATCTGGACTCCCATTAAGAAGACATGTTGTCAACCTCTAGATCCCTTACATGCCTGCACTTTTCGGCTTGCTGCTGCTGCTGGCTGTCCAGCAGCAGACTGAAGGTGGCTGCTCCCGTGCGCAGGTATATAAAGGCTCAGAGCCTATTGTGACACGCGCAGCAGTGTTCCATTGCCACATTCCATCTACTGCAGGCAGGATACCTGGTTGGCTGAACAGCATTGAGAAGCTCACAGAGACCGCTATAAGCAACACTTTAAAAGAACGCCACAGACCAATCAACTAAACTTTTTGGGGTTATTTTTTATAGTCTGCAGGCATGAAATTAAAGAAGTTGCGGCAATTGGTTGCGGCCTATGGTGCCACCCTCGGATCCTGAAAAGTCCATTTGTGGAGATGGGCACCTGGACTCCCGTTAAGAAGATATGTTGTCAATCTCTAGATCCCTTACATTCCTGCATTTTTCGGCTTGCTACTGCTGGCTGTCCAGCAGCAGACTGAAGGTGGCTGCTTCCGTGCGCAGGTATATAAAGGCTCAGAGCCTATTGTGACACGCGCAGCAGTGTTCCATTGCCACATTCCATCTACTGCAGGCAGTATACCTGGCTGGCTGAACAGCATTGAGAAGCTCACAGAGACCGCTATAAGCAACACTTTAAAAGAACGCCACAGACCAATCAACCAAACTTTTTTGGGCTATTTTTTATAGTCTGCAGGCATGAAATTAAAGAAGTCGCGGCAATTGCTTGCGTCCTACGGTGCCACCCTCGGATCCTGAAAAGTCCATTTGTGGAGATGGACATCTGGACTCCCGTTAAGAAGACATGTTGTCAACCTCTAGATCCCTTACATGCCTGCACTTTTCGGCTTGCTGCTGCTGCTGCTGGCTGTCCAGCAGCAGACTGAAGGTGGCTGCTGCCGTGCGTAGGTATATAAAGGCTCAGAGCCTATTGTGACACGCGCAGCAGTGTTCCATTGACACATTCCATCTACTGCAGGCAGGATACCTGGCTGGCTGAACAGCATTGAGAAGCTCACAGAGACCGCTATAAGCAACACTTTAAAGGAACACCACAGACCAATCAACCAAACTTTTTGGGGTTATTTTTTATAGTCTGCAGGCATGAAATTAAAGTAGTTGCGGCAATTGGTTGCGGTCTACGGTGCCACCCTCGGATCCTGAAAAGTCCATTTGTGGAAATGGGCACCTGGACACCCGTTAAGAAGACATGTTGTCAACTTCTAGATCCCTTACATGCCTGCACTTTTCGGCTTGCTGCTGCAGTCTGTCCAGCAGCCGACTGAAGGTGGCTGCTGCCGTGCGCAGGTATATAAAGGCTCAGAGCCTATTGTGACACGCGCAGCAGTGTTCCATTGCCACATTCCATCTACTGCAGGCAGGATACCTGGCTGGCTGAACAGCATTGAGAAGCTCACAGAGACCGCTATAAGCAACACTTTAAAAGAACGCCACAGACCAATCAACCAAACTTTTTTGGGTTATTTTTTATAGTCTGCAGGCATGAAATTAAAGAAGTTGCGGCAATTGGTTGCGGCCTACGGTGCCACCCTCGGATCCTGAAAAGTCCATTTGTGGAGATGGGCACCTGGACTCCCATTAAGAAGACATGTTGTCAACCTCTAGATCCCTTACATGCCTGCACTTTTCGGCTTGCTGCTGCTGCTGGCTGTCCAGCAGCAGACTGAAGGTGGCTGCTGCCGTGCGCAGGTATATAAAGGCTCAGAGCCTATTGTGACACGCGCAGCAGTGTTCCATTGCCACATTCCATCTACTGCAGGCAGGATACCTGGCTGGCTGAACAGCATTGAGAAGCTCACAGAGACCGCTATAAGCAACACTTCAAAAGAAAGCCACAGACCAATCAACCAAACTTTTTGGGGTTATTTTTTATAGTCTGCAGGCAGGAAATTAAAGAGGTTGCGGCAATTGGTTGCGGCCTACTGTGCCACCCTCGGATCCTGAAAAGTCCATTTGTGGAGATGGGCACCTGGACTCCCATTAAGAAGACATGTTGTCAACCTCTAGATCCCTTACATGGCTGCACTTTTCGGCTTGCTGCTGCTGCTGGCTGTCCAGCAGCAGACTGATGGTGGCTGTTGCCGTGCGCAGGTATATAAAGGCTCAGAGCCTATTGTGAGACGCGCAGCAGTGTTCCATTACCACATTCCATCTACTGCAGGCAGGATACCTGGCTGGCTGAACAGCATTGAGAAGCTCACAGAGACCGCTATAAGCAACACTTTAAAAGAACGCCACAGACCAATCAGCCAAACTTTTTTGGGTTATTTTTTATAGACTGCAGGCATGAAATTAAAGAATTTGCGGCAATTGGTTGCGGCCTACGGTGCCACCCTCGGATCCTGAAAAGTCCATTTGTGGAGATGGGCACCTGGACTCCCGTAAAGAAGACATGTTGTCAACCTCTAGATCCCTTACATGCCTGCACTTTTCGGCTTGCTGCTGCTGCTGGCTGTCCAGCAGCAGACTGAAGGTGACTGCTGCCGTGCGCAGGTATATAAAGGCTCAGAGCCTATTATGACACGCGCAGCAGTGTTCTATTGCCACATTCCATCTACTGCAGGCAGGATACCTGGCTGGCTGAACAGCATTGAGAAGCTCACAGAGACCGCTATAAGCAACACTTTAAAAGAAAGCCACAGACCAATCAACCAAACTTTTTGGGGTTATTTTATATAGTCTGCAGGCAGGAAATGAAAGAAGTTGCGGCAATTGGTTGCGGCCTACTGTGCCACCCTCGGATCCTGAAAAGTCCATTTGTGGAGATGGGCACCTGGATTCCCGTTAAGAAGACATGTTGTCAACCTCTAGATCCATTACATGCCTGCACTTTTCGGCTTGCTGCTGCTGCTGCTGGCTGTCCAGCAGCAGACTGAAGGTGGCTGCTGCCGTGCGTAGGTATATAAAGGCTCAGAGCCTATTGTGACACGCGCAGCAGTGTTCCATTGACACATTCCATCTACTGCAGGCAGGATACCTGGCTGGCTGAACAGCATTGAGAAGCTCACAGAGACCGCTATAAGCAACACTTTAAAGGAACGCCACAGACCAATCAACCAAACTTTTTTAGGTTATTTTTTATAGTCTGCAGGCATGAAATTAAAGTAGTTGCGGCAATTGGTTGCGGTCTACGGTGCCACCCTCGGATCCTGAAAAGTCCATTTGTGGAGATGGGCATCTGGACTCCCATTAAGAAGACATGTTGTCAACCTCTAGATCCCTTACATGCTTGCACTTTTCGGCTTGCTGCTGCTGCTGGCTGTCCAGCAGCAGACTGAAGGTGGCTGCTGCCGTGCGCAGGTATATAAAGGCTCAGAGCCTATTGTGACACGCGCAGCAGTGTTCCATTGCCACATTCCATCTACTGCAGGCAGGATACCTGGTTGGCTGAACAGCATTGAGAAGCTCACAGAGACCGCTATAAGCAACACTTTAAAAGAACGCCACAGACCAATCAACTAAACTTTTTGGGGTTATTTTTTATAGTCTGCAGGCATGAAATTAAAGAAGTTGCGGCAATTGGTTGCGGCCTATGGTGCCACCCTCGGATCCTGAAAAGTCCATTTGTGGAGATGGGCACCTGGACTCCCGTTAAGAAGATATGTTGTCAATCTCTAGATCCCTTACATTCCTGCATTTTTCGGCTTGCTACTGCTGGCTGTCCAGCAGCAGACTGAAGGTGGCTGCTTCCGTGCGCAGGTATATAAAGGCTCAGAGCCTATTGTGACACGCGTAGCAGTGTTCCATTGCCACATTCCATCTACTGCAGGCAGTATACCTGGCTGGCTGAACAGCATTGAGAAGCTCACAGAGACCGCTATAAGCAACACTTTAAAAGAACGCCACAGACCAATCAACCAAACTTTTTTGGGCTATTTTTTATAGTCTGCAGGCATGAAATTAAAGAAGTCGCGGCAATTGCTTGCGTCCTACGGTGCCACCCTCGGATCCTGAAAAGTCCATTTGTGGAGATGGACATCTGGACTCCCGTTAAGAAGACATGTTGTCAACCTCTAGATCCCTTACATGCCTGCACTTTTCGGCTTGCTGCTGCTGCTGCTGGCTGTCCAGCAGCAGACTGAAGGTGGCTGCTGCCGTGCGTAGGTATATAAAGGCTCAGAGCCTATTGTGACACGCGCAGCAGTGTTCCATTGACACATTCCATCTACTGCAGGCAGGATACCTGGCTGGCTGAACAGCATTGAGAAGCTCACAGAGACCGCTATAAGCAACACTTTAAAGGAACACCACAGACCAATCAACCAAACTTTTTGGGGTTATTTTTTATAGTCTGCAGGCATGAAATTAAAGTAGTTGCGGCAATTGGTTGCGGTCTACGGTGCCACCCTCGGATCCTGAAAAGTCCATTTGTGGAAATGGGCACCTGGACACCCGTTAAGAAGACATGTTGTCAACTTCTAGATCCCTTACATGCCTGCACTTTTCGGCTTGCTGCTGCAGTCTGTCCAGCAGCCGACTGAAGGTGGCTGCTGCCGTGCGCAGGTATATAAAGGCTCAGAGCCTATTGTGACACGCGCAGCAGTGTTCCATTGCCACATTCCATCTACTGCAGGCAGGATACCTGGCTGGCTGAACAGCATTGAGAAGCTCACAGAGACCGCTATAAGCAACACTTTAAAAGAACGCCACAGACCAATCAACCAAACTTTTTTGGGTTATTTTTTATAGTCTGCAGGCATGAAATGAAAGAAGTTGCGGCAATTGGTTGCGGCCTACGGTGCCACCCTCGGATCCTGAAAAGTCCATTTGTGGAGATGGGCACCTGGACTCCCATTAAGAAGACATGTTGTCAACCTCTAGATCCCTTACATGCCTGCACTTTTCGGCTTGCTGCTGCTGCTGGCTGTCCAGCAGCAGACTGAAGGTGGCTGCTGCCGTGCGCAGGTATATAAAGGCTCAGAGCCTATTGTGACACGCGCAGCAGTGTTCCATTGCTACATTCCATCTACTGCAGGCAGGATACCTGGCTGGCTGAACAGCATTGAGAAGCTCACAGAGACCGCTATAAGCAACACTTTAAAAGAACGCCACAGACCAATCAACCAAACTTTTTTGGGTTATTTTTTATAGTCTGCAGGCATGAAATTAAAGAAGTTGCGGCAATTGGTTGCGGCCTACGGTGCCACCCTCGGATACTGAAAAGTCCATTTGTGGAGATGGACACCTGGACTACCGTTAAGAAGACATGTTGTCAACCTCTAGATCCCTTACATGCCTGCACTTTTCGGCTTGCTGCTGCTGCTGGCTGTCCAGCAGCAGACTGAAGGTGGCTGCTGCCGTGCGCAGGTATATAAAGGCTCAGAGCCTATTGTGACACGCGCAGCAGTGTTCCATTGCCACATTCCATCTACTGCAGGCAGGATACCTGGCTGGCTGAACAGCATTGAGAAGCTCACAGAGACCGCTATAAGCAACACTTCAAAAGAAAGCCACAGACCAATCAACCAAACTTTTTGGGGTTATTTTTTATAGTCTGCAGGCAGGAAATTAAAGAGGTTGCGGCAATTGGTTGCGGCCTACTGTGCCACCCTCGGATCCTGAAAAGTCCATTTTTGGAGATGGGCACCTGGACTCCCATTAAGAAGACATGTTGTCAACCTCTAGATCCCTTACATGGCTGCACTTTTCGGCTTGCTGCTGCTGCTGGCTGTCCAGCAGCAGACTGATGGTGGCTGTTGCCGTGCGCAGGTATATAAAGGCTCAGAGCCTATTGTGAGACGCGCAGCAGTGTTCCATTACCACATTCCATCTACTGCAGGCAGGATACCTGGCTGGCTGAACAGCATTGAGAAGCTCACAGAGACCGCTATAAGCAACACTTTAAAAGAAAGCCACAGACCAATCAACCAAACTTTTTGGGGTTATTTTATATAGTCTGCAGGCAGGAAATTAAAGAAGTTGCGGCAATTGGTTGCGGCCTACTGTGCCACCCTCGGATCCTGAAAAGTCCATTTGTGGAGATGGGCACCTGGATTCCCGTTAAGAAGACATGTTGTCAACCTCTAGATCCATTACATGCCTGCACTTTTCGGCTTGCTGCTGCTGGCTGTCCCGCAGCAGACTGAAGGTGGCTGCTTCCGTGCGCATGTGTAGCGCCCCGAGGGTTCGGCCGCTACAGGGGTATTGCACCTCAGACCAGAGGTGTGATATTCCACTACCGGGTAAGGATGGAGTATGGACCAGGGCTCAGTTAGCTGCATACAGCACACACACCCCATTTCCGAGGGACTGCTCAACGGTGCTCCCACTAGACAGAAGTGCAGGCACGACCGACTATGTCCCTGCCTGGAGTGGGGAGGGGGTTGGAGCACCCAGTGCTGTAGGGGCAGATAGGGGTTGGTTCCTGAGCGTAGGAAGGAGCCCATTGGTTGCTGGTCACCTGGGCTCATGGTCAGAGGGAGGTATAAAAGGTGGGCACCATCTTAGATCTAGGTTCGTTCAGCCAGAGGAGAAGACCGGGAGTGGAGGCTCTGTAGGAGCTCCACTCAGGAGCGGGCCTAGAGAGAGGCCGAGGGAGAGAGAGAGAGGAGGTGAAAGGGAGCTGTGATTAAGTCTCATCACAGCTCCACGAGAAAGGGACAGAAAGGAACAGAGAAAGAGAAGAAGAGACAGAGAAACAGAAGGGCTCAGGAACAAGAAGGTGGAAGGGACCCTAAGAACCCACAAGAATCCAGGGTGAAGGGTCAGGCAGACTAAGGGTACCGGATCCCAAGTTGGTGGAGGAGAAACTACCCTCAGCCAAAGACCGGTCGTCGTGATCATTTATTGGTGCGACACCTCATCAAACCTGCTAGGAAGGCGCCATATAGGACAGCGGAGGACGGGGCCCGCGTTTAAACGCACAAGTTCACGGCAGCTGGACAAAAGTGGGTCACTGGTGAGGCAGGCTAGAGAAAGGATTAAAGGGGGTCCTGAGCCATGCTCCTGAACTGCCTGGGAGTTGACCGAGCCCCTCACCTGGTGGACGCAGCACGGCTCGGGCGGTCACTGCCGACGGAAGTGACCCGGAACAAATGAACTGTGAGTAAAGACCCTGGACTGTAACTTGTTGTCCGTGTGCTCCTTCGCTCCTCCAGCACTATCAGTACTGAGACTCTCACTACCATCACTCCCACCATCCACTACACTGCCCTGGGGCTGCACTCTTCCCGTGGGGAGTCACACCATCCCAGCTGCATACATCATCAGCCCCAGCGGACTGCCTTGCAGCGGCGATTCCTAATAACCGCAATCCACGGGTGGCGTAGTCGGACACTATCTAAAGCATGTAGCAGACTATCATTGGACTGACCACCCTGAGCCGCGGGACCGGGCCGCCACTACTACTCCCATCGTTTCCCTATCGCCCGAATCCGCGTGCCCCACGGCCCAGGGGGCGAGTCACATGTATATAAAGGCTCAGAGCCTATTGTGACACGCGCAGCAGTGTTCCATTGCCACATTCCATCTACTGCAGGCAGGATACCTGGCTGGCTGAACAGCATTGAGAAGCTCACAGAGACCGCTATAAGCAACACTTTAAAAGAACGCCACAGACCAATCAACCAAACTTTTTTGGGTTATTTTTTATAGTCTGCAGGCATGAAATTAAAGAAGTTGCGGCAATTGGTTGCGGCCTACGGTGCCACCCTCGGATCCTGAAAAGTCCATTTGTGGAGATGGGCACCTGGACTCCCGTTAACAAGACATGTTGTCAACCTCTAGATCCCTTACATGCCTGCACTTTTCGGCTTGCTGCTGCTGCTGCTGGCTACTGAAGGTGGCTGCTGCCGTGCGCAGGTATATAAAGGCTCAGAGCCTATTGTGACACGCGCAGCAGTGTTCCATTGCCACATTCCATCTACTGCAGGCAGGATACCTGGCTGGCTGAACAGCATTGAGAAGCTCACAGAGACCGCTATCAGCAACACTTTAAAAGAACGCCAAAGACCAATCAACCAAACTTTTTTGGGTTATTTTTTATAGTCTGCAGGCATGAATTAAAGAAGTTGCGGCAATTGGTTGCGGCCTACGGTGCCACCCTCGGATCCTGAAAAGTCCATTTGTGGAGATGGGCACCTGGACTCCCGTAAAGAAGACATGTTGTCAACCTCTAGATCCCTTACATGCCTGCACTTTTCGGCTTGCTGCTGCTGCTGGCTGTCCAGCAGCAGACTGAAGGTGGCTGCTGCCGTGCGCAGGTATATAAAGGCTCAGAGCCTATTGCGACACGCGCAGCAGTGTTCCATTGCCACATTCCATCTACTGCAGGCAGGATACCTGGCTGGCTGAACAGCATTGAGAAGCTCACAGAGACCGCTATAAGCAACACTTTAAAAGAACGCCACAGACCAATCAACCAAACTTTTTTGGGTTATTTTTTATAGTCTGCAGGCATGAAATTAAAGAAATTGCGGCAATTGGTTGCGGCCTACGGTGCCACCCTCGGATCCTGAAAAGTCCATTTGTGGAGATGGGCACCTGGACTCCCGTTAAGAAGACATGTTGTCAACCTCTATGTAACATACCTGGCGGCGTCCTTGCATGGTGGTCCATCTCCCACTATGCAAGAGAGCGCACTTGATCTCCTGTCCAGAATGTCTCTCTGGCTTCCCTCCATGCTGTCTGTTTGTGTCTGTCTCTGCTGCTTAAGGGCGGCGCCCGATCACTTCCTGCTTTTTGTACCTGCTGTGGGTCACACCCCTTGTGCGTCCTCAGCCTATTGCTGTCTGACACTTGGTATATAGCTCAGCAGCTCCCTTCTATCCCTGCCTGTGCATATGTGTTTCTTTCAGTGTGTGCTTGCACTCTGAAGTTGCCAGGTCCCATTCCTGTTTCCCTGTCCGCCCTTCCTGGAGGCTGTATTTCCAGGCCTGTCTGAACTGTGTCCTGTATGTCTCCTGCCTTGCGGTGTCAGCTCCCGTGTCTGAACTGTGTCCTGTATGTCTCCTGCCTTGCGGTGTCAGCTCCCGTGTCTGAACTGTGTCCTGTATGTCTCCTGCTTTACGGTATTAGTTCCCGTGTCTGAACTAAGTCCTGTATGTCTCCTGCCTTGCGGTGTCAGCTCCCGTGTCTGAACTGTGTCCTGTATGTCTCCTGCTTTACGGTATTAGTTCCCGTGTCTGAACTAGTCCTTTCTGTGTATCTTGTCTGTCCAGTCTGAACACGCTCCTAGCCTGTTCCTCCCGCCTTCTAGGAGCCGATTACCTAGACCCGCTCCTGTATCTTGTCTGTCCTGTCTGAACACGCTCCTTGCCTGTTCGTCCCGCCTCTCTGGGGGCAGTATTCCCAGATCCGCTCCTGTATCCCGCTGCAGTGTCGGTCTCCTCCGTACACTCAGTTCCAGTCTGAACTCTCTCCTATCCTTTACCTGTTTTGCCTCTATGTCCGTTCCCTTCCTTTTTCTGCAGAGTCTGAACTCGTACCTAACTCCTGCTTGTTGTCTCTGCAAGTACTGTGTGAGTATCTGGCTCTGTCTTTCCCTTCCTGTCTGTTCCGTGTGAACAGAGTCCTGTCCTGCCCTGCTTCTGGCCGCTGCTCCGGCAGTCCTGTCCTGCCCTGCTTCTGCCCGCTGCTGCGGCAGTCCTGTCCTGCCCTGCTTCTGCCCGCTGCTCCGGCAGTCCTGTCCTGCCCTGCTTCTGCCCGCTGCTCCGGCAGTCCTGTCCTGCCCTGCTTCTGCCCGCTGCTCCGGCAGTCCTGTCCTGCCCTGCCTGTACCCCTCTGCCTGTAATGTTCCTGAGTCCCAGTGTGTACTGGGCCCTATCCCGCCTGTGTTCCTACCTGCTAGTGCCTCCCTGTCTGCACTCTAGCTGTGCTTGCCTGTACCCCCCTGCCTGCTTACCCGCCTGCCTGCATACCAGTCGTGCCTGCCTATACCCACCAGTCTGTGTGCCAGCCTACCAGTCTGTTCCTGTATTCCCCTGTGTGGGTCAACAGCCGTGTCCGGGGTCTGTCCTGGAGTAGCACCTGGTCCCTCTGCTCGGTTCCTCCTTGGTGCACTGGCGTCGTATGCCGTCGTGCGACCCTGGTCGGATCGGGTGAATACCTAGTTATGCCCCTCCAGGCATTCACTCTCCGGCACGGTCCAGTGGAATCACTACCAATCACACGCACACGCCGCTTAGCCCGGGCGTGTGCATAACAGCATGCTCAGGCCATGGTTCCCGTTGAGCCCCACGGCCTTCGCCCTCTGAGAAGTTTTTCCAGCGAATACATGCATTAAAATAAATAAATAAATTTTTTTTCCCTTAGCTGAGTTCCAGGCGAATTACGCACCGTCCAGATGGATCTATCAGCTCTCGTTCCTGCGGATCCGCCACGTTACTATGGGGATCCAAGACAGTGTCGTGCATTTGTGGAGCAATGCATGCTACACTTTAAGGCCTACCCTCTTTATTTTCCTTCCGATTGGGCTAAAGTGGCCTTTATGATGTCTTACCTGGCGGGTGATGCCTTGGAATGGATCAACCCCCTATATGAGACACAGGATCCGATCCTCCGGGACCTAATGGCCTTCCTGGTGGCCTTTCTAATGGTCTTTGATGATCCTAACCCGGAGGCTCCTGCTGAAGCTTCACTTCCCAATATCCCGGAGCAGCCCCAATGGGTAATGTGTGTGGGTAGCGTAATAGTTCTCCAGCCCAATGAGACTACTACCCACCCAGAATCCTCACAGGGTGACTACGCTTTCCGGAATACTTCTCCCAACCTCAAGAGGCAGTCCAGACGTGCTAGACTTAGAGGCAAGCAGTCACGCCTGGGTCTGTCCTCCCTGAGATCTCCTGAACCCTTCGGGGTGCTACCTGGTAACAAAAGGACAGAGTCTCTCCTATACTCTGTACCTGATACCTCGCTCGCTTCGTCCAGTGAGTCCAACCTAGTGTACTCCGAAGCAGAGGTTACTCCCGAGTCTCTACACCCCTCCGACCAGGCGGAGGACCTCCAGTTGTGTTTAGAACCCTTCGGGGTGCCACCTGGTGGTGAATGGACAGAGACTTTCCTATATCCTGGACCTGATACCTCGCTCGCTTCGTCCAGTGAGTCCAACCTAGTGTACTCCGAAGCAGAGGTTACTCCCGAGTCTCTACACCCCTCCGACCAGGCGGAGGACCTCCAGTTGTGTTTAGAACCCTTCGGGGTGCCACCTGGTGGTGAATGGACAGAGACTTTCCTATTTCCTGTACCTGATACCTCGCCTGCTTCCTCCAGTGAGTCCGACCTAGTGTTCTCCGAAGCAGAAGTTACTCCCGAGTCTCTACACCCCTCCGACCAGGCGGAGGACCTCCAGTTGTGTTTAGAACCCTTCGGGGTGCCACCTGGTGGTGAATGGACAGAGACTTTCCTATTTCCTGTACCTGATACCTCGCCTGCTTCCTCCAGTGAGTCCGACCTAGTGTACTCTGAAGCAGATGTTTTCTCTGAGCCTCAGTACTCTTCTGACCTGGCGGAGGACCTCCAGTTGTTTCCTGAATCCTCCGGGGTACCACCAGATAACAAAGAGACAGTGACTTTTCCTTATTATGTACCTGATAACCCGTCTATTTTTTCCTGTGAGCTTGACAAGATGTACCTCGAAGCAGAGATTACCCTCAAGTCTCTGTCCCCCTCCAACCCAGTGAACGACTGGTCCTCGAATTCCCTGCGGAAGATTCTGGCAGGCCTGAAGAAGAGGGGGCGTAAGGGGGGAGGTACTGTAACATACCTGGCGGCGTCCTTGCATGGTGGTCCATCTCCCACTATGCAAGAGAGCGCACTTGATCTCCTGTCCAGAATGTCTCTCTGGCTTCCCTCCATGCTGTCTGTTTGTGTCTGTCTCTGCTGCTTAAGGGCGGCGCCCGATCACTTCCTGCTTTTTGTACCTGCTGTGGGTCACACCCCTTGTGCGTCCTCAGCCTATTGCTGTCTGACACTTGGTATATAGCTCAGCAGCTCCCTTCTATCCCTGCCTGTGCATATGTGTTTCTTTCAGTGTGTGCTTGCACTCTGAAGTTGCCAGGTCCCATTCCTGTTTCCCTGTCCGCCCTTCCTGGAGGCTGTATTTCCAGGCCTGTCTGAACTGTGTCCTGTATGTCTCCTGCCTTGCGGTGTCAGCTCCCGTGTCTGAACTGTGTCCTGTATGTCTCCTGCCTTGCGGTGTCAGCTCCCGTGTCTGAACTGTGTCCTGTATGTCTCCTGCTTTACGGTATTAGTTCCCGTGTCTGAACTAAGTCCTGTATGTCTCCTGCCTTGCGGTGTCAGCTCCCGTGTCTGAACTGTGTCCTGTATGTCTCCTGCTTTACGGTATTAGTTCCCGTGTCTGAACTAGTCCTTTCTGTGTATCTTGTCTGTCCTGTCTGAACACGCTCCTAGCCTGTTCCTCCCGCCTTCTAGGAGCCGATTACCTAGACCCGCTCCTGTATCTTGTCTGTCCTGTCTGAACACGCTCCTTGCCTGTTCGTCCCGCCTCTCTGGGGGCAGTATTCCCAGATCCGCTCCTGTATCCCGCTGCAGTGTCGGTCTCCTCCGTACACTCAGTTCCAGTCTGAACTCTCTCCTATCCTTTACCTGTTTTGCCTCTATGTCCGTTCCCTTCCTTTTTCTGCAGAGTCTGAACTCGTACCTAACTCCTGCTTGTTGTCTCTGCAAGTACTGTGTGAGTATCTGGCTCTGTCTTTCCCTTCCTGTCTGTTCCGTGTGAACAGAGTCCTGTCCTGCCCTGCTTCTGGCCGCTGCTCCGGCAGTCCTGTCCTGCCCTGCTTCTGCCCGCTGCTGCGGCAGTCCTGTCCTGCCCTGCTTCTGCCCGCTGCTCCGGCAGTCCTGTCCTGCCCTGCTTCTGCCCGCTGCTCCGGCAGTCCTGTCCTGCCCTGCTTCTGCCCGCTGCTCCGGCAGTCCTGTCCTGCCCTGCCTGTACCCCTCTGCCTGTAATGTTCCTGAGTCCCAGTGTGTACTGGGCCCTATCCCGCCTGTGTTCCTACCTGCTAGTGCCTCCCTGTCTGCACTCTAGCTGTGCTTGCCTGTACCCCCCTGCCTGCTTACCCGCCTGCCTGCATACCAGTCGTGCCTGCCTATACCCACCAGTCTGTGTGCCAGCCTACCAGTCTGTTCCTGTATTCCCCTGTGTGGGTCAACAGCCGTGTCCGGGGTCTGTCCTGGAGTAGCACCTGGTCCCTCTGCTCGGTTCCTCCTTGGTGCACTGGCGTCGTATGCCGTCGTGCGACCCTGGTCGGATCGGGTGAATACCTAGTTATGCCCCTCCAGGCATTCACTCTCCGGCACGGTCCAGTGGAATCACTACCAATCACACGCACACGCCGCTTAGCCCGGGCGTGTGCATAACACTCTAGATCCCTTACATGCCTGCACTTTTCGGCTTGCTGCTGCTGCTGGCTGTCCAGCAGCAGACTGAAGGTGGCTGCTGCCGTGCGCAGGTATATAAAGGCTCAGAGCCTATTGTGACACGCGCAGCAGTGTTCCATTGCCACATTCCATCTACTGCAGGCAGCGTACCTGGCTGGCTGAACAGCAATGAGAAGCTCACAGAGACCGCTATAAGCAACACTTTAAAAGAAAGCCACAGACCAATCAACCAAACTTTTTTGGGTTATTTTTTATAGTCTGCAGGCATGAAATTAAAGAAGTTGCGGCAGTTGGTTGCGGCCTACGGTGCCACCCTCGGATCCGGAAAAGTCCATTTGTGGAGATGGGCACCTGGACTCCCGTTAAGAAGACATGTTGTTAACCTCTAGATCCTTTACATGACTGCACTTTTCGGCTTGCAGCTGCTGCTGCTGGCTGTCCAGCAGCAGACTGAAGGTGGCTGCTGCCCTGCGCAGGTATATAATGGCTCAAAGCCTATTGTGACACGGGCAGCAGTGTTCCATTGCCACATTCCATCTACTGCAGGCAGGATACCTGGCTGGCTGAACAGCATTGAGAAGCTCACAGAGACCGCTATAAGCAACACTTTAAAAGAACGCCACAGACCAATCAACCAAACTTTTTTGGGTTATTTTTTATAGTCTGCAGGCATGAAATTAAAGAGGTTGCGGGAATTGGTTGCGACCTACTTTGCCACCCTCGGATCCTGAAAAGTCCATTTGTGGAGATGGGCACCTGGACTCCCGTCAAGAAGACATGTTGTCAACCTCTAGATCCCTTACATGCCTGCACTTTTCGGCTTGCTGCTGCTGGCTGTCCATCAGCAAACTGAAGGTGGCTGCTGCTGTGCGCAGGTATATAAAGGCTCAGAGCCTAGTGTGACACGCGCAGCAGTGTTCCATTGCCACATTCCATCTACTGCAGGTAGGATACCTGGCTGGCTGAGCAGCATTGAGAAGCTCACAGAGACCGCTATAAGCAACACTTTAAAAGAACGCCACAGACCAATCAACCAAACTTTTTTGGGTTATATTTTATAGTCTGCAGGCATGAAATTAAAGAAGTTGCGGCAATTGGTTGCGGCCTACGGTGCCACCCTCGGATCCTGAAAAGTCCATTTGTGGAGATGGGCACCTGGACTCCCGTTAAGAAGACATGTTGTCAACCTCTAGATCCCTTACATGCCTGCACTTTTCGGCTTACTGCTGCTGGCTGTTCTGCAGCAGACTGAAGGTGGCTGCTGCCGTGCGCAGGTATATAAAGGCTCAGAGCCTATTGTGACACGCGCAGCAGTGTTCCATTGCCACATTCCATCTACTGCAGGCAGGATACCTGGCTGGCTGAACAACATTGAGAAGCTCACAGAGACCGCTATAAGTAACACTTTAAAAGAACGCCACAGACCAATCAACTAAACTTTTTTGGGTTATTTTTTATAGTCTGCAGGCATGAAATTAAAGAAGTTGCGGCAATTGGTTGCGGCCTACGGTGCCACCCTCGGATCCTGAAAAGTCCATTTGTGGAGATGGGCACCTGGACTCCCGTTAAGAAGACATGTTGTCAACCTCTAGATCCTTTACATGCCTGCAATTTTCGGCTTGCTGCTGCTGCTGGCTGTCCAGCAGCAGACTGAAGGTGGCTGCTGCCGTGCGCAGGTATATAAAGGCTCAGAGCCTATTGTGACACGCGCAGCAGTGTTCCATTGCCACATTCCATCTACTGCAGGCAGGATACCTGGCTAGCTGAACAGCATTGAGAAGCTCACAGAGACCGCTATAAGCAACACTTTAAATGAACGCCACAGACCAATCAACCAACCTTTTTTGGGTTATTTTTTATAGTCTGCAGGCATGAAATTAAAGAAGTTGCGGCAATTGGTTGCGGCCTACGGTGCCACCCTCGGATCCAGAAAAGTCCATTTGTGGAGATGGGCACCTGGACTCCCGTTAAAAAGACATGTTAGCCTCTAGATCCCTTACATGCCTCCACTTTTCGGCTTGCTGCTGCTGGCTGTCCATCATCAAACTGATGGTGGCTGCTGCCGTGCACAGGTATATAAAGGCTCAGAGCCTATTGTGACACGCGCAGCAGTGTTCCATTGCCACATTCCATCTACTGCAGGCAGGATACCTGGCTTGCTGAACAGCATTGAGAAGCTCACAGAGACCGCTAAAAGCAACACTTTAAAAGAACACCACAGACCAATCAAGCAAACTTTTTTGGGTTATTTTTTATAGTCTGCAGGCATGAAATTAAAGAAGTTGCGGCAATTGGTTGCGGCCTACGGTGCCACCCTCGGATCCTGAAATGTCCATTTGTGGAGATGGGCATCTGGACTCCCGTTAAGAAGACATGTTGTCAACCTCTAGATCCCTTACATGCCTGCACTTTTCGGCTTGCTGCTGCAGCAATCCACGCGTTTTAGATCTGCATGACTCCAACTATTTTAGCACAGCACCCTCACCCCCTGCTGTTCCCACCCGCCTCAACACCGGTGGAAGGGAGGAGAACCAATTAAGGGGGGGACGAGCAGCTGTCTACCCTTAGCAGGAGTGTTGCTGATTACTTACCTTTCCTGCTGCTGCTGGCTGTCCAGCAGCAGACTGAAGGTGGCTGCTGCCGTGCGCTGGTATATAACGGCTCAGAGCCTATTATGACACGCGCAGCGAGTGTTCCATTGCCACATTTCATCTACTGCAGGCAGGATACCTGGCTTGCTGAACAGCATTGAGAAGCTCACAGAGACCGCTATAAGCAACACTTTAAAAGAACACCACAGACCAAACAACCAAACTTTTTTGGGTTATTTTTTATAGTCTGCAGGCATGAAATTAAAGAAGTTGCGGCAATTGGTTGCGGCCTACGGTGCCACCCTCGGATCCTGAAATGTCCATTTGTGGAGATGGGCACCTGGACTCCCGTTAAAAAGACATGTTGTCAACCTCTAGATCCCTTACATGCCTGCACTTTTCGGCTTGCTGCTGCTGGCTGTCCAGCAGCAGAGTGAAGGTGGCTGCTGCCGTGCGCAGGTATATAAAGGCTCAGAGCCTATTGTGACACGTGCAGCAGTGTTCCATTGCCACATTCCATCTACTGCAGGCAGGATACCTGGCTGGCTGAACAGCATTGAGAAGCTCACAGAGACCGCTATAAGCAACACTTTAAAAGAACGCCACAGACCAATCAACTAAACTTTTTTGGGTTATTTTTTATAGTCTGCAGGCATGAAATTAAAGAAGTTGTGGCAATTGGTTGCGGCCTACGGTGCCACCCTCGGATCCTGAAAAGTCCATTTGTGGAGATGGGCACCTGGACTCCCGTTAAGAAGATATGTTGTCAACCTCTAGATCCCTTACATGCCTTCACTTTTCGGCTTGCTGCTGCAGCTGGCTGTCCAGCAGCAGACTGAAGGTGGCTGCTGCCGTGCGCAGGTATATAAAGGCTCAGAGCCTATTGTGACACGCGCAGCAGTGTTCCATTGCCACATTCCATCTACTGCAGGCAGGATACCTGGCTGGCTGAACAGCATTGAGAAGCTCACAGAGACCGCTATAAGCAACACTTTAAAGGAACGCCACAGACCAATCAACCAAACTTTTTTGGGTTATTTTTTATAGTCTGCAGGCATGAAATTAAAGAAGCTGCGGCAATTGGTTGCGGCCTACAGTGCCACCCTCGGATCCTGAAAAGTCCATTTGTGGAGATGGGCACCACTCCCGTTAAAAAGACATGTTGTCAACCCCTAGATCCCTTACATGCCTGCACTTTTCGGCTTGCTGCTGCTGCTGCTGGCTGTCCATCGGCAAACTGATGGTGGCTGCTGCCGTGCGCAGGTATATAAAGGCTCAGAGCCTATTGTGACACGCGCAGCAGTGCTCCATTGCCACATTTCATCTACTGCAGGCAGGATACCTGGCTTGCTGAACAGCATTGAGAAGCTCACAGAGACCGCTATAAGCAACACTTTAAAAGAACACCACAGACCAAACAACCAAACTTTTTTGGGTTATTTTTTATAGTCTGCAGGCATGAAATTAAAGAAGTTGCGGCAATTGGTTGCGGCCTACGGTGCCACCCTCAGATCCAGAAAAGTCCATTTGTGGAGATTGGCACCTGGACTCCCGTTAAAAAGACATGTTGTCAACCTCTAGATCCCTTACATGCCTGCACTTTTCGGCTTGCTGCTGCTGCTGGCTGTCCATCAGCAAACTGATGGTGGCTGCTGCCGTGCGCAGGTATATAAAGGCTCAGAGCCTATTGTGACACGCGCAGCAGTGTTCCATTGCCACATTCCATCTACTGCAGGCAGGATACCTGGCTGGCTGAACAGCATTGAGAAGCTCACAGAGACCGCTATAAGCAACACTTTAAAAGAACGCCACAGACCAATCAACCAAACTTTTTTGGGTTATTTTTTATAGTCTGCAGGCATGAAATGAAAGAAGTTGCGGGAATTGGTTGCGACCTACTTTGCCACCCTCGGATCCTGAAAAGTCCATTTGTGGAGATGGGCACCTGGACTCCCGTTAAGAAGACATGTTGTCAACCTCTAGATCCCTTACATGCCTGCACTTTTCGGCTTACTGCTGCTGGCTGTTCTGCAGCAGACTGAAGGTGGCTGCTGCCGTGCGCAGGTATATAAAGGCTCAGAGCCTATTGTGACACACGCAGCAGTGTTCCATTGCCACATTCCATCTACTGCAGGCAGGATACCTGGCTGGCTGAACAGCATTGAGAAGCTCACAGAGACCGCTATAAGCAACACTTTAAAAGAAAGCCGCAGACCAATCAACCAAACTTTTTTGGGTTATTTTTTATAGTCTGCAGGCATGAAATTAAAGAAGTTGCGGCAATTGGTTGCGGCCTACGGTGCCACCCTCGGATCCTGAAAAGTCCATTTGTGGAGATAGGCACCTGGACTCCAGTTAAGAAGACATGTTGTCAACCTCTTGATCCCTTAAATGCCTGCACTTTTCGGCTTGCTGCTGCTGGCTGTCCATCAGCAAACTGAAGGTGGCTGCTGCCGTGCGCAGGTATATAAAGGCTCAGAGCCTATTGTGACACGCGCAGCAGTGTTCCATTGCCCCATTCCATCTACTGCAGGCAGGATACCTGGCTGGCTGAGCAGCATTGAGAAGCTCACAGAGACCGCTATAAGCAACACTTTAAAAGAACGCCACAGACCAATCAACCAAACTTTTTTGGGTTATATTTTATAGTCTGCAGGCATGAAATTAAAGAAGTTGCGGCAATTGGTTGCGGCCTACGGTGCCACCCTCGGATCCTGAAAAGTCCATTTGTGGAGATGGGCACCTGGACTCCCGTTAAGAAGACATGTTGTCAACCTCTAGATCCCTTACATGCCTGCACTTTTCGACTTACTGCTGCTGGCTGTTCTGCAGCAGACTGAAGGTGGCTGCTGCCGTGCGCAGGTATATAAAGGCTCAGAGCCTATTGTGACACACGCAGCAGTGTTCCATTGCCACATTCCATCTACTGCAGGCAGGATACCTGGCTGGCTGAACAGCATTGAGAAGCTCACAGAGACCGCTATAAGTAACACTTTAAAAGAACGCCACAGACCAATCAACTAAACTTTTTTGGGTTATTTTTTATAGTCTGCAGGCATGAAATTAAAGAAGTTGCGGCAATTGGTTGCGGCCTACGGTGCCACCCTCGGATCCTGAAAAGTCCATTTGTGGAGATGGGCACCTGGACTCCCGTTAAGAAGACATGTTGTCAACCTCTAGATCCTTTACATGCCTGCACTTTTCGGCTTGCTGCTGCTGCTGGCTGTCCAGCAGCAGACTGAAGGTGGCTGCTGCCGTGCGCACGTATATAAAGGCTCAGAGCCTATTGTGACACGCGCAGCAGTGTTCCATTGCCACATTCCATCTACTGCAGGCAGGATACCTGGCTAGCTGAACAGCATTGAGAAGCTCACAGAGACCGCTATAAGCAACACTTTAAATGAACGCCACAGACCAATCAACCAACCATTTTGGGTTATTTTTTATAGTCTGCAGGCATGAAATTAAAGAAGTTGCGGCAATTGGTTGCGGCCTACGGTGCCACCCTCGGATCCAGAAAAGTCCATTTGTGGAGATGGGCACCTGGACTCCCGTTAAAAAGACATGTTGTCAGCCTCTAGATCCCTTACATGCCTCCACTTTTCGGCTTGCTGCTGCTGGCTGTCCATCATCAAACTGATGGTGGCTGCTGCCGTGCGCAGGTATATAAATGCTCAGAGCCTATTGTGACACGCGCAGCAGTGTTCCATTGTCACATTCCATCTACTGCAGGCAGGATACCTGGCTGGCTGAACAGCATTGAGAAGCTCACAGAGACCGCTAAAAGCAACACTTTAAAAGAACACCACAGACCAATCAACCAAACTTTTTTGGGTTATTTTTTATAGTCTGCAGGCATGAAATTAAAGAAGTTGCGGCAATTGGTTGCGGCCTACGGTGCCACCCTCGGATCCTGAAATGTCCATTTGTGGAGATGGGCACCTGGACTCCCGTTAAGAAGACATGTTGTCAACCTCTAGATCCCTTACATGCCTGCACTTTTCGGCTTGCTGCTGCAGCAATCCACGCGTTTTAGATCTGCATGACTCCAACTATTTTAGCACAGCACCCTCACCCCCTGCTGTTCCCACCCGCCTCAACACCGGTGGAAGGGAGGAGAACCAATTAAGGGGGGGACGAGCAGCTGTCTACCCTTAGCAGGAGTGTTGCTGATTACTTACCTTTCCTGCTGCTGCTGGCTGTCCAGCAGCAGACTGAAGGTGGATGCTGCCGTGCGCAGGTATATAAAGGCTCAGAGCCTATTATGACACGCGCAGCGAGTCTTCCATTGCCACATTCCATCTACTGCAGGCAGGATACCTGGCTGGCTGAACAGCATTGAGAAGCTCACAGAGACCGCCATAAGCAACACTTTAAAAGAACGCCACAGACCAATCAACCAAACTTTTTTGGGTTATTTTTTATAGTCTGCAGGCATGAAATTAAAGAAGTTGCGGCAATTGGTTGCGGCCTACGGTGCCACCCTCAGATCCAGAAAAGTCCATTTGTGGAGATGGGCACCTGGACTCCCGTTAAAAAGACATGTTGTCAACCTCTAGATCCCTTACATGCCTGCACTTTTCGGCTTGCTGCTGCTGCTGCTGGCTGTCCATCAGCAAACTGATGGTGGCTGCTGCCGTGCCCAGGTATATAAAGGCTCAGAGCCTATTGTGACACGCGCAGCAGTGTTCCATTGCCACATTCCATCTACTGCAGGCAGGATACCTGGCTGGCTGAACAGCATTGAGAAGCTCACAGAGACCGCTATAAGCAACACTTTAAAAGAACACCACAGACCAATCAACCAAACTTTTTTGGGTTATTTTTTATAGTCTGCAGGCATGAAATTAAAGAATTTGCGGCAATTGGTTGCGGCCTACGGTGCCACCCTCGGATCCTGAAAAGTCCATTTGTGGAGATGGGCACCTGAACTCCCGTTAAGAAGACATGTTGTCAACCTCTAGATCCCTTACATGCCTGCACTTTTTGGCTTGCTGCTGCTGGCTGTCCAGCAGCAGACTGAAGGTGGCTGCTGCCGTGCGCAGGTATATAAAGGCTCAGAGCCTATTGTGACACGTGCAGCAGTGTTCCATTGCCACATTCCATCTACTGCAGGCAGGATACCTGGCTGGCTGAACAGCATTGAGAAGCTCACAGAGACCGCTATAAGCAACACTTTAAAAGAACGCCACAGACCAATCAACTAAACTTTTTTGGGTTATTTTTTATAGTCTGCAGGCATGAAATTAAAGAAGTTGTGGCAATTGGTTGCGGCCTACGGTGCCACCCTCGGATCCTGAAAAGTCCATTTGTGGAGATGGGCACCTGGACTCCCGTTAAGAAGACATGTTGTCAACCTCTAGATCCCTTACATGCCTTCACTTTTTGGCTTGCTGCTGCAGCTGGCTGTCCAGCAGCAGACTGAAGGTGGCTGCTGCCGTGCGCAGGTATATAAAGGCTCAGAGCCTATTGTGACACGCGCAGCAGTGTTCCATTGCCACATTCCATCTACTGCAGGCAGGATACCTGGCTGGCTGAACAGCATTGAGAAGCTCACAGAGACCGCTATAAGCAACACTTTAAAAGAACGCCACAGACCAATCAACCAAACTTTTTTGGGTTATTTTTTATAGTCTGCAGGCATGAAATTAAAGAGGTTGCGGGAATTGGTTGCGACCTACTTTGCCACCCTCGGATCCTGAAAAGTCCATTTGTGGAGATGGGCACCTGGACTCCCGTCAAGAAGACATGTTGTCAACCTCTAGATCCCTTACATGCCTGCACTTTTCGGCTTGCTGCTGCGGAGGCTGTCTAGCAGCAGACTGAAGGTGGCTGCAGCCGTGCGCAGGTATATAAAGGCTCAGAGCCTATTGTGACACGCGCAGCAGTGTTCCATTGCCACTTTCCATCTACTGCAGGCAGGATACCTGGCTGGCTGAACAGCATTGAGAAGCTCACAGAGACCGCTATAAGCAACACTTTAAAAGAAAGCCGCAGACCAATCAACCAAACTTTTTTGGGTTATTTTTTATAGTCTGCAGGCATGAAATTAAAGAAGTTGCGGCAATTGGTTGCAGCCTACGGTGCCACCCTCGGATCCTGAAAAGTCCATTTGTGGAGATAGGCACCTGGACTACCGTTAAGAAGACATGTTGTCAACCTCTTGATCCCTTAAATGCCTGCACTTTTCGGCTTGCTGCTGCTGGCTGTCCATCAGCAAACTGAAGGTGGCTGCTGCCGTGCGCAGGTATATAAAGGCTCAGAGCCTATTGTGACACGCGCAGCAGTGTTCCATTGCCACATTCCATCTACTGCAGGCAGGATACCTGGCTGGCTGAGCAGCATTGAGAAGCTCACAGAGACCGCTATAAGCAACACTTTAAAAGAACGCCACAGACCAATCAACCAAACTTTTTTGGGTTATATTTTATAGTCTGCAGGCATGAAATTAAAGAAGTTGCGGCAATTGGTTGCGGCCTACGGTGCCACCCTCGGATCCTGAAAAGTCCATTTGTGGAGATGGGCACCTGGACTCCCGTTAAGAAGACATGTTGTCAACCTCTAGATCCCTTACATGCCTGCACTTTTCGGCTTACTGCTGCTGGCTGTTCTGCAGCAGACTGAAGGTGGCTGCTGCCGTGCGCAGGTATATAAAGGCTCAGAGACTATTGTGACAAGCGCAGCAGTGTTCCATTGCCACATTCCATCTACTGCAGGCAGGATACCTGGCTGGCTGAACAGCATTGAGAAGCTCACAGAGACCGCTATAAGTAACACTTTAAAAGAACGCCACAGACCAATCAACTAAACTTTTTTGGGTTATTTTTTATAGTCTGCAGGCAAGAAATTAAAGAAGTTGCGGCAATTGGTTGCGGCCTACAGTGCCACCCTCGGATCCTGAAAAGTCCATTTGTGGAGATGGGCACCTGGACTCCCGTTAAGAAGACATGTTGTCAACCTCTAGATCCTTTACATGCCTGCACTTTTCGGCTTGCTGCTGCTGCTGGCTGTCCAGCAGCAGACTGAAGGTGGCTGCTGCCGTGCGCAGGTATATAAAGGCTCAGAGCCTATTGTGACACGCGCAGCAGTGTTCCATTGCCACATTCCATCTACTGCAGGCAGGATACCTGGCTAGCTGAACAGCATTGAGAAGCTCACAGAGACCGCTATAAGCAACACTTTAAATGAACGCCACAGACCAATCAACCAACCTTTTTTGGGTTATTTTTTATAGTCTGCAGGCATGAAATTAAAGAAGTTGCGGCAATTGGTTGCGGCCTACGGTGCCACCCTCGGATCCAGAAAAGTCCATTTGTGGAGATGGGCACCTGGACTCCCGTTAAAAAGACATGTTGTCAGCCTCTAGATCCCTTACATGCCTCCACTTTTCGGCTTGCTGCTGCTGGCTGTCCATCATCAAACTGATGGTGGCTGCTGCCGTGCGCAGGTATATAAAGGCTCAGAGCCTATTGTGACACGCGCAGCAGTGTTCCATTGCCACATTCCATCTACTGCAGGCAGGATACCTGGCTTGCTGAACAGCATTGAGAAGCTCACAGAGACCGCTAAAAGCAACACTTTAAAAGAACACCACAGACCAATCAACCAAACTTTTTTGGGTTATTTTTTATAGTCTGCAGGCATGAAATTAAAGAAGTTGCGGCAATTGGTTGCGGCCTACGGTGCCACCCTCGGATCCTGAAATATCCATTTGTGGAGATGGGCACCTGGACTCCCGTTAAGAAGACATGTTGTCAACCTCTAGATCCCTTACATGCCTGCACTTTTCGGCTTGCTGCTGCAGCAATCCACGCGTTTTAGATCTGCATGACTCCAACTATTTTAGCACAGCACCCTCACCCCCTGCTGTTCCCACCCGCCTCAACACCGGTGGAAGGGAGGAGAACCAATTAAGGGGGGGACGAGCAGCTGTCTACCCTTAGCAGGAGTGTTGCTGATTACTTACCTTTCCTGCTGCTGCTGGCTGTCCAGCAGCAGACTGAAGGTGGCTGCTGCCGTGCGCAGGTATATAAAGGCTCAGAGCCTATTGTGACACGCGCAGCGAGTGTTCCATTGCCACATTCCATCTACTGCAGGCAGGATACCTGGCTGGCTGAACAGCATTGAGAAGCTCACAGAGACCGCCATAAGCAACACTTTAAAAGAACGCCACAGACCAATCAACCAAACTTTTTTGGGTTATTTTTTATAGTCTGCAGGCATGAAATTAAAGAAGTTGCGGCAATTGGTTGCGGCCTACGGTGCCACCCTCAGATCCAGAAAAGTCCATTTGTGGAGATGGGCACCTGGACTCCCGTTAAAAAGACATGTTGTCAACCTCTAGATCCCTTACATGCCTGCACTTTTCGGCTTGCTGCTGCTGCTGCTGGCTGTCCATCAGCAAACTGATGGTGGCTGCTGCCGTGCGCAGGTATATAAAGGCTCAGAGCCTATTGTGACACGCGCAGCAGTGTTCCATTGCCACATTCCATCTACTGCAGGCAGGATACCTGGCTGGCTGAACAGCATTGAGAAGCTCACAGAGACCGCTATAAGCAACACTTTAAAAGAACACCACAGACCAATCAACCAAACTTTTTTGGGTTATTTTTTATAGTCTGCAGGCATGAAATTAAAGAATTTGCGGCAATTGGTTGCGGCCTACGGTGCCACCCTCGGATCCTGAAAAGTCCATTTGTGGAGATGGGCACCTGAACTCCCGTTAAGAAGACATGTTGTCAACCTCTAGATCCCTTACATGCCTGCACTTTTTGGCTTGCTGCTGCTGGCTGTCCAGCAGCAGAGTGAAGGTGGCTGCTGCCGTGCGCAGGTATATAAAGGCTCAGAGCCTATTGTGACACGTGCAGCAGTGTTCCATTGCCACATTCCATCTACTGCAGGCAGGATACCTGGCTGGCTGAACAGCATTGAGAAGCTCACAGAGACCGCTATAAGCAACACTTTAAAAGAACGCCACAGACCAATCAACTAAACTTTTTTGGGTTATTTTTTATAGTCTGCAGGCATGAAATTAAAGAAGTTGTGGCAATTGGTTGCGGCCTACGGTGCCACCCTCGGATCCTGAAAAGTCCATTTGTGGAGATGGGCACCTGGACTCCCGTTAAGAAGATATGTTGTCAACCTCTAGATCCCTTACATGCCTGCACTTTTCGGCTTGCTGCTGCAGCAATCCACGCGTTTTAGATCTGCATGACTCCAACTATTTTAGCACAGCACCCTCACCCCCTGCTGTTCCCACCCGCCTCAACACCGGTGGAAGGGAGGAGAACCAATTAAGGGGGGGACGAGCAGCTGTCTACCCTTAGCAGGAGTGTTGCTGATTACTTACCTTTCCTGCTGCTGCTGGCTGTCCAGCAGCAGACTGAAGGTGGCTGCTGCCGTCTGCTGGTATATAAAGGCTCAGAGCCTATTATGACACGCGCAGCCAGTGTTCCATTGCCACATTCCATCTACTGCAGGCAGGATACCTGGCTGGCTGAACAGCATTGAGAAGCTCAGAGAGACCGCCATAAGCAACACTTTAAAAGAACGCCACAGACCAATCAACCAAACTTTTTTGGGTTATTTTTTATAGTCTGCAGGCATGAAATTAAAGAAGTTGCGGCAATTGGTTGCGGCCTACAGTGCCACCCTCGGATCCTGAAAAGTCCATTTGTGGAGATGGGCACCTGGACTCCCGTTAAAAAGACATGTTGTCAACCCCTAGATCCCTTACATGCCTGCACTTTTCGGCTTGCTGCTGCTGCTGCTGGCTGTCCATCAGCAAACTGATGGTGGCTGCTGCCGTGCGCAGGTATATAAAGGCTCAGAGCCTATTGTGACACGCGCAGCAGTGTTCCATTGCCACATTCCATCTACTGCAGGCAGGATACCTGGCTGGCTGAACAGCATTGAGAAGCTCACAGAGACCGCTATAAGCAACACTTTAAAAGAACGCCACAGACCAATCAACCAAACTTTTTGGGGTTATTTTTTATAGTCTGTAGGCATGAAATTAAAGAAGCTGCGGCAATTGGTTGCGGCCTACGGTGCCACCCTCGGATCCTGAAAAGTCCATTTGTGGAGATGGGCACCTGGACTCCCGTTAAGAAGACATGTTCTCAACCTCTAGATCCCTTACATGCCTGCACTTTTCGGCTTGCTGCTGCTGCTGGTTGTCCAGCAGCAGACTGAAGGTGGCTGCTGCCGTGCGCAGGTATATAAAGGCTCAGAGCCTATTGTGACACTGTAAAATAATACTCTTCTTGTATTATTTTTTCCTACTGAGGACTTCGCAAAGTATCAATATCACGATATTCTTATAAAAAAATGTATCTATTTATTCTTGGAGTGTCCATTAAAAAGAATCAGATTGCAGCAGGTACATACATTAATTAGTTATAAAGTAATTGTCCATTTGTCCATAATTAGCTTAATTGTTAAGATTCACCCATCTTTCCTTGGATCCTGGCTGGTAAATCATGTCTTTGTCCAGCACGTGTCCAGGCCTACATGTCAGATATGTCTCAGCATGAAGATTCTTCTGTCTTGTGGGGTGGGAAGAGCAAGAGAGCCCCCCCTTTCTGTACCATGGGCTTTTATAGCCAGTCGTATGGCACACCTGTTCTACATATGGTAGTGAACTAAAAATACACACACAAATAGCGCATGTCAACTAGACACGATGGCTGAGGCATGGAACTCAGAAAAATGATTATCGATTAACATTCCTAATGAATTTCCATAATTAACCATTTAACATTTCCCCCTTTTTTGAGAATAAAAGGATTTAAACTGAAAATTCTCAAAAGAAGATACATTCATCAATCATTTTTTCCTTTCCTTCTTCCTTGGCAATATCATTACATTTCCATAATAATAATAATAATAATAATAATAATAATAATAATAATATCAATAATAGTATCAGATTGTTGTTATATAATGATGTGAATTCATGTTATGGTAAGCCGTGACTAATATTCATTTAATATGTATAATTATACTTCCCTATATCTAAATTGAAGCAATCGCGGGTCCCATCGTCATCATCTGATGTCATCGGGTCGTCGTCTCATCTTCTTCTTGGTTCTTTTATAAACTCCTTTGAAATAAATGATAGCGTGTAGATATTGTACAGTCCATAATTGTATTCATTATTGTTCAGTCCATAAACTGTTCTCTTTATTAGAAAGATCATGTGTCAATTTATAAGAAAACAAAGTCCATGGATGAAATGTAGCTTTAATATCTGTGCAGTGTCACCTGGACTTACGTTGGATAGTTCTGGAATCTTCCGTGTCATCCACACTGGTCTCGTGTCACTTTTGGAACAGATGTGACGTCTTTGGTCAGTAAAGCAAGGGTTAACTTGACACTTCCCAGCTTTATATAGAACCATAACCAGTACTCAGTCCTTTATATACAGGACATATATGCCAGGTATTACCTGCTCACCAGCTTTCATTGAAGCGTTGCAGGTGATAAGAAACCACTGGAACGTGATGAAACTTGAGCACAACCCAGTTCATATAGGATCATCGTCCTCTGCCGTCCCGGTGATCAGTGGTGTGAATTGTATTGTATGTAATGGACACAGTCTATTATCACTCAGCATTCACACCTGTTACCTTCTGAGACCTCCGGATATCGGTTGCTTCTTCTTGTAACCTTTGAGAGTCTCTTTGATTTATAAATATGAAAAGTCTTTATTAAGATAGAATTCATAATTGCGATGTCTTGATTGAAGTCTTCATTCCCTAATCTGATACCAAATCTGGCAACTTTCCTAACCTATAATATCACAGCGTACCATAGTAATCAATAATATCCATCTAATTATTATCAAAATATTTAAATAAATTATGTTTGGAATAATAAACAATAATAGATAGTAATTCAATCAAGTTCTCCATGTGATAAAATATTTTTATGTCATAGGTGTAATTACCTTTTCCAACCCATAGGTGTCAGTGTGTTTTGAAACAACAAGTGTTTATATCTTTATTAAACCAATAATATCAAAGAATGTATACTCCTGAACTAAAATGAATAAATATATGAATGTATGAATGAATGAATGAATGAATTGTTGTGTTTACTCAAAAAATTGAAACATTTTTCTTATATTAATTCATATCATCATTATATTTAATGAAGCAATATTCTTGTACTTGACATTACCCCATTAAATATTAATGTGTTTTCTCAATTGAAATATTGAACTGAATTAAAATCAAAAATTGAGAATGAAAAATGGAAAAATAAGAAAATAAGTAAGAATAAAATTTTAAAAATGAAAAATAAAATTAAAAATAAAAATAAGAATAAAAATAAAAATAAAAATAAGGCCTTTAAATTTTAATGACAAATGCAGAGTAATTTTATTCTCCATAAAAAATACCCTTATATCTCCATTATCTGGATGATTTCATATTTGTCATAACCTTGTATCACCAAAAAATTATTAAACTATGCAACTTTGCATGTAACACCCTTCTTAATTATATCATTGTACCTTATTATTGTTTCTTCTTTATTAAAATGTGTGGAAAATAAGTATTGATCAAAAGTGATTATGTAATCAGGATCAAAAACACATTTTCCCCCTTAATACCAAAAAATATTATTTTATAAAATAATTTATATATCAGAACCAAATTAAAAATAATTATTCTTCTAGAAATATTTTGCATAAATTTCATATCGATGAGTAGCATAGATTTGTCTAAAGAGAGGTGTGTACCTATTTAGGTAACCATTAAAAATAATATCATAGTTATTCAAGAATATTATCATGTGGAAAATTATTCTAAATATAAATTTGCTTTGTAAACCATTTTGATGTGTGGTTGCCCTTATCCACTATTAGTTAAATCAAGAAATAATAATTATTAAAGAAATATAGAAGTATATATATATGTAGATAATACCTAATTATGTATTATAATTTTTCTCAGAATTAAATATATTTTTGTACCTTCACATAAAGAAACATTTTTTTTCAAACATACAAACGTACGAGGCCTCTGTCACATCAATCACACTTAGCAGCTGCTGATTTACTCATCTGTCACATTCACAGATCTGTTCAACTCAAACATTCCACATATGAAGTTTTATATATATATATATATATATATATTTAACCCAAAATTGTTGTATCCCAATTTTTCAATGCGCATTGTAAACTATTAGTTAAATTGAATATCTTTATATTTCTTTGAATATTCCCCAAGTACATATTATATAATATGAGAGTAAGTCACTGGAATTTCAGACACTTGAAAAAACTCTTGACTTAGATTCTTTTTTCACTGGCTGCCCGGTCTTAAGTTACATCAGCTGAAAATAGAATGAATGGGATTCTATACTATTAGCTCAAAGTTCAAAGGCCGCAGCTGTCACACGTCATGCTGTAAAGCTACTTGTTATAACGAACACTTCATGCACAGAAAATATTAATTAATTAATGTTACACATAATAATTAACTAGTTATTATTTTAAAATGTTATACACATAAATCATGCAATTTTTCCACTTCCTGTGTGAATAAAGAAATAAATCCATTTTAGAGTTGTTTGATCAAATCCTGCTTTGGAATGAAACCTCTAAGGAAATATAAGAAAATAAAATTAAATATCAAATTTATACAGAAACAGAATTATTTAAATATCTTATACATATATTGGTTGGTTCTAATGTAATTCAAAATATTGTTACTTAAATTTATATATGAAGTTCTAATTTATTAATTAATATATATATATATATTTTTTTTTTTATAAATATATATATATACAATTATACACAATCTCTACTTAGACAAGTGTATATATATATATATGAACTATTAGAAACTATGTAACTACAATTTTACTGTATAAGATTATAAATAAATATTAAGACATTGTAACACTTCTATGCTACATTATAATTACAGTTTTTTCTTAGCCACTCCCTAAACCAAATCTTCTGTCTCTCTCAAATATCTCCAGGAATGCCCTATTTAGGAAAGACATTTTTCTATCCTTCAAAACCTCAGAGAACTGCCTGTTCTTCTGTCCACATTCCATGATATCACTGTGAGCTGGTCGTCTCACCTGACTCTGTCCGTCTATTTCGGCCATTTCCTTTCTTAGGGAAAAGTCATAGCTTTGCATTTTTAACTCTTTCTGTGAAGAGATGGACCTTTGCACTGGCTGATATGGCTTATAACAGATATGAAATCTCCTGCGTATTCGATAGAGTTCACTTTGGGGATGACTCAGTCTAGGAGAGTTTAATATTGGCTTTTGGTAAGAATTTACCTTTTCTGGTTTTATAAATTTAACTTGATTTATTTTCTTTTCACGATTTTCATGTTTTCTAACAAAATCCAGCAACTGAGCACATTCAAATAATGAATTTTTTTGTGATGCCATAATTTGGGAAACTGGATCTAGGAATTTGAATTTTTGTACAAAAGTTGTTATCATATGTTGTACTTTTCCATTTTTGATGAGAGCTTTGTACAACCGTTCAAATATGGACATGAATGTATATGTACATTCCTTCCTACCAATCCTTAGTTTCTGCAGATCTTCTATGTTGGGAAAATCCTTTGTGACACAATAAATCAAATATCTTAATCTGTCCGAATCATTTTGCCATCCATTAGGAGAGTCATTTTCACAGGGCATTAAATGTAAACGTCTGGACAATGTCACAGGAATCCATATTTTAAATAATTGATTCCTCTCCTCATTGGATAAATCAAACTTATCAGAGAAGCTCTCAAATGTCTCTGAATTTCTACAGGCATGGATTTCGACATCATATTTTGGCATGATTTTGTATAATTTTAGCAAATTTTTCCTCATTTTAATTTGTAGTTGAGCCTGGGTAATTCCTGAATTCTCTGATATTTTTAGTGGCTCTTGTACGTCCGTTCGTCCTACATCACTCACGTCTCCTCCCACATCACCTAGTATGTCAGTTTCTCGTATGTCAGTCATGTCTCCTCCCATGTCAGGTTTCTGTATGTCCGTCTCTTGGTCAGACCCAAGGTCACCTTCAGTTACAGACACGTGTCTTACTTTTTGTTCATTTTCCACATTACAGTCAGAATCATTGTCACCATCTGACACTTCTTCTACACTATTTTCCTGCTTAGAAATCTCAAGTACAAAATCATGAAATACCTGTACAAGATGTAGAATATTCCGCAATTTGTGTTTCTCTCTATTTACCAATTTAGAAGTTAACTGTAAATTCTGCAATTCACATTCTTTGTATAAACTGAGCCACAAAACGTCTACGCCATTTCCTACATTAGCTTTGAAATTAATATTACTTTGTTTAGCAAAAGAAGAAATTGTATCCAAATTTTGCTTACCTTAAGATTCCTTAGCTTCTCTTTATCAGCACGTCCTGTCTTCAGTTCGTCTGATTCTTTTCCTGTGTGATTCTGTTCCTTGTTAGTACCTCTGCTTCCTGTCAGTCCTCAGTCTGTAGATTCTTTCTGCTTCTCGTGACAAATTAGTGAATTTACTGACACGTGAACAACAGCTGTTCAGCTCGTCAGGACTTCCCCCCTTGTTCACGGATGAAATTCACTTACTTAATTTAAAAAACGAAAAAACAGGACTGGCTGGCTCACCATTGTAAAATAATACTCTTTCTGTATTATTTTTTCTACTGAGGACTTCTCAAAGTATCAATATCACGATATTCTTATAAAAAAATGTATCTATTTATTCTTGGATTGTCCATTAAAAAGAATCAGATTGCAGCAGGTACATACAATAATTTGTTATAAAGTAATTGTCCATTTGTCCATAATTAGCTTAATGGTTGAGATTCACCCATCTTTCCTTAGATCCTGGCTGGTAAATCATGTCTTTATCCAGCACATGTCCAGGCCTACATGTCAGATACTTCTCAGCATGAAGATTCTTGTGTCTTGTGGGGTGGAAGAGAAAGAGACCCCCCCCCTTTCTGTACCATGGGCTTTTATAGCCAGTCGTATGGCACACCTGTTCTACAAAAATACACACACAAATAGCGCATGTCAAGTAGACACGATGGCTGATGCAATCCTTGTGCAGTGTATAAAACTCAAAATTTGAGAATAAAATGAATATCCACTATTAATTATTTAACAGCTGCCTGCCATCGTCTGTGCAGACAGGAAGCGCCTGGAAAGCGCGCGCTGGGCAGCCCCCGCCCCCCTCCTGCCTTCCTTCTCTTCGGCTCTGCAAACGGCCATTGCCTCACGGAGCTCAGCGCTGTCCTCTCCCTCCCCCCTGCTCTCCGCTCTCACACACAGGCTCCAGGAAGCTGGTGAGTCATCTGTTTGTCTCATCTCTACAGCACAGAGCGCTGCTGTCTTCTCTGCTGCATGCACACCTTAGTCCTTTTAAGGCAAGGTGCATTGCGTGTTCAGCAGCATTAACCCCTTCTGGCCATCATCAGAAAACCTTTTTTCTGCAGTGCTGGGGTAGCTTTTCTCCCTCTAAGGAGAAGCTTTAACCCTTCAGTGCTTGGTAAATTGTTTTGTGGGAACAGGCTGTGATAGCAGGATCTCACTTCCCCGGTTACTGTGCTCTTGTAAGGGGTTATTACGTTATTACTGCTCTTTCCGCGACGCTCGCTACTGAGTAGGGGGTATGTCGGATCAGGGTCCAGGCGGCGCGGACCTCTCTCCCGGCCCGCTTCAGGATCGGTCACGCGTATCTGATATGCCGGGGTTGACGGCGTCAGGTTCGTCTCTCGTCAGGGGCCTCAGTGATGTTAAAGCGCTCACTCGCTCCATTGACAGTCTGTCTGACCTCCTGGGTCACTGGGTATCAGCTAAGTCCCTACCGGCGCGGGGCAAGAAGCGCCACAGGCCTGTGGTGGCGCTGTCTCCTCCGCGCAGCGCATCAGAGGCTTCGGATTCACCGACAAGCTCTGTGGGTGAGATCTCCGATTCTGATGAAGAGGATCGGCAGGGTCGCTCGGCTTCGCTTTCAGGCCGCGTGGATGCTCTTATTGGAGCCATGCGGGAAGTGTCAGGAGTCGCGTCGGGCTCGTTCGACACTGCCGGCGCACGATGAACTTAACGAGGCGGTGGAGAAAGAACGCCTGTGTCCGGATAAACGCTTCCAAGGGATGCGGTTTTTGGATGCCCTGTATCCCTGCTCCACAGAGATCATCGCTAATTGGGTCCCCTCTCCTGAAGTGGACGTGCCATTGTCTCAGCTGAGCAAATCTTCTTTGCTTCCGGTTAAAGGGAAGGCGAGTCTACAGGATCCGCTGGACAGAAGGACGGAGTTAGCGGCGAAGTCCATCTACGAGGCCGCGGGTCATGGATTCCGAGCAGCCTTGGGGGCCATGTGGGGACAGCCTGTACATCTAGTGCACTAGTTAGGCGTTGGGCCAGATGGTGATGCTGAGCAGTGTCTGCCCTGGCTGGACCAGAATGGGAGACCACAGAATCCACAGATGATTCTGACCCTATTTCATGCCCAGCACATGCCTGACACCTAACATTATACTGGTGAGGCTTCCCTGAGATGGTTGGATCAGCTGCAGTCGGCATGGAAAGATGGGACTCCGCTGTCTGACGTGGAAAGGCTCTTCCAGCTGTTGGAAGAGGCAGCCCGATATAGCAGAGACGCAGTGCTGGATACTACTTCGGCTCTGTCCAGGGCTCAAGCCTCGGCCGTCACAGTCAGGAGAGCACTGTGGCTCAAACAGTGGACTGGAGACGCAGTATCCAAACAAGGTTTGCTTACTCTGGTGTACAAGGGCAGTCAGCTTTTTGGTTCGGACCTCACGGAGCTGATTGCTAAGGCCAAGGATGTGGCTTTGCCACAGCGGAAAGCAGCAGCTTCTACGTCTGACAGGTCAAGTGTCGATAGTGGTCGTCGGTCCTTTCGACCCAGGGGACGATTCGATCAGCCCTCTTGGAGATCGGGTCGTCCCTCATCTTCCGGTAAGAAGTCCACCCAGAAATCCCGTACTCCCTGGAAACAGCATTTCCGTCGGGACAAAAGGGAGATTGACAAAAAGCCCGCTAAGGCGGACTGACGCCAGGATCCCTCTCGAGGGCTCTTGGGTGGGAGGTCGGCTGCTACAATTCGGGTCGGTTTGGGCGTCCCACGTATCGGACGCCTGGCTGACGCGGGTTGTGTCAGCGGGCTATTTCATAGAGTTTCACTCTCTACCCCCGGACAGGTTTCGTCAGTCTCGCATCCCGTCCGTGCCCAAGCTGGCTGCCGCTCTGCTGCGGGAGGTCGACTCTCTTCTGCAGCAGAGTGTAGTGGTTCCGGTTCCGCCGGAGGACCGGGGAAGGGGGTTTTTACTCCAACCTTTTTGTGGTCCCCAAAAAAGGAGGACAAGTTTCGTCCCATTCTGGACCTCAAGGATTTGAATCTTCATGTCCGAATCCGGAAATTCCGTATGGAGTCTCTTCGCTCCGTCGTGGTGGCCTTGTCGCAGTACGATTTTTTGCTGTCGATCGACATCCGCGACGCCTATTTGCATGTCCCTGTCGGCAGGGCTCACCAGCGCTTCCTGCGTTTCGCCGTAGGGCAGGCCCATTACCAATTTGTGGCCCTACCATTCGGGTTGGTCTCGGCGCCCAGGGTTTTTACAAAGGTTCTGGCGCCGCTCATGGCGCTCCTTCGAAAGCAAGGAGTTACGATTCTCCCTTACCTGGACGACATGTTAATTGTGGCGCCCACAGCGGAGGAGGCAGTGACAGCTCGCGATCTCTCCCTTCAGCACCTGGAGGACTTCGGGTGGCTGGTCAATTGGAAGAAGTCGTCATTGGAGCCGTCGCAGTCAATCCTGTTCTTGGGGATACATTTCGACACCGTACGGGCAGTGGTGTCCCTCCCTCCGGACAAACAAGCGAACCTTCGTCACCACGTCCAGGCTATGAGGTTGGTGAGGGCGATGTCCCTTCGGAAGTGCATGCGCCTTCTGGGTCTGATGGTGGCGGCAATGGAAGCGGTGCCGTTTGCACAATTTCATTCCCGGGATCTCCAAGATCTTATTCTGACCCATTGAGACCGATCGCCGACTTCGCTGGATCGCTGTGTCGTCATCTCCCGCAGGGTGCGAGAGTCTCTTGGATGGTGGTTACATCTGGAGGCTCAATCCCTGGGGAAATCCCTTCTTCTCCCACGGTGGTCGGTGATTACCACCGATGCCAGCCTGACTGGCTGGGGGGGGGGTTTGGAACGACCTCTGGGTTCAGGGGGTCTGGTCGTCAGAGGAGTCGTCTCTGCCAATCAACATTCTGGAGTTGAGAGCAATATTTCTCTGCCTCCGACATTGGACGGTCCCTTTGAGCGGTCTGCCGGTCCGGATTCAGACCGACAATGCGACAGCTGTCGCATATATCAACCATCAGGGCGGGACGAGGAGTTCCAGACTCATGATGGAGGTCTCTCGGATCCTGGTTTGGGCCGAGTCCAGGGTTCCAGTCATCTCCACGTTTCACATCCCGGGTGTGCTGAATATCTCGGCGGACTTCCTCAGTAGATCCCGGAGAATGGAGTCTTCATCCGGAGGTTTTTGCTCTGCTGTGCTCCCGTTGGGGGACTCCCCAAGTGGACTTGATGGCATCCAGGCTGAACGCCAGGATTCCGACATTCATGTCCAGGTACAGGGACCCGGAGGCTGTGGCGGTAGATGCTCTAGTGGCCCCGTGGGACCAGTTCGAGCTGATCTATGTGTTTCCGCCGGTATCCTTACTTCCTCTGGTGATCAGGCGGATCAATCTCGAACGAGTATCGGCGATTTTGGTGGCGCCGGATTGGCCGCGGAGGGTGTGGTATTCAACGCTGGTGTCTCTTCTGGCGGCGCCTCCGTTTCCACTGCCTCTTCGCCCGGACCTGTTAACCCAAGGGCCCATTCGTCATCCGGACCTGAAGTCACTTCGTTTGACGGCGTGGCTCTTGAGACCGAAATCTTGACCCGTCGTGGGTTTTCGGCCGAGTTCATTGCCACCTTGCGGGCGGCCAGAGGTCCAGCTACGACTAGGATTTATCACAGAACTTGGGAGGCCTTCTATTCATGGTGTTCTGGATCGTCAAGGAACCCGAGAGTTTTTTCCATTCCCAACTTCTTGGCCTTTCTGCAATGTGGTCTGGTCAAGGGTCTAGCAGTTAGTACCTTGCGGGGTCAGGTCTCTGCACTATCCGGGCTTTTTCGGAAGGCTATTGCCTCACGCAGGGATGTGCGTTCATTTTTTCGCGGGGTTTCACGTCAGTTTCCGCCTCGGAGGGCGGTTGTGGCTCCTTGGCGGCTCAATTTAGTTTTGGAGGCTCTTCAGCATGGGCCGTTTAAGCCTATGGATTCAGCTACGCTTTACTTGCTTTCTTGGAAGGTGGCCTTCCTGGTGGCGGTCACCTCTTTAAGAAGGGTTTCGGAGTTGGCGGCACTGTCTTGCTCGCCCCCTTTTCTGGAATTCCACTCGGATCGTGTGGCGCTTCGTACCCGTGGAGATTTTTTACCTAAAGTGGTGTCGCGTTTTCCACCTCAATCAGGACATCCTGTTGCCTTCCCTCTGTCCGAAACCAAAGAGTCCGAAGGAGCGGGCCTTGCACTCATTGGATTTGGTGCGGGCATTGAAGTTCTATCTTTCAATCACGCAAGGGTTTCGAAAATCGGATTCTCTGTTTGTGATTCCTGCTGGTCGTCGCCGTGGTCAGCGGGCTTCCAAGGACACTATAGCTCGGTGGATATGTTCGGCTATCCTGGAGGCGTACCGGCTCAAGGGCGAGCCTTGTCCGGTTAAGGTTCAAGCTCATTCCACGAGAGCTGTTGGTTCGTCGTGGGCTTTTCGTCAGGGGGCTTCGGCAGCGCAGCTCTGCCGGGCGGCTACCTGGTGCTCCGTTCACACTTTTACTAAATTTTATAAAGTGGACGTGAGTGCTTCCGCCAATGCGGCCTTGTGATGCAGGGTCCTGCAGGCGGCGGTGGTTTAGGTTATCTCTTTATTTTTTGTTCGGCGCTTGTTGCGCACTTGCCTAAGTTGTTGGGGTGTTGGCGATTCTGCCACTGTTTCCCACCCATGAGTTTTGGACTGCTTTGGGACGTCCCACTAGTAATGGATCTGTGTCTCCCTTCCTTCCCTTCTGCTGCTGAAAGACGGATTTTGGTAAGACCTTACCTGTAAAATCCTTTTCAGCGAAGGAAGGAAGGGAGACACAGCACCCTCCCATGGCAGAAGTGTATTATGTTTTTTCTAGATGCGGCGCGACTCCCTCCTGATGGCGGTCATCTGGTCTGGGGTTGGCGCACTAGGGCTCTGTTCCAGCATTGCCAGCTCATCGCAGTTGTCAGGTCCAGTAAGTAGTGCCTGGGACTGTGTGTTTTCATGCTGTTATATACATAACCTGTTATCTCACATTTCTGAATTTTCAGAAGGGGTTGTGTTGTTCCCCTGGTGTTGTCTGCTCTTCCTTAGCTTGTGTACGGACTGGAGAACATGGGAGTAGGAGGAGCCTAAGCTGGAGGGGCCGGTTGTCACTTTTTCTAAATCTGAGGTGAACTATCCTATGGGGCTCCGCCAACCCCCACTAGTAATGGATCTGTGTCTCCCTTCCTTCCTTCGCTGAAAAGGATTTTACAGGTAAGGTCTTACCAAAATCCGTCTTTTTCTCGTTTTACCCTATAGCCTATTTACACTCCACTTCTCAGCAGCTCTCGTTTATAATCTTTCAGTGTAAATGCATATTAAGTCTCAGCATTGGCTTACCCTGCCTGTTCTGTAGAGATTCTCAGCAGCCATCTTATTATCATCACAGACAGGATTAAAATAAAAGGTAACATCTTGTCATATAGATAATACAGGATCCACCATTCACAAAAGGTGATGGTCTCAGCTGACCTTCTTCCCCCTCTCTGCACAATGACCTCTGCACAGGTCAGAGAGCATGCCTAGAACCCAGTGAACATCCACAGTCTAAAGTGGTCCATATATCCACTGTAAGGCTTATCAGCTCAGGTAATATTGCCGCCTGATCATTTAGAGAGAATACAATTAGAAAAATCTTGACAATCAGAAATTAAAAACCTATTGATAAAAAAGAATATAAATGTCTGGTTTTAATAATTACAGACATTTCTAGCTGATATATTCCTTAACATGATCAACACTCGTATAAGACGTAGATAGTACTCGGACCTCACAAGTGACCGCGGTCAGATAGTATTTAATCTAAATCACAATTAGTCAGGAAGCAGGAAACCACTAGAATAAAATTCCGCAAGTACAACAAACGTGATTGTATATTATCATTAGGCTATATTTAGTAGCTTTACCGAGAATTCTATAATAAAGGCTCAGTGGTCAATGTTCTCGTGTATAAAACATTCACATAACATAAAAATAAGTAACAATGCAGAACACTGACGTGGTAAATCTAAAGCTTCCTCCTAAAAGGAAAACCCCACGCGGGGAGAGGACCACATCTGAAGACTCGACAATGACACATTATGATGGAATGATCATCTCGGAGCTTCTCCTGCTGAGCCTTCACCTCTTTCCAGGACATCGAGGAAAAAAAGAAAATACCTGACTATTCAAGGAACCATTCCTGAATAATTCTTAGTATTCTGGGATATTTGGCTGCATCCGTTCTTTATGGAAATAAGGATCTACAAAAGCCAAACTGTTGTAAAATGCAGCAAATGTTCTATTGTGTGGTATACTGGGATCTACGGGGGCTTCAAACTCTGGGGTGACCATTATAAAGCAGCACAGAGCCAATTGTATAAACTCTACTGGTATATTTAGCTGTATTAGAACCAAAATATCTAACTGAAGGCCCACCATACATATTAGACTAATGTTGACCTATCCCACCGATATTGACAGATTCAGCTGAAACTCAAATGTGTATGGGGGCCCAGACAACTGATTGTTGGGGAAGTTAAAGGGGTATTCCTATCTCCAAGATCCTATCCCAATATGTAGTAGGTGTAATAATAATATTAGCAAATACCTCCAATTAGAAATGTAGTATAGTCCTTCTGATTAGCAATGTTGCTTACCCCATGTGCAAGGCATTGCAGTAGCTTAGGCATCCATGGTTACGACCACACATAGTTACGCTTAGTGGTCGTAACAATGAATACCTAAGCTACTGCAATGTCCTGCACATGGGGTAAGTGACATAGCTAATCAGAAGAACTATCCTACATTTATAATTGTAGGTATTTGCTAATATTATTACACCTACTACATATTGGGATAGGATTTTGGAGATGAGAATACCTCTAAAGTGTCCGACATGTCCGATTTTGAACTATTGATCGTTCTGTTTCCCTGGAGATAACTTATCACCAAAGATGTAGGACTGCGGTTCTCTTATAGAGAACACAGAGACACTCGGCTGAAGTACTCTTGTGTATGGGACAACGCTTTACTGTTGGAATTGCTGTGGCATATGAGAGGAGACTGACTATGAGCATCACTATCACGGTGAAAATATTTAGGATTTTTAAAGTCCTAATTTTAGGAGGTCCAAGTCCTAAAAAAATATTATTAACCAGGAACAATGTATTATTTAGAAAAAGACTCCTCCATCGCCTGATTGGATTGTTTATAGTCATCTCATCTGCCCATGTAAACAGGACGTGCTGCCGAGAATAAGCAACCATCTTGGTACACTTTGTATCGGCCCTTTTGAAAAGGCTTTATATGAGCACCGGTGGACTTGTTAGTGGGGCTGTGGCCTGACGCTGATGATTGGCCACACTATCTATCAGTATTCGGTCAGTATTTTTTCTCAGGAGTGGGAGCCAAAACCAGGTGAGGAACAATCAGAGAAACGGTCTAATAGAAACAAGTCACCAATTCTGCATTTATCACCCACTCCTGGTTTTGGCTCCCACTCCTGAGAAAAAATACTGACCGAATACTGATAGTGGGGCTGTGGCCTCAGTCCACAAGTCCACAGTGCATGACCGTGCTCATTCATGTGTATTTGTACATGTGAGATCTGAAATGAACGTGAACGACTGTGACCTGTTTGGTGAGATAAAGGTTACTGACACACTTGATCTAAACTTAGTCCCGCAGTCCGGCTTCACCCATTTTTTTCCTACAGATCATATTACCTGAACTTATCATGTGTCTTCCCAGGCTGTAAACAGAGAGGAGGCAGTACATTGTAAAGACGAGGCCTACACCGTCCAAAGCCCAAACCCAAGAAGCCAACAACTAATCTGTCCGGTGTACCTTCTGTTATCCTGATCAGACAAGGAGCTCACATGGCTCATTACAGGACGGGACGGAAGTTCTCTTAAAGTGATCTACACCTCCGACATTAAATGTGACGATACGTTTCTAATGTCTAGACGGAGTGAGCCGTCTTTCTTTTTGACGAAGAAGAAGCCTGCTCCCGCCGGGGAGGTAGATTTCCGAATAAATCCCCGGGCCAGATTCTCCTCAATATATTCAGACATGGACCGGGTCTCAGCAGCGGACAAAGGGTAAATACGCCCACGGGGAGGAGTAGCGCCGGGTATCAGGTCGATTGGGCAATCGTATGGTCTATGAGGGGGTAATGTCTCTGCTTCTCTTTTATTAAAGACATCCGCATAAGACCAATAGGGAACCTGTAGGCCGGGTAGATTGGCTGGGGTAGGAGAAGGACAGGCAGGAAGAACGGGAACTAAACAAGTCTTATGGCAGTCCTGTCCCCAGCGAAGGACTTCTCCGGTCTGCCAATCAAGCACGGGTGCATGTTTCTGGAGCCAAGGTAGGCCTTGCAAGAGGGCGTGAGAGAGTCCAGGCAGAACATGGAAGAAGATGCTCTCAGAGTGCAGCATTCCCACCTGCAGAGTTATGGATTCAGTGATGAGTTGAATGGGATGCGGTAAGAGACCCCCATCCACGGAGGCGACAGATAAGGGTACAGCCAGGGGTTTGGTGGGAATGTGGTATTTCTCTACCAGGGATAGAGAAATGAGATTTCCGGCAGCTCCAGAGTCAAGTTGAGCTAGTTCACAGAAACTGTTCTCCCCGCAGATGATAGAGGCCGACAGCATCAGAGATGGAGAGGGTTTACTCTTGTCTAGGACGACCTCTCTGAGCGATCCTAGACACAGGCGTTTCCCGACCTCTCCGGGCAGGAACGGATCCGGTGCTCCTTACTGCCACAGTAGAAGCAGCTCCCCTCAGCACGGCGTAATTCTTGACGGGTTTTGACCATCTTGGTCTGGTCGACCTGCATAGGCTCGGGTGAGTGCGCCTGAGGAGGAACGGAGGAAGTGACGGGTTTCTGAAAGGTAGGGGCAAGGCGTGGAAACCTCCTCTCACGGGTGACCTCTTTGGTGCGCTCCTGGAACCGGATGTCAATCCGGGTGGCGAGTGTTATTAAGAGAGTGGTAGGAATGTCCCGACCGGCGAGTTCATCTTTAATACGGCCGGACAGACCCTCCCAGAAGACGGACACCAGGGCGTCGTTATCCCAGGCAAGCTCCGAAGCAAGGGTACGGAACCGTATGGCATATTGGCCCACGGTGAGACTTCCTTGACGGAGGCGTAGCAGAGATGAGGCGGATGAGGTCTTCCGTCCTGGTTCGTCGAAGACTTTCCGGAAAGCCGTGAGAAAGGCTGGCAGGTTGGACACCAGGGAATCTCCTTTCTCCCATACAGGATTTAGCCAAGCCAGCGCCTCCCCCATGAGATGGGACATGATGAAGGCTACTTTGGCTCGGTCGGTGGAAAACTGGTGTGCCAAAAGTTCGAAGTGCAGAGTGCACTGGTTAGTGAAGCCCAGTGCCTGACCTGGATCTCCGCCAAAACGAGGCGGGGCGGAGAGACGGGGACCGGGAAGGGATGCTATGGTATTGATGGGCAGCGGCGGTGCCGGGGTAGTAAGTGTGCGAGTGGAAGCAGCTCCCGATGAGACAGTCAGTGTGTCCAGGCGAGAGTTAACACTACGCAGGTGACTCAGGATGGACTCCTGTTGGGACCTCTGACGGGAAAGTTCATGACATAGGTCCGAGAGCGAGGGAGCTTGGGTGCCACCGGGTTCCATGGCCCGAGCAAACTGTAACGGGTGTGGGAGGTGGAACCTCTGAGCTACTATACAAAGGGCAGTCCTTGTAAGGAAGCGGGTGGCTCCCAGGGAAGGCGGGTAGGTAGACACTGCAAGTGACAAGGACAGTCTCAGGGTAGAAGGGCAGGGCGGTCACAGCAAGTGACGGGGACAGTCTCTTGACAGGCGGGTGGTCACGGCAAGTGACAACAGGGTAAGAGTCTCTGGGCAGGCAGGGGGTCACGACAAGTGACGGCAGAGCCTCCAGGTAGGTTAGCAGGCAGGTAGCAGGTGAGCGCTCCCAGGTGAGCGAGTAAGAGTCTCTGGACAGGCAGGTGGTCACAGCAAGTGACGGATAAGCCTCCAGGTAGGCTAGCAGGCAGGTAGCAGGTGAGCGCTCCCAGGTGAGCGAGTAGGAGTCTCTGGACAGGCAGGTGGTCACAGCAAGTGACGGCTAAGCCTCCAGGTAGGCTAGCAGGCGGGTAGCAGGTGAGCGCTCCCAGGTGAGCGCTCCCAGGTGAGCGGGTAAGAGTCTCTGGACAGGCAGGCAGGTATCTGGCAGGTAGTTCCTGGTCCGCAGGTGGACTGATCCATAGACAGACTGGCAGGTGCTGGTAGGCAGACTGTCGGACCACAGGATTGTAAGCAGGTAGACAGAAATCAGGCAGATATCAGGCAGGTATCAGGCAACGGGACCTGAGGGCTGAAGCAGAGTTGAAAGGCTTTGCAACAACAGAGCTCGGGCACCTCCATTTTGGAGGAGGTGCCTTATATATTGTGAGGTCCTCCGGCCATTGGCCGGGGACTCCTTAGGACTGCGCGCGCGGCCCCTTTAAGAGAGAGGGAGCGCGCGCGCACCCTAAGCACATTGACCAGGAAGCAGCGTGCGCTGCCAGCAGATCGGGAGGAAGACGCCGGGCACGGAGCGGAGAGGTGAGGGGAACGGCGTCCCTGCCCAGCAGGAGGCAGGGACGCCGACGCTACAGTCGTCATGTGATTGTGGCAGCCGTCATGTGATTGTGGCAGCCGTCACGTGCTGGTATAACAAGTTGCAATTAGAAATGGGAATCGGCACAGGAGTCACAATATAAAGTCAGTGCTGGTAGTAACACAAGAATCCAACAAGCCAAGCGTCCACACGTCGTCCAACAGCCCAACATGGATGATGAGAAGCTGCGGGACGTCACATAATCCGCGATATTCAGGCAGAGAACACAAACCGCAATGTGCTGCCACCGACATCTTCATCAGCTCAGGAGGAGGCGACTGTGTAAGAACATCACCGTTTTGTTTTCCCCCCTGAATATCGTGGATTATTAGATGACTGATGTTCTGCTACTTTTTCTTTTTGAAGTTGTCTACACACATAATGGCTGAAGAGGACTGAGAGAAAGTCCACAGGGAACAAAACAGAAGTCGGGAACCGAAGGGGAGACGAGGGCTGAGCCACTTACACAGACAGAAAGCTGAGGAGGACATGTTATTACTCCAGGATCTGCTCCATTCATTCCCTATGTGGCATCCAAGCGCTGAGCTCGGCTTTTTCCAGAGCCCCATAGAGAATGAATGGAGCTGCAGTTGTTCCCTGACTTTCTGTTCCTTCCCGATCAGACGATGGTTCGCAGTGGTCAGACCCCACGATCAGTAAGTGATCACTGAGCCTGTGGATAAGTGATAACTAAAGTTGACAAATCCCCAGGCCCGGATGGGATACACCCGCGAGTACTGCAGGAATTAAGTAACGTCATAGATAGACCATTAGTTTTAATCTTTAAAGATTCCATAATAACAGAGTCTGTACCACAGGACTGGCGTATAGCAAATGTGGTGCCAATATTCAAAAAGGGGACAAAAACTGAACTTGGAAATTATAGGCCGGTAAGCTTAACCTCTACTGTGGGTAAAATCCTGGAGGGTTTCCTAAGAGATGCTATAATAGAGTATCTGAAGAAGAATAACCTCATGACCCAATATCAACATGGGTTTACGAGGGACCGTTTCTGTCAAACTAATCTGATCAGCTTTTATGAGGAGGCAAGTTCTGGACTGGACCAAGGAAATGCAGTGGATGTTGTGTATATGAACTTTTCAAAAGCTTTTGATACGGTTCCACACAAAAGGTTGATACATAAAATGAGAACAATGGGGATAGGGGAAAATATATGTATGTGGGTTAAGAATTGGCTCAGTGATAGGAAACAAAGGGTGGTTATTAATGGAAAACACTCAGACTGGGTCTCATTTAACAGTGGGGTACCACAGGGTTCAGTATTGGGCCCCCTTCTTTTTAACATATTTATTAATGACCTTGTAGGGGGCATACAGAGTAATATTTCAATATTTGCAGATGATACTAAACTCTGCAGGGTAATCAATACAGAGGAGGACAATTTTATATTACAGGAGGATCTATGTAAACTAGAAGCTTGGGCTGATAAATGGCAAATGAGCTTTAATGGGGATAAATGTAAGGTAATGCACTTGGGCAGAGGAAATAAAATGTATAATTATATGCTTAATTGTAAAACACTGGATAAATCTGTCACTGAAAAAGACCTGGGTGTATTGGTGGACGACATGCTCATGTTTAGTGGCCAGTGTCAGGCAGCTGCTGCAAAGGCAAATAAAATAATGGGATGCGTTAAAAGAGGCATAGATGCTCATGAGGAGAAGATAATTTTACCTCTATATAAGTCATTAGTGCGACCACACTTAGAATACTGTGTACAGTTCTGGTCTCCGGTGTATAAGAAAGACATAGCTGAACTAGAGCGGGTGCAGAGAAGAGCGACCAAGGTTATTAGAGGACTCGGGGGGTCTGCAATACCAAGACAGGTTATTACACTTGGGGTTATTTACTGTGGAAAAAAGAAGGCTTAGGGGTGATCTTATTACTATGTACAAGTATATGAGGGGACAGTACAAAGACCTGTCTACTGATCTTTTTACTCTGAGGCCAGAGACGGGGACAAGGGGGCATCTTCTACGTCTGGAGGAAAGAAGGTTTAATCATAATCACAGACGCAGATTCTTTACTGTAAGAGCAGTGAGACTATGGAGCTCTCTGCCGCATGATGTTGTAATGAGTGATTCACTGTTAAAATTTAAGAAGGGCATGGATTCCTTTCTTGAAAAGTATAATATTACAGGTTACAAAAACTAGATTCCATGATAGGGCGTTGATCCAGGGAACTAGTCTGATTGTCGTATGGAGTCGGGAAGGAATTTTTTTCCTCAATGTGGAGCTTAGTGTTTGCCACAGGGTTTTTTTTTGCCTTCCTCTGGATCAACATGTTAGGCTGTGGGTTGAACTAGATGGACTTAGTCTTCCTTCAACCTTAAAAACTATGTTACTATGTATGTAACTTGTTATCTTCAGACATCCCCTCTAAGCAATGGCGCACGCCAGCAGTGAAGGCGGGAGGAGGCCCTGGGTACAGGGAAGACTTTACCTCTGGGGGCCACATATAGGGCATGTGAGGGGTGGACACTTCCCGTATTCACCATTACTGAGCCCCCGCTCTGTACCGCTCTTATCTGAGTGCAGGAGACACAGCAGTCACTAATCAGCCACTCTCCGGCACTTGCAGCTGTCCGAGCTCTGCTGTGCCTGTTAGGGGTGAAGTTCGGGTCCTAGGAGGCAGCGACTATGCAGCCTGCAAAGCAGATCACAGCCCGGGTACCGCGTCTCCGGATAAATCTCCACCTTGTGAGCTGCTTCTTGTGCAGCAGCCCCATGCAAGTCGCTCCGCTCTCCTCAGCCAGCTCCTGCTGAAGACTGAGCTCCTCTGCCCAATCTAGGAGCCCAATAGCCCTGATCACACCAGTGGTAGCCCAGTGCTGCTGGGGGGGGGGCAGGGCTAGATCCGATTTACAGATAGCAAACTAATCAGCCCTAGATATTTCTAATAGCTGCAGAGCAGGCGACATAACTCTGACCGATGTCCTCATAGACCTCTCCTCAGCCGGGGTCTAATAAGAGCAGTAAGATGGCCGTCATGGGGTCCATTGTTAGATCTCGGCTGCCATAGAAACTCATCGGCACCATGATCGCGCCTCCCTCTCCGGTCTTAAGTGCCTAAATGCTGTGAAAGCCACTGACTGTGTCATATAAGGGGTTAAGCTGCCAGGATCAGGGTTGGCTCCACTGCTGGCGCCTGAGGCAGGAGCCGGACTGTGTTATACCGCCACACGACTGCCGCAGATCTTGTAAGAGCCCTGACTGCACCTGCCTGATGATAATGTGTCCTATAACGCGGGTCCTGGTACCAGACTGCCCTTTACATATTAATCACTAGCTGGGAACCAGTTACTTACAGGTTCTAGTTTCTGATGTGTTTCCAGGACCTGTAGTTATCAACATTTTACCCTTAAGGCCCAGTTATAATATTACTGCAACACTGTCACTACATATGAGCGTCCTGTACCTGTATACCTGCCCTGTGTGCGGCACAAAAGTATATAACAAAATGTGTGTACACAAATACCTATCTCCTGAATGGTATTACTGCTAGATCTCCTGTACATAGAAATATGAGGTTCTTAGCGCACACTTTGAGCAAATTGTGCGAGCCCATCTGCCAACGTCAAGGCGACCTCTTCAGATGGGTCCCTACACTAACACTACACTAACTTACTAACTGGGACCACCATTTTTAATGTTTATTATTACTGTACTAATGCAATCAATTGTACCTGTTATAATTCATTTTTTTAATTAGTTTTATAATTTTTTATTACTCTTGTGTTTATGATAATGGTATTACTAAAATCCCTATGCTTAGCGTTTATCCAGAAGAAGGCAAAAACCCCAGGACACCTTCAGCCAATTTGTGTCACAGGGGAAAAATTCCTTCTTGACCCCGAGAAAAGGCGATCAGTCCTAGGACCCTGGATCAAATCTGATAATGTTATTACTAGTTATTAATAATTCTTATTAATATTACACAACTAATTGTACTGCTACTGTAGTTATTAGTATTTTAATTTAGGTTTTTGTACTTTTTATAGATTATATATTATTTATGTCCTGCTATCTTATTACTTTGCTATTCTAACTTTTCTATAACTACTTAAAATAATCAAAACAACACTATAATTATTTTTATATTCTTACTATTATTAACATCCTGCTATCTGATTACAGTATTATTCTACTTTCCTATCACTACTAATACTACCCTATACCTAGAGTGTTGATCCAGAAGAAGGCAAAAACCCCAGGACACCTTCAGCCAATTTGTGTCACTGGGGAAAAATTCCTTCTTGACCCCGAGAAAAGGCGATCAGTCCTAGGACCCTGGATCAAACCTAATAATGTTATTATTAGTTGTATAATTAATATATTACTTATTGTACTACTGGAGTTATTTTAATTTATGTTTTTATTTTTATAAATATAGCTATTTAATAATCTTCTTCTTATTCACTTTCTGACTCCGGAGGGTGTGGACATGCCTGTCTGCCTCTCTGCTAGATTGTGGAGACAATACGGCGCCGGACTACTGGCAGCCCATTGCAGCAGCAGAAGCTTCTACTTTATTTTAGTTACAGTTTTGTTACAGTTATTTTATTTTATTACCTTCTCTGGATTGCAACGTTCCTGTATACTCGTCTATTGGGGATGGAAGATACAACACTTCCCACACTATCAACTGCTGCTGGGCACACAGCACGAGATCTGCACCTGGATCTTCTTCCACCACTTACAAGTCTCCTGCAGGTACAGACACTCTGGGGCAAGCAATACGGACCAGCTCAGCTAATGCTACTGAAGGATGCATGCTGCTACCCACAGCCTGTGACAGGGATACAGCCATATGTGAGCGGTGGAGGTCACTGTATACGATTTGCCATGGAGAGGACTGGTGTGACGGGTGGGAATAATGACGGGATGGTGGACCCTAGGTCTGTTGCTAAACGAGCAGTGTATTCTAGGGATCGTCTTCTGGAACTGCGCAGGATAAAGTCTTCTCCAGCAGTGGCAATACTGAATGTTCCACGGGAAATAAGGAGACCTTTCAGAGGCTGCAGAGCAGGCAAGAAGATCAAGTCCTGGAGGAGAAGGTTTAAACCAGTGGTCCCATCCATTATCATGGGTAACGTACGATCGCTGGGAAATAAGTCGGATGAACTGCTGGCTCTGAGTAAGACCCAGAAGGAGTTTAGGGAATGCAGTCTCATGTGCTTTACAGAAACCTGGCTGCATGAGGAGGTCCCAGATTCATGTGTCTCGGTACCAGGGTTTCAAATGGTTCGGGCTGATAGAGAGAGAGTTAGATGCGGCAAGAAAAAAGGTGGAGGAGTGATACTCTACATTAACAACAGATGGTGCAATCAGGGGCATGTAACTGTTAAGGAGAAACATTGCTGTCCAAATATTGAACTGTTAGCAGTGGGCCTCAGGCCTTACTATCTGCCTAGAGAATTCACTCTTGTTATTGTAGTTGTGATGTATATACCACCATCTGCGAACCCAGAGGCTGCTGGGGATGTGTTGTCAGGGGTGATGGCCCGGCTTCAGACTAAACACCCAAACTCTCTAACTGTAATTTCTGGGGATTTCAATCGAGTAAAGATCTCATCTGCAATACCAAAGTTCTATCAATATGTCAAATGTCCTACACGGGACAACATCACACTGGATCTCCTCTTTGCTAATGTTAAGAATGCTTATTCATCGGCTGCATTACCCCCCCTGGGGAAATCTGACCACAACCTCATACTATTGTCTCCTGCTTACCAACCAGACGTCCGCAAACAACCAGTGACAATTAAAAAGATAAGGAAGTGGTGTCCAGCAGCAGAGGAGGCGTTACAAGACTGCTTTGACTGTACAGACTGGGAGGTGTTGTGTACCATGAAAGAGAAATGTAATGTTAATGAGATTACTGGCAGAGTTACTGATTACATCAACTTCTGTATGGACATTGTAGTACCTGTTCAAGAGATTCGGTGTTATGCAAACAATAAGCCATGGATTACAAAAGAGTTGAAACATTTACTAAACATGAAAAAACTGGCTTTTAAAAGGAAGGACAAGGAGGCATTGAAAATTATACAGCGAGACCTAAAGGGGAAAATTAAGATTGCCCGTGAGGCATTCAGAGTTAAATTAGAAAATCAATTTGCACAAAAAAGCTCCAGAGAGGTGTGGGCTGGAATGAAGCTAGTGACTGGGTTTAAGGCAAGGTCGGAGCAGGGGGGTGGTGGACTTACAATGGCTAATGAAATGAATCAGTTCTTCAATAGATTCAGCAATAAAGGTGCGGTAGCAGCAGGGAAGGGGGAGGAGGCCGGGGAACAACTAGCTAAATTAACAGGGGGTGAAATAGATCATTTCTCGGTCTCCAAAAATTACGTGAGGGACCAGTTTAGTAAGCTGGCCATTGGCAAAGCAGCAGGGCCTGACGGTCTCAGTCCACGTGTCCTCAGAGTGTGTGCAAATGAGTTATGTACTGTCTTCCAGCATCTCTTTAACCAGAGCTTACAATCAAAGAGAGTACCAGTGCTATGGAAGACTTCCTGCCTGGTGCCGATTCCCAAGACTACCTTCCCGGCTTCCCCGGGGGACTATAGACCGGTGGCCTTAACATCGCATGCGATGAAGTCCTTGGAGAGAATAGTACTTGCTCACTTGTGTCCGAGGGTGATGGCGCATACTGATGCTCTTCAGTTTGCGTACCGGCAGGGACTGGGTGTGGACGATGCTGTAGCGTCTCTGCTACAAACAGTACATTCCTTTTTGGACAATGATGGAACCACAGTGCGTGCTTTGTTCTTTGATTTCTCTAGTGCGTTCAACACATTACAGCCACTCTTACTGCGAGGAAAGTTGATTAAAATGGCGGTGGATGAGGGACTTGTGAATTGGATAATTGACTACCTGTCGGATAGGCCACAGTTTGTTAGGTGGGGGACGGCTACATCAGATAGTGTACTGAGCAGTGTCGGAGCCCCGCAGGGAACAGTGCTGTCGCCATTCCTCTTTACATTGTACACAGCTGACTTTCAGTATAAATCAGACCGTTGTCACCTCCAGAAGTACTCGGATGACTCTGTGATAGTTGGCGGTATTGGGAAGGACCAGGACGAAGAGGAATATAGAAGGGTGGTTGCGGACTTTGTAGTATGGTGCCAGGCTAACCATCTAGAACTAAATGTTAAGAAAACCAGGGAGTTGGTGATGAGCTATGGAAGGTGCAAGAAGGTATGCCTACCTGTTACCATTGACGGTCAGGATGTGGAGATGGTGGACAGTTTCAAATATTTGGGGGTTTACCTGGATAGCAAGCTAGACTGGAAGTGCCACATGGAGAAGGTCTACAAGAAGGGGATGAGTAGATTGTACTTCCTAAGGAAGTTAAGGTCTTTTAATGTGTGTGGCAAAATGCTTGAGGTGTTCTACCAATCCATTGTGGCTAGTGCCACCTTTGCGGCAATAATTTGCTGGGGTAACAGTGTGCGTGTTGCTGACGCCAACAAGCTCAACAAACTTATAAAGAAGGCTAGCGCGACGGTGGGCCTACAGCTTGGGACTTTTGAAGAGGTGGTAGAGGATAGGATTAAGAAGAAGTGCAGAGCTATAATGGGCAACAACACACACCCGCTTTATGAACTGTTTGCGAAACAGAAGAGCACATTCAGCAATCGCCTAATACAACTAAGGTGTAAAAAGGAAAAATACAGGAGATCGTTTGTTCCAACAGCTATGGGGGTGTTTAACAAATGTCTGAAAAGCAATGTCTAAAGCATTCCAAATGTTTTGTTATTATATGTGTCATGTTCGAGATCTGTGTTCTGCTGCTGTGATACCGCAATTTCCTCCGGGATAAAATAAAGTATATCTTATCTTATCTTATCTTATTAATAACCTGCTATATTTTTACATTATTATTATTCTTTCCTATCACTACTAATACTACCCTATAACTACAGTGTTGATCTAGAAGAAGGCAAAAAACCCTGGACACCTTCAGCCAATTTGTGTCACAGGGGAAAAATTCCTTCTTGACCCCGAGGAAAGGCGATCAGTCCTAGGACCCTGGATCACACTGCTATTCTACCTACTACTATTACTACTGTTATTTTATTACTATTTTATTTATTTCTTACTATTATCACTAGTATTATTACTCTTATTACACTAATACTGATACACTACCACTATATTACACTATCCTGCTGTTATTTGGTGGTCTGATACTTACCAGCCGGTATTGCCGTATGTGATGTTATCGGCAGAGAGGTTCCAGCAGGATGGTCCACATGATGTTCCTCTTTCCTCTCAAATACCGGTTGATGTACTGGCGGAAGTTGGTCTGGTTCTCCTTCTTCCTTCTTGTTGTTGGGATCGGTTGTCTTCTTTTCTGGCCTTTGGCCGTCACTTCCCCCCTAGGGATCTTGATGTGGAGTTTCATCTTCTTTGCTTTCTCTTCTTTCTCTTCTTTCTCTTCTTCCTCTTCTTCCTCTTCATCCAGGTAGGCGCACAGTTCTTTTAGTGTCTTCTGTCTTAAATCCATGATGTCCAGCTTTATCTTCTTTGCTGCTTTCTCCTCTTCTTCCTTCTCTTCTTCCTCGTCTTCCTCTTCATCCAGGTACTTGCGCCGTTCTTTTAGTTCCTTGCGCCTTTCTTCCCTCTTCCTTTTCTCCCTGGCTTTATACTCTTCGATGCATCTTCTTTGGGCAATGGGGTTGGTCGGCATAAGGCGCTGGAAGAGAAGAGATGAAGTTAGGAGGCTACAAGGAAGATCCGAATACACAGCTACCTTATAGAAGAGGCCGTAGCGTTGCCCTGAGTCGTCTCACTGACCTCCTTCTTGTAGAGGGGAGAAGGGAGAAACTTCACACAATACGCCAGTCTCCTCAGCTGTTCCTCAGGACTGATGTAATCTGCAGAAAACACAACCAGATATTAGGAGCAATCCTCACCATACAAAGAGGACGTATGTATGTTAAGACTGTCAGAAGGAGCTCACTGATGGATTCTCAGTTAACTAGTTCTGCAGCCAGCAATAGACAGTACAGCACAGAGGGTACAGGAGGCAAACTGTGCACAATTTTCAATAAAACTCAGAAAAATATTTACCACCAAGTATATGCATTAAAGGAAAGAAAATGTCCCCCCAGATGAGTCTGTTTAATGAAAGCCCCAGAAAGCCATGTAACAAGAGTATAGAGAACGGTGAGTGAGTGATGGATACTACCTGCTCCAACGCTGGCAGAATACTCCATCCCCATGGTGTCCGCTGATATCTTCTCTTGTAGAAATGTCTCCACAATCTATAAAACCTCAGGAGGCGTCAGCAGAGGGTTTGGGGATTGGCTGATATTTCTTTGGTCTTAGAAACATTGGCTATAAATAATTCGGGGGCTCTGCTGGGGAAAGGGCAAATTGGGAAATGTGTAGGATATTTACTGTTCTGTATCTGAGCTTCATTAAAGGGGAATTATCAGATGGAACAAGTCATCCCCTTATCCCTGGGCTCGGTGACGACTGATAGATCAGTGGGGTCCGACCGCGGGAAACTCCAGCAATCACCAAAAAAGGGCAGTGACCCCCATTAGAAGTGATGGCTGGATCCTTCCAGATGGGAGATGTGATGAGTGTGGCGCCCCCCACTGGTGTCTCAGCGTATCACGTGCTGGGGAATAATGACTTCTCCTCTGGTAAATGGGCTGATTCCTGTCAGTTGTGGTCGCTGAGTGCGTGTGATGGGATGTGGCTCCGTCCATTATATTATATCACGTCTTATACCTAGAATCTCTCGCTGATCGCAGGTGTCTGTCTTCACACTCAGATCAGATGGAACAAACTGACCACATAGGAGGTTTTTTTTTTTTCAAATTCAAACCGAGCAATCCTATTGGCTGAGTATGACTGTCGTTACCATGGTGACAGAATTTTAAAGGGACAGAACATTAATAATGTATAATAGTGTATTTTATGACATATTTCACATAATAGTGGCTGATATATGGACCTGTACAGATAATATGTGGGCGCACACTTCTATAACTCCTCATATTCTTCATACAGCAATTTGGTGGTGCTGCAGAGATATTTTGGGCGTAATATAACTTGTGCTGGCAATTGATCATCTATAAAGTAGTCTGGTAATGTATGTAATGGTCCTAAGATTGTGGCTTTATGTTCAATACAAATCTAAATATTAATCAGACGTCACTCCCTGCTATTTGAAGGGTTTTTGTCCCTTTCCCTATGTCAGAGTAGTATCACATATAGCTCGGATACGCTGCAGCCTTCCGAACAATGAGCTCCGTTGTGGCTTTTCCCTGCACATTCGGCCATTATATAAGTGACGGCAGCTGCGTTGTGTCCCTGCACGGCTGATAGCGTCGCTGTGCAGGGATTCAGTATGGTGGAGCTGCGGCTCTTTTCTTTTATGGGTCGATACAAGTCTTGTTCAGACATATAAATATGCCTTGATTACATTGTAGAAAAGAAGGGTGACATTACAGGAGTCCCATACATTCTCAGTGTAAGATCAGTGGGGTCGGACCCCCGGCACCAGGGAGTATACAGAAGGAGTTTGTGAATGTCTTACTTTAGTGGTCTTGTAAGCTCCTCATCCCACACTTTTCCTGTATAGGACATATAGCTTTTCTGTATACATAACTCTTATGTAAAAACAACATCCTCCATGCACATTTCTGTAGGTTGCCTGATGGTTCAGGTGTATTTACATCATTTTTTTCTACTGCCCGACCTAACAGCGTTAGCTTGCTCTTTTAGCAATCCAATTGTATTGTTTCACATTTGGGGCGATTGTGTCAGCGGCAGGTTTCATTGTGGCTTTATATAATGGGCACTATTTTTATAGGCTTATTTGGATATTAATGCCTTTGTGAATAGATACTTTGCTGCTACCTTGCTCTTTATTATATTGTGGTGGGCAGTCTGTAGTCATATATTGAGATTTTCTGTGACTAGTTGGGCATATATATGTGAGGATTAACCATATCAGTACCTTGCAATGGTTTTGTTATTCATTGGCACAATTGTTGCTTTTTAGTTGTTTTTTTTAACATGTCTTGTATGTTTAGTCTTTAATAAAATTCTATATTTTTGCTATTCCTTGGTGATCCCTGTCATTGCATCCTTTCTTTCTCCTTGCTTCTTTGCATCTCTATTATGTAGCTGCAGGGTTAGGGACGGCCGGTTCCTTGCAGGAATAGTTATCAGGACGGGTGCGGTTTCTGCTGTAATAACTCATTCATGTGACCCATCAGTCATCACCCGATCAGCCGGGCAATGCTCAGCACAGGCCGCCGTCATCCCACTTCTCTACATCTATTATATAGACACTCCACAACTGCTCCTTCTCTTCAGAATTCAGAAAGATTTTTTTTTTTTTTTATTTTTTTTTTTTATTTCCGCAGCCATGCAGTGACGCTAGGTAGGTGCAGGGCTAAAGGGAAACCCACCTCAGAAGAAAATTCTAGGGTCCTGATCACTAGAGATGAGAGCTTAAAGGGAATCTGTCACTAGGTTTTTGCCATATATTCCCAGAGCAGCATGATGTAGAGACAGAGACCCTGATTCCAGCGATGTGTCACTTTCTGGGCTGCTTGCTGGTGTTTTGATAAAATCTTTGTTTTATCAGTAGGAGGTTGTGACTAGAAGACTAGTAAACCTGCAACCAGGTATCCCTCATTTTTCAGGAGTGGTCCAAATTAAATAAAAAAGCGGTCTATAGGGCGCTAAAAGAATGAACACTAGAAGTGAAAAAAATTTTAGGACTAAAAAATAAATTTAATGAGCCCTTTCCACAAAGCGTTTCGATAGTGAACTATCTTCCTCAGGTGGTACATGGCGCGCCTTTTCTCCCTTTCTCTTTTCTCATTTTTCACAAGGTCTGTATAGCAGCCTTCTGCCTATGCACAGTGTACACAGAAAGCTGCCAATCAGTGGTGCAGCCGGTTATATGGAGCTCAGCATTCAGAGCACTGCTAGATCTGCAGTAGATAAAACTAAAATTTATCAAAACTGCAGCGAAATAAGGGACACATTTCTGGAATCAGGTTTCTGCCCTTACATCATGCAGATGGGATAGCAAAACCTGGTGGCAGATTCCATTTTAGAGCCATCGGATATTACCTTGTGACCTCTCAAAGGGGAACTTGATGTCTAGGATGGTTATTATTTTATGTCATGTGTCTCTTGCTGCGGGATAACTTGTATGTAATGTGTTGTATGTTAGGTCTATGCACAGTACAAGTCCTTCAGTATAGGGTTACCTGAGAAGCGTACCCAGCATGAAGCAGGACTTGCATTATGTTTTGTCAGGGATGATTAATGTCTGAGTGCTTTATGCTGCGTTCTGCAGTCATCTCTCTGCCATCCTCCGTACACCCATCGCCGTCCTGTTCTCACACTTCTTTATTTGGCTTTTTTCTTGTGGTCGTAATATGGAGCATGTTGTATCCATAAAGCGGTCAGATTTGCCGGACCTCATGCTGTTCTGCCGAATCAGACCTAGATCATTATTGGGGGCTGGGGCACCTCCAATTCAAGACGGTAGACAAATCGTGTCTTGTGAGACTGCACGCTCCAGCACCCACAATACTGGAGCATCGGTTAGGTTTACACATATCCACCTGTTGTGTTTTCTTTTGGGACACAGCAGTTTGTAGAATTGTCATCATTAATGTTTTCTTTTTTTTATCTTTCCAGTATTACTGAAATTCAGAAAGATGTGGAGTACAGACTGCCAATCACCTTTAAGAACTTCACCATCAGCATCAATATGTAAGTGACACGGGGTGCTATTGTCTTAGTTGAGAGATTACGTTGCATTTGTTGGGGTTATTAAATGTGAACCTAATGGGAATTAAAGGGATTGTCCTCTACTTTGATATTGATAACATCAGCATTGGGTATCAATATCAAATCGATGGGGTTCTGACAGCCCCCCAGAGAGGGAGCCGCATGCTCCTATTCACTTGTGAAGATGGCCCCCACTGATTCCATATTAATGACCTATCCAATGGGTAAGTGATCAATATCAAGGTAGTGGGCAACCCCTTAAAGAAAGCAGACCATATTAGGTACTTCTGGAATATCGTTGTCCCATGCTGTTGATAGACCCCACCGCGTGTAATCGGTACCCTACAATGACTTGTCATCCATAGTCATGTCTTGTAGCACTGGAGCCATTAAATGATGCTGCTTAGCGGCTCATGACGTCACTATAGATGATGTGTATTAATGCAAGTTGTTTAATTGCTACTAATAAGAAATCACTTTAAATCAATATGGAGGCTTATAGGGTCCTCTCAGCTTCCTTTTACATATGGAAGTAGTGGTAGAACAGTATCGTCGATTGTCCCTCCCCAGAAAAATTATCCTTTTTTTTTTTGCAGAGCTCCGATGTGCCAGTCAAAAGGAAATGGAGTGTCTGCAGATTGGTGTGGGAGTGCAGAGGGGCGTGTCCGTGCACTTGAAAGGAGCTGTCTAAGTGCAGTGATACGCCCCAGTGCACTTCCAGCCGGATTTGCATATGTTTTCCACACTAGATTTGTCATGATGGACTCATCAGATCTCTTATAACACCATTACGATCATATGTCAAGGTGCTAATGTAGCACCCTGAGGATTCGGCTGCTACAGGGGTATTGCACCTCAACCCAGAGGTGTGATATTCCACTCCCGGGTAAGGATGGAGTGTGGAACTGAGCTAGTAGGCTGCATGCACTACACACATCCCATTTCCGGGGAACAGACCGATGGTACTCCCACTAGAGAAATGTGCAGGTACGACAGTGTCTGTTCCTGGCTGGAGTGGGAGGGGGGTGGAACATCCCAGTAGTGTAGGGGCAGATAGGGGGAGCAGCCTGGGTAAAGCTAGGAGCTCATTGGGTGCTGGTCACCTGAGCTCACACATAGAGGGAGTATATAAGGTGGGCACCATCTTAGATCAGGGTCAGTCTGTGAGACGTCAGTCAGTCAGCCACAGTCAGTCAGTCAGACAGTCTGTCTGAGAACCTGAGAAGCAGAGCAGAGGAGAAGAGAGAGAGACCCAGAGGCGCAGAGGGGACCCCAAGAGCCCATAAGAGAGCTAATAGGGTGAAGGGTCGGCAACAGGGTACCGGATCCCAAGCTGGCAGAGGCTACAGCACACCTTAGCCAGGAACCGGAGGTCGTGGGCAGGATCTGCCATGATCACCCACTAAATCCACCCGGAAGGCAGACCAAGAATAGGGTCAGGGAGCCCAGAGGAGGCTTGACCAACAAAAGGCCCGAGGGAGCCGGACTTAGGTGGATCCCTGGTGGGAACGGCCAGAAGAAGGGAGAGACAGAAAGGAGCTCAGGACCACACTCCGGAGTTGCCTGGGAGTTGACCGAGTCCAGGACCTGGTGGACGCAGCACGGCTTGGGTGGTCACTGCTGTACACAGTGACCCGAGCAACACCAGTAAGTAAAACCCTGGAACTGCATTTTATGTCTCTGAGTCTCCTTGCTGCACCTTCACAACCACCATCCTCCACGGCTGACCCCCTGAGGCTATACCCCTCCCGTTGGGGGTTATACTACCAAAGCTGCACACATACCAACAGCCTCAGCGGACCCTGCTGCAGCGGCGGCCTTTTGACCGCAAATCAACGGGTGGCGTAGTCGACACAAAGAACTCTAATAACATCTGTAGGACTGCCACACACTGAGTTTGACACCCTGGGCACGGACCGGGTCACAGCCACTCGGAGACTACAACCCCCATCTGATCTGGCTCCGGGTATCCCTAACAGCACTGGCCCAGGGGGCGCGTCAACTTTGGCGTAGTCGGCAGGATTACGTGCCCGCAACAACCGGGTACTGCGTGCCTGAAGAAAAGTTCACCGTTACCTCAAAAAGAAGTCTCCTGCCGGTTCCGGAGGGTCCCCGCCAACGGACCCCATCACAGGTCGTTTCCCGCCGGTTGTCCGCCATTTGCAGCTTTTTCCCGCCATCCATGGAGTTTCCCGCCACTGGGAGACGATTCCCGCCATTTCCAAAGATTTCCCGCCTTGGAAGAGCGGACGCCATTGTGGGCGTGCCAGAGGGTGGCAAGAGGCCACCTCCCATCGTGGGCCAGGTCGAAGAATGGCGCCAAAAGCGGAAACCGCGCCCACCAACAGAGACTGTGATGCTGGAAGTGTCCATCAGCGTAAGAGAACTGCCCCTGGAACTGAAGTTGCCCCGGGACCACCCTCGATGTGGGCGGAGACAGAACAAGAGAACAAAGATGGGTGTCGCCTGGAGCAGTCTGGAGAGAGCGCACCCGGAGACAAGACGTCTGGAGAGGAGTCCAGAGAGAGCGTACCCGGAGATGGAGGGAGAGTCAGGCAGCACCGACCCAGTGGTCAGGAGCCTGTTGCAGGTCGCCACTCCAGAAGGCCTGCTGGAGATCCTAACACAGCTCCCCCGAGACCGGGAGTGTGCACAGACCGAGCTGGAGGGCCTCGCACGGAGGATGGCCCGGGTGCAGCGGGAGACGTTGGCGGAGTGGAGCCGAGAGATGGCCCAGCAGACCGAAACCCGACAGCGGAGCACGCCACCCGAGACGAGGAGACAGACCGCCTCTGAGGATGGTGCAGGAGGACTGAAGGCCGGAGACGGCGCCGAGAAGGGAGCTGAACGGACGGAGGCAGGTAAAGGGGACGTCTCTACCCCGAGCCGGGAAACCGCGTGCCTGCCCCAGCGCCCCGTCGCAGAGCCCAAAATTCCCCCTGCCGTGCCCGTCGCTGCATCGTCACCGCCGCCGACTAGGCCTCAACCGGAAACCGCGGCCGCGACCCCTGTGACGTCACACGCCTCGACCTCGAGCGTGGCCAAGCAGGAAATACCACCGGCCTGGTCGCAAGGCCTAGTACACCCGGGCGCCGCCATTCCAACAGCGCCCCCTACCTCCGCGGAGCCACCGGCCTGGCCGCAGGGCCGAGTAACCACGGGCGCCGCCGTTCTTACGGTGCCCTTTGCCTTTAGGGTGCCCCAAGCCTGGTCGCAAGGCCTGGTCAACCCGGGCGCCGCTACCACCACAGCGCCCATAGCACCTAAAGTACCGCACCTGGGTGAGGACCTGTTCGCCCAGCATACGTGCCCGGATGGGCAGCCCTTCATATGGCCACCGGAGTTTCACCATCCCCGACTCCGGAAAGAGAGACCCCTGGATGAACCCCTGATTCCGGTTCCGAAGCCCGCAAGGAGGACCTCGCCCCCGCTGGAGGAGGCACAGTTCGAGTGGGACCCCACTGGAGAAGACCTCATGGGGTTCACTCAGGAGACTCGGGCGGCCGCAGCAGAGCGTGCAGAGTGCTGCCGCCAGCAGCTCGAGGTCTTCGAGAAGGAGCGGAGAGAGAGGCGGGTCCGGGAACAGCAAGCGCAGATAAGGAGCGCGGAGCAGAAGAGCCGGACCAGGAGGAAACCCCGTGCAGCTCATGGTCCCCGTGCCACCGGGACTGTGATAAAATTCAATATGCAGCACGGATGGGGCTTTATTAGAGACCATCAGACCCCCGGCGACGTCTTTGTAACCCGCAGAGAAGTAGAAAGCCATCTGCCGGAGGGACACAGAGGTCGTGACCTGTACGTAGGGGACGAGGTCACCTTCACCCGGCACAAGTGTGCCAAAGGACCCTACGCCCTCCATGTGCATCGCCTGACGGAGGAGGAGCTGCGGTGTGAGGAGGAGCAAGAGGACCCGGACGGGTCTGAAGAATCTAAAGAAGGAGCAGGAGGACGCCGTCGTTAAAGTACGGTAAAGAGACTGTACATAGTTACCCGTCAGGGTATAAGAACTGTTCTACTTAAAATATAGTCCCCGTTGGGACCAGCCAATTGAACTGAAACCCGTGTGTCCCTATTCCCACTGACCGAGGACTGAGAGCGGTCATTCCTCCCTAATACCTGGCCGAGGACTGAGAGCGGCCATATTTCCCTTGTATATAGTTGCGCTTCCTAAAGCGCCCCCTACCGGTTTTATAGGGAACTGTTTTATTCCAAGAGAGACTGTCGCACTTTACCCGGTCACAAGTTGCACCATGACCGGAGGAACCAGAAACAAGAATGTTATTTATATGAAAAGTTTATTGCTGATATATATATATGATGTTTTCTATGTTTATGTTTATGAAAAAAATTGTATGTTTTGGATGTTTATATTTTACAGCCCGAGGACGTGCTGTGATTTACCAGGGGGGAATGTAGCACCCTGAGGATTCGGCTGCTACAGGGGTATTGCACCTCAACCCAGAGGTGTGATATTCCACTCCCGGGTAAGGATGGAGTGTGGAACTGAGCTAGTAGGCTGCATGTACTACACACATCCCATTTCCGGGGAACAGACCGATGGTACTCCCACTAGAGAAATGTGCAGGTACGACAGTGTCTGTTCCTGGCTGGAGTGGAAGGGGGGTGGAACATCCCAGTAGTGTAGGGGCAGATAGGGGGAGCAGCCTGGGTAAAGCTAGGAGCTCATTGGGTGCTGGTCACCTGAGCTCACACATAGAGGGAGTATATAAGGTGGGCACCATCTTAGATCAGGGTCAGTCTGTGAGACGTCAGTCAGTCAGCCACAGTCAGTCAGTCAGACAGTCTGTCTGAGAACCTGAGAAGCAGAGCAGAGGAGAAGAGAGAGAGACCCAGAGGCGCAGAGGGGACCCCAAGAGCCCATAAGAGAGCTAATAGGGTGAAGGGTCGGCAACAGGGTACCGGATCCCAAGCTGGCAGAGGCTACAGCACACCTTAGCCAGGAACCGGAGGTCGTGGGCAGGATCTGCCACGATCACCCACTAACTCCACCCGGAAGGCAGACCAAGAATAGGGTCAGGGAGCCCAGAGGAGGCTTGACCAACAAGAGGCCCGAGGGAGCCAGACTTAGGTGGATCCCTGGTGGGAACGGCCAGAAGAAGGGAGAGACAGAAAGGAGCTCAGGACCACACTCCGGAGTTGCCTGGGAGTTGACCGAGTCCAGGACCTGGTGGACGCAGCACGGCTTGGGTGGTCACTGCTGTACACAGTGACCCGAGCAACACCAGTAAGTAAAACCCTGGAACTGCATTTTATGTCTCTGAGTCTCCTTGCTGCACCTTCACAACCACCATCCTCCACGGCTGACCCCCTGAGGCTATACCCCTCCCGTTGGGGGTTATACTACCAAAGCTGCACACATACCAACAGCCTCAGCGGACCCTGCTGCAGCGGCGGCCTTTTGACCGCAAATCAACGGGTGGCGTAGTCGACACAAAGAACTCTAATAACATCTGTAGGACTGCCACACACTGAGTTTGACACCCTGGGCACGGACCGGGTCACAGCCACTCGGAGACTACAACCCCCATCTGATCCGGCTCCGGGTATCCCTAACAGCACTGGCCCAGGTGGCGCGTCACTGACGTCCCTTTATGCCTTACGCTACGTGCCACCTAAATGGATTTTCCATTGAGATGAGATGAGGGTGTTGGGTATTTTCCCCGGACCTGTCACGTTTCTGTAGGCTGCAGTCATGTATCCCGCGTCTTGCTCTAATACTTTGTTTTTATTGCAGTTTACTTCCGCCACAATTTCCTCAAGACAAACCTCTCATCACAGTCTTTCCACCGATAAGACATCACCTGGTGGACAAGCAAGGCCCCAATGTCACCTGTCCTTTAGTACATAATGTAAGGAGACTTGGGAGATTTTGAGCACTGGACTTAGGAATGTTGTAATTTAACCTTTCAATGACTGAGGTGTTTTTGTTTTTTATAAAGTGGATCTGTGTGGTCTCCTGACTAGTGTTGAGCATTCCGATACTGTAATATCGGGTATCGGCCGATATTCGCGGTATCGGAATTCCGATACTTAATTCCGATACTTTTACAATATCGGATACCGGAATCGGAAGTTCCCATAATGCCTGCGCTCTGTAGTGTCTGTGAAGGATGACAAGTTGGATGGCAGCGCGATCCAGCTTGTCATCAGAATGCCATCCCAGCGGGGGAGAATTCTCCTGATTGTTTAAAAGCCGGCGGGCGGTATAAAGCCGCCGGCTTTTAAACAATCACACAGCCCCATACTGCTTCCCCGCAGCCTCCCACCCCGATCCTCCGCTCCCCTCGCCACCTCCCATCCCGATCGTAAGTTAGGACCGGGCGGGGAGCGCAGCTCCAAGGAGCGGGGAGTGAAGGACCCGGGCGGGGAAGCCGGCAGTGAAAAGACTTCACCGCCGGCTTTCCCGTTCTGTGCTGCGCTTTCCCGCCGGTTATTTCAAATGAACAGCTGAGGTATCAGGTGATGCCGATCAGCTGTTCATTTGAAGTCGCCGCGTTGCCCTCAGAGGGTTCATGTGAGTTCATGCTTGACTGCATGAACTCACATGAACTTTCCCACGGCCGCACAGGTCAGCCTCACCTCCCAGACCCGTCATGATTAGTGTGTGTGCGGGGTGTGTGTGCGGGGTGTGTGCGCGATGTTTGTGCGGGTGTGCGCGGTGTCTGTGCGATGTGTGCGGGGTGTGTGTGCGGGGTGTGTGTGCGGGGTGTCTGTGCGATGTGTGCGGGTGTGTGCGGTGTGTGTGCGTGCAGGCAGACATAGGCCGATGTGACACTACTACTCCCATCGGCCTATGTCTGTCCCCCGTCCACTCCTGCCAGCAGGATCAGCTCGATGGGAGCAGTAGTTCCCATCAGACTGATCCTGCTATTTAAATTGCCCTACTGTGTCCCCAATAAATGTTAAATACATGTCATTGGTGGCCAGTGGTTACCTAAAAGAAATTAGTTCATACATTACCTGTCCCCGCCGATCGCCACCTAAAATAAAGTAAAAAATAAAAAACTACACCTATACTCACCAAGACACCTAATTCCCCGAAGCCATCGATCTCCTGTAATAAAATATAAAATAATAAACCACAACCTTATCCTTACCCCTCCGTAGTAGTCCACGAGTGTCCCACGAAGATCTCCAGTTCAGAGCAGCCACATAGAATGTGACCGCTCTGAACCGCTGCCGCCGCTAGAATGACAGCATAAGCGGGTTCACCGGAGTTCAGGCAGCGCTGCTCCGGTTAGCTGCTTTACGGCCCTGCTGTATAGTGAGAAATTCCCACGGTACAGCAGTGCCGTAAAGGAGGTCTCCGGAGCTGCGCTGACTGAATGCACTCCGGTGACCTCAGTCAGTGGCTCCCGCTGCCGGGAGCGGACGTGTTCCCGGCAGCGTGAGCTTACAGCAGCCATGCACAGCTGTCACCATCTCCAGATGTGACAGCTGTGCATGGGAGATCAGCGCAGGAACATGGACAGGTAACTATTTTTTTTAGTAAACTAAGAATTAAATAAAATTGTGTGTTTTATTTCAAATTAATTATTTTTTTCTGGGTGTGGTGTGTGTTTTTTCTTTTTAACACTTTGTAGGTTAGTAATGGGGGTGTCTTATAGACGCCCATCATTACTAACCTGGGCTTCATGGCAGCTGGCGCTGACATGAACCCCACCACTATTACCCCCTGCCACCGCACCAGGGCAGCGTGGAAGAGCGAGGCTAAGTGCCAGAGTTGGCGCATCCTATGGATGCGCCATTTCTGGGGCGGCTGACGACTGGTGTTTCTAGCCTGGGAGGGGGCCAATATTCATGGCACCCTTCCTGGGCTATTAATATCAGCCCCCAGCTGTCTGCCTAGCCTTTGCTAGCTATTAAAATAGGGGGGACCCCACGTCATTTTTTTGGGGGGGGTCCCCCATTTTAATAGCTAGTAAAGGCTAGGTATTCAGCTGGGGGCTGATATTAGTAGCCTGGGAAGCTCCGTGGGTTTTACCCCCTTCCCAGGCTTCAAACATCTGCCCCAGCCGTCTGCTTAACCTCCGCTAGAGACTAAAATTATGGGGGATCCCACGCCATTTTTTTTTTAAATAAATCCATTATTTTAACACTAAATGACATTTGAGGAGTTAATAAAGATGCAGTCCCTAAATTATTATTTATTTTTTAATTAATTTTTCCCAAAACTTTTGACGTGGGCTTCGCCATATTTTTGTATGCCAGCCAGGTACAGCATCCAGCTTCTATGAACGCGCCATTTTCCGGGGCGGCTGCGGACTGCAATTTTCAGCGGGGGGCAGAAAGCTTGGGCCTCCCTGCACTGCAGATTCCATCCCCCAGCTGCCTAGTTGTACCTGGCTGGACACAAAAATAGGGAGAAGCTCCACATTTTTTTTTTTTTAATTATTTCATGAAATTCATGGAATAATTAAGAAAAAAAGGGCTTCCCTATATTGTTGTGTCCGGCCAGGTACAAATAGGCAGCTGGTGGTTGGGGGCAGCCCGTTCCTGCCTGCTGTACCTGGCTGGACACAAATATAGTGCAAAGCCCCACGTCAATTTTTTTTTAATTATTTCAGGAAATTCATGAAATAATTAAAAAAAAATTATGTGGGGCTTCGCCCTATATTTGTGTCCAGCCAGGTACAGCAGGCAGGAACGGGCTGCCCCCAACCACCAGCTGCCTATTTGTACCTAGCCGGACACAACAATATAGGGAAGCCCTTTTTTTCTTAATTATTCCATGAATTTCATGAAATAATTTAAAAAAAAAATACGTGGGGCTTCGCCCTATTTTTGTGTCCAGCCAGGTACAACAAGGCAGCTGGGGGCTGGAATCCGCAGCGCAGGGAGGCCCAAGCTTTCTGGGCCCCACCCGCTGCAAATTGCAGTCCGCAGCCGCCCCGGAAAATGGCGCGTTCATAGAAGCGCCATCTTCTGGCGCTGTACCCAACTCATCCAGGGCCCTGGTGCGGTGGCTCACTGGGTAATAAAGGGGTTAAGGCCAGCTTGGCATTATCAGCTGGCCCTAAGCCCGAAATTCATGGGGTCACGCCAATATTAGACATGACTACCATGAATTTCTAGTAAAGTATTTAAAAAAAACACAAACACCCAGAAAAAAGTCCTTTAATTGAAATAAAGACACAATTCTTTATTGTTCTAAATTAAACCATACTTACCATCACGCCCATTCCAGCTGAAGCCAACGATCTCCTGCAATAAAAGTAAAATAATAAAGCAACCTCATCCTTACCTTTCCATGGTTCCCAGGACAGCTTCAGCTCTGCTACATCGAGATGACAGGCTGGACCGCAGCAGAACGCTGCCATCCAGCCTGTCATCCCGCAGACACTGAGAAGCGCAGGCATGCTTGCGCTCCTCAGTGTCTCGCTGTGACGGCATTCAGATGAGCGGAGGTCATGTCCAATGAACTCAGCTCACCTCATGCACGTCACTGACAGCGTGGGAAAATTCTCCTGCACTCAGCGCTTCAGCGTGAGAATTTACCCACGCTGTCAGTGACGTGCATGAGGTGCGCCGAGTTCATTGGACATGACCTCACCTCATGCACGTCACTGACAGCGTGGAAAAATTCTCACGCTGAAGCGCTGAGTGCAGGAGAATTCTCCCACGCTGTCAGTGACGTACATGAGGTGAGCCGAGTTCATTGTCGGCTCATCTGGATGCCGTCACAGCCAGACACTGAGGAGTGGAAGTATGCCTGCGCTTCTCAGTGTCTGCGGGATGACAGGCTGGATGGCAGCGTTCTGCTGCGGTCCAGCCTGTCATCTCGATGTAGCAGAGCTGGAGCCGTCGTGGGAGCCATGGAAAGGTAAGGATGAGGTTGGTTTATTATTTTTCTTTTATTGCAGGAGATCGTTGGCTTCAGCTGGAATGGGCGTGATGGTAAGTATGGTTTAATTTAGAACAATAAAGAATTGTGTGTTTATTTCAATTAAAGGACTTTTTTCTGGGTGTTGTGTTTTAATTAAATACTTTACTAGAAATTCATGGTGGTCATGTCTAATATTGGCGTGACCCCATGAATTTCGGGCTTAGGGCCAGCTGATAATGCCAAGCTGGCCTTAACCCCTTTATTACCCAGTGAGCCACCGCACCAGGGCCCTGGATGAGTTGGGTACAGCGCCAGAAGATGGCGCTTCTATGAACGCGCCATTTTCCGGGGCGGCTGCAGACTGCAATTTGCAGCGGGTGGGGCCCAGAAAGCTTGGGCCTCCCTGCGCTGCGGATTCCAGCCCCCAGCTGCCTTGTTGTACCTGGCTGGACACAAAAATAGGGCGAAGCTCCACGTTTTTTTTTTTAAATTCATGAAATTCATGGAATAATTAAGAAAAAAAGGGCTTCCCTATATTGTTGTGTCCGGCTAGGTACAAATAGGCAGCTGGTGGTTGGGGGCAGTCCGTTCCTGCCTGCTGTACCTGACTGGACACAAATATAGGGCGAAGCCCCACATCAATTTTTTTTAATTATTTCATGAATTTCCTGAAATGATTTAAAAAAAATTGACGTGGGGCTTCGCACTATATTTGTGTCCAGCCAGGTACAGCAGGCAGGAACGGGCTGCCCCCAACCACCAGCTGCCTATTTGTACCTGGTTGGACACAACAATATAGGGAAGCCCTTTTTTTCTTAATTATTTCATGAATTTCATGAAATAATTAAAAAAAAAAAATACTTGAAGCCTCTCCCTATTTTTGTGTCCAGCCAGGTACAACTAGGCAGCTGGGGGATGGAATCTGCAGCGCAGGGAGGCCCAAGCTTTCTGCACCCCCCCCCCCCCCGCTGAAAATTGCAGTCCGCAGCCACCCCGGAAAATGGCGCGTTCATAGAAGCTGGATGCTGTACCTGGCTGGCATACAAAAATATGGCGAAGCCCACGTCAAAAGTTTTGGGAAAAATTAATTAAAAAATAAATAATAATTTAGGGACTGCATCTTTATTAACTCCTCAAATGTCATTTAGTGTTAAAATAAAGGATTTATTTTAAAAAAATTGACGTGGGGCTTCGCCCTATATTTGGGTCCAGCCAGGTACAGCAGGCAGGAACAGGCTGCCCCCAACCACCAGCTGCCTATTTGTACCTGGTTGGACACAACAATATAGGGAAGCCCTTTTTTTCTTAATTATTCCATGAATTTCATGAAATAATTTAAAAAAAAAATGTGTGGGGCTTCGCCCTATTTTTGTGCCCAGCCAGATACAACTAGGCAGCTGGGGGCTGGAATCCGCAGCGCAGGGAGGCCCAAGCTTTCTGGGCCACCCCCGCTGCAAATTGCAGTCCGCAGCCGCCCCAGAAAATGGCGCGTTCATAGAAGCGCCATCTTCTGGCGCTGTACCCAACTCATCCAGGGCCCTGGTGCGGTGGCTCACTGGGTAATAAAGGGGTTAAGGCCAGCTTGGCATTATCAGCTGGCCCTAAGCCCGAAATTCATGGGGTCACGCCAATATTAGACATGACCACCATGAATTTCTAGTAAAGTATTTAAAAAAACACAACACCCAGAAAAAAGTCCTTTAATTGAAATAAACACACAATTCTTTATTGTTCTAAATTAAACCATACTTACCATCACGCCCATTCCAGCTGAAGCCAACGATCTCCTGCAATAAAAGTAAAATAATAAAGCAACATCATCCTTACCTTTCCATGGCTCCCACGACAGCTTCAGCTCTGCTACATCGAGATGACAGGCTGGACCGCAGCAGAACGCTGCCATCCATCCTGTCATCCCGCAGACACTGAGAAGCGCAGGCATACTTCCACTCCTCAGTGTCTGGCTGTGACGGCATCCAGATGAGCCGAGGTCATGTCCAATGAACTCAGCTCACCTCATGTACGTCACTGACAGCGTGGGAAAATTCTCCTGCACTCAGCACTTCAGCGTGAGAATTTTCCCACGCTGTCAGTGACGTGCATGAGGTGAGCTGAGTTCATTGGACATGAACTCGGCTCATCTGGATGACGTCACAGAGAGACACTGAGGAGCGCAAGCATGCCTGCGCTTCTCAGTGTCTGCGGGATGACAGGCTGGATGGCAGCGTTCTGCTGCGGTCCAGCCTGTCATCTCGATGTAGCAGAGCTGAAGCTGTCGTGGGAACCATGGAAAGGTAAGGATGAGGTTGCTTTATTATTTTACTTTTATTGCAGGAGATCGTTGGCTTCAGCTGGAATGGGCGTGATGGTAAGTATGGTTTAATTTAGAACAATAAAGGATTGTGTCTTTATTTCAATTAAAGGACTTTATTCTGGGTGTTTGTGTTTTTCTTTAACTTTGACTATGGGGTTAGTAATGGGGGTGTCTTATAGACGCCTCTCCATTACTAACCTGGGCTTGATGTCAGCTGGCATTATAAGCTGACATCAACCCCAACCCTATTACCCCCTGCCACCGCACCAGGGCAGCGTGGAAGAGCGAGGCTAAGTGCCAGAATTGGCGCATCCTATGGATGCGCCATTTCTGGGGCGGCTGATGGCTGGTGTTTCTAGCCTGGGAGGGGGCCAATATTCATGGCACCCTTCCTGGGCTATTAATATCAGCCCCCAGCTGTCTGCCTAGCCTTTGCTAGCTATTAAAATAGGGGGCACCCCATGTCATTTTTTTGGGGGGGTCCCCCATTTTAATAGCTAGTAAAGGCTAGGTATTCAGCTGGGGGCTGATATTAGTAGCCTGGGAAGCTCCGTGGGTATTACCCCCTTCCCAGGCTTCAAACATTTGCCCCAGCTGTCTGCTTAACCTCCGCTAGAGCCTAAAATTAAGGGGAACCCCACGCCAATTTTTTTTTAAATAAATCCTTTATTTTAACACTAAATGACAAGTACAGTAATCAACACTATCACTGTACTTCATATATATGTGACTGACATGTTTCTATCTATCTAATCTATGTGTGATTCTCTATTCTTTCTATTCTAAATTGTCGGGTACAGATGCTGAATTGCCGGCCGGCTTTCTTAAAGAGACGGTGCATGAAAACACTATTATTTTTTTAAATAAATCCTTTACACTAAATGACAAGTACAGTAAGCAACATTGTCACTGTACTTCTTATATATGTGGCTGACATGTTTCTATCTATCTAATCTATGTGTGAAGCTCTATTCTGTCTGTTATAAATTGTCGGGTACAGATGCTGAATTGCCGGCCGGCTTTTTTAAAGAGACGGTGCACGAAAACACTATTATTTTTTTAAATAAATCCTTTACACTAAATGACAAGTACAGTAAGCAACACTGTCACTGCACTTCTTATATATGTGGCTGACATGTTTCTATCTATCTAATCTATGTGTGATGCTCTATTCTTTCTGTTGTAAATTGTCGGGTACCGGTGAATGCCGCTGCTGAATTGCCGGCTTTTCATGTCATTCTACATTATTCTTAGTTGTTTTACTTCATGTAGAATTAACCTACAAGGAAAGAAAGGGCTTATTTTCATTCCGATATTTGTGTCCCATTGACTTGCATTGGTTTCCGGTATCGGAATCGGCGATATCCGATACTTTTTGGGTATCGGCCCGATCCAATCCGATACGATATTTCCTGATATCGGAAGGTATCGCTCAACACTACTCCTGACACATCTGTTTTAGTAATCTTATAAACCCTATAAAATCACAAATCTGCAGAATTTGTGTTTCAGACCACTGTGCAGTGCCTTTGAAGGCTATGTTCACACATTGCGTTTTTTTCAGCGTTTTTTTAATGCAAATTTTCAGCTGTGTTTTACAGTACAAGCAAAGTCTATGAGATTTCAGAAATCTCATGCTCACACCCTGGTTTTTGTATGATCAGTATTTTGTGATTTGCATTGTTTTTTGCTGAATAGAGCACGTCACTTCTTTCAGTGTATTTCACCCATTGAAAATAATGTGTAGTGAAAAAACGCCTAGTGTGAACATAGCCTTACATCTAATTGACAATGGGGTGTTACCTTACTCCTTGTCCATGTCTAATCAGTTTGGACAGTAGGCATAATCACTACGACCAGGGGCCTGGCAGTGGCCAGTTGTCAATGTATCCACACATTTCCAGAAGATTGGCACAACGCAGAGGACCTGGGAAGAAGAGATGCCACGGTATTGTTAGTTCATAGGGAATACACCTCTTTATTTTGGTAGATGAGGTCTTTGTCAAACACATCTTCAGCAAAGGAGAACGAAATGAAAGGATTAATGTATGTGTTAATGACCCAGTTCTGCGTGTGCTCTACGTAAAATGTGGCTGCAGATGGCTGTGCTGCATCGACACGTGAGGTTTGGGAGCCACCTTACATCTAATGGGTGGGGGTCTTACATTGAGGTCCCCACTTCAGACATTTCTGATATTTCCAGTGAATTTTCCAAGGAAGTTTCAGATAAAAATACCATAAGAAAATGTGGTCAACCTTGTTTTAGTTTTTTTTTTTTAATATATAAGATTTTTAGTTATAGTCTTTGTTATGTTCACATAGAAGACCGGTGGGTTTTTTCTTTTTTAGTAACAAAGTATATACAGTGGGGAAAATAAGTATTGGATACACTGACGATTTTGCAAGTTTTCCCACCTACAAAGAATGGAGAGGGCTGTAATTTTTATCGTAGGTACACTTCACCTGTGAGAGACAGAATCTAAAAATAAAAAACAGAAAATAACATTTTATAATTTTTACATACTTATTTCATGCAATTATGCAAATTAATTATTTGATACAATAGAAAAACAGATCTTAATATTTGGTACGGAAACCTTTGTTTGCAATTACAGAGGTCAGACGTTTCCTGTAGTTCTTGACCAAGTTTGCAGACACTGCAGCAGGAATTTTGGACCACTCCTGCATACAGATCTTCTCCAGATCTTTCAAGTTTCGGGACTGTTGCTGGGTGCAGTTGTCCTGTCCCCTTTGCAGAAAAGCACCCCCAAAGTATAAGGTTTCCCCCAGCATGCTTCTCAGTTGGGACGGTGTTCTTGGGGTTGTACTCATCCTTCTTCTTTCTCCAAACACGGCAAGTGGAGTTGATACCAAAAAGTCCTATTTTGGTCTCATCTGACCACATGACCCTCTCCCATGCCTCCTCTGGATCACCCAGATGATCATTGGCGAACTTCAAACTGGCCTGGACATGTGCTGGCGTGAGCAGGGGACCTTGCGTGCCCTGCAGGAGTTTAATCCATGACGGCATAGTGTGTTACTAATGGTAATGTTTGAGACTGTAGTCTCGGCTCTCTTCAGGTCATTGACCAGGTCCTCCTGTGTAGTTCTGGGCTGATTCCTGACCTTTCTCAGAATCATCCTTATCCCACGGGTCGAGATCTTGCATGGAGCCCCAGACCGAGGAAGATTGACAGTCATCTTGTGTTTCTTCCGTTTTCTAATAATTGTGCCAACAGTTGTTGCCCTCTCACCAAGCTGCTTGCATATTGTCCTGTAGCCAATCCCAGCCTGGAGCAGGTCTACAATTTTGTCCCTGGTGTCCTTAGATAGCTCTTTGGTCTTAACCATGGTGGATAGGTTGAAGTGTGATTGATTGAGTGTGTGGACAGGTGTCTTTTATACAGGTAACGAGTTCAAACAGGTACAATAAATACAGGTGAGGAGTGCAGAGTAGGAGGGCTTCTGAAAGAAAAACTAACAGGTCTGTGAGAGCCAGATTTCTTGCTGGTTGGTAGGTGATCAAATACTTATTTCATGCAATGAAATGCGATTTAATTATTTAAAAATCATACAATGTGATTTTTTTTTGGATTTTATTTTTAGATTCTGTCTCTCACAGTTGAAGTGTACCTATGATAAAAATGACAGACCTCTCCATTCTTTGTAGGTGGGAAAACTTGCAAAATCGGCAGTGTATCAAATACTTATTTTCCCTACTGCGTGCGTGTATGTATATATATATGTGTATGTGTGTGTGTGTGTGTGTGTGTGTGTGTGTATGTACAGTACAGACCAAAAGTTTGGACACACCTTCTCATTTAAAGACTTTTTATGTATTTTCATGACTATGAAAATTGTACATTAACACTGAAGGCATCAAAACTATGAATTAACACATGTGGAATTATATACTTAACAAAAAAGTGTGAAACAACTGAAAATATGTCTTATATTCTAGGTTCTTCAAAGTAGCCACCTTTTGCTTTGATGACTGCTTTGCACACTCTTGGCATTCTCTTGATGCGCTTCAAGCGGTAGTCACCGGAAATGGTCTTCCAACAATCTTGAAGGAGTTCCCGGAGATGCTTAGCACTTGTTGGCCCTTTTGCCTTCACTCGGCGGTCCAGCTCACCCCAAACCATCTTGATTGGTTTCAGGTCTGGTGACTGTGGAGGCCAGGTCATCTGGCGTAGCACCCCATCACTCGCCTTCTTGGTCAAATAGCCCTTACACAGCCTGGAGGTGTGTTTGGGGTCATTGTCCTTTTGAAAAATAAATGATGGTCCAACTAAACGCAAACCGGATGGAATAGCATGCCGCTGCAAGATGCTGTGGTAGCCATGCTGGTTCAGTATGCCTTCAATTTTGAATAAATCTCCAACAGTGTCACCAGCAAAGCACCCCCACACCATCACTCCTCCTCCTCCATGCTTCACTGTGTGAACCAGGCATGTAGAGTCCATCCGTTCACCTTTTCTGCGTCGCACAAAGACACGGTGGTTGGAACCAAAGATCTCAAATTTGGACTCATCAGACCAAAGCACAGATTTCCACTGGTCTAATGTCCATTCCTTGTGTTCTTTAGCCCAAACAAGTCTCTTCTGCTTGTTGCCTGCCCTTAGCAGTGGTTTCCTAGCAGCTATTTTACCATGAAGGCCTGCTGCACAAAGTCTCCTCTTAACAGTTGTTGAAGAGATGTTTCTGCTGCTAGAACTCTGTGTGACATTGACCTGGTCTCTAATCTGAGCTGCTGTTAACCTGCGATTTCTGAGGCTGGTGACTCGGATAAACTTATCCTCAGAAGCAGAGGTGACTCTTGGTCTTCCTTTCCTGGGGCAGTCCTCATGTGAGACAGTTTCTTTGTAGCGCTTGATGGTTTTTGCAACTGCACTTGGGGACACTTTCAAAGTTTTCACAATTTTTCGGACTGACTGACCTTCATTTCTTAAAGTAATGATGGCCACTCGTTTTTCTTTACTTAGCTGCTTTTTTCTTGCCATAATACAAATTCTAACAGTCTAATCAGTAGGACTATCAGCTGTGTATCCACCAGAGTTCTGCACAACACAACTGATGGTCCCAACCCCATTTATAAGGCATGAAATCCCACTTATTAAACCTGACTGGGCACACCTGTGAAGTGAAAACCATTTCCGGTGACTACCTCTTGAAGCTCATCAAGAGAATGCCAAGAGTGTGCAAAGCAGCCATCAAAGCAAAAGGTGGCTACTTTGAAGAACCTGGAATATAAGACATATTTTCAGTTGTTTCACACTTTTTTGTTAAGTATATAATTCCACATGTGTTAATTCATAGTTTTGATGCCTTCAGTGTGAATGTACAATTTTCTTAGTCATGAAAATACAGATAAATCATTAAATGAGAAGGTGTGTCCACCTTTTGGTCTGTACTGTATATACAGTACAGACCAAAAGTTTGGACACACCTTCTCATTTAAAGATTTTTCTGTATTTTCATGACTATGAAAATTGTACATTCACACTGAAGGCATCAAAACTATGAATTAACACATGTGGAATTATATACTTAATAAAAAAGTGTGAAACAACTGAAAATATGTCTTATATTCTAGGTTCTTCAAAGTAGCCACCTTTTGCTTTGATGACTGCTTTGCACACTCTTGGCATTCACTTGATGAGCTTCAAGAGGTAGTCACCGGAAATGGTCTTCCAACAATCTTGAAGGAGTTTCCAGAGATGCTTAGCACTTGTTGGCCCTTTAGCCTTCACTCTGCGGTCCAGCTCACCCCAAACCATCTCGATTGGGTTCAGGTCTGGTGACTGTGGAGGCCAGGTCATCTGGCGTAGCACCCCATCACTCTCCTTCTTGGTCAAATAGCCCTTTCACAGCCTGGAGGTGTGTTTGGGGTCATTGTCCTGTTGAAAAATAAATGATGGTCCAACTAAACGCAAACCGGATGGAATAGCATGCCGCTGAAGATGCTGTGGTAGCCATGCTGGTTCAGTATGCCTTTAATTTTGAATAAATCCCCATCAGTGTCACCAGCAAAGCACCCCCACACCATCACACCTCCTCCTCCATGCTTCACGGTGGGAACCAGGCATGTAGAGTCCATCCGTTCACCTTTTCTGCGTCGCACAACGACACGGTGGTTGGAACCAAAGATCTCAAATTTGGACTCATCAGACCAAAGCACAGATTTCCACTGGTCTAATGTCCATTCCTTGTGTTCTTTAGCCCAAACAAGTCTCTTCTGCTTGTTTCCTGTCCTTAGCAGTGGTTTCCTAGCAGCTATTTTACCATGAAGGCCTGCTGCACAAAGTCTCCTCTTAACAGTTGTTGAAGAGATGTGTCTGCTGCTAGAACTCTGTGTGGCATTGACCTGGTCTCTAATCTGAGCTGCTGTTAACCTGCGATTTCTGAGGCTGGTGACTCGGATAAACTTATCCTCAGAAGCAGAGGTGACTCTTGGTCTTCCTTTCCTGGGGCGGTCCTCATGTGATCCAGTTTCTTTGTAGCGCTTGATGGTTTTTGCAACTGCACTTGGGGACACTTTCAAAGTTTTCCCAATTTTTCGCACTGACTGACCTTCATTTCTTAAAGTAATGATGGCCACTCGTTTTTCTTTACTTAGCTGCTTTTTTCTTGCCATAATACAAATTCTAACAGTCTATTCAGTAGGACTATCAGCTGTGTATCCACCAGACTTCTGCACAACACAACTGATGGTCCCAACCCCATTTATAATGCAAGAAATCCCACTTATTAAACCTGACAGGGCACACCTGTGAAGTGAAAACCATTTCCGGTGACTACCTCTTGAAGCTCATCAAGAGAATGCCAAGAGTGTGCAAAGCAGTCATCAAAGCAAAAGGTGGCTACTTTGAAGAACCTATAATATAAGACATATTTTCAGTTGTTTCACACTTTTTTGTTAATTATATAATTCCACATATGTTAATTCATAGTTTTGATGCCTTCAGTGTGAATGTACAATTTTCATAGTCATGAAAATACAGAAAAATCTTTAAATGAGAAGGTGTCTCCAAACTTTTGGTCTGTACTGTATACACTGCTCAAAAAAATAAAGGGAACACTTAAACAACAGAATATAACTCCAAGTAGATCAAACTGTCCACTTAGGAAATGACACTGATTGACAATCAATTTCACATGCTGTTGTGCAAATGGAATAGACAATAGATGGAAATTATTGGCAATTATCAAGACACCCTCAAAGGATTGATTCTGCAGGTGGGGACCACAGACCACTTCTCAGTACCAATGCTTTCTGGCAGATGTTTTGGTCACTTTTGAATGTTGGTTATGCTTTCACACTCGCGGTAGCATGAGACGGACTCTACAACCCACAGAAGTTGCTCAGGTGGTGCAGCTCATCCAGGATGGCACATCAGTGCGAGCTGTGGCAAGAAGGTTTGCTGTGTCTGTCAGCGTAGTGTCCAGAGGCTGGAGGTGCTACCAGGAGACAGGCCAGTACACCAGGAGACAAGGAGGGGGCCGTAGGAGGGCAACAACCCAGCAGCAGGACCGCTACCTCCGCCTTTGTGCAAGGAGGAACAGGGGGAGCACTGACAGAGCCCTGCAAAATGACCTCCAGCAGGCCACAAATGTTCATGTGTCTGCACAAACGGTTAGAAACCGACTCCATGAGGGTGGTATGAAGGCCCGACGTCCACAGATGAGGGTTGTGATCACATCCCAACATTGTGCAGGACGCTTGGCATTTGCCACAGAACACCAGGATTGGCAAAGTCGCCACTGGCGCCCTGTGCTCTTCACAGATGAAAGCAGGTTCACACTGAGCACATGTGACAGACATGACAGAGTCTGGAGACGCCGCGGAGAGCGATCTGCTGCCTGCAACATCCTTCAGCATGACCGGTTTGGCAGTGGGTCAGTAATGGTGTGGAGTGGCATTTCTTTGGAGGGCCGCACAGCCCTCCATGTGCTTGCCAGAGGTAGCCTGACTGCCATTAGGTACCGAGATGAGATCCTCAGACCCCTTGTGAGACCATATGCTGGTGAGGTTTGCCCTGGGTTCCTCCTAATGCAGAACAATGCCAGACCTCATGTGGCTGGAGTGTGTCAGCAGTTCCTGCAAGATGAAGGTGTTGAAGCTATGGACTGTCCCGCCCGTTCCCCAGACCTGAATCCGATTGAGCACATCTGGGACATCATGTCTCGCTCCATCCACCAACGTCACGTTGCACCACAGACTGTCCAGAAGTTGGCGGATGCTTTAGTCCAGGTCTGGGAGGAGATCACACAGGAGACCATCCGCAACCTCATCAGGAGCATGCCCAGGCATTGCAGGGAGGTCATATAGGTACGTGGAGGCCGCACACAATACTGAACCTCATTTTGACTTGTTTTAAGGACATTACATCAAAGTTGGATCAGCCTGTAGTGTGTTTTTCCACTTTAATTTTGGGGGTGGCTCCAAATCCAGGCCTCCATTAGTTAATAAATGTGATTTCCATTGATGATTTTTATGTGATTTTGTTGTCAGCACATTCAGCTTTGTACAGAACAAAGTATTCAATGAGAATATTTCATTCATTCAGATCTAGGATATGTTATTTGAGTGTTCCCTTTATTTTTTTGAGCAGTGTATGTATATGTGTGTGTATATATATAATTTTTTTTAATTTTTTTCAATACATATTTCACTTTGGAGCTGACATAAGTCATGGACATGGGCTCTGTATCATGATATGTCTCCAATTTAGCAAATCTAGATCATGAAAGTTACTCTGTGACCTGCCATGTTGTCACCCTGAGTAATATGCTATAGGTATCATTACTGAGTCATATAGTGATGAAGTGATTGACAGTTGCTCCTGCTTTCTATCGAGCGTCTCTCCTGCTCTCTCTCTCGAGCGTCTCTCCTTCTCTCTCTCTCGAGCATCTCTCCTGCTCTCTCTCTCGAGCGTCTCTCCTGCTCTCTCTCTCTCGAGCGTCTCTCCTGCTCTCTCTCTCGAGCGTCTCTCCTGCTCTCTCTCTCTCGAGCGTCTCTCCTGCTCTCTCTCTCTCGAGCGTCTCTCCTGCTCTCTCTCTCGAGCGTCTCTCCTGCTCTCTCTCTCGAGCATCTCTCCTGCTCTCTCTCTCGAGCGTCTCTCCTGCTCTCTCTCTCGAGCGTCTCTCCTGCTCTCTCTCTCGAGCTTCTCTCCTGCTCTCTCTCTCGAGCGTCTCTCTCTCTCGAGCGTCTCTCCTGCTCTCTCTCTCTCGAGTGTCTCTCCTGCTCTCTCTCGAGCGTCTCTCCTGCTCTCTCTCTCGAGCGTCTCTCCTGCTCTCTCTCGAGCGTCTCTCCTGCTCTCTCTCTCGAGCTTCTCTCCTGCTCTCTCTCGAGCTTCTCTCCTGCTCTCTCTCTCGAGCGTCTCTCTCTCTCTCGAGCGTCTCTCCTGCTCTCTCTCTCTTGAGCGTCTCTCCTGCTCTCTCTCTCGAGCGTCTCTCTCTCTCTAGCGTCTCTCCTGCTCTCTCTCTCTCGAGCGTCTCTCCTGCTCTCTCTCTCTCGAGCGTCTCTCCTGCTCTCTCTCGAACGTCTCTCCTGCTTTCTCTCTCGAGCGTCTCTCCTGCTCTCTCTCTCTAGCATCTCTCCTGCTCTCTCTCTCTCTCGAGCGTCTCTCCTGCTCTCTCTCTCTCGAGCGTCTCTCCTGCTCTCTCTCTCTCGAGCGTCTCTCCTGCTCTCTCTCTCGAGCATCTCTCCTGCTCTCTCTCTCTCGAGCGTCTCTCCTGCTCTCTCTCTCGAGCGTCTCTCCTGCTCTCTCTCTCGAGTGTCTCTCCTGCTCTCTCTCTCGAGCGTTTCTCCTGCTCTCTCTCTCTCGAGCGTCTCTCCTGCTCTCTCTCTCTCGAGCGTCTCTCCTGCTCTCTCTCTCGAGCGTCTCTCCTGCTCTCTCTCTCGAGCGTCTCTCCTGCTCTCTCTCTCGAGCGTCTCTCCTGATCTTGAGCGTCTCTCCTGCTCTCTCTCTCGAGCATCTCTCATGCTCTCTCGAGCGTCTTTCTAGCGTCTCTCCTGCTCTCTCTCGGGCGTCTCTCCTGCTCTCTCTCTCTCGAGCGTCTCTCCTGCTCTCTCTCTCTCGAGCGTCTCTCCTGCTCTCTCTCTCTCGAGCGTCTCTCCTGCTCTCTCTCTCTCGAGCGTCTCTCCTGCTCTCTCTCTCGAGCGTCTCTCCTGCTCTCTCTCTCTCGAGCGTCTCTCCTGCTCTCTCTCTCGAGCGTCTCTCCTGCTCTCTCTCTCGAGTGTCTCTCCTGCTCTCTCTCTCGAGCGTTTCTCCTGCTCTCTCTCTCTCGAGCGTCTCTCCTGCTCTCTCTCTCTCGAGCGTCTCTCCTGCTCTCTCTCTCGAGCGTCTCTCCTGCTCTCTCTCTCGAGCGTCTCTCCTGCTCTCTCTCTCGAGCGTCTCTCCTGATCTTGAGCGTCTCTCCTGCTCTCTCTCTCGAGCATCTCTCATGCTCTCTTGAGCGTCTTTCTAGCGTCTCTCCTGCTCTCTCTCGGGCGTCTCTCCTGCTCTCTCTCTCTCGAGCGTCTCTCCTGCTCTCTCTCTCTCGAGCGTCTCTCCTGCTCTCTCTCTCTCGAGCGTCTCTCCTGCTCTCTCTCTCTCGAGCGTCTCTCCTGATCTTGAGCGTCTCTCCTGCTCTCTGTCTCTCGAGCGTCTCTCCTGATCTTGAGCGTCTCTCCTGCTCTCTCTCTCTCTCGAGCGTCTCTCCTGCTCTCTCTCTCTCGAGCGTCTCTCCTGATCTCGAGCGTCTCTCCTGCTCTCTCTCTCGAGCGTCTCTCCTGCTCTCTCTCTCGAGCGTCTCTCCTGCTCTCTCTCTCTCGAGCGTCTCTCCTGCTCTCTCTCTCTCGAGCGTCTCTCCTGCTCTCTCTCTCGAGCGTCTCTCCTGCTCTCTCTCTCTCGAGCGTCTCTCCTGCTCTCTCTCTCTCGAGCGTCTCTCCTGCTCTCTCTCGAGCGTCTCTCCTGCTCTCTCTCTCGAGCGTCTCTCCTGCTCTCTCTCTCTCGAGCATCTCTCCTGCTCTCTCTCTCTCGAGCGTCTCTCCTGATCTCGAGCGTCTCTCCTGCTCTCTCTCTCTCGAGCGTCTCTCCTGCTCTCTCTCTCGAGCGTCTCTCCTGCTCTCTCTCTCTCGAGCGTCTCTCCTGCTCTCTCTCTCTCGAGCGTCTCTCCTGCTCTCTCTCTCGAGCGTCTCTCCTGCTCTCTCTCTCTAGCGTTTCTCCTGCTCTCTCTCTCTCGAGCGTCTCTCCTGCTCTCTCTCTCTCGAGCGTCTCTCCTGCTCTCTCTCTCTCGAGCGTCTCTCCTGCTCTCTCTCTCTCGAGCGTCTCTCCTGCTCTCTCTCTCTCGAGCATCTCTCCTGCTCTCTCTCTCGAACGTCTCTCCTGCTCTCTCTCTCGAGCGTCTCTCCTGCTCTCTCTCTCTCGAGCGTCTTTCTAGCGTCTCTCCTGCTCTCTCTCTCGAGCGTCTCTCCTGCTCTCTCTCTCGAGCGTCTCTCCTGCTCTCTCTCTCGAGCGTCTCTCCTGCTCTCTCTCTCGAGCGTCTCTCCTGCTCTCTCTCTCTCTCTCGAGCGTCTCTCCTGCTCTCTCTCTCTCGAGCGTCTCTCCTGCTCTCTCTCTCTCTCTCGAGCGTCTCTCCTGCTCTCTCTCTCGAGCGTCTTTCTAGCGTCTCTCCTGCTCTCTCTCTCGAGCATCTCTCCTGCTCTCTCTCTCTCGAGCGTCTCTCCTGATCTTGAGCGTCTCTCCTGCTCTCTCTCTCTCGAGCGTCTCTCCTGCTCTCTCTCTCGAGCGTCTCTCCTGCTCTCTCTCTCTAGCGTTTCTCCTGCTCTCTCTCTCTCGAGCGTCTCTCCTGCTCTCTCTCTCTCGAGCGTCTCTCCTGCTCTCTCTCTCTCGAGCGTCTCTCCTGCTCTCTCTCTCTCGAGCGTCTCTCCTGCTCTCTCTCTCGAGCATCTCTCCTGCTCTCTCTCTCGAACGTCTCTCCTGCTCTCTCTCTCGAGCGTCTCTCCTGCTCTCTCTCTCTCGAGCGTCTTTCTAGCGTCTCTCCTGCTCTCTCTCTCGAGCGTCTCTCCTGCTCTCTCTCTCGAGCGTCTCTCCTGCTCTCTCTCTCGAGCGTCTCTCCTGCTCTCTCTCTCGAGCGTCTCTCCTGCTCTCTCTCTCTCTCTCGAGCGTCTCTCCTGCTCTCTCTCTCTCGAGCGTCTCTCCTGCTCTCTCTCTCTCGAGCGTCTCTCCTGCTCTCTCTCTCGAGCGTCTTTCTAGCGTCTCTCCTGCTCTCTCTCTCTCGAGCGTCTTTCTAGCGTCTCTCCTGCTCTCTCCAGCCCTTGTCTGCTTGATCGCTGATGTTGCCATACTTTGTGGTCTGTATACACTGTGCTCCAAATTATTATGCAATTAATAATTTCTCAGATTTTCCCAAATTACCTATATGAATTGCAGTCATTGTAATTTTCCAGTCAAATAACTATTAGAGTACAATTGAAAGGTTTTTGTACAAACTGCCTATGATAACAGTATATTTAAAAAAAAACCAAAAAAAACCTCAAACTGCACTCAAAATGCATGTTCCAAATTATTATGCACAGCAGAGTTTTCAACCTTTTCGTTTTAATAAAGAACAAAAAAATGGTCATTTTTGAAATTATAAGCATTAGCAGGTTATTACAAGCTGAAATCAAACAGTTTTCAACACTTTATTCTAGGTGATGTTACATTTGCACATAGGACCGCTTGTTCGAAAGGAGCTTCTGAACTCTCTCGTCCATTGAATTTGTCAGGTTTTGGATGGTTTCTGCTTCAATTGTTTTGCATGAGGACAGAATACCCTCCCAGAGCTGTTGCTTAGATGTGAACTGCCTCCCGCCATCATAGACACTCCTTTTGATGAAGCTCCAGAGGTTCTCAATGGGGTTGAGGTCAGGGGAGCATGGGGGCCACACCATAAGTTTGTCCCCTTTTATGCCCATATCAGCCAGAGATGCAGATGTGTTATGTGCAGCATGAGACGGGGCATTATCATGCATGAAAATGATCTTGCTGCGGAATGTACGGTTCTTCTTCTTGAACCATGAAAGGAAGTGATGTTTGAGAAACTCAACATACATTATGGAGTTCATCTTTACCCCTTCAGGGATCCTAAAAGGGCCGACAATCCCTCTCCCCATGATTCCAGCCCAAAACATTACTCCACCTCCTCCTTGTTAGCGCCGTAGCCGTGTTTGCATGGGGAGTCCATCAACCAGCCATCCTCCACTCCATCCATCTGGACCATCGAGATCATATCATGCAGGAGACGAATGCCAAGAGTGTTCAAAGCAGTCATCAAAGCAAAAGGTGGCTACTTTGAAGAACCTAGAATATAAGACATATTTTCAGTTGTTTCACACTTTTTTGTTAAGTATATAATTCCACATGTGTTAATTCATAGTTTTGATGCCTTCAGTGTGAATGTACAATTTTCAAAGTCATGAAGATACAGAAAAATCTTTAAATGAGAAGGCGTGTCCAAACTTTTGGTCTGTACTGTATATATATATATGTATATATATATATATATATATATATATATATGTGTGCGTCTCATAAAATTAGAATATCATCAAAAAGTTAATTAATTTCAGTTCTTCAATACAAAAAGTGAAACTCATATATTATGTAGAGTCATTACGAACAGAGTGATCTATTTCATGTGGTTGTTTCTGCTAATGTTGATGATTATGACTTACAGCCAATGAAAACACAACAGTCATTGTCTCAGTAAATTAGAATAATTAAGAAAAAAACACCTGCAAAGGCTTCCTACGTGTTTAAAAAGGCCTCTTAATCTGTTTCAGTAGGCTCCACAGTCATGGGGAAGACTGCTGACTTGACAGATGTCCAGAAGGCAGTCATTGACACACTCCACAAGGTCCCAAAGTTCCAATTTTAATTTGGGAATCAAGGTCCCAGAGTCTGGAGGAAGAGTGCAGAGGCACATAATCCAAGCTACTTGAGGTCTAGTGTGAAGTTTCCACAATCAGTGATGGCTTGGAGAGCCATGTCATCTGCTGGTGTAGGTCCACTGTGTTTTATCAACACCAAAGTCAGCGCAGCCGTCTGCCAGGAAATTTTAGAGCTCTTCATGCTTCCATCTGACGACAAGCTTTTTGGAGATGGAAATGTCATTCTCCAGCAGGACTTGACCCCTGTCCACACTTCCAAAAGTACCAATACCTGGTTTAAAAACAACAGTATCACTGTGCTTGATTGGCAGCAAACTCGCCTGACCTTAACCCCATAGAGAATCTATTATAGAGAATCTATGGGGTATTGTCAAGAGGAAGATGAGAGACACCAGACCCAACAATGCAGACGAGCTGAAGGCTGCTATCAAAGCCACCTGGGCTTCCATAACACCTCAGCAGTGCCACAGGCTGATCGCCTCCATGCCACGCCGCATTGATGCAGTAATTGATGCAAAAGGAGCCCCGACCAAGTATTGAGTGCATTTACTGAACATACATTTCAGTAGCCCAACATTTCGGATTTTAAAATCATTTTTTAAGCTGTTATAAAATATTCTAATTTACTGAGATAATGACTTTTGTGTTTTCATTGGCTGTAGCCATAATCATCAACATTAACAGAAATAAACACTTGAAATAGATCACTCTGTTTGTAATGACTCTGTATAATATATGAGTTTCACTTTTTGTATTGAAGAACTGAAATAAATTAACTTTTTGATGATATTCTAATTTTGTGAGAAGCACCTGTATATCTACACTGACCACAAAAAGTTCGGGATATGTGGCTTTCTGGTGAAATGTATGGAAAATGTAAAAAGTTCCCTCTACAGTAATATATTATAATACAAGTAGGGCGTTTAAGTAGAAGCATGTAACGGTGATTTCCTCATCTCAAACCATTTATTGAAACAAATGCCAACAACAGTGGTGGGTATACCCCAACAAAAAATGTCAATGTCTCAATAACTTGTCATGTGGCCTTGAGCAGCATCAATTACAGCTCGACAATGAATTCTCCTGCTGTTCACAAGTGGAGTTATTGTCTGCTGAGGCATGGCATCCCACTCTTCTTGGAGGGTGCAGGGCTGTGGAGTCTGAGTCGGTGTCTATTTTGGTGGAGTCGGTATAAAATGGACCCACTCCGACTCCTAAAATATATAATAAATTGGGTACAGCAGTACAATACAGGATGTGCTGTAAATGTTTCCATAAGAATTTGTGAAAGTTCTGAAATGTCCTATAAATGTCTGTTCTGTTCCTGATCTAAGGATCTCGGCTTTTAGTTCAGATGAATCTGTGCTGCACTTTATGTACACGCTCAGTAGTGACCAGGGCTGTGGAGTCAGAGTCGGGAGTCGGAAGTTTGGCTTACTGACACCACAGCCCTGGAAAGGGCGGTTCTCAGGTCATTGAGGTTCTGGGGTACAGAGTTACGAGCCTCTACACAGCGACTCAGCTGATCCCATAGGTTTTCTATGGGATTCAGGTCTGGAGAAAATGCAGGCCACTCCATTTGAGGTTCCCCTGTCTCCAGCAGCCATTCCCTAATGATGCAACCTCAATGAGCTGGAGCCTTGTGATCCATGAAGATGAAATTAGGCCTGTGTTGTGAATGCAGAGGGACAATGACAGGATTAATGTTGTTATTCAAGTAGTAGGGGCTGTTTAATACCAATTCTAATTGAACCCCAAATTTTATTGGGCGATACATGGATCAAACACCTGATGTGAATTTTGCCATTAAGCTCCTTGTTAGAGAACAGCAAGTTGTGCAAAAAGTACTGAAACATTGAACAGTTGGACATGTGCATTCAAAAGTTTAGAGAAGGTCACATTAAGTTCACCTGAAAAGGTTAGAGGGCATTTTAGGTTCATCCTGAAATTTCACCCAAAAGCCAAATATTCCTAACTTTTTGTGGGTAGTGTATATACACACACATACATATACATGGTGGTAAAAATAGTATTTGATACACTGCCGATTTTGCAAGTTTTCCCACCTACATAGAATGGAGAGGTCTGTAATTTTTATCGTATATCCACTTCAACTGTGAGATACAGAATCTAAAAATAAAAACCAGAAAACCACATTGTTTGATTTTCAAATCATTAAATTGCATTTTATTGCATGGAATTAGTATTTGATTTCCTACCAACCAGCAAGAATTCTGGCTCTTACAGACCTGTTAGTGTTTCTTTAAGAAGCCCTCCTACTCTGCACTCATAACCTTTTATTAATTGCACCATATAAACCTGTATAAAAGACACCTGTCCACATGCTCAATCAATCACACTCCAACCTCTCCACCATGGCCAAGATCAAAGAGCTGTCTAAGGACACCAGGGACAAAATTGTAGACCTGCACGAGGCTGGCATGGGCTACAACGCAGTAGACAAGGAGCTTGGTGAGAAGTCAACAACTGTTGGCACAATTATTAGAAAATGGAAGAAACACAAGATGACTGTCAATTGTCCTCTGTGTAAGGCTCCATGCAAGATCTCGCCTTGTGGGGTAAGCATGATTCTGAGAAAGGTCAGGAATCAGCCCATCACTACACAGGAAGACCTGGTCAATAACCCGAAGAGAGCTGGGACCACAGTCTCAAACAACAGCACATGTCCAGCCCCATTTCAAGTTTGCCAATGACCATCTGGCATGGGAGAAGGTCTTGTGGTCAGATGAGACTAAAATAGAACTTTTTGGTATCAACTCCACTCGCCGTGAGAAAGAAGGAGGATGAGTACAACCCCAAGAACACTGTCCCAACCGTGAAGCATGGTGGGGAAAATGTCATACTTTGGGGGTGCTTTTCTGCAAAGGGGACAGGATGACTGCACCATATTGAAGGGAGGATGGATGGGGTCATGTATCGCGAGATTTTGTCCAACAACTTCTATCCCTCAGTAAGAGCATTGAAGATGGGACGTGCCTGGGTCTTCCACCATGACAATGACCCGAAACACATAGCCAAGGAAACTAAGGAGTGTCTCTGTTAGAAGCATTTCAAGGTCCTGGAGTAGCCTAACCAGTCTCCAGACCTGAACCCAGTAGAAAATCTTTAGAGGGAGCTGAAACTCCAATGTTGCCCAGCGACAGCCCCGAAACCTGAATGATCTGGAGAAGATCTGTATGGAGGAGTGGGCCAAAGTCCCTGCTGCGGTGTGTGCAAACTTGGTCAAGAACTACAGGAAACTTCTGACCTCTGTAATTGCAAACAAAGGTTTCTGTACCAAATATTACGTTCTGTTTTTCTATTGTATCACATACTTATTTCAATCAATAAAATGCTAATTAATTATGTAAAAATCATACAATGTGATTTTCTGGATTCTTCTTCTGTCTCTCACAGTTGAAGTATACCTACGATAAAAAAAAAAATACAGACCTCTCCATTCTTTGTAGGTGGGAAAACTTGCAAAATCGGCAGTGTATCAAATACTTATTTTCCCCACTGGATATACACAGCGGGTGAAATACTCACACTTCACCAATTTTCTAAGTAACTATGTTACTAAAGGTGCTATAGGCATGAAATTCTCCTCAGATATCAGTAACAGACCATCCAATCCACATAGGCAAAGAAATCAAACAATAGATGTCCATAAATTAAGTTATGTGTAATAATGAGAAATTACACGGGGAAAAAGTATTGACTATGCTTACTGAAATGTATTTAATACTTCGTACACAAGCCTTTGTTGGTGATGACAGCTTCAAGATTCATCCTGTATGGAGAAACTAGTCGCATGCATTGCTCAGGTGTGATTATGTCCCATTCTTCCACACAAACACGCTACAAATCCTGAAGATTCCTTGGGCTCCTTCTATGAACTCTGAGCTTCAGTTCCTTCTATAAATATTCTGTTGGATTCAGGTCAGGTGATTGGGTGGGCCATTTTAGCAGCTTTAATTATCTCTCTCTGAAAACAATTGAGCGTTTCCTTGGCTGTGTGTTTGGGATCATTGTCTTGCTGAAATGTCCACCCTTGTTTCATCATCATCCTGGTAGATTGCAGCCGATTTTTATCAAGAATGGCTCGTACATTTATCCATTCCTCCTTCCTTCATTAATATGAAGATTGCCGTATGCTGAAAAACAGCCCAACACCATGATGTTCCCACCTCCAAACTTCACTGTTAGTATGGTGTTTTGGGGGTGATATGCAGTGTTTTTTGGCCTCCAAACATGGTGTGTATTATGACATCCAAAGAGTTCAATTTTGGTCTCATCTGACCAGACTATATTCTCCCAGTATTTCACAGGCTTGTCTAAATATTGTTGAGCAAACATTAAACACGCGTCAACATGCTTTTTGTTCAGCAATGGAGTCTTGCGTGCTAAGCGTGTATACAGACCATGGAGGTTGAGTGCATCACTTATAGTTTTCTTTGAAACAATTGCTGATTCCTGGTCTTTCTGTAACTCTCCACAGGTGGTCCTTGGTCATGGACAACTCTTTTGATTATTAATTTCACTCCTCTGTTTGAAATCTTGCGGGGAGCACCTGGTCGTGGCCGGTTTATTATGAAATTATGTTCTTTACATTTCTGGATTATGGCCCCAGCAGTGCTCACTGGAGCCTTCAGTAATTTAGAAATTCTTCTGTAAAGAATACCGTCAGTATGTTTTGCAACAATTAGGTTGCGGAGGTCTTGAGACCGCTCACTGGTTTTACCCATCATGAGATGTTTCTTGTGTGGCATCTTGCTAGCGAGACACCTTTTTATAGGCCATCAGTTGAACCACCTAATATTATTTTTCACTAAGTGGCAGGATGGGTTTCTAATTACTGATAGATTTCAGCTGGTGTCATGACTTTCCATGGCTTTTTGCCTCTCTCTCTCTTCATGTGTTCAGTACCTTTTTCTTGTGTCATTTCTCATTATTACACATAATTCATGGACATCTATGATTTGATTTCTTTGCCTGTGTGGACTGGATGGGTTGTTACCGACATCTGGTGAGAATTTCATGTCAATAGCACCTTTAGTAATATATTTACTTAGACAATTGGTGACATGTTCAATACTTATTTCATCCTCTGTATGTGTATATTAATATAGAATTTTTTTTTATTTTTTTAATCCAGAAAAGAATCTTCAAATTGAGCCAATTCTGGAGTCAAAGCGACAAGCATTATTAGATAAGGTAAGCCACTGTGGATGGGGCTGACATGGCAGGCGCAGTCTTTACGGCAGGTTTGGTTCATTTGTGGATTGTGCTAAGGAATTCTGACGATCTCACCCTTGCTATATTGAAGTTGGTGAAATTCACATTGATAATCTGCTGTATTTTCACCCCACAATGACATGCCGGGATTTGGAACATCTTTGGCGTTCTCATTTTTCTATATGGGCAATCTTTACAGTTTGCGGATGAGATTTGTAAAGTCTCATCCACTTACCTTATAAACCTGCTCTGATCTGGCCGTAAAAGCTGCAGCAAATGCGGCCCGCGTGAATTCATCCTCATTTCCTTGTGTTTTTCTTCTCTTCCAGTATGAGCTTCTGACTCAAATGAAAACCAGCAAAGACAGCATGAGCTGAGCGAGGTAATGTGGCGGATACGGGGCTAGAGAAGATGGCGCCTGCGGGACAGTGATATCACCTCTTGTGAATGGTGGATTCTATTCTATATTGATTGTTACCTTTCATTATTATCCTGTCTGTGATGATCATGAGACTGATGCAAAGCCTTGTGAACAGAATAAGAAGTTTGAGTCTAGTATTAGGATTAATGGCCAGTTTGCATTTTTTTTTTATCTAGATTGTGTTATGGAAAATCGAAAAAAAACTCAGTAGTTAAAAATAACATGTAAAGAGAACCTGTCAGCTTTCTCATGCCTCCCGAAGCGCCACCATGGATTTATTCATCTTTTTGTACCCTGTGTAAAGAGCCCATTAATAGTGGCTTACTGATTTCTAACATTTTTATAACTGCGGCCGTGATAATAAGTAGGTGAATATTTGTGGGGGCATTGCAACGCGCCCCACCACTAGTCACCCTCTAATTAGCAAATTGCCGCCACAATTATAAAATAGATTTTCGCCAAATGCAGAAATCAAAAAGCCACTAAAAGGGGTTTGTTAGGACGGGTATAAAGTGAGAAATAAATACATGGTGACGGTTTGTGATCTCGGGGGAGCTGACAGGTTACCTTTAACATAAAGTCCTGGTCATTTTCTGATGACACATTCCCTTTAATTGCAGAACTGTGCTGTCAGTAGATCTCTTTGATAAGTTACAGGGTAATAAAAGCCCTTTATGTGTCCTGTGGAAACTGGACGTCTAATCTGCAGAAAGCCGCTAAAGCCACAAATTACATTATTGTTCAGTAGAACAAAGGGAACGTTCTGAAAGGTTTACAGTGCGGGGGGATATGGACGGCGTGCACTGTAAGGGGGCCATGCAAGAATTGGCTGAATATTGAAATATTACTATATGTATGATGTCGCTACTAGTGATGAGCGAGCGTGCTCGCTTAACCCTTTAAACGAGCACGCTCGGGTACTCGCCAAGTAGTTTCGGCGTGCTGTGCATATCGGTTGCAGCCGCAGCAGCTGCATGTATCGCGGCTGTTACACAGCTGTGACACATGCAGAGACTGGCTAACAAACAGGCAATCCCTGCATGTGTCACAGCTGTGTAACAGCCGCGATACATGCAGCCGCCCCGGCTGCAACGGAAATGCTGAACACAACAAAACTACTCAGCGAGTACCCGAGTGTGCTCGTTTAAAGGGTTAAACGAGCACGCTCGCTCATCACTAGTCGCTACATGTTCCCAGATTGCCACTATAGTCCTATGCAATGTTTTCAGCATCATCTCGCCCAGTTTTCCATATAATACACATTTTTATATCAGCTGATCTTTTCTACTAGACAGACGATAGGTCCAATTGTCCAGACTTGTATTTAATCCTGATGATTAGTACTGTGAGGTTATAGCGTGTGAATGGTACATGACCAGATGCTTTCACAGCAGCCAACCAGAGCTTGGCTTTCATTTTTTAGGAACAGTTTGAGGAATGAAAGCTGCATTATGATTGGCTGCAATGGACGATCTGTAAATGAGCCCCATTTGCTGGGGAAACCTACTGCCGCTAGTAAAATAGGTGAGTCCCTGTGCCATATGGGATGAGGTGTAACGTCCTGCTCCTTCCCCCCTCGCAGAGCTGCAGTCTCAGCGCACTACAGGCCAGGTTAAAGGTCGCTGCCCACCAAGCTGAAGAGGAGGCTGACAATTTTGCCCAAAATTTCCTTGAGGGAAAAACAGAAATAGATGATTTTTTAACTCTGTTCATGGAAAAGAGAAGAGTAAGTGCTGTGGTATTGGTTTAATAGTGGTGCACCTTATACTGGGGAATTGCATGAATAGCAGTTCCCTAAGATATGTCTGTATACAGGGAATTGCTGCCATTAATGGTTCAGTATCTGGGCTGGTCAGCCTTGGATCCATAGAGCGAATGTTATCTGCGGTCTGGATCTGGTGGAGCAGCGGACACGGCTTGTACCGATGAGCGGGAAGCCATGGACTCCACATTGTATGTCCTCCTAGAGAGGAAAGAAGAGGTTAATCCAGCTCCCCTGCTGATTGTGCATACTCCCTCCAGCAGGGCAAAATGGCTACAAGAGGGGTGCACCCAGCACCAGGCCCGAAGAAAATCATTGTAAAAACCATTTATTGAAAAAAATGTTACAAAGAATTTATCTAATAAAAAAAGCATTTCTCCGAGGCATGCACGACTGCCGCGCTTCACACCATGTGTTCTCCTAGTATGTTCTAGCTCTCCAGCGCTAGGTGGGGGGAAATAATGAAGGTATAGGGTATCCGGTGCCTCTCCACATCAGCACAATGGTGATGTCAGAAGCCTCGGGGTTAATGCGGCTGAGAAAGTTCCTCCACCCAAGAGAGGAGGCGATGGATCACGTAGTAGAAACATAGAGGCTTCATGGCTCCTCACATTAAAGATCAGAGAACCAGATGGCATGCATGCTGGAACTGATTTAATGGATATTAACTAAATAAATCATTGATTGGAGAAACAAATGTATATATATTCAGTTCAGAGAACTAATGATCTGTCTACATCATATCCTATACCTTCATTATTTAACCACGACCTAGCGCTGGAGAACTACGCCATACTAGGATTAAGAGCGCAGAGTCTGAAGTGCGGCAGTTTTAAAAACTTTTCAATGAATCGTTTCTCTGCTTGTTTATATACACCATCCATACCATGCACCGCTATAGGTACGATAATATACCGCCATCTTGTCTGCATGTTTATATACACCATCCATACTATGCACCGCTATAGGTACGATAATATACCGCCATCTTGTCTGCATGTTTATATACACCATCCATACCATGCACCGCTATAGGTACGATAATATACCGCCATGTTGTCTGCATGTTCATATACACCATCCATACTATGCACCGCTATAGGTACGATAATATACCGCCATCTTGTCTGCATGTTTATATACACCATCCATACCATGCACCGCTATAGGTACGATAATATACCGCCATGTTGTCTGCATGTTCATATACACCATCCATACCATGCACCGCTATAGGTACGATAATATACCGCCATGTTGTCTGCATGTTCATATACACCATCCATACTATGCACCGCTATAGGTACGATAATATACCGCCATCTTGTCTGCATGTTTATATACACCATCCATACCATGCACCGCTATAGGTACGATAATATACCGACATGTTGTCTGCATGTTCATATACACCATCCATACTATGCACCGCTATAGGTACGATAATATACCGCCATCTTGTCTGCATGTTTATATACACCATCCATACCATGCACCGCTATAGGTACGATAATATACCGCCATGTTGTCTGCATGTTCATATACACCATCCATACCATGCACCGCTATAGGTACGATAATATACCGCCATCTTGTCTGCATGTTCATATACACCATCCATACTATGCACCGCTATAGGTACGATAATATACCGCCATGTTGTCTGCATGTTCATATACACCATCCATACTGTGCACCGCTATAGGTATAATAATATACCGCCATGTTGTCTGCATGTTCATATACACCATCCATACTATGCACCGCTATAGGTACGATAATATACCGCCATGTTGTCTGAATGTTCATATACACCATCCATACTATGCACCACTATAGGTACGATAATATACCGCCATGGTGTCTGCATGTTCATATACACCATCCATACTGTGCACCGCTATAGGTATAATAATATACCGCCATGTTGTCTGCATGTTCATATACACCATCCATACTATGCACCGTTATAGGTACGATAATATACCGCCATGTTGTCTGCATGTTCATATACACCATCCATACTGTGCACCGCTATAGGTATAATAATATACCGCCATGTTGTCTGCATGTTCATATACACCATCCATACTATGCACCGCTATAGGTACGATAATATACCGCCATGTTGTCTGCATGTTCATATACACCATCCATACTGTGCACCGCTATAGGTATAATAATATACCGCCATGTTGTCTGCATGTTCATATACACCATCCATACTATGCACCGCTATAGGTACGATAATATACCGCCATGTTGTCTGCATGTTCATATACACCATCCATACTATGCACCGCTATAGGTACGATAATATACCGCCATGTTGTCTGCATGTTCATATACACCATCCATACTATGCACCGCTATAGGTACGATAATATACCGCCATGTTGTCTGCATGTTCATATACACCATGCATACTATGCACCACTATAGGTACGATAATATACCGCCATGTTGTCTGCATGTTCATATACACCATCCATACTGTGCACCACTATAGGTACGATAATATACCGCCATGTTGTCTGCATGTTCATATACACCATCCATACTAAGCACCGCTATAGGTACGATAATATACCGCCATGTTGTCTGCATGTTCATATACACCATCCATACTATGCACCGCTATAGGTACGATAATATACCGCCATGTTGTCTGCATGTTCATATACACCATGCATACTATGCACCACTATAGGTACGATAATATACCGCCATGTTGTCTGCATGTTCATATACACCATCCATACTATGCACCGCTATAGCTACGATAATATACCGCCATGTTGTCTGCATGTTCATATACACCATCCATACCATGCACCGCTATAGGTACGATAATATACCGCCATGTTGTCTGCATGTTCATATACACCATCCATACTATGCACCGCTATAGGTACGATAATATACCGCCATGTTGTCTGCATGTTCATATACACCATCCATACTATGCACCGCTATAGGTATAATAATATACCGCCATGTTGTCTGCATGTTCATATACACCATCCATACCATGCACCGCTATAGGTACGATAATATACCGCCATGTTGTCTGCATGTTCATATACACCATCCATACTATGCACCACTATAGGGACGATAATATACCGCCATATTGTCTGCATGTTCATATACACCATCCATACTATGCACCACTATAGGTACGATAATATACCGCCATCTTGTCTGCATGTTTATATACACCATCCATACTATGCACCGCTATAGGTACGATAATATACCGCCATCTTGTCTGCATGTTTATATACACCATCCATACCATGCACCGCTATAGGTACGATAATATACCGCCATGTTGTCTGCATGTTCATATACACCATCCATACTATGCACCGCTATAGGTACGATAATATACCGCCATCTTGTCTGCATGTTTATATACACCATCCATACCATGCACCGCTATAGGTACGATAATATACCGCCATGTTGTCTGCATGTTCATATACACCATCCATACCATGCACCGCTATAGGTACGATAATATACCGCCATGTTGTCTGCATGTTCATATACACCATCCATACTATGCACCGCTATAGGTACGATAATATACCGCCATCTTGTCTGCATGTTTATATACACCATCCATACCATGCACCGCTATAGGTACGATAATATACCGACATGTTGTCTGCATGTTCATATACACCATCCATACTATGCACCGCTATAGGTACGATAATATACCGCCATCTTGTCTGCATGTTTATATACACCATCCATACCATGCACCGCTATAGGTACGATAATATACCGCCATGTTGTCTGCATGTTCATATACACCATCCATACCATGCACCGCTATAGGTATGATAATATACCGCCATCTTGTCTGCATGTTCATATACACCATCCATACTATGCACCGCTATAGGTACGATAATATACCGCCATGTTGTCTGCATGTTCATATACACCATCCATACTGTGCACCGCTATAGGTATAATAATATACCGCCATGTTGTCTGCATGTTCATATACACCATCCATACTATGCACCGCTATAGGTACGATAATATACCGCCATGTTGTCTGAATGTTCATATACACCATCCATACTATGCACCACTATAGGTACGATAATATACCGCCATGGTGTCTGCATGTTCATATACACCATCCATACTGTGCACCGCTATAGGTATAATAATATACCGCCATGTTGTCTGCATGTTCATATACACCATCCATACTATGCACCGTTATAGGTACGATAATATACCGCCATGTTGTCTGCATGTTCATATACACCATCCATACTGTGCACCGCTATAGGTATAATAATATACCGCCATGTTGTCTGCATGTTCATATACACCATCCATACTATGCACCGCTATAGGTACGATAATATACCGCCATGTTGTCTGCATGTTCATATACACCATCCATACTGTGCACCGCTATAGGTATAATAATATACCGCCATGTTGTCTGCATGTTCATATACACCATCCATACTATGCACCGCTATAGGTACGATAATATACCGCCATGTTGTCTGCATGTTCATATACACCATCCATACTATGCACCGCTATAGGTACGATAATATACCGCCATGTTGTCTGCATGTTCATATACACCATCCATACTATGCACCGCTATAGGTACGATAATATACCGCCATGTTGTCTGCATGTTCATATACACCATGCATACTATGCACCACTATAGGTACGATAATATACCGCCATGTTGTCTGCATGTTCATATACACCATCCATACTGTGCACCACTATAGGTACGATAATATACCGCCATGTTGTCTGCATGTTCATATACACCATCCATACTAAGCACCGCTATAGGTACGATAATATACCGCCATGTTGTCTGCATGTTCATATACACCATCCATACTATGCACCGCTATAGGTACGATAATATACCGCCATGTTGTCTGCATGTTCATATACACCATGCATACTATGCACCACTATAGGTACGATAATATACCGCCATGTTGTCTGCATGTTCATATACACCATCCATACTATGCACCGCTATAGCTACGATAATATACCGCCATGTTGTCTGCATGTTCATATACACCATCCATACCATGCACCGCTATAGGTACGATAATATACCGCCATGTTGTCTGCATGTTCATATACACCATCCATACTATGCACCGCTATAGGTACGATAATATACCGCCATGTTGTCTGCATGTTCATATACACCATCCATACTATGCACCGCTATAGGTATAATAATATACCGCCATGTTGTCTGCATGTTCATATACACCATACATACCATGCACCGCTATAGGTACGATAATATACCGCCATGTTGTCTGCATGTTCATATACACCATCCATACTATGCACCACTATAGGGACGATAATATACCGCCATATTGTCTGCATGTTCATATACACCATCCATACTATGCACCACTATAGGTACGATAATATACCGCCATGTTGTCTGCATGTTCATATACACCATCCATACTATGCACCGTTATAGGTACGATAATATACCGCCATGTTGTCTGCATGTTCATATACACCATCCATACTGTGCACCGCTATAGGTATAATAATATACCGCCATGTCTGCATGTTCATATACACCATCCATACTATGCACCGCTATAGGTACGATAATATACCGCCATGTTGTCTGCATGTTCATATACACCATCCATACTGTGCACCGCTATAGGTATAATAATATACCGCCATGTTGTCTGCATGTTCATATACAACATCCATACTATGCACCGCTATAGGTACGATAATATACCGCCATGTTGTCTGCATGTTCATATACACCATCCATACTATGCACCGCTATAGGTACGATAATATACCGCCATGTTGTCTGCATGTTCATATACACCATCCATACTATGCACCGCTATAGGTACGATAATATACCGCCATGTTGTCTGCATGTTCATATACACCATGCATACTATGCACCACTATAGGTACGATAATATACCGCCATGTTGTCTGCATGTTCATATACACCATCCAGCACCACTATAGGTACGATAATATACCGCCATGTTGTCTGCATGTTCATATACACCATCCATACTATGCACCGCTATAGGTACGATAATATACCGCCATGTTGTCTGCATGTTCATATACACCATCCATACTATGCACCGCTATAGCTACGATAATATACCGCCATGTTGTCTGCATGTTCATATACACCATCCATACCATGCACCGCTATAGGTACGATAATATACCGCCATGTTGTCTGCATGTTCATATACACCATCCATACTATGCACCGCTATAGGTACGATAATATACCGCCATGTTGTCTGCATGTTCATATACACCATCCATACTATGCACCGCTATAGGTATAATAATATACCGCCATGTTGTCTGCATGTTCATATACACCATCCATACCATGCACCGCTATAGGTACGATAATATACCGCCATGTTGTCTGCATGTTCATATACACCATCCATACTATGCACCGCTATAGGTATAATAATATACCGCCATGTTGTCTGCATGTTCATATACACCATCCATACTATGCACCACTATAGGTACGATAATATACCGCCATGTTGTCTGCATGTTCATATACACCATCCATACTATGCACCACTATAGGTACGATAATATACCGCCATGTTGTCTGCATGTTCATATACACCATCCATACCATGCACCGCTATAGGTACGATAATATACCGCCATGTTATCTGCATGTTCATATATCCCATCCATACCATGCACCGCTATAGGTACGATAATATACCGCCATGTTGTCTGCATGTTCATATACACCATCCATACCATGCACCGCTATAGGTACGATAATATACCGCCATGTTGTCTGCATGTTCATATACACCATCCATACCATGCACCACTATAGGTACAATAATATACCGCCATGTTGTCTGCATGTTCATATACACCATCCATACCATGCACCGCTATAGGTACGATAATATACCGCCATCTTGTCTGCATGTTCATATACACCATCCATACTATGCACCACTATAGGTACGATAATATACCGCCATGTTGTCTGCATGTTCATATACACCATCCATACTATGCACCGCTATAGGTATAATAATATACCGCCATGTTGTCTGCATGTTTATATACACCATCCATACTATGCACCGCTATAGGTATGATAATATACCGCCATGTTGTCTGCATGTTCATATACACCATCCATACTATGCACCGCTATAGGTATAATAATATACCGCCATGTTGTCTGCATGTTTATATGCACCATCCATACTATGCACCACTATAGGTACGATAATATACCGCCATGTTGTCTGCATGTTCATATACACCATCCATACTATGCACCGCTATAGGTATAATAATATACCGCCATGTTGTCTGCATGTTTATATACACCATCCATACTATGCACCACTATAGGTACGATAATATACCGCCATGTTGTCTGCATGTTCATATACACCATCCATACTATGCACCGCTATAGGTACGATAATATAACGCCCTGTTGTCTGCATGTTCATATACACCATCCATACTATGCACCGCTATAGGTACGATAATATACCGCCATGTTGTCTGCATGTTCATATACAACATCCATACTATGCACCGCTATAGGTATAATAATATACCACCATGTTGTCTGCATGTTCATATACAACATCCATACTATGCACCGCTATAGGTATGATAATATACCGCCATGTTGTCTGCATGTTTATATACACCATCCATGCCATGCACCGCTATAGGTACGATAATGTACCGCCATGTTGTCTGCATGTTTATATACACCATCCATACTATGCACCGCTATAGGTACGATAATATACCGCCATGTTCTCTGCATGTTTATATACACCATCCATACCATGCACCGCTATAGGTACGATAATATACCGCCATGTTGTCTGCATGTTTATTTACACCATCCATACTATACACCGCTATAGGTACGATAATATACCACCATGTTGTCTGCATGTTCATATACACCATCCATACCATACACCACTATAGGTACGATAATATACCGCCATGTTGTCTGCATGTTTATATACACCATCCATACTATGCACCGCTATAGGTACGATAATATACCGCCATGTTGTCTGCATGTTCATATACAACATCCATACTATGCACCGCTATAGGTATAATAATATACCACCATGTTGTCTGCATGTTCATATACAACATCCATACTATGCACCGCTATAGGTATAATAATATACCGCCATGTTGTCTGCATGTTTATATACACCATCCATGCCATGCACCGCTATAGGTACGATAATGTACCGCCATGTTCTCTGCATGTTTATATACACCATCCATACCATGCACCGCTATAGGTACGATAATATACCGCCATGTTGTCTGCACGTTCATATACAACATCCATACTATGCACCGCTATAGGTATAATAATATACCACCATGTTGTCTGCATGTTCATATACAACATCCATACTATGCACCGCTATAGGTATAATAATATACCGCCATGTTGTCTGCATGTTTATATACACCATCCATGCCATGCACCGCTATAGGTATGATAATATACCGCCATGTTCTCTGCATGTTTATTTACACCATCCATACTATACACCGCTATAGGTACGATAATATACCGCCATGTTGTCTGCACGTTCATATACACCATCCATACTGTGCACCGCTATATGTACGATAATATACCGCCATGTTGTCTGCATGTTCATAAACACCATCCATACTATGCACCGCTATAGGTATAATAATATACCGCCATGTTGTCTGCATGTTTATATACACCATCCATACTATGCACCGCTATAGGTATGATAATATACCGCCATGTTATCTGCATGTTTATATACACCATCCATACCACGCACCGCTATAGGTACGATAATATACCGCCATCTTCTCTGCTTGTTTATATACACCATTCATACCATACCATGCACCGCTATATGTATCATAATATACCGCCATGTTGTCTGCATGTTTATATACACCATCTATACCATGCACCGCTATAGGTACGATAGTATACCGCCATCTTATCTGCTTGTACATATACACCATCCATACCATACACCGCTATAGCTACGATAATATACCGCCATGTTGTCTGCATGTACATATACACCATCCATATCATGCACCCACTATAGGTAGAATAAACCACCGCGTCCTCTGCATGTCCATATACACTATACACCGCCATAGGTACAATAATATACCATATTCTCTGCATGTGCATATATACCATGAACTGCTGTAGGTATAATATACCGTCATGTCCTCTGCATGTACATGTACACCATCCATACATACCATACACTGCTATAGGTACGATAATATACCACCATTTTGTCTGCATATACATATACACCATCCATACCATACCATGCACCGCTATAGGTATGATAATATACCGCCATCTTGTCTGCATGTTCATATACACCATCCATATCATGCACCGCTATAGGTACGATAATATACCGCCATCTTGTCTGCATGTTGATATACACCATCCATATCATGCACCACTATAGGTACGATAATATACCGCCATCTTGTCTGCATGTTTATATACACCATCCATACCATACCATGCACCGCTATAGGTACAATAATATACCGCCATCTTGTCTGCATGTTGATATACACCATCCATATCATGCACCGCTATAGGTACGATAATATACCGCCATCTTGTCTGCATGTTTATATACACCATCCATACCATGCACCGCTATAGGTACGATAATATACCGCCATCTTGTCTGCATGTTCATATACACCATCCATACCATGCACCGCTATAGGTACGATAATATACCGCCATCTTGTCTGCATGTTTATATACGCCATCCTTACCATGCACCGCTATAGGTATGATAATATACCGCCATCTTGTCTGCATGTTTATATACACCATCCATACCATGCACCGCTATAGGTATGATAATATACCGCCATCTTGTCTGCATGTTCATATACACCATCCATACCATGCACCGCTATAGGTACGATAATATACCGCCATCTTGTCTGCATGTTTATATACGCCATCCTTACCATGCACCGCTATAGGTACGATAATATACCGCCATGTTGTCTGCATGTTCATATACACCATCCATACTATGCACCGCTATAGGTATAATAATATACCGCCATGTTGTCTGCATGTTCATATACACCATCCATACTATGCACCGCTATAGGTACGATAATATACCGCCATGTTGTCTGCATGTTCATATACACCATCCATACTATGCACCGCTATAGCTACGATAATATACCGCCATGTTGTCTGCATGTTCATATACACAATCAATACCATGCACCGCTATAGGTACGATAATATACCGCCATGTTGTCTGCATGTTCATATACACCATCCATACTATGCACCGCTATAGGTACGATAATATACCGCCATGTTGTCTGCATGTTCATATACACCATCCATACTATGCACCGCTATAGGTATAATAATATACCGCCATGTTGTCTGCATGTTCATATACACCATCCATACCATGCACCGCTATAGGTACGATAATATACCGCCATGTTGTCTGCATGTTCATATACACCATCCATACTATGCACCACTATAGGGACGATAATATACCGCCATGTTGTCTGCATGTTCATATACACCATCCATACTATGCACCACTATAGGTACGATAATATACCGCCATGTTGTCTGCATGTTCATATACAACATCCATACTATGCACCGCTATAGGTACGATAATATACCGCCATGTTGTCTGCATGTTCATATACACCATCCATACTATGCACCGCTATAGGTACGATAATATACCGCCATGTTGTCTGCATGTTCATATACACCATGCATACTATGCACCACTATAGGTACGATAATATACCGCCATGTTGTCTGCATGTTCATATTCACCATCCATACTGTGCACCACTATAGGTACGATAATATACCGCCATGTTGTCTGCATGTTCATATACACCATCCATACTATGCACCGCTATAGGTACGATAATATACCGCCATGTTGTCTGCATGTTCATATACACCATCCATACTGTGCACCGCTATAGGTATAATAATATACCGCCATGTTGTCTGCATGTTCATATACACCATCCATACTATGCACCGCTATAGGTACGATAATATACCGCCATGTTGTCTGCATGTTCATATACACCATCCATACTATGCACCGCTATAGGTACGATAATATACCGCCATGTTGTCTGCATGTTCATATACACCATCCATACTATGCACCGCTATAGGTACGATAATATACCGCCATGTTGTCTGCATGTTCATATACACCATGCATACTATGCACCGCTATAGGTACGATAATATACCGCCATGTTGTCTGCATGTTCATATACACCATCCATACTATGCACCGCTATAGCTACGATAATATACCGCCATGTTGTCTGCATGTTCATATACACCATCCATACCATGCACCGCTATAGGTACGATAATATACCGCCATGTTGTCTGCATGTTCATATACACCATCCATACTATGCACCGCTATAGGTACGATAATATACCGCCATGTTGTCTGCATGTTCATATACACCATCCATACTATGCACCGCTATAGGTATAATAATATACCGCCATGTTGTCTGCATGTTCATATACACCATCCATACCATGCACCGCTATAGGTACGATAATATACCGCCATGTTGTCTGCATGTTCATATACACCATCCATACTATGCACCACTATAGGTACGATAATATACCGCCATGTTGTCTGCATGTTCATATACACCATCCATACTATGCACCACTATAGGTACGATAATATACCGCCATGTTGTCTGCATGTTCATATACACCATCCATACCATGCACCGCTATAGGTACGATAATATACCGCCATGTTATCTGCATGTTCATATATCCCATCCATACCATGCACCGCTATAGGTACGATAATATACCGCCATGTTGTCTGCATGTTCATATACACCATCCATACCATGCACCGCTATAGGTACGATAATATACCGCCATGTTGTCTGCATGTTCATATACACCATCCATACCATGCACCACTATAGGTACGATAATATACCGCCATGTTGTCTGCATGTTCATATACACCATCCATACCATGCACCGCTATAGGTACGATAATATACCGCCATCTTGTCTGCATGTTCATATACACCATCCATACTATGCACCACTATAGGTACGATAATATACCGCCATGTTGTCTGCATGTTCATATACACCATCCATACTATGCACCGCTATAGGTATAATAATATACCGCCATGTTGTCTGCATGTTTATATACACCATCCATACTATGCACCGCTATAGGTATGATAATATACCGCCATGTTGTCTGCATGTTCATATACACCATCCATACTATGCACCGCTATAGGTATAATAATATACCGCCATGTTGTCTGCATGTTTATATGCACCATCCATACTATGCACCACTATAGGTACGATAATATACCGCCATGTTGTCTGCATGTTCATATACACCATCCATACTATGCACCGCTATAGGTATAATAATATACCGCCATGTTGTCTGCATGTTTATATACACCATCCATACTATGCACCACTATAGGTACGATAATATACCGCCATGTTGTCTGCATGTTCATATACACCATCCATACTATGCACCGCTATAGGTACGATAATATAACGCCCTGTTGTCTGCATGTTTATATACACCATCCATACTATGCACCGCTATAGGTACGATAATATACCGCCATGTTGTCTGCATGTTCATATACAACATCCATACTATGCACCGCTATAGGTATAATAATATACCACCATGTTGTCTGCATGTTCATATACAACATCCATACTATGCACCGCTATAGGTATAATAATATACCGCCATGTTGTCTGCATGTTCATATATCCCATCCATGCCATGCACCGCTATAGGTACGATAATGTACCGCCATGTTCTCTGCATGTTTATATACACCATCCATACCATGCACCGCTATAGGTACGATAATATACCGCCATGTTTTCTGCACGTTCATATACACCATCCATACTGTGCACCGCTATATGTACGATAATATACCGCCATGTTGTCTGTATGTTCATAAACACCATCCATACTATGCACCGCTATAGGTATAATAATATACCGCCATGTTGTCTGTATGTTCATAAACACCATCCATACTATGCACCGCTATAGCTACGATAATATACCGCCATGTTGTCTGCATGTACATATACACCATCCATATCATGCACCCACTATAGGTAGAATAAACCACCGCGTCCTCTGCATGTCCATATACACTATACACCGCCATAGGTACAATAATATACCATATTCTCTGCATGTGCATATATACCATGTACTGCTGTAGGTATAATATACCGTCATGTCCTCTGCATGTACATGTACACCATCCATACATACCATACACTGCTATAGGTACGATAATATACCACCATGTTGTCTGCATATACATATACACCATCCATACCATACCATGCACCGCTATAGGTACAATAATATACCGCCATGTTGTCTGCATGTTCATAAACACCATCCATACTATGCACCGCTATAGGTATAATAATATACCGCCATGTTGTCTGCATGTTTATATACACCATCCATACTATGCACCGCTATAGGTATAATAATATACCGCCATGTTGTCTGTATGTTCATATACACCATCCATACTATGCACCGCTATAGGTATGATAATATACCACCATGTTGTCTGCATGTTCATATACAACATCCATACTATGCACCGCTATAGGTATAATAATATACCACCATGTTGTCTGCATGTTCATATACAACATCCATACTATGCACCGCTATAGGTATGATAATATACCGCCATGTTGTCTGCATGTTTATATACACCATCCATGCCATGCACTGCTATAGGTATAATAATATACCACCATGTTGTCTGCATGTTTATATACACCATCCATACCATGCACCGCTATAGGTACGATAATATACCGCCATGTTATCTGCATGTTCATATATCCCATCCATACCATGCACCGCTATAGGTACGATAATATACCGCCATGTTGTCTGCATGTTCATATACACCATCCATACCATGCACCGCTATAGGTACGATAATATACCGCCATGTTATCTGCATGTTCATATATCCCATCCATACCATGCACCGCTATAGGTACGATAATATACCGCCATGTTGTCTGCATGTTCATATACACCATCCATACCATGCACCGCTATAGGTACGATAATATACCGCCATGTTGTCTGCATGTTCATATACACCATCCATACCATGCACCACTATAGGTACGATAATATACCGCCATGTTGTCTGCATGTTCATATACACCATCCATACCATGCACCGCTATAGGTACGATAATATACCGCCATCTTGTCTGCATGTTCATATACACCATCCATACTATGCACCACTATAGGTACGATAATATACCGCCATGTTGTCTGCATGTTCATATACACCATCCATACTATGCACCGCTATAGGTATAATAATATACCGCCATGTTGTCTGCATGTTTATATACACCATCCATACTATGCACCGCTATAGGTATGATAATATACCGCCATGTTGTCTGCATGTTCATATACACCATCCATACTATGCACCGCTATAGGTATAATAATATACCGCCATGTTGTCTGCATGTTTATATGCACCATCCATACTATGCACCACTATAGGTACGATAATATACCGCCATGTTGTCTGCATGTTCATATACACCATCCATACTATGCACCGCTATAGGTATAATAATATACCGCCATGTTGTCTGCATGTTTATATACACCATCCATACTATGCACCACTATAGGTACGATAATATACCGCCATGTTGTCTGCATGTTCATATACACCATCCATACTATGCACCGCTATAGGTACGATAATATAACGCCCTGTTGTCTGCATGTTCATATACACCATCCATACTATGCACCGCTATAGGTACGATAATATACCGCCATGTTGTCTGCATGTTCATATACACCATCCATACTATGCACCGCTATAGGTATAATAATATACCACCATGTTGTCTGCATGTTCATATACAACATCCATACTATGCACCGCTATAGGTATGATAATATACCGCCATGTTGTCTGCATGTTTATTTACACCATCCATACTATACACCGCTATAGGTACGATAATATACCACCATGTTGTCTGCATGTTCATATACACCATCCATACTATGCACCGCTATAGGTACGATAATATACCGCCATGTTGTCTGCATGTTCATATACAACATCCATACTATGCACCGCTATAGGTATAATAATATACCACCATGTTGTCTGCATGTTCATATACAACATCCATACTATGCACCGCTATAGGTATAATAATATACCGCCATGTTGTCTGCATGTTTATATACACCATCCATGCCATGCACCGCTATAGGTACGATAATGTACCGCCATGTTCTCTGCATGTTTATATACACCATCCATACCATGCACCGCTATAGGTACGATAATATACCGCCATGTTTTCTGCACGTTCATATACACCATCCATACTGTGCACCGCTATATGTACGATAATATACCGCCATGTTGTCTGTATGTTCATAAACACCATCCATACTATGCACCGCTATAGGTATAATAATATACCGCCATGTTGTCTGCATGTTCATATACACCATCCATACCACGCACCGCTATAGGTACGATAATATACCGCCATGTTGTCTGTATGTTCATAAACACCATCCATACTATGCACCGCTATAGCTACGATAATATACCGCCATGTTGTCTGCATGTTCATATACAACATCCATACTATGCACCGCTATAGGTATAATAATATACCACCATGTTGTCTGCATGTTCATATACAACATCCATACTATGCACCGCTATAGGTATGATAATATACCGCCATGTTGTCTGCATGTTTATTTACACCATCCATACTATACACCGCTATAGGTACGATAATATACCACCATGTTGTCTGCATGTTCATATACACCATCCATACTATGCACCGCTATAGGTACGATAATATACCGCCATGTTGTCTGCATGTTCATATACAACATCCATACTATGCACCACTATAGGTATAATAATATACCACCATGTTGTCTGCATGTTCATATACAACATCCATACTATGCACCGCTATAGGTATAATAATATACCGCCATGTTGTCTGCATGTTTATATACACCATCCATGCCATGCACCGCTATAGGTACGATAATGTACCGCCATGTTCTCTGCATGTTTATATACACCATCCATACCATGCACCGCTATAGGTACGATAATATACCGCCATGTTTTCTGCACGTTCATATACACCATCCATACTGTGCACCGCTATATGTACGATAATATACCGCCATGTTGTCTGTATGTTCATAAACACCATCCATACTATGCACCGCTATAGGTATAATAATATACCGCCATGTTGTCTGCATGTTCATATACACCATCCATACCACGCACCGCTATAGGTACGATAATATACCGCCATGTTGTCTGTATGTTCATAAACACCATCCATACTATGCACCGCTATAGCTACGATAATATACCGCCATGTTGTCTGCATGTACATATACACCATCCATATCATGCACCCACTATAGGTAGAATAAACCACCGCGTCCTCTGCATGTCCATATACACTATACACCGCCATAGGTACAATAATATACCATATTCTCTGCATGTGCATATATACCATGTACTGCTGTAGGTATAATATACCGTCATGTCCTCTGCATGTACATGTACACCATCCATACATACCATACACTGCTATAGGTACGATAATATACCACCATGTTGTCTGCATATACATATACACCATCCATACCATACCATGCACCGCTATAGGTACAATAATATACCGCCATGTTGTCTGCATGTTCATAAACACCATCCATACTATGCACCGCTATAGGTATAATAATATACCGCCATGTTGTCTGCATGTTTATATACACCATCCATACTATGCACCGCTATAGGTATAATAATATACCGCCATGTTGTCTGTATGTTCATATACACCATCCATACTATGCACCGCTATAGGTATGATAATATACCACCATGTTGTCTGCATGTTCATATACAACATCCATACTATGCACCGCTATAGGTATAATAATATACCACCATGTTGTCTGCATGTTCATATACAACATCCATACTATGCACCGCTATAGGTATGATAATATACCGCCATGTTGTCTGCATGTTTATATACACCATCCATGCCATGCACTGCTATAGGTATAATAATATACCACCATGTTGTCTGCATGTTCATATACACCATCCATACTATGCACCGCTATAGGTATGATAATATACCACCATGTTGTCTGCATGTTCATATACAACATCCATACTATGCACCGCTATAGGTATAATAATATACCACCATGTTGTCTGCATGTTCATATACAACATCCATACTATGCACCGCTATAGGTACGATAATATACCACCATGTTGTCTGCATGTTTATATACACCATCCATACCATACCATGCACCGCTATAGGTACGATAATATACCGCCATCTTGTCTGCATGTTTATATACACCATCCATACCATACCATGCACCGCTATAGGTACGATAATATACCGCCATCTTGTCTGCATGTTTATATACGCCATCCTTACCATGCACCGCTATAGGTACGATAATATACCGCCATCTTGTCTGCATGTTTATGTACACCATCCATACCATACCATGCACTGCTATAGGTACGATAATATACCGCCATGTTGTCTGCATGTTTATATACACCATCCATACTATGCACCGCTATAGGTACGATAATATACCGCCATCTTGTCTGCATGTTTATATACACCATCCATACTATGCACCGCTATAGGTACGATAATATACCGCCATCTTGTCTGCATGTTTATATACACCTACATACCATGCACCGCTTTAGGTACGATAATATACCGCCATCTTGTCTGCATGTTTATATACACCATCCATACCATACCATGCACCGCTATAGGTACGATAATATACCGCCATCTTGTCTGCATGTTTATATACACCATCCATACCATAGCATGCACCGCTATAGGTACGATAATATACCGCCATCTTGTCTGCATGTTTATATACACCATCCATACCATACCATGCACCGCTATAGGTACGATAATATACCGCCATCTTGTCTGCATGTTTATATACACCATCCATACCATACCATGCACCGCTATAGGTACGATAATATACCGCCATCTTGTCTGCATGTTTATATACACCATCCATACCATACCATGCACCGCTATAGGTACGATAATATACCGCCATCTTGTCTGCATGTTTATATACACCATCCATACCATACCATGCACCGCTATAGGTACGATAATATACCGCCATCTTGTCTGCATGTTTATATACACCATCCATACCATGCACCGCTATAGGTACGATAATATACCGCCATCTTGTCTGCATGTTTATATACACCATCCATACTATGCACCGCTATAGGTACAATAATATACCGCCATCTTGTCTGCATGTTTATATACACCATCCATACCATACCATGCACCCGCTATAGGTACGATAATATACCGCCATCTTGTCTGCATGTTTATATACACCATCCATACCATATCATGCACCGCTATAGGTACGATAATATACCGCCATCTTGTCTGCATGTTTATATACACCATCCATACCATACCATGCACCGCTATAGGTACGATAATATACCGCCATCTTGTCTGCATGTTTATATACACCATCCATACCATGCACCGCTATAGGTACGATAATATACCGCCATCTTGTCTGCATGTTTATATACACCATCCATACTATGCACCGCTATAGGTACGATAATATACCGCCATCTTGTCTGCATGTTTATATACACCATCCATACCATACCATGCACCCGCTATAGGTACGATAATATACCGCCATCTTGTCTGCATGTTTATATACACCATCCATACCATACCATGCACCGCTATAGGTACGATAATATACCGCCATCTTGTCTGCTTGTTTATATACACCATCCATACCATACCATGCACCGCTATAGGTATGATAATATACCGCCATCTTGTCTGCATGTTTATATACACCATCCATACCATGCACCGCTTTAGGTACGATAATATACCGCCATCTTGTCTGCATGTTTATATACACCATCCATACTATGCACCGCTATAGGTACGATAATATACCGCCATCTTGTCTGCATGTTTATATACACCATCCATACCATACCATGCACCGCTATAGGTACGATAATATACCGCCATCTTGTCTGCTTGTTTATATACACCATCCATACCATACTATGCACCGCTATAGGTACGATAATATACCGCCATCTTGTCTGCATGTTTATATACACCATCCATACCATACCATGCACCGCTATAGGTACGATAATATACCGCCATCTTGTCTGCTTGTTCATATACACCATCCATACCATGCACCGCTATAGGTACGATAATATACCGCCATCTTGTCTGCATGTTTATATACACCATCCATACCATGCACCGCTTTAGGTACGATAATATACCACCATGTTGTCTGCATGTTTATATACACCATCCATACTATGCACCGCTATAGGTATGATAATATACCGCCATCTTGTCTGCATGTTTATATACACCATCCATACCATATCATGCACCGCTATAGGTACGATAATATACCGCCATCTTGTCTGCATGTTTATATACACCATCCATACCATACCATGCACCGCTATAGGTACGATAATATACCGCCATCTTGTCTGCATGTTTATATACACCATCCATACCATGCACCGCTATAGGTACGATAATATACCGCCATCTTGTCTGCATGTTTATATACACCATCCATACTATGCACCGCTATAGGTACGATAATATACCGCCATCTTGTCTGCATGTTTATATACACCATCCATACCATACCATGCACCCGCTATAGGTACGATAATATACCGCCATCTTGTCTGCATGTTTATATACACCATCCATACCATACCATGCACCGCTATAGGTACGATAATATACCGCCATCTTGTCTGCTTGTTTATATACACCATCCATACCATACCATGCACCGCTATAGGTATGATAATATACCGCCATCTTGTCTGCATGTTTTATATACACCATCCATACCATACCATGCACCGCTATAGGTATGATAATATACCGCCATCTTGTCTGCATGTTTATATACACCATCCATACCATGCACCGCTTTAGGTACGATAATATACCGCCATCTTGTCTGCATGTTTATATACACCATCCATACTATGCACCGCTATAGGTACGATAATATACCGCCATCTTGTCTGCATGTTTATATACACCATCCATACCATACCATGCACCGCTATAGGTACGATAATATACCGCCATCTTGTCTGCTTGTTTATATACACCATCCATACCATACTATGCACCGCTATAGGTACGATAATATACCGCCATCTTGTCTGCATGTTTATATACACCATCCATACCATACCATGCACCGCTATAGGTACGATAATATACCGCCATCTTGTCTGCTTGTTCATATACACCATCCATACCATGCACCGCTATAGGTACGATAATATACCGCCATCTTGTCTGCATGTTTATATACACCATCCATACCATGCACCGCTTTAGGTACGATAATATACCACCATGTTGTCTGCATGTTTATATACACCATCCATACTATGCACCGCTATAGGTATGATAATATACCGCCATCTTGTCTGCATGTTTATATACACCATCCATACCATGCACCGCTATAATTACATTAATGTATTTGGTGAAATATAAAGTAGGTTGTATTGAGATGTGATGCGACTCCCATTTTCAGTCCCTTTTTATAAGTAAAGGTATCAATCCCTCTATAATAATAAACTTTGGGCCCAATCCATGTTTTCATTTGCACATTTTTGTGTGGTTTTCTGTGTTTTTGGCTGTTTCTCATTTCGGCCTTATACGGTTTTAATTTGCCCCTTTTGTAAAGTCTATTTTATGTCTTCTCCTGGGTTTATTTAAAATGTTACAAAGTCTTTACAGAAATGTAAAAAAAAGGAGCATGGAGCGCACCTCCAAAAACTCACCCATTTGATGTAATGATCAGACTGTATGAAGCCCACTGCCACGTCACGGCAAACCTCATAGTGGGTCCTAACATTTCCTGCCTGAACGGGAGCGGAGCCGTGCGCCACCCACCGCCGCAGCGACAATGCACCAGCAGGGCGGGCGGCCCGGTGCCTCCCAGCACCCATGCTGCAAGACCGAGTCCCCATGACTCCAGGCCACGCCGCCCCACAAGCACAAAACCACAGCAACAATGGCCGACACACTGCACCAACACCACATGAAAGGAGCAAAAAACAGAAACAATTTCAAGGGTGCCAGCACTTTCCGCCATGACTGTATATGCAGGTAGAGTCCTTAACCCCTTTACAACCCAAAGTGGTTTGCACGTTAATGAGAAGGCCAATTTTTACAATTCTGACCACTGTCACTTTATGAGGTAATTACTCTGGAACGCTTCAACGGATCCCCCTGGTTCTGAGAATATTTTTTCATGACATATTGTACTTTATGATTGTGGTAAAATTTCTTCGATATCACTTGTGTTTATTTGTGAAAAAAACAGATATTTGGCGAAAATGTTGAAAATTTTGCAATTTTCAAAATTTGAATTTTTATGCCCTTAAATCGGAGAGATATGTCACACAAAAAAAGTTAATAAATAACATTTCCCATATGTCTACTTTACATCAGCACAATTTTGGAACCCAAATTTATTTTTATTAGGGAGCTATAAGGGTTAAAATTGACCAGCGATTTCTCATTTTTCCAACAAAATTTACAAAACCATTTTATTAGGGACCACATCACATTTGAAGTCACTTTGAGGGGTCTTTATGACTGAAAATACCCAAAAGTGACACCATTCTTAAAACTGCACCCCTCAGTGAATCGGGTCATCATGGCAACATCCGGGAAGCCGCGGCACACATTGCTGGACGCCGGCAGAAGAGGTGACTATCCCGATCACCTCCCCTTGCCCCCGCAATGCTGTGAACGACTTCGATCGCAGCATTGCGGGGGTTAATGTGCGGGACCTTTCCCAGCACATAGCACCGGGTGTCAGCTGTGACAATCAGTTGACACCCGGCGGCGATCATGCCCGCACAGCCTGTGTGCGCGATCGCAAAGATGTACTAATACGTATCAGGCTCTTAAGTCCCAGGGCGCAGATACGTATCAGTACGTCTTGGGCTTTAAAGAAGTTAAAATTATGTGAAAATGGGAAAAGTCACAAAACTTTGCAACTTTTCAAGAGCTTTATGCCAGTTTTCTGGCAAAAACACTGGTGAATCGGGTTCATAATCTCTAATCCTTTCAGCTCCCTTTAATTAGACTACTTTCAACAAACTAATTATAAGTATTGGGTCTGGTTTTTTTTAATGCTTTTAAAATAATTGTAAATATTTTCAATCCCCTTTTGTTATAAGGATTTCCCAAAAATTAGCTAATCATAGGTTGTCCTGCATTCGTGACAGTGATTGACTGCGCGGTCACTTGGAAGTTTACATTGGCATCACTACAGGGATAAAGAAGGACTGTCAGGGACCCCCAGAGTGTGGTAAAATGCGCCAACTAATTCATAATTCATTTAATTCTCACACAATATACTAAGTTAGTGTAAGTCTACAAAAAAGCAACAAAACTTGGTGCTAAAAAAATTGAGCATAACTTTTTGAAAAATGAACCAAGTTATGCCAAATCTTACATATTTTGTGACGTTGTGATCAGTTATCAACACAAATATTTTACTCAAATTACCAGATCGATGGATAAGAATTGGGACTTTTCCCTAAATCTCTCCAAAACATCACCGCTTATAGAAGACCACCCTCATATCCAGATCAGATTTTCTGTGAGAGATGCCCAGATTCACAATATAGTATGCATACTGGCCATCTATGAGAAATCCACCCCAATGGAAGTCCAGTTATTAAAGGAGATTTTACTGTTTATATAAGGGGCAGACAATGACAGTGAAGGGCCCTTAATCAGGACTTCTGATCTGGGCCCCCCACCCTCCATCAGGCACCACCTACATATACATTTCCATGTATATTTATATTAGGCACACATATAAAATTTGCACATGCTAATACTCTATACACATTTTAACGTATGCATATACATAGTGCACACAAACATAAAATACGGACATACACATAAGATGCACATACACAGTATAGAGTCCCGGTAGTCCTCATAGTTTTAAGCATGGACCCTGGCAAATTGTAGACGGACTTTTATTGTTCATGGGCTTTAAGGGAGAGAGGCTTCCTTTGTGGAGGACACTCATGAATGCCATTCATTTGCAGTGTACACCGTGTCGTGTCATGGAAAACACTCACCCTAGTTTGGCTTTCTACTTCTTCAGCTAATAGCAATGAATTTGCCTGTCGATTTTCTTCTCATCAGAAGATGCTTTTGTTTAGATGTTATCTTCCATCTGACTGATAAGAAAAGCTTTGCTGATCTTCTTGTAGACTTCACATTTTTTGTAAAGAAATTATTTTCTTTCTCAGAAATGTCTTGTGACATTTCTCTTCTATGTGGTGCCACTTACCCTTCTCATCAGAGGACGCTTTTGTTTAGGTGTTAACTTCCATAGTCGGCCTGGACGTCTCTGTAAGATGGTTGCAGTTCCATCTTTGTTATAGTTTTGCATCACTTTTGCTACAGTATTCTGACTGATAAGTAAAGTTTTGCTGATCTTCTTGTAGACTTCACATTTATTGCAAAGAAATTATTTTCTTTCTCAGGTTTTGTGACATTTCCCTTCTATGTGGTGCCATTGCTGATAGCATGAAATGGGAAGGAGTTTTCTTTATTAAGTAACTTCCTTTTACAGACACCTGTCTGCTGGACATCTGTTTAATGAATAATTACACTTACCTGTGGTTCAGTTCTTGTTAATTAGAATTTTGTTGTCTAAACTTAGCTTTTCTCTTAAGACTGTTACTGGGATGTTCTCATTTTTGAAACATGATCTTGAATGAGTTTGTTAAGAAAATTACTTTTTTGGGGTCTTCAAAATACCAAATCTTGTTTGCATTCAATGGCTCAAATTTGCGAGAGTATTTTGTAGTATGGTATCCCATATAAAATGATGATTCTGAAAGGAAACTACAGGTTTACAGGTTTGCTGACAAATCTATTTGGGTGTACTGATTTATGCTAAACAGTGTGTATATATATATATATATATATATATATATATATATATATATATATAAACCTTATAAGTTTGGTATCACAGTAATCGTACTACTGACTCTGAATCATTTTGTCAGTTTGTTTTTACAACACAATACACACTGTAAAATGAAGGAACCCAAACCTGGCATTTTTTCTTATTTTTCAACACATTATATGATAAAATGAATGGTGTTGTTCAAAACTACAACACTAAGCGTCAGCACACTGTGATTTGCTGATCTGTAAGATGCATTCTTTGTGCTGTGAAAATACACAGCTGTGATATCTCACCAAATATTCATAGTGGGAACTTAAAATTATGTTTTTCTGCCATGATTAAGGATGGTTTGGATGTATGAAACATGTTGACCTTTTATTTCTATCTTTGTGGAATTAAGGCTGCATGAACCAGTCACCAACCATTATCTGTATATGTACAAATATTAAGTGCTACTGAGTGCTGTAGGAAAAACTTAGAATATTGAGGTGATTTGATAGTCCTGCCACAAATAATCTGTTTCTACTGCACACTTAAAATCTCTGATAGTGGGAATGAACCTGATTGCCTGCAGTAGTGCACTCCTGAGAGCTGGTGCAGCAGAGAAAATGTCTTGGACATGAGAGTGGGAGGTCCCGATTATGGAGGATGTTAATCTTATCTCATTGGAGTGTAGATATGGTAGAGATGCAGGACTGTGCAGCAGTGTGGAGAGGTTTGTGGATGAGTGTAATGACTGGTACAGGGTGGAGGCACCAGTGTAACTGCTGGACAGAAACATGAGACTGCTGCATTAAGGATAATGAGAAATACATTTAGTGAGAAGAAGAGCAATTAGTGAGTTACAAGTATTTGTGAATTCAAGACAAAAAGGAATCAGAGCAACAGTAACAGATTTTACTTTTTTTTAATTAATAATGGGATGAATAAAATCTTGAACATTATCAAAAGACTAAATCAAAGTCAGGAAGATAGCCGAGGTCAGATACCAGGTGATCAGTAAATGACAAGTCAGACGAGCAGTATGAATACCGCGGAGCCCGATGACAGAGGCGTTACTGAAACTTGTCCAGGTTGACCAGTCAGAAGGCCACAGGTAGATGGTGAAGGTCCTTCTATACAGCTCCAACAGTGATGGTGGATCTGCTGGACTTCAGGGCGCTAGATGCTTAGGTGTCCCGTCTTTTAGATGGTTTTAGGGCAACAGTGACAGCATGCAAATGCGCGAGCAGCCCTGGATAATCCACGCCGGCAGGATGATAAGATCCGGCGGAAGATGGAACCTATGACAAGAGAAATAAATATAATGTAAGTGATGGGACTCCATATTACATGATAATGCTGTGCAGTCACTGTGGCCGGACGGCAGAGGAATATTATCATACAGAGGTCAGGGGTCATTGTCAGCAATCATACATGTGACAATCCCATCACTGACAGATGACATCTACTCCACATGAATTATTCTCACTGACATCACACAACATGGAGTTGATTCTCACACTTACCTCGTCTCTTTTTCCCATTTTTTCCATTTTCTGATGGAAATTCTGATGAAAAATTTTAAAAAAAAATCAGTAACAATATATTCTTATAGGATCTGCTTTGTCATAATATGGATAACATAAGAGACCTATAGTATTGTATAAAACCATGTGGGAATATTTGAGCCTTCAAGTCAACATTCACATTGTTGGTGCTGTAGACATGTACATACCTGGCAATGGGGACGAGGGTGGCAAGATGGTAACAGCATCGTCTGTATTACATACAGGAACAGATACTTTCTGCCTGTTTGAAGAAGAAAAACATGTAAATCTCAAGTAAACTCCGTATAAAAGGGGTTGTCTCACTAGAAGAACACCGACTATAAGGACTAGTAGGACATATGACTGTCATAGTGGGGAAGGTCTTCTGCTCAAGACTATCTTTTATAGAGAGCTGAGAGGAAAACAACTACCAACTACAACAAAGAAGACTGAGAGGAGACTTAATAGCTGTCTACAAATATGTCAAGGGCTGTCACATTGTAGAAGGATCATCTTTATTCTCATTTGCACAAGGAAAGACTAGAAGCAATGGGATGAAACTAAATGGGAGGAGACACAGATTAGATATTAGAAAAAACTTTTTGACAGTTAGGGTGATTAATGAGTGGAACAGGCTGCCACGAGAGGTGGTGAGTTCCCCTTCAATGGACGTCTTCAAACAGAGGCTGGACAGACATCTGTCTGAGATGATCTAGTGAATCCTGCTTTGAGCAGGGGGTTGGACCAGATGACCCAGGAGGTCCCTTCCAACTCTACCATTCTATGATTCTATGATTCTATGAATGGCTGGCAATTCATACTACATCTCTCCTACAGTGAGGGCAGCACTAAAAGTGCATGACCGGCCACAATTATGGGCTGTTATCTCCAACAATTCCGAAAGCTGAAAGCACAATGACCCATAACCATGGGGCGGTGGATGCTGCATTTGATATTATGGTATTTATGTCCTATATGTGGTGTTGCGCACATATATCAGCCTGGAGCTCCCAGTAATGACCCCATAATCTACTCACATTTCTGAGATGTTTGTGTTGGATTCTGGTGTACACTCTGGAGGGGCCTTGGGATCCTCGTTGTTCACCATCCCGTTAGTGGTGGTAGAGTGCTAAATGTGGATAACAATAAGTTATTAAATATATATACTTTTTAATTTTATAGATCCTTTTTTTGTACATATTTTGGATTTATCGATCACATACTTACTTTAGAAAGCCTCTCAGAAGATGATGATGCAAATATTCGGAAGATAAAGTTCTCATCGTCCTCAATTGTGCCCTCCTTATCCTCTGAGACCAGATGGTTGTTTTCATCAGAGTGATCTACAAGACATAGGTAAAGAAGGATTGTTAGAGGGTGTCAGTATAACACAGTCGCTATATCTCACTAGGTTAAAAGATGATGCAACGTAATATACAGAATACATGAAAAAAAACTCCTGTACAAAATTAGGGAAATAGGGATACAGTACGAACCCATGGTCAACATAGCTGAGATCCATGAAACATGGATAACATAGTAGACCAGAAAAACCACGTGTAAATATTTGAGCCTTGAAGTCAACATTCACATTGTTGGTGCTGTAGACATGTACATACCTGGCAATGGGGACGAGGGTGGCAAAATGGTAACAGCATAGTCTGTATTACATACAGGAACAGATTCTTTCTGCCTGTTTGAAGAAGAAAAACATGTAAATCGTAAGTAAACACAGTATAAAATGGGTTGTCTCACTATAAGAACACTGACTATAAGGCCTAATAGGACATATGACTGTCATAGTGGGGAAGGTTTTCTGCTCAAAACTACCTTCCATGGATCAGAACACAACTACCAGGAATGGCTGGCAAGTAATACTACAGCTCTCCTACAGAGTAGGCAGTGCTAAAAATGCATGACCTGCCACAATTATGGGCTGTTATCTTCTGCATTTTCTGAAGCCAAAAGTACAATGACCGTTAACCACGAAGCGGTGAATGCTGCATTTGATATTCTGATATTTATGTCCTATATTTGTTGTTGTGTACATAGATCAGCCTGGAACTCCCAGTAATGAAGTAATGACCCTTTATAATCTACTCACATTTCTGAGATGTTTGTGTTTGTTTCTGGTGTATACTCTGGAGGGGCATTGGAATCCTCATTGTTCACCATCCTGGTAGCGATGATACAGAGCTAAATACGGATAAAAATAAGATATAAAATATTTTTTTATGTGCTTTTAGAGTTTTTTTAATTTTTTTTTACATATTTTGGATTTATTAATCACATACTTACTTTACAAAGCTTTTGAGAAGATGACGTAAAATTTTGGAAGTCAAGGCTCTCATTGTTCTCACTTGTGCCTTCCTCATCCTTTGAGACCAGATGTTTGTTTATATCAGAATGATCTACAAGAAATAGGTAATGAAGTATTATTAGAGGTTGTCAGTATAACACAGTCACTATTTATCACTAATATTAATGGGAACAGATGATCACATATTAGGGAAGATGAGACAAACAGTCGCTTAGTCTAGATGACGTCTCCTTCTACTTACTGATAAATAAGCTGGTGTCTGCGTCTGAAACAAGCTGAGGAACATACTCCAGCTCCTGGCTCAGAATGCTGTCAAAGTCCAAGTCACTCAGGAATGGATGAACCTTGATCTCAAATGCTCCTCCTAGAAAAAGAAAAACAAAAGTGATGCGGACATAGTCAGGGATGGCTCCATATCTAAACAGTTTATCGTAATCTGAACTAATGACAAAACTGAGCCGACATGAAGGAAATAAACTGAAAGTCTTAGTGTGGAGAACTAGAAATACAGTAGATGAGCTGATAGAGAAATGCTGATCTTCATGGACATGAGCGATATGTCCTTGGTCTAATAAGGGAATATTAATACTAGTATATCTGTTACCTGTCCCAAGTCTACGCACAGGATTTCTTCTGAGCAGCTCAGTGATGAGATTCTGAGCATCCAGGGGTGGAGCGCGATCACAATTCCAAATTAGTTCTCCTGTTACATAGAAAATTACAGAAAATAAAACCTCTTTACTGGACTGTAACATAAAGCAAAGGAAATAACTAAACAAATGTAACCAATCAACGCAATGATCGGTTTATTCTACTCACCAATGACAACCCTTTTATAAAGCTCAGTGAGGGAATCAGCATCAAATGGTACACATCCCAGCAGGAATTTATACAGGATGATCCCCAATGACCACCAGTCAACAGGTCTTCCATAGCCTTCTTTCAGGATGATCTCTGGGGCTATGTAACATGGGGTGCCACAGAACTGGAAACCAACAGAAGATAGAGATGAGAATCGATGAAACAATTATTATGACAAGTTATCATCGTTAAAACACAATGCAGAAGATAAAATATTAGTGGAAAAGTTCTCTAGAAAGGAAGAACGTAGAGAAGAGACAATAGTGTGATGAGATTTGCAAATAACAAGCTAAGTTCTTGTAGGTGATGCTGACCTCACGGTCCTGGAACTCTCTGGAGATGTCCACTGCTAATTCCTTGTAGGTGTTGGTTTTCGGTATCATTAGACCAAGTTTTGAAATCCCAAAATCGGTAACTTTAATATGTCCAGTAGATGTAATCAGGAGGCTGCAAAAGAGAAGATGGTTTTAGCCTCACAGACTGAATGATAATAAATGACAACTTTCCCCACTTTATTATACTACGGGGGCACTTACTTTTCCGGCTTCAGGTCTCTGTGCACCACACCGTAACTATGCAGGTATTCCACGGCAAGTACCGCCTCTGCAAAGTACAAGCGGGCCATGGGGACAGAGAAAGGACCCCTGGTGCTTAGAAGGGTCCCACAGTCTCCACCTATAGAAGAAAGGAAATATGACCGGTGAGGGGTTTATACAGAATATAACCATGATATACCACGAGCAGATAACCATGATGTATAATGAGCAGTGAGCGGAAACATCCTGGGGAGATCACACAGATAGTGGCGTACATAGAAATCACAAGACCCCATATCAAAAGTTGTAATTGCCCCCCACCCTAAAAAATAAAAAAGAAATATATTTATATCCCTGTTGAAGCAGCTTGGTGTTCTCACCAGCAATACAACTTTTATGGCCATTTTAGAGTATGATGCTCCCAAAAATGCCCACACCCAAACTCAATGAGTATGGTATCCCCACAGTGAATCCTCCTAAGGAGGCCACCACTTAGAAGGAGGCCAGCCACAACCCCCTACTCGGTGTGATGGCACCCACAGCAACCCTCCCACTCAGGATAATGGTTCCCACAGTCCCTCACACGATATAATGGTCCGCATAACTCCCCACTCAGTATGATGTCCCCACACAGAATGGGGGCCTCCATATAGAGTGAGGACCCCCACAGCACCCCACTTAATATGATGACCTCCACTCAGCATTCACAGTCCCCCCATATCTAGTCATACGGCCCCCTTTCAGTATTTTGGCCCCTACTAGCCAGCTACTCAGTATTTTTGCCCCCACCAGCCCCACCTCCTTGAAGAAGCAAATAACGCTGAAATTGTGATGACAGGTGGAGGGATGCTGCCCACTGCCGAGCGTCGACAGACCCCCTCCGACTGATGAGCCCCATAGCGCCCCTGCACCAAGATCAATGAATTTACGAGCATCTTGGTATTAGATAACCTATAGTAAATGCTCTGTGGGGATGTAACCAACAATGTCCTAATGATATGAGCAGTGATAAGATGAAAGCAGACATGGGCTGAATATAATACAATAGATGTGTCTTACCTCCTACATACTCCATGACCATACACAGGTGAGATCTAGTTGGAAAGGAGCAGAGCATGGAGACCACAAAGGGACAATCAGCAAATGTTAAGATGTCCCTCTCCAGAAAGGCCCATTCCAATCTCTGTGCAGTATTTAGGTTCCGCTTAGCCATTTTCTTCATAGCAAAGGTCTGGTGTGAGTCTTTATGATGCACTAAGTAGACGGCCCTGGAGAGAAGGAGAATCCATCGGTTATAATAAATCCTTATTAATAATCCATCTATAGAAATCATTATATGTTTAATACTGGTATCCAAGGGGTAACATTTCTCCTTGCGGAGAGTGACATGTTAAGCTTGTCAAGGTGAGGAGACTTTTAAGCCTCAATGATCCTCTGGGAAATGTGCAAATTGTCTCTTCAGAGAGGAAGAGAACTAGAACTCTAGTGCCACCTATAGGAAGTAGTAATCCTAAAAGTCAATATCGACCCTTTAACGAGCCTTATCACATGACATGGAATAATAGCCATAACCAAAATCTCAATTTTCGGACACTATGTTTTGGGGTACAAGCACTCATCAGTGCAAAGTGTGAGATATGGTTTGGCTGGGTGAGAGGCATCTGACCGGGATCCAAGCGGTAACGTTTCTCCTTGCGGAAAAAGCCATGTTAAGCATGTCAAGGTGAGGAGACTTTTAAGCTGCAATGCTCTTCTGGGAAATATGCAAATTGTCTCTTTTCAGAGAGGAAGAGAACTAGCACCATAGTGCCACCTATAGGAAGTAGCAATCCTATTTCCCAGAGGAGCATTGCGGCTTAAAAGTCTCCTCATGTCCGCAAGGAGAAACGTCAACCCCTTGGATACCGGTCAGACACCTCTCACCCAGTCAAACCATATCTCACACTTTGCACTGAAGAGGGGCAGTACCCCAGAACACAGTTCCTGCAAATTGAGATTTTGGTTTTGGCTATTATCCTAAGTCATGCGACAAGGCTTGTTAAAGGGTCGATATTGACTTTTAGGATTGCTACTTCCTATAGGTGGAGTTCTAGTTTGCTTCCTCTCTGAAGAGACAATTTGCATATGTTTAATACTAGAAGTCTGGCCGCCACTATAAATCCACATCTAGAAATACATAAAATAGCACTACATAGATCACCTATGGGAGGTCTCCACAATGCCACTTCTGCCGGAGCCATCACCCAGGTCACATTATAGATACAAGAATCTATCGAAATTCTCTCTGGGCAGATTCGCTATAACTGACCAAATATAATTTAGTGCAAATAAAATTGGTCCAAAATGAATGTGCTCCAGGGCTCTCTTCTGCTGCTGAGGCCAGTGATTGGGCCCACATGGTCATGGTGGAGGGTGTAGATGTCATTGACGTCAATATGGTGTCACCCTTCATGTGACCATGTGTAGCCAACTTCTCTGATCAGCTTCATAATGGAGCCCCCCCCATCAAAACAAAGATCAGAGTGGAGAGCAGAAAAGCTCCGGTGGAGGAGGCAGCATAAGACCAGATGAGGGTCTAGCACAGGCGAATGTAATTATATTATATTATTATATATTATATTATATGTAATTATATTATTTAAATCGCTTTCCTTACAGTTTGATTTGCTACAGATCATATAATTTCCCTATGATAACACTGAATGGCAGAGTGCAGGGGAAGAAGCATTGTCATAGGGAACCCTGAGAAATGTGGATTATGGCAACAGAAATCTCACCCAAAATTTCCACTGCTGATGAGTTTGGAAGTTTCATAGTCGCTCATATGCGGCTTTCTCGCCGGAACCAATGAATCCATCACGCTCTATAAAAGAATAAGAAATAATACTGATTTATCGAAGATGCAGGAAAAAGTTACAGATGCAAAAACTTCTCCCCCCATATTATGTCCCAGATGATTTACACTGATATGATGTTGGGAGGATACAAACCGGACGCTGGGCAGACCTGGCGCTAGCACCCAGCACACCCAGGCAAGTGCCGGGGCCCTGAGTAGGCGAGGGGCCCACTTGCTGTCGGGCACCCTGGCGCGCTATGGGACCGGTGAGCAGAGGAGAGTGGTGCCAGCGCCAGCTAGTGGGCCTTGCCCCCCCCCCCAATGCTTGCCCAGGACCACGGCCGGCACAATACTTACCTCTCCACAGCTGGTGAGCAGTGAGGTGAGCATTTGATTTTTTTTTTTAGGTATGGGGCATTATATGGGGGGAGAAGTGACATCCTGCATGGGGCATTATATGGAGGGGAGGTAGGGACATCCTGCGTGGGGTATTATATGGGGGGGGAGAAGTGACATCCTGCATGGGGCATTATATCGGGGGAGTGACATCCTGCATGGAGCATTATATGGGGTGAGAGGTGACATCCTACATGAGGCATTATATGGGGGGGACATCCTGCATGGGGCATTATATAGGGGGGTGACATCCTGCATGGTGTATTATATGAGGGGGAGAAGTGACATCCTGCATGGGTCATTATATGGGTGGGGGGAGTGACATCCAGCATAGGGCTTTATATGGGGTGAGAGGTGACATTCTGCATGGGGCATTATATGGGGGGTGACATCCTGCATGGGGCATTATATGGGGGGAGTGACATCCTGCATGGGGTATTATATGCGGGGAGAAGTGACATCCTGCATGGGGCATTATATGGGGTGAGAGGTGACATCCTGCATGGGGCAATATATGGGGTGAGAGGTGACATCCTACATGGGGCAGTATGTGTTGGGGGGACATCCTGCATGGGGCATTATATGGGGGGGTGATATTCTTCATGGGCATTATATGGGGGGTGACATCCTGTATGGGCCATTATGTGGGGTGGGACATCCTGCATGGAGCATTATGTGGGGGGGACATCCTGCATGGGGAATTATATGGGGGGTGACATCCTGCATGGGGCATTATGTGGGGGGGATATCCTGCATGGGGCATTATGTGTGGGGGACATCCTGCATGGGGCATTATGTGGGGTGGGACATCCTGCATGGGGCATTATGTGGAGGGGACATCCTGCATGGGGAATTATATGGGGGGTGACATCCTGCATGGGCCATTATGTGGGGGGGCACAGCCTGCATGGGGCATTATGTGGGGGGCACAGCCTGCATGGGACATTATGTGGGAGGGACATTCTGCATGGGGAATTATATGGGGGGTGACATCCTGCATGGGTCATTATGTGGGAGGGGGACATCCTGCATGGGGCATTATGTGGGGGGGGGCACAGCCTGCATGGGGCATTATGTGGGGGGTCAAAGCCTGCATGGGGCATTATGTGGGGGTCACAGCCTGCATGGAGCATTATGTGGGGGGTCAAAGCCTGCATGGGGCATTATGTGGGGGACACAGCCTGCATGGGGCATTATGTGTGGGGTCACTGCCTGCATGGTGCATTATATGGGGGCACAGCCTGCGTGGAGCATTTTATGGGGTCCATTATTCTATATGGAGCAATATATGGAGCTCATAATACGGTATAGAGGACTATGTGGTGCCATTATACTGTGTGGAGGACATTACTGTCCGGTCTGCACTGTGAGCTGTGAGGATTCGCCGCTTTCTGAGTTATTGTGGAATTTACAATAGATATCGCTCATGTAATGTAAGAAGTGAAATCTTCGGGCTTGTACTATATATATATATATATATATATATATATATATATATATATATATTCATCTGCGGTATCTGTGCATCATGAATCGTGGTATGTGTTAAAGGGGCCACTGAGACTCTTTCGCCCAGGGCCCACGAAATCCTGGAGCTGCCCTGCAACGGTCATCATACATTACTATAACATTCTGGATAATGTGGGAGATCACACAGAGGAGGACTTACAGGTAATCTGTCACCAGGTGTTTGCTATGTATTCTGAAAGCACCATGATGTAGGGGCAGAGACCCTGATTCCAGTGATGTGTTACTTACTAGGCTGTGTGTGGCTGTTTCAATAAAATCAGTAGATTATCACTAGAAGACTATCTGTCCAGCCAGGTAGTCCTATTGCTCTGTACTCCTGCCTCCACCACTAATTAGCAGCTTTCTGCCTATGCACAGTGTACACAGAAAGCTGCCAATCAATGGTGTGGGCGGGGTTATACAAGACTCAGCATTCAGAGCTCTGTGGCAGAAAAAAATAGTGATTTTATCACAACTGCTCCACCGAGTAAAGTAATCAACACATGGAATCAGGGTCTCTGTCCCTGCATCATGCTTCTCTCAGACCAAATAGCATAAACCTGGTGACAGATTCCCTGTAATTCAAATGTAATTAACACCATAGGGTCATCTACACTTAGAATAGAGACGTCCCATGGTTGTATGGGGGATAATACTGGACGAGTCATTCACACCCCATGATCTGATGACACACACGCACCCCCTCTATGATACTTACGGATTCTTGGATCTCCGGGATCTCACTAATTCCATTGTTAGGATTCGACAGCTCAGTTGTTTCTAAAATAATGATGAAGAAATGAAATGTATTAGAGGATATTATTCCTACATAGATAATACAGCAATATAACGGAGAAATGACAAGATGTCTGTAAATGGGATTAATACTCGTTATATGGGGATTCTAAATATGAGAATATACGGGGAATCCATAGATAAATGTAATGTAAATGATGGAGGAACCCCTTCATAAATAACAAAAGACTGACCATCACTTCCGAAAAGAAAATGGGTGCGAACAGGTGCATACTAAGGGTAGCCATCCAAATACATAACTAATAAAGTTGCACTCTGTAACGCTATAGCATGTAAACATGAAATAAATGAAATTTGAATTGCATTACTGCTGTAGAAAATAGGATAAAAGGAAGATACTTAGCGCATAATTTGGCCAATTCATGCATGGCCAGCAGACACGGCAAGGCGACCTTGTTTTTCTGGGTGCATGCCAAGTAGCCACGGCAAGGTGACCTTTTTTTTTGCTGGGTGCATGCCCAGCAGTCACGGCAAGACGACCTTCTTTTGCTGGGTGCATGCCCAGCAGTCACGACAAGGCGACCTTCTTTTGCTGGGTGCATGCCCAGCAGTCACGACAAGGCGACCTTCTTTTGCTGGGTGCATGCCTAGCAGCCACGGCAAGGCGACCTTCTTTTGCTCGGTTGCATGCCCAGCAGTCACGGCAAGGCGACCTTTTTTGCTGGGAACCTATCTCCACCCATCAGCCCAGGGTGGTTTTAATTACAACAGGATCCTACCTACCCATATAAATGTAGGCTTCAGCCTAGGAGAGGATTCACATTAGGAGAGGATTCCAGCAAAAAGATCGCCTTGTCATTGGCTGCTTGGCATTCATGAATTGGCCAAATTATGTGCTCAGTATCTTAGTTTTTTCCCATTTTCTAGAGCAGTAATGCAATTTAAATTTAATTTATTTCATGTTACTTGCTATAGCACTGCAGAATGGACCCTCCATCACATGAATGAGGAACCCCCCACCTACGCTGCACATATGAGTGATGGTAAGAGAGCTGAAACATAGGAGAGATTTGCAAATTAGCCTGGAAGTGCACTGGGGGCGTGTCACTGCACTTGGATTTCTTCTTTCACGCCCCCAGCGCACTTCCATTCTGATTTGTATATGGTGTCTACTTTACATTTCTCCTGACTGGCACATTGGATTTCTACAAACAATTATTATTAGGGGACAATGGCCTATACCATCACACCACTACTTCTATATGTAACAATGTGCTGCCAGGTTCCCATTACACAGAGTAGAGAGTAAATCTAACATTATCCTCCGTCCTCTGTAATATCTGGACATTCCTTGTAGAAGGTCGGGTGATCGCTCACCTGTAATCAGATCGCTGTTCAGCTCCGGCTGACTCCTATTAGGGTCAGGGATTTTCGGGGTCACATTTTGCCCATATTTGGCGTCGCCTCCTGTTGTTTCCTGATAGATATAATATATATAATTAATATGTGGAAGATTTCACTAAATCACCAAATACATAAATCATGAAGGACTAAACCAACATTTACAGATGCACCAATTGTAACGATACAAATCCCGCGCCATCTTCAGACCTTTTCTCAGAAAGTCTCCTCAGATACGGTGGATTAAGATACGTCTATTAATATTGATCCTTACCGGGCGTTCCAATGAGCGTTCTAGTATAGACAGGACTTTTTCGGCCAGTTCTTTAAAGACAGCCAAATCTTCAGTCTGAGATCTTTCTTCAGCCTATAAAGAAGGAAAAATGGAAAGGAGAATTTTGAGATGAGAGCGGTCAGAATGGAGGCGGAAATTGTATGTGACATCGGTTCTCTGTCTGCAGATACAATGACTACATACTGTATTTGGGGACTCGTTGTGCTTTACCGTATTTTTTGGACTATAAGATGCCTTTTTTTCCAAAATATTTGACCTCCCTTCTAACACTCTCGCACCCCTCCAATCTATCCTAAACTCTGCTGTCTGACTAATCCACCTGTCCCCCCGCTATTCCCTGGCTTTTCCCCTCGCTCCGCCAATCCCTTCACTGGCTCCACATTACCCAGAGACTCCAGTTCAAGACCCTAACCTTGGCATGCAAAGCCACCCACAACCTGTCTCCTCCATATATCTGTGACCTAGTCTCCCGGTACTTACCTGCACGCAACCTCCAATCCTCACAAGATCTTCTTCTCTACTCCCCTCTTATCTCCTCTTCCCAAAATCGCATACAAGATTTCTCCCGTGCATCCCCCCTACTCTGGAACTCTCCACCCCAGCATATCAGACAGATTATTAATAATAATAATTGTCTGAATGTAGCTTACCAGGGGGGTGGCTGTGGTGGAGTGAGGTCACAGGAGGTAGGGTCACTTCTGTAGGAAGCCGGCAGTAGAAGTGGGGCGCCGCTGCGGGCCCCGAGCTGGGAGGAGCGGGGTATCCAGGAGGTGCGAGGCTGCGGGCCCTGGGCTTCAAGGAAATGTTAGCGGTGATTTAGGAGGGGAGTCCCCGCTCTGCCCATTGATTTTCTGGCGGTGGGCTTCAGGCAAATGGCCGCTGGAGGCAGTGCATGTGCAGATTTAGATCTCGGCTCAATGACGAGCTGAGATCTCAATCTGTGTATTGGCCATCTCCAGCAGCCTACTTCTTGAAGCCCACTGCAGAGAAATCAATAAGCAGAGCAGGGCCTCCCTTCCTGAATTACCGCTAACATTTCCTTGAAGCCCAGGGCCCGCAGCCTTGCACCTTCTGGACACCCCGCTCCTCCCAGCTTGGGGCCCACAGCAGCGCCCCACTCCTACTGCCGACTTCCTGCAGCAGTGACTCTGCCTCCTGTGACCTCGCTCCACTGCCACCACCCCCCTCAGTAAGAAACCGAAAATTCGGACTATAAGACAGGACTATAAGACAGACCCCCATTTTATTATAATAAATGTTTTTCCTATTTACCTCCCAAAAATTTTTGGTGCGTCTTATGGTCTGCAAAATACGATATATTAGAAGAAAAAGCTTCTATCCCTCCATTATTATCTATTAATATTGAGATGTTCTGTGCAGAGTGTCCGCCACTTACCTGGTGTAGTAATGTCCTGATGTTCTGAAGTAAATCCGTCAGATAGTCTGACGTTAGACGACGTTGTCGGTGTTTGGTCAGGCAATCCTTTACTAGCTCCATCACCAGCCGGTGAGTGAAGCTGAGGACGCCATCGGGTGGTAGAAGCACACTGTTAGGACGATTGATCATAAGGATCAACAATAGTGCTTTTACCTGAGGAATGTCCAAAACAATTCCAGCCATAGTGAAAAACTGCAAGTGCTATCAGTCACTATAGAGCCAAGAAAGGCACGGGTGAGCCTATGTGCATTGTACATATAGCGACTGTGAGCAGTGATGTCACCATCACCTGTGATGTCATCACGGAATCTTGTGATAGAATCTTCACGGAGCAGCTCTGCGCAAATAGAATGCGGCCTGGTAATATATAAAGTGAAAACACCATACAATTAAATACCCATGTTATCATGGCCGTTCTATTTTATATCCAATTAGAACACAACCAGGATAAAGGTGTGTTCACAAGTTGGATTTTGGCAGTATTTTTTTTCTACCCCAAAAATCAAAGGTGGCAGGAAAAACGCTGCTTAAAATTCATGTGTTTTTACTTGTGTTTTTTTTTCCATTCATTTGAATGGGTGAAAAATGCTGCAAAACCTCTGAAAGACTTGACAAGCTGCAGATTTAAAAAAAATGCAAAAAACCGGCATGTGAATGAGATTTCAGAAATGTCATTCACTAAGATGGTACTGTAAAACACAGCATTTTTGCTGCAGAAGAAAAAACAGTGAATACACCCTAAAGATATCCTCAGTCATATTATGGGAAATATTGTATATTTCGCATTTATTATCTCACGTGTTTTTCTTCACCATAGAACTTTTAAGGCTGTGTGCCCACTATGCGTTTTTTAGGCGTTTCTGCAGCGTAACTTCCGCCGCGGAAACACTTAAAAAACGCTTGGTGATAGGTCTGCAATGGTCCCCAATGATAATCCGCATGTGCTGTGCACATGCCGCGGAGATTTCCGCTGCGGATTATCATTGCGGAAAAATCCGCAGCACGTCCTTTAATTTTGCAGAGTCGCTGCGATTTAGCCGCCATTGACTTGCATTGGAACGCATAACATCCGCATGACTACACATACACATGTGGATATTATGCGACTCAATGCGTGGATGATACCCGGGTCTGGAGATGAAGAGACTCTCCTCCAGACCCGGGTACCATAGTACCTGTAGTTAAAATAGAATTAAAATAAAAAATAAACATATACTTACCTTCCGATGGTCCCTGTCTGCTCCCGGCGGTGCTGCTGGCTCTTCGGCTGCTCGCGGTGGTAAAAGGACCTTCCATGACGCCATTTAGACATGTGACAGGTCACGCGACCACTGACATCGGCGGTCGCGTGACCTGTCACATGACTAAATGACGTCATGGAAGGTCCTTTTACAGCACCGTGATCCGCCGAAGACACCGGACGCACCTGAGAAGGAGATCGAGGACCATCTGAAGATGAGTATAATGGTTTTTTTTTATTTTTCACCATTATTATTCTTTTTTTTTATTATTGATGCTGCATTTGCAGCATTGTAACTTGGTCACACTATATAAATCCATGCCGGTTGCATGGAATTATATAGTGTGACCAAGTTGTCAAGCACTTTTCCAAGTGATGCTAAAATCACTTGGCAAAGCGCTTGACAACCCAGGGAGATGCAGAAACGCTTAGGAAAAATCCGCAGCATTTCTGCATCGTGGTCATATATCCTAACTCATTGGCGAACTGTTATACAAGGCTATATTCACACTAGACGTTTTTTTAGCGGGCTTTTTTATGCAAATTTTCAGCTGCGTTTTACAGTACCAACAAAGTCTATGAGATTTCCGAAATCTCATGCACAAAGCTTGCTTATTTGTCCTCAATATTTTGTGCTTTCCATGGCTTTTTGCAATAGAGTATGTCACTTGTTTCAGCGTTTTTCACCCATTAAAAAAAAGGGTGGTGGAAAAAAATGCTGAATAAAAGCCTAGTGTGAACATTTTGCTGCGTTTTTAGTGAAAAAAGCAAGTATGTAACACACATTTATTCTTGTGATTTTCCCAAGTTTAAACCATCTTGTCTTGGTCACCTGAGATAGCAGCTTGGATTATTACAGTTTAATTAAATTAGTGATGCCTACAAAGTAAACATTGGTTGAGCTAGGTGTGAGATTGAACAACACGTGTGGCCCAGGGAGGTGTGAAAATGAACAATGCCTGAGCAACTCAATGGCAAACCATAATGTGAAAGTAAATAGTGTCCTACAAATTCAATGCACTGCCAGGGTCTTAGATAAACCATTACAGACCAATTCACCCACCCCCCCCCGTTACATTTGTAATGTGTACTTTTTCATGAACATATGTCTTGCAATGGTGACCTGTTTTCATGTGTCTATGGTGGAAGCAAAGCTGAACTTTGGGATCCTGAAAAACGCACCAAAAATGCACCAAGAACCACTGCAAAAAAACACACCAAAACCTGCGTTTTTGACGCTACTTGTTTCCTGCCAAGAGATTATGTTTTGCTGCAGAAAAAAAACACCTAGTGTGAATATAGCCTAAGACTTACTCTGCCAGCATTAATAGTCAATATTCTGTATACAAATAGGACTCCAATCCAGGTATTCAGTTTATCATAAACATGCCTGAGTTAATCTGCCAAATACACATAGTATGCTTTCTCATAGGTGAAATATAAATCCTGTTAAAGGTCCAAGTTGCAGCAGTTAAGTAGAACAAAACAGACCTCTTCATTCTTTGTAGGTGGAAAAACTTTCGAAATTGTCAGTGTATCAAATACTTATACTCCTGACTGTATATAGTATAATTGCCGCACTGCTACATACAGGTGCTTCTCAGAAAATTAGAATATCATCAAAAAGTGAATTTATTTCAGTTCTTAAATCCAAAAAGTGAAACTCATATATTATACAGAGTCATTACAAACAGAGTGATCTGTTTTAAGTGTTTATTTCTGCTAATGTTGATGATTATGGCTTACAGCCAATGAAAACCCAAAAGTCATTATCTCAGTAAATTAGAATTAACAAGAAACACCTGCAAAGGCTTCCTAAGCCTTTAAAAAGGTCCCTTAGTCAGTTTCAGTAGGCTCCACAATCATGGGCAAGACTGCTGACTTGACAGATGTCCAGAAGGCAGTCATTGACACACTCCTCAAGGAGGGTAAGCCACAAAAGGTCATTGCTAAAGAAGCAGCTGTTCACAGAGTGCTGTATCCGAGCATATTAACGAACGTGGAAGGAAAAAGTGTGGTAGAAAAAGGTGCACAAGCAACTGGGATAACCGCAGCCTTGAAAGGATTGCTAAGAAAAGGCCATTCAAAAATTTGGGGGAGATTCACAAGGAGTGGACTGCTGCTGGAGTCATTGCTTCAAGAGCCACCACACACAGACGTATCCAGGACATGGGCTACAAGTGTCGCATTGCTTGTGTCAAGCCCCTCATGACCAATAGACAACGCCAGAAGCGTCTTACCTGGGCCAAAGAGAAAAAGACCTGGACTGATGCTCAGTGGCCCAAGGTGTTGTGTTCAGATGAAAAGTAAATTTTGCATTTCATTTGGAAATCAAGGTCCCAGAGTCTGGAGGAAGAGTGGAGAGGCCACAATCCAAGCTGCTGGAGGTCTAGTGTGAAGGCTCCACAATCAGTGATGGTTTGGGGAGCCATGTCATCTGCTGGTGGAGGTCCACTGTGTTTTATCAAGACCAAAGTCAGCGCAGCCGTCTACCAGGACATTTTACAGCACTTCATGCTTCCCTCTGCCCACAAGCTTTATGGAGATGGAAATGTCATTCTCCAGCAGGACTTGGCCCCTGTCCACACTGCCAAAAGTACCAATACCTGGTTTACACACAACAGTATCACTGTGCTTGATTGGCAGCAAACTCGCCTGACCTTAACCCCATAGAGAATCTATTATAGAGAATCTATGGGGTATTGTCAAGAGGAAGATGAGACCCCAGACCCCACAATACAGATGAGCTGAAGGCTGCTATCAAAGCCACCTGGGCCTCCATAACACCTCAGCAATGCCACAGGCTGATCCCTCCATGCCACATTGCCGCATTGATGCAGTAATTGATGCACAAGGAGCCCGAACAAGTATTGAGGGCATTTACTAAACATACATTTCAGTAGGCCAACTTTTCGGATTTTAAAAACATTTTTCAAGCTGTTGTTATGAAGTATTCTAATTTACTGAGATAATGACGTTTGTGTTTTCATTGGCTGTAAGCCATAATCATCAACATTAACAGAAATAAACACATAAAATAGATCCCTCTGTGTGTAATGACTCTATATAATAGATCCCTCTGTGTGTAATGACTCTATATAATAGATCACTCTGTGTGTAATGACTTTATATAATAGATCCCTCTGTGTGTAATGACTCTATATAATAGATCCCTCTGTGTGTAATGACTCTATATAATAGATCCCTCTGTGTGTAATGACTGTATATAATAGATCCCTCTGTGTGTAATGACTCTATATAATAGATGCCTCTGTGTAATGACTCTATATAATAGATCCCTCTGTGTGTAATGACTCTATATAATAGTTAGTAAAGCCGAATAAAGACTTGCGTCCATCAAGTTCGACCTGCTAGTTCCGTAATTGCTAAAGTTGATCCAGAGGAGGGCAAAACCCCCAAATGATTTAGCCAATCTTCACCTGAGGAAAAATTCCCTCCCGACTCTGAAACCAGCAGTCCGAATAAATCCCTGCATCAACCTACTATTTTATTTTATTTTTAAGTATATGCTGAAATCTGCCTGGTATCTAGAAAAGCATCCAGTCCCCGCTTGAACTGGTTTAGTGAATCCGACATTACCGTCTCCTCACTCAGTGAATTCCATATTCTCACTGCTCTTACCGTAAACAACCCCTTCCTTTGCTGGTGCTGAAACCTTTTCTCTTCCAGTCTTAGTGAATGCCCTCTTGTTACCGTAATATCCCTCCTTTTGAACAAATCCCGGGCAAGGTCTCTATACTGTCCCCTAACATATTTGTACACATTTATTATGTCCCCCCTCAACCTTCTCTTTTCCAGACTGAATAGTCCTAGTTTTGCCAACCTCTCTGGGTATTGCAGTCCCTCCATTCCCCTTATTAATTTTGTTGCCCTCCTTTGTACCTTTTCAAGCTCATTTATATCCTTTCTATATATTGGGGCCCATAACTGAGCACAGTATTCCAAGTGTGGTCTGACCAGTGCTTTGTACAGTGGAAGAACAATGTTCTCATCCTTTGCAGCTATACCTCTTCTGATACATCCCATTACCCTGTTTGCCCTTACAGCAGCGGCCTGACTTTGGGCACTCCAATTTAGTTTGCTATCAATCAAGATGCCCAAGTCCTTCTCCATCTCTGAATTCCCCAATGATTTCCCATTCAGTGAGTACTGGTGACTTCCATTTTTCCTTCCCATATGTATGACCTTACATTTCTCCTCGTTAAACCTCATTTGCCATTTAATGCTCCACCTACCCAGCTTATCCAAATCCCTCTGTAGGTCTTCACTATCCTCTTTTGTATTAATTGTTTTACATAACTTTGTGTCATCTGCAAATATTGATATTTTACTATTTATCCCGTTGACTATGTCGTTAATAAAGATATTAAATAACATTGGGCCTAGTACAGACCCCTGTGGTACCCCACTAGTGACGCTTACCCAATCTGAGTATATTCCATTTATAACCACCCTCTGCTTTCTATCCTTTAGCCAGTTAGCTACCCACTTGCAGACATTTTCCCCCAGCCCCATCATTCTCATTTTGTATACCAACCTATTATGTGGCACGCTATCGAACGCTTTTGAGAAGTCGAGATACACGACATCCACTGGTTCCCCCTGATCTACTCGAGAGCTAACATCCTCGTAGAAGTCAATCAGGTTTGTTTGGCAGGAGCGATTCCTCATGAATCCATGTTGGTTCGGGGTTAATAGATTATTAGCGTCAAGATGCTCCATGATTGCCTCATTAATAAAGCCTTCAAAAATTTTGCCCACAACGGACGTCAGACTCACCGGCCGATAGTTTCCGGTGTTACTTTTTGCTCCCTTTTTGAATATTGGCACTACATTCGCCTGTCTCCAATCAAGTGGCACAGACCCAGTCTCAACAGAGTCCTTAAATATAAGATATAACGGTCTGTCTATCACATTACTTAGTTCCCTTAGTACCCGTGGGTGTATGCCATCAGGTCCTGGTGATTTGTTTATTTTAATGTTACTGAGGCGTTTCTGTACCCCAGCTTGGGTTAGATTAGTCATACTTAGTGGAGGATTAAGCTTGTCACTTCTCATTTCGCCTGTTAGTTCTATTTCCTTTGTGAAAGTTGACGAAAAAAATTTATTTAATAGATTAGCTTTATCCTCATCTTTCTCTATGATTTTGCCTTCATTACTTTTTATCGGTCCAATATTATTCGATTTCATCCTTTTACTATTTATATACGTAAAGAACAGTTTGGGATTTGATCTACTTTCCCTAGCAATACGTCTCTCTGTTTCCTCCTTTGCTATTTTTATTTGTTTTTTACAGGTTCTCGTTTTTTCCTTGTAACACATTAGTGACTCCTTACTGTTTTCCTGTTTTAATCTCTTGAATGCCTCTTTTTTGCTATTTAACGCCCCTTTTACGTTCTTGTTCAACCATATTGGTTTCCTCTTATTTCTGGCCCTTTTATTCCCATACGGTATATATCTCTCGCACTGAGTATTCAGAATTCTTTTGAAGGTTTCCCATTTACTATTCGTATTTCCTTGATTAAGAACTTTGTCCCAGTCAATAAGTTGAAGGTTTTCTTTCAGCTGATCAAACTTCGCCCTTCTAAAGTTTAATGTTTTAGTTGTTCCCTTATTGATAACCCTACTGAAGGGCATTTTGAAGTCGATAATATTATGATCGCTATTACCTAGGTGCCCCCCTATCTGTACCTCAGTTATTCTATCAGGCCTATTAGTCAATATTAAGTCCAACACTGCCTTCCCTCTCGTTGGTTCCTGCACTAGTTGGGAGAGATAATTATCCTTGATATTTGTCAAGAACCTTTTTCCTTTCTGCGATCTACAGGTTTCTGTTTCCCAGTCAATATCCGGGTAGTTGAAGTCCCCCATTGCAATCACCTCATTATGTTTTGCTACTTTGTCTATTTGTCCTAATAGCAGTTTCTCATTCTCCTCTGTTATATTGGGTGGCTTATAGCAGACCCCCAGTAATATTTTATTATTATTTTTTGCCCCCTCTATCTCTACCCACATGGACTCGACCCCCTCTTCTCCCTCTCCTATATCTTCCTTTAGTCTGGGCTTTAGACGTGACTTTACATATAAGCAGACTCCTCCGCCCTTCCCCTGTTTCCGGTCCCTTCTAAATAAACTATAATCTGTTAAATTTACCCCCCAGTCGTAGCTATCGTCTAGCCAAGTCTCTGTTATACCTACGATGTCATACCTCTCCTCCGATATAAGCGCCCGCAGCTCATCCGCCTTATTGGTCAGGCTTCTTGCGTTGGTCAGCATGCAAGATAAAACTTTGGGGTTATTTAGCATCCTATTCTTCTCTAACGATCTAACTGTACTATCCCCAATAGATCCCTCTGTGTGTAATGACTCTATATAATAGATCCCTCTGTGTGTAATGACTCTATATAATAGATCCCTCTGTGTGTAATTACTCTATATAATAGATCCCTCTGTGTGTAATGACTCTATATAATAGATCACTCTGTGTGTAATGACTCTATATAATAGATCCCTCTGTGTGTAATGACTCTATATAATAGATCCCTCTGTGTGTAATGACTCTATATAATAGATCCCTCTGTGTAATGACTCTATATAATAGATCACTCTGTGTGTAATGACTCTATATAATAGATCCCTCTGTGTGTAATGACTCTATATAATAGATCCCTCTGTGTGTAATTACTCTATATAATAGATCCCTCTGTGTAATGACTCTATATAATAGATCTCTCTGTCTGTAATGACTCTATATAATATAGGAGTTTCACTTTTTGCATTGAAGAACTGAAATAAAGTAACTTTTGATGATATTCTAATTTTGTGAGAAGCACCTGTATATAGTATGAAGCCCCACTGCCCCATATGTGCATGTATAATTTGATGCACATGACTCGCCCCCTGGGCCGTGGGGTACACGGAACCGGGCCTTCTAGTGTACGGTGCTGATGGGGGTAGTAGTGGCAACCCGATCCCATGGCTCAGGGTGGTCAGACCAAATGGTGGCAGTCTATTTATCAGTGTTTTGAATGTCTGATTACGCCACCCGTGGATTGCGGTCAGGGATAACCGCCGCTGCGAGGCAGACTGCTGAGGCTGGTGTTGGTGTGCAGCACAGGTGTAGGATAACTCCCCACGGGAAGAGTGTAGCCTCAGGGCAGTGTAGGTGGATGTTGGGGGTGATAGTGCAGGCCGCAATAGTAAGAGTTCAGAGTCCGCTTCAAACAGTTCAGGGTCTTTATTGTAGATATTATTAATGACCCAACAGTACCGGTTAGGAATGGGCCTGGGTGTCTGAGAGCATTCGGGCGAGCCCCACTGGTCAGGGTGAGTGTGTAGGCCTACCGTTCTCTCTATGCTCTTTCTGACTATCCCCCTTTTCGTGGTGTAATAGCCCACGTCCCTGAGCTGGCCGTGTACTTCTCGCCTGTATGGCATGCGACTAGGGCCTTGGGTACCTGTTGCTTGCTCCTCGCTGTACTGGTCCCTCTGTGTGGCGGAGCCTCCAGGCTTCTTAGGCCAAGGGACCTGAAATCACTCGCAGGTTGGTTCTCTGCTGCTGGGCTTGTAACCCTGACAGCCCCGGACCCCAATGCCCGGTAGATTGGTTCTCTTCCAGGACCTGCTCTCTGTCCCTGGCTTGCAGTTTCTCCTCTGCCTCACGGACTCCTCAGCTACAGCTGAACTGTCCCTCCTTCTCTGGGACTAGTCTCACTCCTGAGCTAGGTCTTCCAGTTCTCTCTAACCCTGCCCCCAGTTCCAGCTTTTATAGAGGCAGCCAGCTCCCCCTGCTGGCCTGGGACAGGAGGTGCTGTATGCTAATTGTCCCTAACCAGGGGACCTCCCTCTTGCTCTCAGACACAGATTATTGTTTGTGGCATCCAGGCCTGGGGTAACACATTCTCCCCTAGCAAAATTTAGTACTCCGGACTAAACAGGAAAGACAAATACAGGGTATAAATGACAACATAACATATATACAAGTATATTTTGTCCTTGAGGTCACGGCGCTTCCGTGACCGGGTGTCCATGTCACCCAACAAGGTGAAGTTTTCCACGGTGTGGGGACCTGTTTCCATAAACCCCAAGTTCCTGGCCTTGGGCGTGGCGACAAGGTTGAGCTCTCTACTTTGGGCCACAAGGAGGCCACACCGGACAGATTTTTCTTCCGTGGCCATCTTCGAAAGAGGGCACCAAGTGCAACTATCTACAAGACAGTTCCGGTTATTCAGCGTCCATAACCTGTTAGTCCATGAACTAGAAAGACTGGAAAAACATAATTAGCAACCAGGCAACAAACATAAAACATTTACAATATACAGCATTTAGATCTTCCAGCGAGCTGGTATTTGCCCCCTAGTGCTCCGGGTTGACCTGCGTAACCCACTGTCTGGTGGTGGTCTAACCTGACTTTCCCCACTAGCATTCAGGGTACAGCTACTAGCTGGGTTTACAGGCAGTGCAGGCAGCTATCTGCGGGTCCTTTGGCTTACCGCAGGTATGGCAGGCTCACTGTCTGCAGAGGGTTGACTCTCCTGGGCTGCTGGCATGGGTTCTTCTGCCTCTAGGGCTGCTTGGTCTTCTGATTCCTTCTGCTCTCCTGTAGGTTCATGCTGGGTTGGTTGAAGGAAGTGTAGGACGGGTACCACTATTGCATCATTTATCCGAGTCCAGGACCGGGGGAACTCTCCAAGAACTGTGCTGATCATTTCTTTCTTGTCTTCTGCGGGTTCAAGGTCATCTTGATCTTCTCCTGCACTCTGTAGTTGCTTGGGGCACCTTTTTAGGTGGTCTCTGGAGACGGTGCTAGTGGTTTCTCCTCCATCCTTGGTAATTACACATACCTTCGGGTTGTTGTGGTTGGACTGCAGTACTGTGTACGGGTCGCTCTCCCACTGGTCATCTAGCTTGTGAAGCCTTCTCTTCCGCTTCAGGACCTGCTCACCAGGTTCCAGGGGACCAGCAGGGGCGTGTTGGTTGAAGAGCCTCTCTTGCTTTTCTCTCGCTTGAGCCAGACTCCTCTCCACACTCTCCTGCACCTGCCGTTCCGTATCCCAGTCTGCGTCTGGGGAGGTGTCCTCGGGGGTCAGGACTCCCATCTCCAGGTCTATCGGCAGCTTACCTGGTCTTGCCCTCATCAGGTAAGCCGGGGTGCAATTTGTAGCATTCACCGGGATATGGTTGTATAAGTCTATCAGGTCTGGCAGCTTCTCCAGCCACAGGCTGCGTTCTTCCAGGGGCAACGTTTTGAGGAGATCAATGACGATATTATTCATTTTCTCACATAGCCCGTTGGTTTGTGGGTGGTAAGACGTTGTCCGAATCTTCTTACAGCCGTAGAGGTTGCAGAACTCCTGGAAGATTTCAGCCTCAAACGCTGGACCTTGATCTGTCAAGACCTGTTCCGGATACCCGTGTGGACGGCAGAAGTGTTGTTGGAAGGCTCTGGCCGCTGTTTGGGCTGTCAAGTCTTTAACAGGAACCACCACCAGGAACCGGGAATAGTGGTCCACTATTGTCAGGGCATAGACGTAGCCCGACCGGCTTGGAGCCAGTTTCACATGGTCCAGAGCTACCAGCTCAAGAGGCTGCCTGGTGACGATGGGCATCAAGGGCGTCTTCTGGCTGGTACCGTCCTTCCTTCTGAGGTTACATGGGCCGCAGTCCCTGCACCACTTCTCTATGGCCCCTCTCATTCCGACCCAGTAGAACCGCTCTCTCAGTAGGAACTCCAGTTTCTTCCACCCGAAGTGTCCCGCTCTGTCATGGTAGGCCTCCAGGACCATTGCTGCATCTCGTCTCGGGACCACTACCTGCCAGGTCAGCTCGTGCGTCCGGTGGTTGACAAGCCTTCTGCACAGCTTACCTTCGTAGAGGAATAGCCTGCTTTTCTCCTTCCATAACTGCTTGGCTTCCTCTGGAGCGTCCGAGCCAGGGCTAGCGTCTGCCTGGGTCAACAGGTCTTTCACCAGGCGAATTGCAGGGTCACTATCTTGCGTTTCAGCCCAGCCGTGGTGAGGTAAGGTATTGAACATGACAGTGGTCAAGTCTTTGTCTCTTACACGGTGGGAGTACTGAGTGGCCCCGTACCGGTGGAATGCAGGGCGCTCTATTTCCTCCAACTCGTCTGGATCTTCTCCCTCATCGGGCAAGTGGGGCATTCTCGATAGGGCATCTGCATTGGCATTGGCTCGGCCTGCCCGGTACTTGATGGTGAAGTCATAGTTTGCTAGCCGGGGCATCCACCGCTGCTCTAGGGCACCAAGTCTCGCATTGTCCAGATGTGTCTACGGATTGTTGTCCGTGTACACAGTGAACTTCACAGAGGCCAGGTAATGCTTGAAACGTTCTGTTACGGCCCACACCACTGCCAAGGACTCCAGCTTAAAGGAGCTGTAATTCTCCGGGTTTCTCTCGGTGGGCCTCAGCTTCCGGCTGGCGTACGCGATCACCCTTTCTCTGCCCTGTTGGTTCTGTGACAGTATGGCTCCCAGCCCCACATTACTGGCATCTGTGTGGAGGATAAAAGGCTGGCCATAATCAGGGTAGGCCAGGATCTCATCCCCCGTGAGGGCCATCTTCAGCTGGCGGAAGGACTCCTCTTCCGGCTTGTCCCACTTGAAGGGTGGCTTTTGGCTTCTGGTCTTAGATTGTCCTATAAGGAGGTCCTGCATAGGGGTTGCCATCTTGGTGAACCTGGGGATGAACCTTCGGTAGTAGCCTACCAACCCGAGGAACTGCCTCACTTCTTTTATGTTAGAGGGGCTTGGCCAGTTCTTTATTGCCGTGATTTTGTCCGGGTCGGGGGCTACTCCTTCTGCACTCACCACGTGTCCCAGGTACTGTACCTTCGGCTTTAACAGATGGCACTTGGAGGGTTTCACTTTCATGCCAAAGCCTGCCAGGGCCTTGAACACCTCGGCCAGGTGCTTTAGATGGTCCTCGTAAGTCTTCGAATAGACAATCACGTCGTCCATCGAATAGACAATCACGTCGTCCATTTAAAGTAGGACCGTCTCAATGTTTCGGTGCCCCAGACAGCATTCCATCAGCCTCTGGAAGGTCCCGGGTGCGTTGCAGAGCCCGATTGGCATATAGTTGAATTCACTTAATCCCATCGGGGTGGTGAAGGCGGTCTTCTCCTTATCAGCCTCTGCCACAAGAACCTGCCAGTACCCACTAGTAAGGTCCAAAGTAGAGAATAAATTAGCTGATTTTAGTGCGACCAAAGACTCCTCTATTCTAGGCAACGGGTATGCGTCTTTATGGGTGATACAATTGACTTCTCTATAGTCCACGCACATTCTCATAGTACAGTCTTTCTTTTTTACCAGAACCAAGGGGGCTGCCCAGGGGCTACAACTGTCTCTAATGACCCCGGCTTCCTTCATTTCTCTCAGCATGCCCTTTGCGTTCTGATAGTGTGCGGGGTGGTACAGGTCTGTATCTTTCTTTTATTGGTGGGTGGCTCCCCGTGGGGATGTGGTGTTCTACCCCTTTCACTCTGCCGAAGTCTAGCGGGTGCTTACTAAAGATTCTCTCGTACTCTTGAACCACCCGGTAGACTCCTTGTTTTTGGTGCAAGGGAGTGGAGTCAGCACCCACGAGGAGTTTCTGGCACCAGTACTCCTTGGGTTTCTGGGAACCATTACCCTCCGCCTGGGGAGATGGAGGCAAGGGTTCCATGGCCCTGACAGCATTGTGTTCAACAGTATACAATTTGGCTAGTGTAGCGTACCGGGGCAAGTGTACTTCCCTTTCCCCAATGTTTAAGATCCGGACGGGCACCCTTCCATGGCGGACATCGACCACCCCCCGGGCTGTCAAAATGGTGGGCCTGCTGTCTGAGTACACGGGTTCTACCATGGCTTGGTAGTCTCTCCCTCTTAACCCGATTGCAGTCCGACACCAGATCATTTCACTTTTGGGGGGCATGGCAATGGGGAACGGGTCGCTCATCCTCACGCTACCGATCTCACCACCAGACAGTTCTACCTGTTGCCATCTCATCAGGGCTCTTATCTCCTTCTGGAGGACCCTCTGTTGGCTGGAGCTCGTGTTCATCGCCACCTGCTGCAAAATTACAATTGCTTCTGAAAGACAATTTTTAATCACATTAGTACCAAAGGTTATTTTAGGGTGACTTTCTCGACGGTCAATGTCCAAAATGATCACTCCCTGTGCCGGCAGTTCAACTTTACCAATCTTAATGGTCATCTCTCTGAACCCCACCTGCGGCACGGGTTGACCATTGCTGGCGATGATGCTCAAGTCATCGTCTGGATAACGAGTTATATCAGTGTCACTCCAGTACTGCTTGAAAAGTACATAGGGGATGGTAGTCACTTGGGACCCGGTGTCCAGCAGTGCACTCATGGGGATACCGTCCAGCACTACGGGTAAAACCGGGCGTCCCCCTACGTACTTATCACGCCAATTAGATGGGCCTGATGACCTTATGCCTGGGGGTTGGCCCTTTGCCCCAGGTCGGACTCATTTAAAGTACAGTACCTGGCTACGTGTCCCGGCTGGCTGCAACGGCGGCAAATCAGCTGTCCATCCTCAGTGTAATGATCGGCGGGCCTCCCTCTGAACGACGGGATCCTCCTCCGTCGACGCCACGGGACATCCTCCGGACTGGAAGCCAGCTTGATTGGTCCTGACGGGTCCATCTGTAACGACTGTACGGTCCTGGTCAATGCAGCAACACTCTTTGTTAGTTCTTGGACCTGATGGTGCAGGTTTGCAGGCGGGGATGGATTTAGGGCCTGCGCATCAGCCCCCACAAGGTCTTCGGGATAGGGCGCCGCCCCCTGGTGGTAAGGGATGGCAGGGCGCCGGGAAGCTACAGCGCCACCCGGTGCAGGTTCTCGGAGCACCCGGATGGCCCTATCTTTGAACTGTGCAAAAGTCAAATCGGGGTTCTGTAGGGCCATGAGGCGCAGCTGGGTTCTGTGGGCGCTGGACAGCAGACCTTCTATGAACTGGTCAGTCAATAGTTTATCTGTATCCTGCACGCTGCCAGGGTCAGCTTGCTTAATTGCCCCCAAGGCTTCCTGTAAATTTAGGGCATAATCTCGGATGCTATCTTGAGCTCGCTGCTTACATCCATAGAACCGCATTTTGATTTCTGCTGAGGTACGGGTATCAAAGGTGTCCCGTAGACGGGTCAGAACCCCCCTTACAGTCCTTTTCTCCTCAGCTGTCCAAGACTTTACCTCCCGCTGGGCCGCACCAGTTAACTGCCCTATCAGTATGCTTACTTTCTGTTCTTCTGTCAGGGGATAAACTTTGAACAGGCTATACAGCCTTTCTTTAAAGTCGCCCAAGGTATGCGACTCGCCGGCATACTGGGGCAGCCAAGCCGCTCCGGGGATATAGGCAGGGGTGGATTAAGAGTAGCAAGGGCCCCGGGCAGTTTAGAAGGCGCGGGCCCCCTCCACACACCTGATTTATCACGTGACATGTCACATGATCCCCTGTGATAGATCATGTGATAGTTCACGGGAAATTAATTTGGCATAATATTAAATGTGCTGCCTCATCTGAGAGCAGCACAATATTGGGGCAGATACCCTGATTCCAGCGATGTGTCACTTTTTCAGCTGCTTGTTGTCATTTTGAGAAAATCACCGTTTTATCTGCTGCAGATCTAGCAGCTCTCTGAATGCTGTGCTCTGTATAGCCCCACCCACACCACTGATTGGCAGCTTTCTGCCCATGCTCAGTGTACACAGAAATCTACTGATCAGTGATGGGGGTGGGGTCCTACAGAACTTACTAGTCATCTAGTGATAATTACCTTCTGACAAATCAATGATTTTATCAAAACAACACTAAGCTGCCCAGTAAGTGACACATTACTGGAATCAGTGCCTCTAACCCTACATTATGCTGCTCTCAGATTAGGTGGCAAAAACCTGATGACAGATTCCCTTTAAAGGAGCTGTAAAGACAAAAAAGTTTGTATTAAAAAAAATACAAGCCATTTGTTAAATTAACTTTTTTTCATTGTTAATTCACATTAGACTGTATCTTCAACACTTTTGTCAGCAGGTCTTATTACACACTCTGAATAGGGCAGCTCTCTCCCTCTCCCTCAGCAGAAAGTGACAGCATGGTTAAAAAACGGGATCTTTTATGATTTTCTCATAATAAATAAAAAAGGACATGCAAGTCCTCCAAACTATTTTCCGTCTCTCTATAGGGGAGGTCCTAAATCTTTCTTGTTCTTTAGTTGATCACATGTCAAAAATGCAAAGCATTTACTATGAACTCGCCTAAAAAAATATACACTTGGTGAGTAATATCATCATTTGCATGTAAATATTCCTTGACTCTAAGGGCTCGCTCACACTGTCGTATAACATGGCCGAATGCTATGTGATGTTTTATCGGATAGGACTCGGCCCTATGTTATGCTATGGGACAGTGCGATTATTGGCATGAGAAAATAATCTCATTCGATATTCGGACCATGTGCACCCATACAAGTCTATGGGTGCACGTAAAACATTGGACTGCACTCGGATGTCGTCCAAGTGCAGTCCGATGAACACTCACAGAGACTATGGAGAAGATGGAGAAATTAAGTTCTCCATCTTCTCCATATCTGTGCTGCGAGAGAATCGGATCACACTCAGTTGAAGCTCTGACAGAGTTTGAGCCCAGTGTCATTAGCATAATTGGCCCTATTCTCTTGCATGAGAGAATATATGGCTTAGTGAGTGGACCCTAAAACTGAATAGTAGTGACGGACAGGCACCTCACAAGCGGGATCCATGTAGCTCTCAGATGTCATGTAGGTAGGGCTTCATTCCATGGGGTAGGGCTTAATTTCAAGGTATATAAAAAAATGGACTTCAAATAAAAATTAAATGAACACAAAAAGCACTAATTGAATTATTTTTTTTGTATTTATGTTTGCAGCCCCTTTAAAAACCCTTTGAGGACCAAGGCACATATATGTCCCATAGTTTTAAACTGTAAAAAAATTTGATTGAATAAAATTTAAGGTCCTCGAAGGTTTAAGTAGGTCATAAATTCATATGAATACTTGCTCATACAATTGCACATGCCAAAAGATGAAGAAGAACAGAATCAAAAATATGACATTAAGTGGAGCACTTACAGGTATTCAAGGTGAAAGAGACCAGCAAAGGCATCGTCTCGAATGACAGTAAATGAGTTAGAATTCAGCAAGCTGAAAATGAAGACAGCAGGTTAGAAGCGAACCAGACTTTATGGTGCTCAGAATTAGTCAAGCAGAATTTATTGACTGCTCTTGCAAAGCACTGAGACTCCCGCTGTGTATAGATGGTGCCGTGCGGCCTCCCGCTGTGTATAGATGGTGCCGTGTGGCCTCCCGCTGTGTATAGATGGCACCGTATAGATGGCTACGTGCGGCCTCCTGCTGAGTATACGTGTATAGATGGCTACGTGCGGCCTCCTGCTAAGTATACGTGTATAGATGGCTACGTGCGGCCTCCTGCTGAGTATAGATGCCGCACGGCGCTCCCCCCAGAGACAGCAGGAGGCCGCACAGCGCCATCTATACTCAGCGGGAGGCCGCACATAGCCATCTATACACAGCAGGAGGCCGCACGGCGAAATCTATACTCAGCGGGGGCGCACGTAGCCATCTATACACAGCGGGGGGCCCACGTAGCCATATATACACAGCGGGAGGCCGCACGGCGCCGTCTATACACCGCGGGGGACCGCACGTAGCCATCTATACACAGCGGGGGACCGCACGTAGCCATCTATACACAGCGGGGGGGGCGCACGTAGCCATCTATACACAGCGGGAGGCCACACGGCGCCCCCCCCAGAGACATCAGGAGGCCGCACGGCGCCAACTATACTCAGCAGGAGGCCACACGCAGTCATGCACACACACAATCATATACAGACACGCATAAACACATTTGAAACACAAAAATACATACAAACAGACATCACACAATGACATCTGCCCACACACACACACAAACACACACAAACAGAGAGACATCACACACACACACCTGCCCACACACACACACACACACACATACACACACACATACACACACATACACACACACACACATAAACACACATACACACACACACACACACACCTGCCCACACAGACACCTGCCCCCACAGACACCTGCCCACAAACACACACACACCTGCCCACACACACATCTGCCCACACACACACACACACACTCACCATCCCCCGGCTCAATTCCTCCTGCCTGCTCTCTCTCTTTTCCGGTGCAGCACTGCAGGCCGGGGCGCACTGTGTGACGTCACAGCTAGGAGACACAGCTGCGCACAGGGCCATGTCTCCTAGCAGTGACGCGGCCGGGCCAGCACAGGGAAGTTAACTGCTGCAGTGCTGGCCCGGCCGATGAAGAAGTAGCGGCAGCCGCTGCTGGGGGAGCGGTCCGGGCCCCCCCCCTCCCGCCACTGCTACCGCTATGTGCCGCGGCGGGCCGCACATATAATGAGGGCAATCCGGCATTAGACACCCCGCCTGGAGCCGCGGGCCCCCTGCAGGATCGGAGCCCTGGACGGTCGCCCGGATTGCCCTCATTATAATCCGCCTATGGATATAGGGCATGGAAAACGGCATCACATCTGCAGCGGCTACGCTGGTGGTAGAGGGTCCCTCCGCGTCCGACATCTTCCTCCCCCCTAGTTAACCGTGGCCTACCTTCTGGCGATCCTCTTCTGTAGGCCGCGGCTCCGCTCGCGATGCTCTGGGCGAGGACCTTGCGTTGCTCGGTGATGACGTCGGCATCCGCTGGATCTCCTTCCAGGACCTTGAGCAGCGTCTCAGCGTAGGGCGGGGCTTCAGGTCTCACGCGTTTTTGGACGTCCACGACCCTCTTCTTCCCGCGCGGCGTCCCGAAGATGGCGCCCGATGGCGGGAAACGGCTCCGATTGGCGGGAAATGGCCCCGAATGGCGGGAAACTTCACTCAGATATGTCTTTTCCAGGCACGCAATACCCATTTGTGGCGGGTTGGTCACAATTCTGCCGACTACGCCAAAGCTGACTCGCCCCCTGGGCCGTGGGGTACCCGGAACCGGGCCTTCTAGTGTACGGTGCTGATGGGGGTAGTAGTGGCAACCCGATCCCGTGGCTCAGGGTGGTCAGACCAAATGGTGGCAGTCTATTTATCAGTGTTTTGAATGTCCGACTACGCCACCCGTGGATTGCGGTTGGAGATAACCGCCGCTGCAAGGCAGACCGCTGAGGCTGGTGTTGGTGTGCAGCACAGGGGTAGGATAACTCCCCACGGGAAGAGTGTAGCCTCAGGGCAGTGTAGGTGGATGTTGGGGGTGATAGTGCAGGCCGCAATAGTAAGAGTTCAGAGTCTGCTTCAAACAGTTCAGGGTCTTTATTGTAGATATTATTAATGACCCAACAGTACCGGTTAGGAATGGGCCTGGGTGTCTGAGAGCATTCGGGCGAGCCCCACTGGTCAGGGTGAGTGTGTAGGCCTACCGTTCTCTCTATGCTCTTTCTGACTATCCCCCTTTTCGTGGTGTAATAGCCCACGTCCCTGAGCTGGCCGTGTACTTCTCTCCTGTATGGCTTGCGACTCAGTCCTTGGGTACCTGTTGCTTGCTCCTCGATGTACTGGTCCCTCTGTGTGGCGGAGCCTCCAGGCTTCTTAGGCCAAGGGACCTGAAATCCCTCGCAGGTTGGTTCTCTGCTGCTGGGCTTGTAACCCTGACAGCCTCGGACCCCAATGTCCGGTAGATTGGTTCTCTGCCAGGACCGGCTCTCGTCGCCTCTGTCCCTGGCTTGCAGTTTCTCCTCTGCCTCACGGACTCTTCAGCTACAGCTGAACTGTCCCTCCTTCTCTGGGACTAGTCTGACTCCTGAGCTAGGTCGTCCAGTTTTCTCTAACCCTGCCCCCAGTTCCAGCTTTTATAGGGGCAGCCAGCTCCCCCTGCTGGCCTGGGGCAGGAGGTGCTGTATGCTAATTGTCCCTAACCAGGGGACCTCCCTCCTGCTTTCAGAAACAGATTATTGTTTGTGGCATCCAGGCCTGGGGTGACACACACACACTGCTCTATATTTAGTATGATGTCCCACTCCTCCATATATATAGCATGATGGTCCCACTGCTCCATATACAGGTGCATCTCACTAAATTAGAGTATCATCAAAAAGTTTATTTATTTCAGTTCTTCAATACAAAATGCTGTCTTTCAGCTCATCTGCATTGTTGGGTCTGGTGTCTCTCATCTTCCTCTTGACAATACCCCATAGATTCTCTATAATAGATTCTCTATGGGGTTAAGGTCAGGCGAGTTTGCTGCCAATCAAGCACAGTGATACTGTTGTGTGTAAACCAGGTATTGGTACTTTTGGCCGTGTGGACAGGGGCCAAGTCCTGCTGGAGAATGACATTTCCATCTCCAAAAAGCTTGTCGGCAGAGGGAAGCATGAAGTGCTGTAAAATGTCCTGGTAGCCGGCTGTGCTGACTTTGGTTTTGATAAAACACAGTGGACCTACACCAGCAGATGACATGGCCCCCCAAACCATCACTGATTGTGGAGCCTTCACACTAGACCTCAAGCAGCTTGGATTGTGGACTCTCCACTCTTCCTCCAGACTCTGGGACCTTGATTTCCAAATGAAAATTGGAACTCTAGGACCTTGTGGAGTGTGTCAATGACTGCCTTCTGGACATCTGTCAAGTCAGCAGTCTTCCTCATGATTGTGAAGCATACTGAAACAGTATTGAAGAACTGGAATAAATTAACTTTTTGAAGATATTCTAATTTAGTGAGATGCACCTGTATATACTATGATGGTCCCACTGCCCCACATACATATAGTATAATGGCCCCACTACTCCATATGTAGTATGATGGACCCACTACTCCAGATATATAGTAGGATGGCTCCACTGCCCGATCATTTAAAAAAATAAAGTTTATTCTCACTTAATCCTGATTCCCTACATCACGGCCTCTGTCAACCTTCCATGGCGGTACTGCAGAGCAGAGCGATGCAATGATGTCATCGAGCCACCTGCGTGAGTATGCTGACATCTCGTTAACCACAGGCCTATGGCGATCTGTGGCATATGAAAGAGATAGTGATAGGGCAGGGAGCTTGTGTCTCACTGCTTTATCATGCGACGCCTCTGCATAAGAGACATTAGGGCTACATTAGCTACGTCACAGAAGACACTGGAGCTGGAGTATATAGAATAGGAGACACTGGGGCTGGCGTATATTCATCACAGGATACATTGGGGCTAGAGCATATACATCACAGAAGAAGCTGGAGTATATAGAATAGGAGACACTGGGGCTGGAGTATATAGAATAGGTGACACTGGGACTGGCGTATATTCATCACAGGATACATTGGGGCTAGAGCATTTACATCACAGAAGAAGCTGGAGTATATAGAATAGGAGACACTGGGGCTGGAGTATATAGAATAGGAGACACTGGGGCTGGCGTATATTCATCACAGGATACATTGGGGCTAGAGCATATACATCACAGAAGAAGCTGGAGTATATAGAATAGGAGACACTGGGGCTGGAGTATATAGAATAGGAGACACTGGGGCTGGCGCATATACAGTTCTGCTCAAAAGTTTACATACCCCGGCAGAATTTTTCCTTTCTTGGCCTTGTTTCAGAGAAAATGAATGATAACAAAAACACTTTTTCTCCACTAATGGTTGTTGGTTGGGTGAAGCCATTTACTGTCACATTTCTGTGTTTTCTCTTTTTAAATCTTAATGACAACTAGTGATGAGCGAGCATGCTCGCTACTGCTCGGTGCTTGCCCGAGTATCTCACTGCTCGAGATGCTCTGCACTCACCGAGTATTTCCGGGTTGGTCGGACGGGAAGTCGGGTCCCCTCCCTGCATGTTTGGCGCTCTTTACAGAGCCAATGAACATGCAGGGATTGCCTGCCATGCACTGTAATGCCATAACCATGTTGGTTGTGGGCATTACAGTGATTGGCTGGCCGCACAGCGTCATCAGGTCTATATCTGACCTGGCGCCGCCATGCTCATCACAGTCACTCCGGATCAGACAGTGTAGGGAGAGCTGCTGCTGCGTTAGGGAGAGATTTGATCGTGCATTAGGTAGTGTAGGGAGAAAAACCGCACATTACACATATCCATCTCAACAAACAGTCCTTCTGAGGACTAATCCATCTGCAGAGATATCAGGCAGGCAGTGTATATAGGCAGGCAGGCAGTGTATATAGCAGACTGCAGTGCATATAGCACAAGAGGCTCCATTCCAATTCTGCCTTCTGCTGCTGTTAGATATTTCTATACAAAGGCCCAGGTCTCAGGGGCGAGGAATACTTTTCTTTGGATCTTAATCCTCATTATTTGCTTATAAAGCAATCCAGAGAACACCGTTTTTCTGCGCCATTTGCTTGTTGGCACTGCAGAATACAGCCAGGTCCTTTCCATATTAGAGCGCTAGAAATCCAGCTATTTAAAACTGTGTTTTTTCCGTCAGACGGATCACATATACGTTGTCAGAAAATACTGCCATTTCTGGCCTCCATTTTTTCAGTGTGTCAGTGAAGCAATTCACAGCAGTTTGCTCTTCACACTACTTACCTACAGGCCAGGTATTTAAAACTCTGTTTTCTCCATCACACCGATCACATATAACTTCGCTTCAAACTCAGTCATTTGTAGTGAGCGTGGAAGATACTATCCTCCATTTAAAATGGGCAAGGCACGTGGCAAGGGACGGGGAACTGGACGTGATGGTAATGGTGCATGCAGAGGCCGAGGACAAGGCCGTGGGCAAGCCGAAATTGTGCCACAACAAACACCCACATCTTCTCGCCTGACCTTCCTGTCCCAATTTCTAGGGGACCGCAGCACACCACTATTGAACCCAGATCAGTGTCAAAAGGTTGTTGGTTGGATAGCAGATAATGCTTCCAGTCACTTAGCCACCACCACCCTGTCTTCCACACGGTCAAGTCTCAGTAGCCATGAGTCTGGACCTCATATTCCTCACCCTGATCCTCCTTCCTCCCACCATGCCGAGTACCCAGAGACAACTGATCCCACACTTGGACAATCTGAAGAGCTGTTCACTTTTCCATTTATAGATTCGGGCCTCTCACCCGGTCCACTTGAAGCGGGGCAAGAGGAGATCACGTGTAGCAATGCCCAAATATTTGAGCAGCCACGGTCACACGAAGGCGACGGTGGGAAACTGTCACAAGAGGTGGACGATGATGAGACACAATTGGCAGAAAGTCAGGAATAGTACCAGGGTGCAGAAGTGGGAGACGAGGTGGTGGCTGATATAGTAACTGACCCAACCTGGCAGGACGACATGCAGAGCAAGGACAGCAGCACACAGGGGGAGGGAGGCAGAGCACCCCAACAGGCAGGAAGAAGCAGTGTGGTGGCCGCAGACAGAAGGCAGGCTACCGTTTCCCGTAACACCAACACGAAGGAAGTTGCCACTACAACTGTTAGGTCTTCCCGAGTCTGGTTGTTTTTTAAAGACTCTGCCGATAACTCCAAAAAGGCCATTTGCATCACGAGCCAGACCAGCATCAGCAGGGGTGGCAAAACGACCAGCCTGACCACCACCAGCATGATCAGGCACATGGCAGCAAAGCACTCGACTTTGTGGGCCGAACACCAGGGTCCAGGAACAGTGTCTACAGGTGGCACCATTGCTTCTTCTGCTGTTGTGCATGCAAGTCAATCCCCTGTCCATAGTGCATGCAAAGATGCCTCCTGCCCTGCACCTGTCATTGCACACTCTCAAGTAGCAGCATCAGGAAGCACGTCCATGTCCTTGTCCCAGCGCAGCGTTCAGTTATTCATACTCCAGTCCTTGGAATGCAAGCGCAAATATGCAGCCAACGTCCCACAGGCCACACTACTAAATTCTCACAATTCACGACTGCTTGGCTCGAAATGTTGCCTTTTAGGCTTGTGGAGACAGAAGCATTCCGCAACCTGATGGCGGCGGCCGTCCCTCGGTACTCTGTCCCCAGCCGCCACTATTTCTCCCAGTGTGCCGTCCCCACATTACACAAGCACGTGTCCCAAAACATTAGCCGTGCCCTCAACAACGCAGTTACCGGTAAAGTCCACCTAACCACGGACACGTGGACAAGTGCTTGTGGGCAGGGACGGTACATCTCGCTGATGGCACACTGGGTTAACATAGTGGAAGCCGGGACCCAGTCGGACCTTGGGACGGAACACATCCTCCCGACGCCAAGGATTGCAGGCCCTAGGTCAATCAGGGTTGCCCCCACGGTCTACGGCTCCTGAACCTCATGCTCCTCAGCCTCCTCCTCCTCCTCAGCCTCCATCTCCGAAATGACCACATCAGTCACAAGCTGGAAGCACTGCAGCACTGCCTCGGCCAAGCGGCAACAGGCTGTGCTGAAGCTAATATGCTTAGGTGAAAAAACACACAATGCTGAAGAGTTATGGACAGCTCTGAAAGAGCAGGCAGATCTGTGGCTCAAACTGCTGAACCTACAGCCAGGCATGGTCGTGTGTGACAATGGCCGGAACCTGGTGGCGGCTCTGAGGTGAGGTGAGCTCACACACGTACCATGCCTGGCCCATGTGCTTAACCTCGTGGTTCAGCGGTTACTCAAATCCTACCCGGAGCTGCCGGATCTGCTTGTTAAAGTATGCCGCCTGTGTGCCCATTTTAGAAAGTCAGCTACAGCTTCCGCCGCCCTTGCAGTGTTTCAGCAGCGTTTGCAGCTTCTGGCTCACAGACTGGTGTGTGATGTCCCCACACATTGGAACTCTACATTGCAGATGTTGGGAAGGATTTGTGAGCAGAAGAGGGCAGTTGTTGAGTACCAGCATCAAAAAGGCTATCGGTATTCAGTTCAGACTCCACACATAAGACCTCAGTAGTGGACGTGGATGTCAGACATATGTACCATCCTCCATAACTTTGAGGACTCCACCAAGATGGTGAGCGGCGATGACGCCATAATTAGCGTCACCATCCCGCTTCTCTGTCTTCTGAAACGCTCTCTGCTCACAATCAAAGATGATGCATTGCAGGCGGAGCACGATAAGATGGAGCAATTAACCATACAGGGTGATTACACACAGCCAAGCCTCATCTCATCCCAACGTGGATTGGGTGACAATGAGGAGGAGGAGGAAGGACAGGAACTAGTTTCATGCACTATAGACGGTGCTATCTGCACAGCTGTCATACCGTCTGTTAAGCGTGGATGGCCAGAGGACAGAGAGGAGGAGGAGGAGAGCATGGTCAGTCATCCTCTTGGTGAGTACACGGAAGTCTTGCCTGTTAGTAGTCTGGCACGCATGGCTGAGTTTATGTTATGCTGCCTTTCCCATGACCCTCGCATTCTCAAAATTTTAGGTCATTACTGGTTGGTGACACTTCTAGACCCACTCTACAAGGAGAACTTTATATCTCTTATTCCTGAGGCGGACAGGTGTACAAAAATGAGGCAGTACCAGAAGGCCCTTGTTGCGGAACTATTAAAAAAATTCCCATCTGAAAACGCTGGAGGCAGAGGGCACACTTCGTTCGACAACCAAGGAGTACAGGCGAGAGAGACACAACTTCAATCCAGCAGAGGCAGGGGAACACTGTCAAAGTTCTGGGAGAGTTTTCTCAGACCCTCCCATCGCACAGGCCCTGAGGCGCAGGGTACTCTCACAAGGAGTGCAAAGTTTGGGAAGATGCTGAGGGAGTACCTTGCCATACCGTACCAACGTCCTCCGTGATTCCTCTGTGCCTTATAAATATTGGGTATCCAAGCTAGATATGTGGAATGAACTGGCTCTCTATGCCTTGGAGGTCCTGGCCTACCCTGCCGCCAGCGTTTTATCAGATCGGGTTTTTAGTGCCGCTGGTGGAATTATAACTGATAAGCGCATCCTCCTGTCAACTGAAAATGCTGACAGGCTCACTCTTATAAAAATGAACAAGGGCTGGATTGGGCCAGACTTCTCAACACCACCGAATGATAGCAGCGTAACATAAACTCAAATCCAGTGTCTTTTCTTGGGAGGTGTATTCCCATGCACCTTTTCACACCCACACATGGGTATACGCTTCCTGATTTTGGCTATTTGCTCTTGTCCTCCTCCTTCTCCTCATCCTCCACCACCATATCACCAGGGTGACCGTGGTCCATGATGCAACACTCACATAATTTTTTTAAAGGGTGTTTGACTCGCCCCTGGGCCGTGGGGCACTCGGAGCCGGGCAATAGGGAGACGGTGGGGGTAGTAGTGGCGACCCGGTTCCGTGGGTCAGGGTGGTCAGACCAGTGGTAGTCCTTTAGCAGTCCTAAGTGATGTCCGACTACGCCACCCGTGGATTGCGGTTATTATGAACCGTCGCTGCAAGGCAGACCGCTGGGGCTGATGATGTATGCAGCTGAGGTAGTGTGACTCCCCACGGGAAGAGTGCAGCCCCAGGGCAGTGTAGTGGATGGTGGGGGTGATGGTGCAGAGAGTCCCAGTGCCTTTAGTGCTGGAGGAGCAAAAGAGTACACAGACAACGTACTGCAGTCCAATGTCTTTTACTCACATTTCATGTACTCCGGGTCACTTCTGTCAGCAATGACCGCCCGAGCCGTTCTGCGTCCACCAGGTGAGGGGCTCGGTCAACCCCAGGCAGTTCAGGAGCATGGCACAGGACCCCTTCAATCCTTTCTCTGGCCTGCCTCACCAGTGACTCACTTTTGTCCAGCTGCCGCGGACTTGTGCGGGTAAACGTGGTTCCCGTTCCCCGCTGTCCTATATGGTGCCTTCCTAGCAGTTTTGATGAGGTGTCGCACCAATAAATGAACACGACCTCTGGTCTTTGGCTGAGGGCTGTTTCTCCTCCACTAACTTGGGATCCGGTACCCTTAATCTGCCTGACCCTTCACCCTGTATTCTCGTGGGTTCTTAGGGTCCCTTCTGCCGTCTTGTTCCTGAGCCCTTCTGTTTCTCTCTTTCTCTTTCTCTTCTGTTCCTTTCTGTTCTTGTTCCTTTCTGTTCTTGTTCCTTTCTGTTCCTGGCCTTCACCCTAGGCCTGCCTCGTGGAGCTGGGCCCAGACTGAGCCACAGCTCCCTGTCAGCCCTCTCTGGCTGAACTCCTTCTCTTACTCCACTCACTGAACTTCTCTTCTTCTCTTCTCTCTGTGCTGGCTGGGCCTCAGAGGCTAGGCCCGCCTACGGAGCAGAGCCCCTTGCAGAGGCCCCCACTCTGTCACTTCTTCTCTCTGACTGAACACTGTTCTAAGATGGTGCCCACCTTTTATACCTCCCTCTAGAACATGAGCCCAGGTGACCAGCAAACAATGGGCTCCTATCTACGCTCAGGATCCAACCCCTATCTGCTCCTATATCACTGGGTATTCCTACCCCCTCCCCACTCCAGCCAGGGACATGGTCTGTCGTGCCTGCATTTCTGTCTAATGTGAGCACCGTTGAGCTGTCCCTCGGAAATGGGGTGAGTGTGCTGTATGCAGCTAACTGAGCCCTGGTCCATACTCCATCCTTACCCGGGAGTGGAATATCACACCTCTGGCAGAGGTGCAATACCCCTGTAGCGGCCGAGCCCTCGGGGCGCTACATTTTTATGATGCCCGTAAAAAAAATTTTTTATACAGTATGTTCTTGTATACCCCCCAGGAGTAAATGTTTGTCAGCCCATACACTTAGTGCATGGCATTACAAGTATAGGAGGCCCGCTCCTTTCTAATGGTAAAAAATTTTTATGATGCGCTCCTCCACGTCTCTTCCAAGGGCCATTGAAGTACCTCCAAATTTTTGGCAGCCCTTGCAGTCACTGCAAAGTCCAACACTATGGGAGACTCTCTCCTTTCTAATGGGAATTTGTCATTACTGTGGCCTGGTCTATGTGTCTTTAAATTCTTAGTGGGTTTTTCCTAAACTTGGTCAGCCGTTGGACTCACTGCATACCCTATAACTGTATAGCTGACCCTCTCCTTTCTAATGGGAACATGTCATATCTTGTTACTGTGGCCCTGCTCTGTGTGTCTTTAAATTCTTAGTGGGGATTTTCCTAAAATCTGTCAGCCGTTGGACTCACTGCATACCCTATAACAGTATAGCCGACCCTATCATTTCTAATGGGAATTTGTCGTTACTGTGGCCCTGCTCTTTGTGTCTTTAAATTCTTAGTGGGTTTTTTCCTAAAATTGGTCAGCCGTTGGACTCACTGCATACCCTATAACTGTATAGCAGACCCTCTACTTTCTAATGGGAACATGTCGTACCTTGTTACTGTGGCCCTGCTCTGTGTGTCCTTAAATTCTTAGTGGGGTTTTTCCTAAAATTTGTCAGCCGTTAGATTCACTGCATACCCTATAACTGTATAGCAGACCCTCTCCTTTCTAACGGGAACATGTCGTACCTTGTTACTGTGGCCATGCTCTTTGTGTCTTTAAATTGTTAGTGGTTTTTTTCAAAAATTTTGGCCACCCTTGCAGTCACAGCATGGGCATTACCACTATAGAAGACCCGCTCCTTTATAATGGGAACATTTTTTTTACTGAGACCCTCCTCTATGTCTCTTCAAAGGGGTATTAGGTTGCGTCCAAATTTTTGACAACCCTTGCAGTCACTGGATGCGCAATAACAGTATAGGAGACCCACTTGTTAATAATGGGAACAACAAAGCATAGCCCTCTGATGGCTCTCTAACAATAACTAGGGCCGACTGCTGGCCTTTTAAGAATAGTAAGGGCCGTCTGATGTCCCTATAAAAATAGGCTTTATGACTTTCAGAGTCCCTCCATCAGAAATAAAACAGGATGTGTCTGATGACACCACATTGCCAGATGAGGTTGTAAAATGTTAAAATGACATTTCCCGGTGAATGCATTTGTCAAAAAAAATAACATAAAAAAACATAACAATAAGATCTTTCTTTAGTATAAAAAACAGCATCACCAATTTAACCTCAATGTAATCACATTGTTCAGCTCATGCACCTCCTCCTCCATCTCCGAAATGACCACATCAGTCACAAGCTGACAGTGTGTCACCCTACCTGGATGCCACAAGTGTAATTAAAGCTGTGTCTGAGAGCAAGGGGGAGGTTCTCTGGCCAGGGGAACATTAGCATGCAATGCCTCCTGTCTCAGGCCAGTAGGGGGAGCAGGCTGCCCCTGTAAAAGCTGGTACTGGGGACAGGGTTAGGGAGAACTGGATGGCCTGTCTCAGCACTGAGACTTGTCCCAGAGTGGAGCAGGGACAGAAAGTTGATTGCACCTAAGAGGAAGTGTGGCAGTAGGAGAGAGCCACAAGCCAGAGACAAGAGGCAAAGAGAGCCTGTCTTGGCAGAGAAAAGACTTTATTTTACCAGACTTTGGTGTCTGAGGCTGGAAGGATTCCACATCCCCCAGCAGAGAACCAGTCTGCAAGGGACTGTACATTCCTTGGCCTAAGAAGCCTGGAGGCCCTGCCACAACCGAAGGGACCAGTGAAGCCGTACAAGGCTGGGAGCAGAAAGGAACCCACGTCGCAGGCCATACAGGTGAGAAAGCACGGAAAGCTCGGAAACGTGGGCTGTTACCCTATCAGGAGGAGATAGCCAGAAGGAGCGCAGAAAGCACGGTAGGCCTACACCCTCACCCTGACCAGGGCCAATTTCCCCGTTGCTCTCAGACATCCAGGTCCCCTCCTAGCTGGGACTGTTTGTGGGTCAGTTTACCTGTTCTAGTAAAGACCCTGGACTGCAACCTGTTGTCTGTGTGCTCCTTGCTCCTCCAGCAATATCATCACTGGGACTCTCACTACCATCACTCCCACCATCCACTATACTGCCCTGGGGCCGCACTCTTCCCGTGGGGAGTCACACTACCATAGCTGCACACCCCATCAGCCCCAGCGGTCTGCATGCAGCGGCGGTTCCTAATAACCGCAAATCCACGGGTGGCGTAGTCGGACATAATCATTAACACATAACGGACTACCACTGGCCTGACCACCCTGAGCCACGGAACCGGGTTGCCACTACTACTCCCATCGTTTCCCCCTATTGCCCGGATCTGAGTGCCCCACGGCCCAGGGGGCGAGTCAGCTTTGGTGTAGTCGGCAGGATTTCGTGCCCGCAACCACCGGGTAAGGAAGATGTCGGACACAGAGGCCCCCACTACCACCAACGCAGCTGCAGCAGCGGTTATGCCCTTTTCCTTACCCTACATCCCGGGAGCGGCCTGGCTGCCCAAGTACTCAGGGGAGCCCCATGCCCTAACTGACTTCAAGGAAAGGCTATACAGTTTGTTCCACGTTTATTCCCTGACACAGGAACAGAAGGTCAGCATATTAACAGGGCAGTTAACTGGCGCAGCCCAGAGGGAGGTAAAATCATGGCCCACTGAGGAGAAAAGGACTGTGAAGGGTATTCTGGCCCGGCTGCGGGGTACCTTTGATACACGTACCTCCGCTGAGATTAAAATGAGGTTCTATGGATGTAAGCAGCGGGCACAGGACAGCATCAGAGACTATGCCCTAAATCTGCAGGAAGCCTTGAGGGCTATTCAACAAACTGACCCTGGCAGTGTGCAGGAAACTGATAAGCTGCTAACAGAACAATTCATAGAGGGTCTGCTGTCCAGCGCCCACAGGGCCCAGCTGCGCCTCATGTTCTTCCAGAACCCCGACCTGACCTTTGCCCAATTTAAGGACAGGGCCATAAGGGTGCTCCGTGAATCTGCAACCAGTGGCGCTATAAACCCCCGGCGCCCTGCTATCACCTAACACGAGGAGGCAGCGCCCTCCTCTATGGACTTCGTGGAGGCTGATGCACAGGCCCTGAACCAAGCCCCGTCGAAAGGCCTGCACCACCAAGTCCAGGAGCTGACCAGGAGCGTCGCGGCGTTGACCAGGACTGTCCAGGCGTTGCAAGTGGACCCGTCAAGACCCATCAAGCTGGCTTCAAGTCCGGAGGATGTCCCGTGGCGTCGACAGAGGAGGATCCCGTCGTTCCGAGGGAGGCCCACAGACCGCTACGCAGAGGATGGACAGCCCATTTGCCGTCGATGCAACCAGCCTGGACACATTTCCAGGTACTGTAATTTAAACGGGTCCAACCTGGGGCAGAGGGCCGACCCCCAGGCATAAGATCACCAGGCCCTTATAATTGGCGTGATAAGTACGTTGGGGGGCGCCCGGTTTTACCCGTGGTGCTGGACGGTATCCCCATGAGCGCCTTGCTGGATACTGGGTCGCAAGTAACCACAATCCCTTATGTACTTTTTAAGCAGTATTGGACTGATGCTGATATCACACGGTATCCAGACAGTAACTTGAGCATCATCGCCAGTAATGGCTTACCCGTGCCGCAGATGGGGTTCAAGGAGATGACCATTAAAATTGGTAAAGTTGAACTGCCGGCACAGGGAGTGATTATTGTGGACATTGACCGTCATGAAAGTCACCCTAAAATAACTGTGGGTACTAACATAATTGAAAATTGTCTTTCAGAAGTAATTGTAATTCTACAACAGGTGGCGGTGAATGCTAGTTCCAGCCAAAAGAGAGTCGTCAACAAGGAGATAAAAGCCCTGATGAGACGGCAGCAGGTAGAACTGTCTGGTGGTGAGATCGGTAGCGTAAGACTGAGTGACCCATTCCCCATTTCCATGCCTCCCAAAAGTGAAATGATGATCTGGTGTCGGACTGCAATCGGGTTGAGAGGTAGAGACTACCAAGCCATGGTAGAACCCGTGTACTCAGACAGCAGGCCCACCATTTTGACAGCCCGGGGGGTGATTGATGTCCGTCATGGGAGGGTGCCCGTCCGCATCCTCAACATTGGGGAGAGGGAAGTACACTTACCCAGGTACGCTACACTCGCCAAACTGTTTGTCGTCGAACACCAAGCTATCAGGGCCGTGGAACCCTTGCCTCCATCTCCTCAGGCGGAGGGTAATGGCTCCCAGAAACAAAAGGAGGACTGGTGCCAGAAACTCCACGTGGGTGCTGACTCCACTCCCCTGCACCAAAAACAAGGAGTCTACCGGGTGGTACAGGAGTACGAGAGAGTCTTTAGTAAGCACCCGCTAGACTTCGGCAGAGTAAAAGGGATAGAACACCACATCCCCACAGGGAGCCACCCACCAATAAAAGAGAGGCACAGACCTGTACCCCCTGCACATTATCAGAATGCCAAGGGTATGCTGCGGGAAATGAAAGAAGCTGGGGTCATTAGAGATAGCTGTAGCCCCTGGGCAGCCCCCTTGGTTCTGGTGAAAAAGAAAGACGGCACCATGAGAATGTGCGTGGACTATAGACAAATCAACCGTATCACCCACAAAGACGCATATCCGCTGCCTAGAATAGAAGAGTCTTTGGCCGCACTAAAATCTGCTAACTTCTTTTCTACTTTGGACCTTACTAGCGGGTACTGGCAGGTTCCTGTGGCAGAGGCTGACAAGGAGAAGACCGCCTTCACCACCCCGATGGGACTGAGCGAATTCAACTGTATGCCTTTCGGGCTCTGCAACGCACCAGGGACCTTCCAGCGGCTGATGGAATGCTGTCTAGGGCACCGAAACTTCGAGACGGTCCTCCTTTACCTGGACGACGTGATCGTCTATTCGAAAACCTACGAGGACCACCTAAAGCACCTGGCTGAGGTGTTCGAAGCCCTGGCAGGCTATGGCCTGAAGGTAAAACCATCGAAGTGCCACCTGCTGAAACCAAAGGTCCAGTACCTAGGGCACGTGGTAAGCGCGGAAGGAGTGGCCCCCGACCCTGACAAGGTCACGGCAATCAAGAGCTGGCCAAGCCCCTCGAACATCAAAGAGGTGAGACAGTTTCTCGGGTTGGTAGGCTACTACCGAAGGTTCATCCCCGGGTTCACTAAGATTGCAGCTCCTATGCAGGATCTCCTGATCGGACAGTCCAAGTCCAGAAGTCAAAAGCCACCCTTCAAGTGGGATAAACCGGAAGAGGAGTCCTTCCGCCAGCTAAAGTTGGCCCTCACTGGGGATGAGATCCTGGCCTACCCTGATTACGGCCAGCCTTTCATTCTCCACACAGATGCCAGTAATGTAGGACTGGGAGCCGTACTGTCCCAAAACCAACAGGGCAGAGAACGGGTGATCGCATACGCCAGCCGGAAGCTGAGGCCCACCGAAAGGAACCCGGAGAATTACAGCTCCTTCAAGCTAGAATTCTTGGTGGTGGTGTGGGCCGTGACGGAACGCTTCAAGCATTACCTGGCCTCCGCAAAGTTCACCGTGTACACGGACAACAACCCGTTGACACACCTGGACAATGCAAGACTGGGTGCCCTGGAACAGCGGTGGATGGCCCGTCTCTCCAACTATGACTTCGTGATCAAGTACCGGGCAGGCAAAACCAACGCCAACGCGGACGCCCTATCAAGAATGCCTCACTTACCTGAAGGTGACGAAGACCCAGAAGAGCTGGAAGAGGTAGAACTCCCCGCGTTTCACCGGTATGGAGCCGTTCAACACTCTCACCGCGTGAAGGAGGAGGATCTAACAACTGTGATGATGAATCCCCTACCTCACCACAGCTGGGCCGAAACCCAAGATAGTGACCCTGCTGTCCGCCTGGTGAAAGATCTGCTGACCCGGGAAGACGCCCCCCTAGATCCAGATGCCCCAGAGGAAGCCAAGCAGCTATGGAAGGAGAACAGCAAGCTGTTCCTCTACGAAGGCAAGTTGTGCAGAAGGATTGTCAACCACCGGACGCACGAGCTGACCTGGCAAGTCGTGGTCCCAAGGCGAGATGCAGCTATGGTCCTGGGAGCTTACCATGACAGAGCGGGACACTTCGGTTGGAAGAAACTGGAGTTCCTACTAAGAGGAAGGTTCTTTTGGGTCGGCATGAGAGGAGCAGTAGAAAAGTGGTGCAGAGACTGTGGCCCTTGTCACCTGAGGAGGAAGGACTGCACCAGCCAGAAGACACCCTTGAGGCCCATCGTCACCACGCAGCCTCTTGAGCTGGTAGCTCTGGACCACGTCAAATTGGCTCCAAGCCGGTCCGGATACATCTACGCCCTGACAATCGTGGACCACTATTCCCGTTTTCTAGTGGTGGTCCCGGTAAAGGACTTGACAGCCCAAACAGCGGCCCGAGCCTTCCAGCAATACTTCTGCCGTCCACACGGGTATCCGGAACAGGTCCTGACAGACCAGGGTCCAGCGTTTGAAGCCGAAATCTTCCAGGAGTTCTGCAACCTCTATGGCTGTAAGAAGATTCGTACAACGCCTTACCACCCCCAAAACAACGGGATGTGTGAGAAGATGAACAATATAGTCATTGATCTCCTGAAGACGTTGCCCCTGGAGGAACGCAGCCTGTGGCCAGAAAAACTGCCGGACCTGGTAGACATGTACAACAATATCCCGGTGAACGCTACAAACTGCACCCCAGCTTACCTGATGCGAGCCAGACCGGGTAAGCTGCCCGTAGACCTGGAGATGGGAGTCCTAATACCTGAGGACACCTCCCCGGATGCGGACTGGGATACGGAAAGGCAAATGCAGTACAAGAAGGTACAGGAGAGTGTAGAGAAGAGCCTGGCCCAGGTGAGAGAGAAGCAAGAAAGACTCTTCAATCAACACGCCCCTGCTAGTCCCCTAGAACCTGGTGAGCAAGTCCTAAAGCGAAAAAGAAGGCTACATAAGTTGGACGACCAGTGGGAAAGGGAACCCTACACCGTACTGCAGTCTGACCACGACAACCCAAAGGTGTGCGTAATCACCAAGGACGGAGGAGAAACCACTAGTGTCGTCTCCAGAGACCACCTCAAAAGGTGCCCCAAGCAACTCCGTAGTGCAGAAGAGGATCAGAGTGACCTTGAACCCGCAGAGGACAAGGAAGAAATGATCAGCACCGTTCTCGGAGAGTTCCCTCAGTCCTGGACTCGCATAAATGATGCCATAGTGGTACCTGTCCTGCATTTCCTGCAACCGGCACAGCAACAACCAACACCAGAGCCGGAAGGTGAAGAGGAGCAAGCGGTTCCAGAGGCAGAAGAGCCTGTTCCAGCAGCCCAGGAGAGTCAACCCTCTGCTGACAGTGAGCCTGCCATGCCTGCGGTAAGCCAAAGGACCCGCAGACAGCTGCCTGCCCTACCTGTACACCCAGCTGGTAGCTGTACCCCTAACACTAGTGGGGAAAACCAGGTTGGTCCACCACCAGACAGTGGGCTACGTAGGTCAACCAGGAGCACGAAGGGGCAGATACCCGCTCGCTGGAGAATATAGAGTGTACTAAAAGTGTAAATAACCCTGTTGCCAAATGTTGAATCGTTTGCAAAGTTACATGCATGTTTGGTAATACTCTGTTTCAGTTTCTTGCAGCTACCGTAAGGACTCACAGGTTATGGACTTTTATAACCGGGACCTTGTATGGACTGCATTCTGAGCCTAACCCAGGAATGAACTAAGACTGTGAAGGACTTGGGGTAGGACAGACCCCCACCTGGTTAAGGCTCCCGTTGTGTTGGTGATATGGACACCCGGTCACAGACCACACTGTGACCTTAAGAACTCAATTTGTGCGTCGTCTGTCTATTAATGTTTTATTGTTATGCATATTGTCTTTGTTTACTGTTTAGTCCCGGAGTACTAAATTTCACTAGGGGGGAATGTGTCACCCTACCTGGATGCCACAAGTGTAATTAAAGCTGTGTCTGAGAGCAAGGGGGAGGTTCTCTGGCCAGGGGAACATTAGCATGCAATGCCTCCTGTCTCAGGCCAGTAGGGGGAGCAGGCTGCCCCTATAAAAGCTGGTACTGGGGACAGGGTTAGGGAGAACTGGATTGCCTGTCTCAGCTTTGAGACGTGTCCCAGAGTGGAGCAGGGACAGAAAGTTGATTGCACCTAAGAGGAAGTGTGGCAGTAGGAGAGAGCCACAAGCCAGAGACAAGAGGCGAAGAGAGCCTGTCTTGGCAGAGAAAAGACTTTATTTTACCAGACTTTAGTGTCTGAGGCTGGAAGGATTCCACATCCCCCAGCAGAGAACCAGTCTGCAAGGGACTGTACATTCCTTGGCCTAAGAAGCCTGGAGGCCCTGCCACAACCGAAGGGACCAGTGAAGCCGTACAAGGCTGGGAGCAGAAAGGAACCCACGTCGCAGGCCATACAGGCGAGAAAGCACGGAAAGCTCGGAAACGTGGGCTGTTACCCTATCAGGAGGAGATAGCCAGAAGGAGCGCAGAAAGCACGGTAGGCCTACACCCTCACCCTGACCAGGGCCAATTTCCCCGTTGCTCTCAGACATCCAGGTCCCCTCCTAGCTGGGACTGTTTGTGGGTCAGTTTACCTGTTCTAGTAAAGACCCTGGACTGCAACCTGTTGTCTGTGTGCTCCTTGCTCCTCCAGCAATATCATCACTGGGACTCTCACTACCATCACTCCCACCATCCACTATACTGCCCTGGGGCCGCACTCTTCCCGTGGGGAGTCACACTACCATAGCTGCACACCCCATCAGCCCCAGCGGTCTGCATGCAGCGGCGGTTCCTAATAACCGCAAATCCACGGGTGGCGTAGTCGGACATAATCATTAACACATAACGGACTACCACTGGCCTGACCACCCTGAGCCACGGAACCGGGTTGCCACTACTACTCCCATCGTTTCCCCCTATTGCCCGGATCTGAGTGCCCCACGGCCCAGGGGGCGAGTCAACAGCACTGCAGCACTGCCTTGGCCAAACAGCAACAGGCTGTGCTGAAGATAACATGCTTAATGCTTAATTGACAAACCGCCCAGCGCTGCATAGTTGTTGAAAGCTGTAACACAGCAGCTTGATCTGTGGCTCTCATAGCAGAACATACAGCCAGGCATGGTCGTGTGTTACAATGGGCGGAACCTGGTGATGGAGAAATGACAACCGGGGTAGATAAGGTTTCCCTCTATGCCAGTCCTTTCACAGAGCTAAAGAATATGGCTGTGGTGAAATACAACTCCCACTGAGAAGCTGTTTCAGATTGAAAAACATTTTGCCCACCAGAGGATTTGTTTCTGAGGGCTAACCTTTCTCACCCGCTCAAGAGCCCCATAGCAGCTGCAAAGTTAGCGCTATCATGAACTCTCCTGAGGTAGAAGCCAAGGCACACCAGAGAATTCTCTGGTGGGACTGTCCAACCCTGCCGAGAAGCAGTCCTGGCTAAGAAAAGTGTGTGGGAAGATTCCAGGACACTCTATTTTTACTGAGGAGGAAACACATGCAAACATGGGGAGAACATACAAATTTCTTGCAGATGTTGTCCTTGCTGGGATTTGAACCCAGGATCCCAGTGCTGCAAGACTTCAGTGCTAACCACTGATCCAATGTGCTGCCGTTCACCCTCTAATATCTAACAGGCTGGAGAAACTTGAACCTACTGCCACTCTATCATCAGCTCCTTTGTGAGAAAATGTATTTGGGCAGCCACTCAGTCTACCAAATAAAATTCCAGAGAAGGAAATTGAGGATGGCTTCGCTACTGGTACTGGGGGCAGTGCTAATACCATGGTGTTGTACCATAGTTTGCTGGAAATATTCCAGGCTGGTAGGAGGCAAGAAAATTTCCACAGAAAAGTACCAGCAGTAATGTTCAGGCCACATTTCAAGTGCAAGCAGCTTTAGAGGACTTCCTGGGAGAAATGACACGCAGGGTAGATACGGTTTCCCTCTCTGCCAGTCCTTTCACTGAGCTAAATACAACTCTTATCAAAAAAAGTTGTGGACTGGCTCCGTACCGTCCCTGGCCACATTCACCTGTCCACGTGTTTGTGGTTAGGCAGTCCTTCTTAGTAAGTGCACTGGGTAGGGCATGGGTAATGTTGTGGGACCCATGCTTGTGGAAGGCGAAGGCGATACTGGGAAAAATAGTGGCGGCTGGGGACCGAGTATGGACACCCGGCCGCCGCCTGCATGAGGTTGTGAAAAGCTTCCACCTCCACAAGCTTAAAAGGCCATATTTCAAGTGCAAAGAGCTGCCCAGAAATCTGTCAGTTTAGTGTTGCGGCCTGTGGGTGGGTGGGTGGCTGGCTGCATACTTGCAATTGCATTCCAAGTAACAGAAAACTAAGCAGATGATGGCCTCTATCATCATCATGGCCTCACCTCGGCACTATGAACTCTCCTGAAGGAGAAGCCAGGGCCCGCCGGAGGAGTCTCCGGTTCTCTGGTGGGCCCATGCAACCCTGCCGAAAAGCAGCCCTGGCTAAGAAAAGTGTGGGGGAAGGTTCCTGGACACTCTATGGCTGCTTTTTTAATGTGGATCGGCCATGCTTATGCATGTTATTTCTGAAAACGCATTACGGATCAGGCCATTTTCCAACTCTGTATTCAAGAAATTAAATGCGCAAAGAAAGATGTGTGTGTGTCAAAGCACCATTGACAAGTGCGAGTTGATGTTGGATGGGCTGCTATTGCTTCTGCAACGAGCTCAATTACAGGATTTTCTGGGAGAAATGACACGCAGGGTAGATACGGTTTCCCTGTATGCCAGTCCTTTCACCGAGCTAAATACAACTCTTAGCAAAAAAAGTTGTGGACTGGCTCCGTACCGTCCCTGGCCACATTCACCTGTCCACGTGTTTGTGGTTAGGCGGTCCTTCCCAGTAAGTGCACTGGGGAGGGCACGGGTAATGTTATGGGACCCGTGCTTGTGGAAGGCGGAGGCGATACCGGGAAATATAGTGGCGGCTGGGGACCGAGTATGGACACCCGGACGCCGCCGGCATGAGGTTATGAAAAGCTTCAGCCTCCACGAGCCTAAAAGGCCACATTTCAAGTGCAAGCAGCTGTCAAAAATTTGGCAGTATAGTATTGCAGCCTGTGGGTGGGTGGCTGCCGGCATTCTTGTGCTTCCATTCCAAGGAATGGGGTAGGGACAACTGAACACTGCAGTGGGACAAGGACGTGGACGGTGATTGTTGCAAGTCTGCAACGACAGGTGCATGGCGGGAGGCATCTTCGCATGTGCCAAGGATCACTTATGATTAGAGATGAGCGTTGTTCTACTCGAACTGTTCGCCAATCTCAAATTCGAGCTGTTTTGGGCGGTGTTCGAGCCGTTCGGCGAACACGAACGATTTGAGAAAAATTCGGCTGTTCGAGGTTATGTTCGATAACTGTTCGTGCACCAAAATCATAACTGGATTTTTTCTCAGTAATGATGAAAATTAATGTTAATACGCAGTTTGAGTGTACAGCGGGGTGGGGGGAGGGGCAGGGGATGGATCTCTGCAGGAATAATGAAGATCTCCATTTTTTTTTCTCTTTCCCACATTTACAGTGGGGAGGTGCAGTCTGTCAGCCTATCAGCAGCGCACACACGGAGCGAAGTGCTTTTTTTCACACAAGCAAGGGCATGTGTCATTGGCAGTGTATGTCACATGTCCTTGCCCTATAAGACCCAGCCATTTTCCCCGTCGCCACCATTTTCTCACTGCTGCAGCTGCGTGTTAGACGACACCGCTGTTGCTGTGTGCGCTATACCTTGTTAATTTCAAGCCAATTTTCGCACAAATCTACAGATAGCTTGGGAGTAGGGAATAGTTGTGATTGCAGTCCTTTTAAGGACTAGGTTACAGCATTTCCTACGACTTTTATCAGGCAGGTCTGTGCTCTTAAATAGATAGGTTGTGGGAGTAAAGGCTAATTGTAATTGGAGTCCTTTTCAGGACTAGGTTACATCAGTTCCTATCAGTTTTTGCCAGGCAGGTCTGTGCCAGTGCTGTGCAAGTTTTTTTCACAGCATTTGGCTAAATCTAGCAAAGCTAATCCTTTTTGGCCTATTGCAGAGTGTGTTAGTCAGTGGAGTAGCCTATCTGTGTTGCAAGATATACCACCTGTGTATTGAATACCAATTTTTTTACTGCACCTAGTGAAGTAAAATCTTTTGGGCATAGCATCATTCTATTAGTCCATCTATACTGACCTCTATCAGGTTGCAAATTGAATATAATTTTTTTCTGCATCTAGCTCTGAAAAAATATTTGGCCTTCTAGCAGTGTGTGGGACTTTCTCTATTAGTCCATCTATACTGACCTCCGTCAGGTTGCAAACTGAATATATTTTTTTCTGCATCTACCTCTGAAAAAATATTGGGCTTGTAGCTGTGTGTGGGACTTGTTCTATTAATCCATCTATGCAGACCTCCATCAGGTTGCAAACTGAATATAATTTTTTTCTGCATCTACCTCTGAAAAAATATTTGGGCTTCTAGCTGTGTGTGGGACTTGTTCTATTACTCCATCTATACTGACCTCCATCAGGTTGCAAATTGAATATAATTTTTTTCTGCATCTAGCTCTGAAAAAATATTGGGCTTCTAGCTGTGTGTGGGACTTGTTGTATTAGTCCATCTATACTGACCTCCATCAGGTTGCAAACTGAATATATTTTTTTCTGCATCTACCTCTGAAAAAATATTGGGCTTCTAGCTGTGTGTGGGACTTGTTCTATTAATCCATCTATACAGACCTCCATCAGGTTGCAAACTGAATATAATTTTTTTCTGCATCTAGCTCTGAAAAAATATTTGGCCTTCTAGCAGTGTGTGGAACTTTCTCTATTAGTCCATCTATACTGACCTCCATCAGGTTGCAAATTAAAAATAATTTTTATCTGCATCTAGCTCTGTAAAAATATTTGGGCTTCTAGCTGTGTGTGGGACTTGTTCTATTACTCCATCTATACTGACCTCCATCAGGTTGCAAATTGAATATAATTTTTTTCTGCATCTAGCTCTGAAAAAATATTGGGCTTCTAGCTGTGTGTGGGACTTGTTGTATTAGTCCATCTATACTGACCTCCATCAGGTTGCAAACTGAATAAATTTTTTTCTGCATCTACCTCTGAAAAAATATTGGGCTTCTAGCTGTGTGTGGGACTTGTTCTATTAGTCCATCTATACTGACCTCCATCAGGTTGCAAACTGAATATAATTTTTTTCTGCATCTAGCTCTGAAAAAATATTTGGCCTTCTAGCAGTGTGTGGGACTTTCTCTATTAGTCCATCTATACTGACCTCCATCAGGTTGCAAACTGAATATAATTTTTTTCTGCATCTAGCTCTGAAAAAATATTTGGCCTTCTAGCAGTGTGTGGGACTTTCTCTATTAGTCCATCTACAGTTATATGAAAAAGTTTGGGCACCCCTATTAATCTTAAGCTTAATGTTTTATAAAAATTGGTGTTTTTGCAACAGCTATTTCAGTTTGATATATGTAATAACTGTTGGACACAGTAATGTTTCTGCCTTGAAATGAGGTTTATTATACTAACAGAAAATGTGCAATCTGCATTCAAACAAAATTTGACAGGTGCATAAGTATGGGCACCTCACCAGAAAAGTGACATTAATATTTAGTAGATCCTCCTTTTGCAAAAATAACAGCCTCTAGTCATTTCCTGTAGCTTTTAATGATTTCCTGGATCCTGGATGAAGGTATTTTTGACCATTCCTCTTTACAAAACAATTCCAGTTCAGTTAAGTTTGATGGTCGCCGAGCATGGACAGCCCTCTTCAAATGATCCCACAGATGTTCAATGATATTCAGGTCTGGGGACTGGGATGGCCATTCCAGAACATTGTAATTGTTCCTCTGCATGAATGCCTGAGTAGATTTGGAGCGGTGTTTTGGATCATTGTCTTGCTGAAAGATCCATCCCCTGCGTAACTTCAACTTTGTCACTGATTCTTGAACATTATTGTCAAGAATCTGCTGATACTGAGTGGAATCCATGCGTCCCTCAACTTTAACAAGATTCCCGGTGCCGGCATTGGCCACACAGTCCCAAAGCATGATGGAACCTCCACCAAATTTTACTGTTGGTAGCAAGTGTTTTTCTTGGAATGCTGAGTTTTTTTGCCGCCATGCATAACGCCTTTTTGTATGACCAAACAACTCAATCTTGGTTTCATCAGTCCACAGGACCTTCTTCCAAAAAGAAATTGGCTTCTCCAAATGTGCTTTTGCATACCTCAGCCGACTCTGTTTGTGGCGTGCTTGCAGAAACGGCTTCTTTCGCATCACTCTCCCATACAGCTTCTCCTTGTGCAAAGTGCGTTGTATAGTTGACCGATGCACAGTGACACCATCTGCAGCAAGTTGATGCTGCAGCTCTCTGGAGGTGGTCTGAGGATTGTCCTTGACTGATCTCACCATTCTTCGTCTCAGCCTTTCTGATGTTTTTCTTGGCCTGCCACTTCTGGCCTTAACAAGAACTGTCCCTGTGTTCTTCCATTTCCTTACTATGTTCCTCACAGTGGAAACTGACTGGTTAAATCTCTGAGACAGCTTTTTGTATCCTTCCCCTGAACAACTATGTTGAATAATCTTTGTTTTCAGATCATTTGACAGTTGTTTTGAGGAGCCCATGATGCCACTCTTCAAAGGAGATTCAAACAGGAGAACAACTTGCAAGTGGCCACTTTAAGTAGCTTTTCCCATGATTGCATACACCTGGCTATGAAGTTCAAAGCTCAATGAGGTTACAAAACCAAAAAAAGTGCTTTAGTAAGTCAGTAAAAAGTAGGTAGGAGTATTTAAAACAAGAAAATGATAAGGATGCCCATACTTATGCTCCTGTCAAATTTTGTTTGAATGCAGATTGCACATTTTCTGTTAGTACAATAAACCTCATTTCAAGGCAGAAACATTACTGTGTCCAACAGTTATTACATATATCAAACTGAAATAGCTGTTGCAAAAACACCAATTTTTATAAAACATTAAGCTTAAGATTAATAGGGGTGCCCAAACTTTTTCATATAACTGTATACTGACCTCCATCAGGTTGCAAACTGAATATAATTTTTTTCTGCATCTAGCTCTGAAAAAATATTTGGCCTTCTAGCAGTGTGTGGGACTTGTTCTATTAGTCCACCTATACTGACCTCCATCAGGTTGCAAATTCAAAATAATTTTTTGTCTGCATCTAGCTCTGAAAAAATATTTGGCCTTCTAGCAGTGTGTGGGACTTTCTCTATTAGTCCATCTATACTGACCTCCATCAGGTTGCAAACTGAATATTTTTTTTTCTGCATCTACCTCTGAAAAAATATTTGGGCTTCTAGCAGTGTGTGGGACTTGTTCTATTAGTCCATCTATACTGACCTCCATCAGGTTGCAAATTGAATATAATTTTTTTCTGCATCTAACCCAGCCAATAGTTTTGGCCTAATACCACAGTTTGGCCACTCAGCTCTGCTCGGTTCCCATCCATTGTTTTTTTGTGCAAACAACTCCAGAGTTGTGAATTAGTTAACCACCAAAATGAGTGGAAAAAGGCCTGCTGCTGGTGGAAAGGGGAATAGGCATGTTGGGAAGGGGAAAAAAGGTTGTGTCCGTGGGGTAGGTGTTAAAGCAACAGTAACATCTGCAGAAGAAAGACCATCTTCTAGCCAAACTAAAATGTCTACTTCTTTTAGCGGACAATGTGATAAGATCCCTTTCTTACGGCCACGCCAATCGCTACAAATTCCAGATGAGGCACAAAAACAGCAGGTGCTTCAACGGATATCAAGTGCTCCTTTAAGTGGGCTCTCCTCCACATCAACTTCAACATCACAAATACTCCAGTCCTCAAAGGTGTCACCCCAATCGCACTTGCTTCCTCACAGCTCCCAAATCTCCAGCTGCCCGTCTGAGTATGAGGTAGAACAGATGGTTGAGTCTGCAGAGCTGTTTACTCATACTATAGCCTGGGAATCAGAGGTCGACTCCAGCGCTTCTGTGAATCCAGACGAGGAAATGGTCTGCACTGATGCCCAGAATCTTTATGAGTCGGATCCAGGACCAGACGCAGAAGGTTCTGACCATAATGTAGACCCTCATTCCCAAACTGTAACTCCTGTTGGTGGAGACAATGAGGAAGACGATGATGAGACTCAAATACCTGATTGGAGCGACAACTTTAGTTTTTTGTCAGGGCAGGAACAGGTTGGCTCTGAGGACGACGGGTGTGATAACGCACAGGGTGATGATGATGAGGTTGGAGATCCCACTTACTGTCAACCCACAGTCAGCCAAGAGATGAGGTCAGCAGAGGAGGTGGAGGAAGATGCTAGTGACGACAAGGTCAGGTTGCGCCTTCCTGGACAGAGACGTAGTACTGGAAGCACGTCAACAACTGCATCCTCAAACACAACTCTGCCTCTCATCACAAGTCGTGGTGGCTCTTCAGGTCGCATGGGTGCTAAGCCTTGCATAGCCTGGGCATTTTTTCAGATCGATAAAGATGACCCAACTCGTGTTATCTGTAACATTTGTCAGCAAAAGCTAAGTAGAGGCCAAAAAATACATAGTTTGAGTACTTCATGCATGAACCGGCACATGGACATGAAGCATAAGTTGCAGTGGGAAGCTCAGTGTGCTACAATGCGGCCTAGCCGGCCGGGCCAACCACCGTCTGCCATATCTTGTGCATCCGCGGCCTCTTCATCCTCTGTGACTGGGGGTACAGCAGTCACACCTGTTTTGGGGCGCAGACCTGCCACCTCTTTACCTGCAACAGCCAGCGTGATTGGCAGGTCATCATTTTCTTTGGAGGTGGTAACACCAGCTGGTGTTGAGCGCTGTCCGACATCGATAGCACCACCTTTGGATCAAGGCAACCTAACATGTCCGCCTGCATCTTCCTCACAGACCGGCAGTTTGCCGGGGACACCCTTATCAACCCCGTCTAAGCACAATAGCCAGCCCTCGGTCCCTCAGATGTGGACAAGTAAAAGACCATTTCCTCCTAGCCATGAGAAAGCTAAGAGGTTGAATTTCACCATCTGCAAGCTGTTGGCTACAGAAATGCTGCCTTTCCGCCTGGTGGACACAGAGGATTTTCGAGACCTTATGTCCGTCGCAGTGCCCCAGTACCAGATGCCCAGTCGGCACTACTTCTCAAAGAAACGTGTGCCTGCACTCCACCAGCATGTCGCACACAACATCACCGCTTCTTTGAGAAACTCTGTGTGTGACAGGGTGCATTTCACCACAGACACTTGGACGAGTAGGCATGGACAGGGGCCTTACATGTCGCTGACTGGGCACTGGGTAACTATGGTGACAGCAGGACAAGGGGCTGCTGTCCAAGTCTTGCCGTCCCCATGAGTTGTGCGTCAGTCCTCTTTATGTCAAAGTTCCTCCACTGCTTCTGCCTCCTCAACCTCCTCTCGGTCTTCCACCTGCACCCAAAGCCTGTCTGGTCATGCCACAAGCTTTCTAACTGCGCAGAAGGGATCCTGCACACCTCCCTACTATGCTGGCAGTAGGGCTCAACGTCATCAGGCGGTTTTTTACTTTGAAATGTCTGGGAAATGTGAGTCACACAGCTGAGGAGTTGTGGTCAGCTCTGGAGAACCAATTTCATGAATGGTTGTCTCCACTGGACCTGAAACCAGGGAAGGCCGTGTGCGACAATGTTGCAAACCTGTGTGCGGCCCTTCGCCGGGGCAATGTCACACACGTGCCTTGTATGGCTCACGTGTTGAACCTGGTTGTCCAGCAATTTTTAGCCCACTATCCCAGACTAGATGGCCTTCTGCAGAGGGCACGGTCGCTGTGTGCTCACTTCCGCCGTTCGCATCCCGCAGCTCAGCGACTCACATCTCTACAGAAGTCGTTGGGCCTCCCACTTCACCGGCTAAAATGCGATGTGCCTACCCGGTGGAATTCAACTCTGCACATGTTGCAGCGACTGTGGCAGCACCGACAAGCCCTGATGCAATACGTTCTGACGTATAGCCTGGGCCAACGAGATCCAGACGTGGGGCAAATCACGCTGGAGGAGTGGTCTCAGATCAGGGACCTATGCACCCTTCTGCACAGTTTTGAAATGGCGACGAAGATGTTTAGTGCTGACGATGCCATTATCAGCATGACTATTCCGGTGATTTACATGCTGGAGCACATGTTAAACAGAATTCGGAGTCAGGTGGTGGCACAAGAGGAGGTGGAGGAGGAGTTGTATGCGGAAGGGCTAACATCTGCAAGGTCCAGATGGTCGGCAGCACCAAGGCGGCAGGCATGTGAGGGTGGGGGAGATGGTTTTACCAGGGCGCATGGTAGCAGCCAAACTAGTCAGGAAGGTGCAGGAGCCCAGGAAGAAGTGGAGGACGAACTGATGGAAGACTCATCAGATGAGGGAGACCTTGTTCACATTTCTGTTGTGCGAGGTTGGGGGGAGAGGACAGAGGAAGGAAGCATGATTGTTACCTCGCCACCAACACAACAGGGACTTGGTGCTCCTGGATGCGCAACACACATGAGTGCCTTCTTGCTGCACTACCTGCAACATGACCCTCGAATTAGGAGAATTAGAAATAATCCTGACTACTGGGTTGCCACACTGTTAGATCCCCGGTACAAAAGTAAATTTGCAGAAATTATTCCTGCCATAGAAAGGGATGCACGCATGCAGGAGTATCAGCAGAGACTGTTGCAGAATCTTACATGTGCTTTTCCACAAAACACCAGTGGTGCACGTAGTGAATCTCACAGTTCCAACTTGCCAACCGTGGGACCGTCAAGTGTTCAGCACTCAAACCATAACAGAACCACAGTATCTGCTGGTAACATCAATTTTGCGCAATCATTTCACCACTTTTTTAGCCCATCCTTTGCAAGGCCACAGGAGACAAGAAGTCTGACACATAGTCAACGCCTAGAGACGATGGTACAGGAGTATCTCCAAGTAAACATTGAAGCCATGACTGTGTCACTGGACCCTTGCTCTTTTTGGGCTTCCAATCTGGATAAATGGCCGGAGCTAGCCACTTACGCCTTGGAGATCTTGTCATGCCCCGCAGCCAGCGTTCTGTCTGAACGTGTGTTCAGCGCTGCTGGTGGTGTGCTGACAGATAAGCGCACGCGGCTCTCCACTGATAATGTAGACAGACTCATGTTCATAAAGATGAACAAATCATGGATCCGAAACGACTTTTCTACCCCTGTGTCATCCTGGGGAGAGTAAAAGATGGATGATTGGTTAAAATCACCCTACCAACCGTTTTAAGCTTTCAAATTACTAATCATGTTTATCTGTATCTTGGCTGGAAAATAATTTGGGCTTTGTAGCAGTGTGCAGCACTGATTCTATTAGGCCATCTATAATAAGCTCCACCAGATTTAAAATTACTAATCATGTTTATCTGTATCTTGGCTGGAAAATAATTTGGGCTTTGTAGCAGTGTGCAGCACTGATCCTATTAGGCCATCTATACTAAGCTCCACCAGATTTAAAATTTATAATAATTTTTAGCTGCATCTAGCCCGGAAAATAATTTTGGGGCTCCGAGATGCGCAAGACACATAAGTGCCTTCTTGCTGCACTACCTGCAACATGACCCTCATATTGTCAGAATTCGAAGTAATCCTGACTACTGGGTTGCCACACTCTTAGATCTGCCAAACTTTTCGATCAACCTTTTCATTTTAATAAAGACCAAAAAAATGGTCATTTTTGAAATTATAAGCATTAGCAGGTTATTAGAAACTGAAATCAAACAGTTTTCAACTCTAAACTTTATTCTAGGTGATGTTACATTTTCACATAGGACCCCTTGTTCGAAAGGAGCTTCTGAACTCTCTCGTCCATTGAATTTGTCAGGTTTTGGATGGTTTCTGCTTCAATTGTTTTGCATGAGGACAGAATACCCTCCCAGAGCTGTTGCTTAGATGTGAACTGCCTCCCGCCATCATAGACACTCCTTTTGATGATGCTCCAGAGGTTCTGAATGGGGTAGAGGTCAGGGGAGCATGGGGGTCACACCATAAGTTTGTCCCCTTTTATGCCCATATCAGCCAGAGATGCAGATGTTTTATGTGCAGCATGAGATGGTGCATTATCATGCAAAAAAATGATCTTGCTGTGAAATACACGGTTCTTCTTCTTGAACCATGGCAGGAAGTGCTGTTTGATAAAATCCACATACATTATGGAGTTCATCTTTAGCGCCTTCAGGGATCCTAAAGGGGCCGACAATCTCTCTCCCCATGATTCCAGCCCAAAACATTACTCCACCTCCTCCTTGTTGGCGCTGTAGCCGTGTTTGCGTGGGGTGTCCATCAACCAGCCATCCTCCACTCCATCCATCTGGACCATCGAGCGCTGCACGGCACTCATCCGTGAACAAAACAGTTTTGAAATCAGTCTTCATGTAATGTTTGGCCCACTGGAGCCATTTCTGCTTGTGTGAAGTGGATAGAGGAGGTCGACAGGATGGCGTATGCACAGCTGCAAACCTCTGAAGGACCCTGCATCTTGTTGTTCGGGGGACGTTGGAGGCACCAGCAGCTTCAAAAACTTGTCTGCTGCTATGACAAGGCTTTTTTGCCGCTGCTCTTTTAACCTGACGTAATTGCTTGTAGGAAAGAGTCCTCAATTTGCCCTTATCAGCACGCACACGTGTGTACTGTGAATCAGCTACATACTTCTTGATTGCCAAGACACTTCATCCTGATCATCGCACAATGTTGATTGTAGTCATGCCTTGACCTAAACACTCCACAATTTGTTGCTTCTCAGCAGCCGACACATCCTTTTTCTTTCCCATTTTGGCAGAAAATGTAGGCTGCTTAATAATGTGAGACAGCCTTCTTAAGTAGTCTTGCCTTTCATTGGACACACCTGCCAAACTAATTAGCACAGGTGTCTGCAATTGCTTACAGTGATATAAAGAGCCCTGACACACATCACCATCAATGAGTTTAACTGACAAACAAACAAATTCTTCCCTTATCACTCCTAAACACTTTTTGCATAATAATTTGGAACACAGTGTACATGTGCTTTTCCACAAAACACCAGTGGTTCACGTAGTGAATCTTACAGTTCTAACTTGCCAACCGTGGTCTGTATGGAGTTGTTCAATAAAGGGCCCAAAATTAAGATAACATAGATGGGAGAGGTCTCTACGAATAGGAATTCCTAAGTATTTGATACCCTGTGAGGGCCAGGCAAAGGGAAAGTTGGACTGGATGGAATCCTATATGGATTTGGGGAGGGAGACATCGAGGGCCTCAGACTTCGCTGCATTGATTTTAAAATTTGACCATGTAACAAAGTGATCTATTTCAGCCATAACAGCATGGATGGATATATGTGATTGAGTGATATATACTAGGACATCATCAGCAAATAGAGAGCACTTGTACTCGGTGCCTCCCACCTCAATCCACCTAATATTGGGGTTATGGCGAATTGATGAGAGCAGGTGCTCCGTCACTAGGATGTATAAGAGAGGGGACAGAGAACATCCCTGCCTTGTCCCATTGGTGATTGTGAAAGGTGATGAAAATGTTCTGACTCGCCCCCTGGGCCTTGGGACACCCGGAGCCGGACCCTTTTTGGTGGATGCTGGTGGTTGTAGTCTCCGTGGCGGCGACCCGTTTCCGTGGCTCAGGGCGGTCAAACCAGTGGCGGAACTATTTATGTGGTTTTGATGTTTAAATGTCCGACTACGCCACCCGTGGATTGCGGTCAGAGTGAACCGCCGCTCCAGGGCAGACCGCTGAGGCTGGTGTTGTGGGTGCAGCAGAGCGTAGCATAACTCCCCACGGGAGGAGTATAGCCTCAGGGCAGTGTATGCGGAGGATGGGGGTGATGGTGCAGGGCAGCAGCAGTAACGACACGGAGTCAGTGATGCAGTCCAGGGCCTTTACTCACAGTTCTTATTATCCAGACCACGTCTGCAGGTAACGGCTGCCCACGTCGTACTGTGCTCACCAGGTGAGGGGCTCAGACAACTCCCAGATAACTTTGGAGCGCTTCACAGGACCCCCTTTGTGTGTCCTTTGCCTGGCCTTTCTTACCAACCCTTCTGTCCGGCTGCCTCGGGCTTCCTCTTGGTAAACTTGGCGCCAATTTCCCTGACCCTATGTGGTGCTTTTCTAGCGGGTGTAGCGAGGGGCTGCGCCACATAAAATGTCACAGCCTCCGGTTTCTAGCTGAGGGTCGTTTCCTGCCTCCACTAGTTTCGGGGACCGGTCTCCCCCTTTGGCCTGACCCCTCCACGCAGGTGGATTCGGGCGTGCGGTGGCGACTCGCCCATCCGCACCCCTGGGATCCCTTCATTCCTCGTTCCTGGAGCCTTCTCCGCTCCTCTTCCTTCCTTCTCCCTCTTCCAGGCCTGGGCCTCTGTTACTAGGCCCGCCTCCGGAGCAGAGCTCATGCAGAGCCCCTGCTCCCTGCCACTTCTGCTCAGACTTCTCTGCACTGAACTAAGATGGTGCCCACCTTTTATACTCCCTTCTCAATGCACCCAGGAACTGCTTCCTCCCTGCTCCTGCACTACAGGGTTCCCCTTCCTCAGTGTTCCCTCCCCCCACTCCAGCCAGGGACAGGGACTGTCGTGCCCATCTCAGGGGCATATTGGTCGCCCTGCCCCACGGCAATGTGGTGTAATGCATGCAGGTGTCGGGTCCTGATCCACACTCCATCCTTACCTGAGAGTGAGATATCACACCTCTGGGTGAGGTGCAATACCTCTTTAGCAACCGAGCCCTCAGGGTAATACAGTTCCATTTATCTTCAGCCTAGGTGACGTATTGCGATACAGGGCCGTGATTTTGGCTATAAAAGGGTCCCCTAGACCCCTACCCCAAGCTTTTTAAGAGAATCATATATGGCGTGCCAGGAGACTCTATGGAATGCTTTCTCAGCATCCAACGAGAGTATCTAATTACAAATTTTTAAGTGCATCTAGCCCAGGAAATACTTTGTGCCTAGTAGCAGTGTCTGCTAGTCAGCGGATTATCCCGGCTGTTAAGCAAGCTACACCACCTGTAGTTTTGACACTTAATTTTTTCAAAGGAAATGCTTCGGGACCACGGGATACTCAGTGAAGAGCATCAGGAGGCACCCCAAGGCATAGGGGCTGGGACTGGCAGTAGGATGCCTTGCGGTGGACAGCCGAGCTCGATCCTTATAAAAGCTTTTTAACTGCAGTAGCTTTAGTGGACGCTACTGGAGCTGGAATTACGCGGCTGCTGGCATGAGACTTGCCCTCCAATAGATCCTTGTAAATGGATTTAAAGTGTATTCATTCAAATTAGAGAGACAATTTAAATTAAAAAGCTTAGAGCTGCCTCCACCACAGGGGGGCTCGCTCGACCCACCAGCGGACAGGCACCAGTATTGGGAGAGGGGGGCTGGCCGTCAGGGTTCACCGCGGCTCTGGCACAAACCCGCCGACACGGAGGTGGCACGGGCAGGAGCGGACTGAACGTGTCGGCTTCTCACTTTTTGGATTTTAGAAGGGCATGACATGCCTATATCTGTGTCTCCCCCTCCTTTTACTCCTCCTCCTCTTTTCTTTTCGCATGACTATATGTACTTGTCACTTTTCCATGTGTTAGTTGTGTCTTCTGAGCAGTTTGTCAGCTTTTGGACACCTTTGAAGGTGTTTTCTATGTGTTTCTATGTGTTTTTGTTTGCCTGCCATTGGTTTTAACGGTGTTCGAAGGTGTTCGACGAACAGTTCGACGAACAGTTCGGCGAACACACGGGTGTTCGACGAACCGAACCGAACTCGAACACTACGGGGGTGGCTCAACACTACTTATGATAGGCACACATTTAGGCAGTGACCTGGGAGTCAGAGATGTTTCCAGAGGTCTTCCCCTTGCTGTTCCCATGTCTTTTCAGCACTGTATGCATGTGTCTGATGATGTGTCACACACCACATGGCCAGATAAGGTTGTAAAATGTTAAAATGACATTTCCTGGTGAATGCATTTGTCTTGGTTGAAAGCAATGCAAAAGTGCAAAAACGTGTCAAAAATGCTACGTGTGAACATAGCCCAAGGTGTGTAGGAGTATTTTTGTTTTTGTTTATTTATTTTGCCTTATATACAAGTCATCACCCTGGAAAGGATGTTCCTTACGCCGTAAAAGTGGCGTAATACTCTGACGACGTTGTTGACAGCAGTGATCTGGGAGTCAGAGATGCTTCCAGGGGTCTTCCCCATGCTGTTCCCATGTCATTTGAGCACAGTTCCCATCGATTTGGGCAATTTTTAGGCCCTCTGCAGACCGCCTTGGGGAGCCACCTGAAAAATGCTCAAGTTTCCCCTAGACTTATATTGGGCTCATTGCTCGGGTTGAGCACCCGAGTATTTCAATTTGCTCGACCCGAGCAACGAGTACTCGAGCATTTTAGTGCTCGCTCATCACTAATGACAACCAAAAACATCCAAATAATCCTGATCAAAAAGTTCACATACCCTGGTGATTTTGGCCTGATAACATTCACAGAATTTGACACAAATGGGTTTGAATGGCTACTAAAGGTAACATCCTCACCTATGACCTGTTTGCTTGTAATCAGTGTGTGTGCATAAAGCTGAGTGAGTTTCTGGGATTCAGCCACTGACGTTTCTGGATTTTGAAATGGGGAAAGCAAAAGAATTATCAATGGATCTACGGGAAAAGGTAGTTGAACTGTATAACACAGGAAAGGGAGGCAAAAAGAGTATAACACAGGAAAGGGATACAAAAAGATATCCCAGGAATTGATAATGCCAGTCTGCAGTGTTCAAACTGTGATTAACAAATGGAAAATCAGATGCTCTGTAAAAACCAAACCACAGTCAGGTAGACCAACAAAAATTTCAGCCACAACTGCCAAGAAAATTGTTCGGGATGCAAAGAAAAACCAACAAATAACATCAGCTGAGAACACACTTAGGGGTGTACTCACTTTTGTTGCCAGCGGTTTAGACATTAATGGCTGTGTGTTGAGTTATTTTGCAGGCACACCAAATTTACAGTTAAACAAGCTGTACACTGACTACTGTACATTGTATCAAAGTGTCGCATCTTCAGTGTTGTCCCATCAAAAATATATATATGTATTCCGGCCCATTTTTGGAGTTTTGTGTGAAATTATGTCCAATTTGCCTTTTTTTTCTCAGTTTTTTTGTGTTGTTCCAATAAACACAAAGGAAATAAACATGCGTGTAATAAAACATGTGTAATTTTCTGAAACAATTTCTAGGGTGCCAGCACTTTCCGCCATGACTGTATATGCAGGTAGAGTCCTTAACCCCTTTACAACCCAAAGTGGTTTGCACGTTAATGACCGGGCCAATTTTTACATTTCTGACCACTGTCACTTTATGAGGTAATTACTCTGGAACGCTTCAACGGATCCCCCTGGTTCTGAGAATATTTTTTCATGACATATTGTACTTTATGATTGTGGTAATATTTCTTCGATATCACTTGTGTTTATTTGTGAAAAAAAACAGATATTTGGCGAAAATTTTGAAAATCTAGCAATTTTCAAAATTTGAATTTTTATGCCCTTAAATCGGAGAGATATGTCACACAAAAAAAGTTAATAAATAACATTTCCCATATGTCTACTTTACATCAGCACAATTTTGGAACCCAAATTTATTTTTATTAGGGAGCTATAAGGGTTAAAATTGACCAGCGATTTCTCATTTTTCCAACAAAATTTACAAAACCATTTTATTAGGGACCACATCACATTTGAAGTCACTTTGAGGGGTCTTTATGACTGAAAATACCCAAAAGTGACACCATTCTTAAAACTGCACCCCTCAGTGAATCGGGTCATCATGGCAACATCCGGGAAGCCGCGGCACACATTGCTGGACCCCGGCAGGAGAGGTGACTATCCCGATCACCTCCCCTTGCCCCCGCAATGCTGCGAACGACTTCGATCGCAGCATTGCGGGGGTTAATGTGCGGGACCTCTCACAGCACATAGCACTGGGTGTCAGCTGTGACAATCAGTTGACACCCGGCGGCGATCACGCCCGCACAGCCTGTGTGCGCGATCGCAAAGATGTACTAATACGTATCAGGCTCTTAAGTCCCAGGGCGCAGATACGTATCAGTACGTCTTGGGCTTTAAAGAAGTTAAAATTATGTGAAAATGGGAAAAGTCACAAAACTTTGCAACTTTTCAAGAGCTTTATGCCAGTTTTCTGGCAAAAACACTGGTGAATCGGGTTCATAATCTCTAATCCTTTCAGCTCCCTTTAATTAGACTTTAATTCAACAAACTAATTATAAGTATTGGGTCTGTTTTTTTTTAATGCTTTTAAAATAATTGTAAATATTTTCAATCCCCTTTTGTTATAAGGATTTCCCAAAAATTAGCTAATCATAGGTTGTCCTGCATTCGTGACAGTGATTGACTGCGCGGTCACTTGGAAGTTTACATTGGCATCACTACAGGGCAGATAAAGAAGGACTGTCAGGGACCCCCAGAGTGTGGTAAAATGCGCCAACTAATTCATAATTCATTTAATTCTCACACAATATACTAAGTTAGTGTAAGTCTACAAAAAAGCAACAAAACTTGGTGCTAAAAAAATTGAGCATAACTTTTTGAAAAATGAGCCAGGTTATGCCAAATCTTACATATTTTGTGACTTTGTGATCCGTTATCAACACAAATATTTTTCTCAAATTACCAGATCGATGGATAAGCATTGGGACTTTTCCCTAAATCTCTCCAAAACATCACCGCTTATAGAAGACCACCCTCATATCCAGATCAGATTTTCTGTGAGAGATGCCCAGATTCACAATATAGTATGCCTACTGGCCATCTATGAGAAGTCCACCCCAATGGAAGTCCAGTTATTAAAGGAGATTTTACTGTTTATATAAGGGGCAGACAATGACAGTGAAGGGCCCTTAATCAGGACTTCTGATCTGGGCCCCCCACCCTCCATCAGGCACCACCTACATATACATTTCCATGTATATTTATATTAGGCACACATATAAAATTTGCACATGCTAATACTCTATACACATTTTAACGTATGCATACACATAGTGCACAGAAACATAAAATACGGACATACACATAAGATGCACATACACAGTATAGAGTCCCGGTAGTCCTCATAGTTTTAAGCATGGACCCTGGCAAATTGTAGACGGACTTTTATTGTTCATGGGCTTTAAGGGAGAGAGGCTTCCTTTGTGGAGGACACTCATGAATGCCATTCATTTGCAGTGTACACCGTGTCGTGTCATGGAAAACACTCGCCCTAGTTTGGCTTTCTACTTCTTCAGCTAATAGCAATGAATTTGCCTGTCGATTTTCTTCTCATCAGAAGATGCTTTTGTTTAGATGTTAACTTCCATCTGACTGATAAGAAAAGCTTTGCTGATCTTCTTGTAGACTTCACATTTTTTGTAAAGAAATGATTTTCTTTCTCAGAAATGTCTTGTGACATTTCTCTTCTATGTGGTGCCACTTACCCTTCTCATCAGAGGACGCTTTTGTTTAGGTGTTAACTTCCATAGTCGGCCTGGACGTCTCTGTAAGATGGTTGCAGTTCCATCTTTGTTATAGTTTTGCATCACTTTTGCTACAGTATTTTGACTGATAAGTAAAGTTTTGCTGATCTTCTTGTAGACTTCACATTTATTGCAAAGAAATTATTTTCTTTCTCAGGTTTTGTGACATTTCCCTTCTATGTGGTGCCATTGCTGATAGCATGAAATGGGAAGGAGTTTTCTTTATTAAGTAACTTCCTTTTACAGACACCTGTCTGCTGGACATCTGTTTAATGAATAATTACACTTACCTGTGGTTCAGTTCTTGTTAATTAGAATTTTGTTGTCTAAACTTAGCTTTTCTCTTAAGACTGTTACTGGGATGTTCTCATTTTTGAAACATGATCTTGAATGAGTTTGTTAAGAAAATTACTTTTTTGGGGTCTGCAAAATACCAAATCCTGTTTGCATTCAATGGCTCAAATTTGCGAGAGTATTTTGTAGTATGGTATCCCATATAAAATGATGATTCTGAAAGGAAACTACAGGTTTGCTGACAAATCTATTTGGGTGTACTGATTTTTGCTAAACACTGTGTATATATATATATATATATATATATATATATATATATATATATATATATAAACCTTATAAGTTTGGTATCACAGTAATCGTACTACTGACTCTGAATCATTTTGTCAGTTTGTTTTTACAACACAATACACACTGTAAAATGAAGGAACCCAAACCTGGCATTTTTTCTCATTTTTCAACACATTATATGATAAAATGAATGGTGTTGTTCAAAACTACAACACTAAGCGTCAGCACACTGTGATTTGCTGATCTGTAAGATGCGTTCTTTGTGCTGTGAAAATACACAGCTGTGATATCTCACCAAATATTCATAGTGGGAACTTAAAATTATGTTTTTCTGCCATGATTAAGGATGGTTTGGATGTATGAAACATGTTGACCTTTTATTTCTATCTTTGTGGAATTAAGGCTGCATGAACCAGTCACCAACCATTATCTGTATATGTACAAATATTAAGGCTATGTGCCCACGTTGCGGACCTGAAGCATATTTTTTACGCTTCTCCCTGGCGGGAAAATCGCATGCGGATATTACATGCGGTTTTCCCGCCAGGTAGAAGCGTTTGTGAGGCGTCTTTGCATGCATTTCCGCATGCGGGTTATCAAGCACTTCTCCAAGCATCATTTGGAAAAGTGCTTGACAACTTGTTCAGAATGGTAAAAAATAAAAAAATAAACTTTATACTCACCTTCTGATGCATTCTCTGCCCCGTCCGGAGTCTTGAGCGGCTCACGCTGTTGTGTGCAGGACCTGCGGTGACGTCATTGAGTCATGTGGTGGGTCACATGACTCAATGACGTGGCAGGTCCTTCAGACAACAGCGCGACGGAGGGAAAACATCAGAAGATAAGTATAAACTTTATTTTATTCTTTTTTTTACAGGTTCTTTGGTACCCAGGTCTGGATGAGAGTCTCCTCTCCTCCAGACTTGGGTACCATCCGCACATTGATTCCGCAGCGCTTCCGCAAAATTAATGAACATGCTGCGGATTTTTGACTGCAGCATATACGCTGCGGAAAAATCCGCAGCATGGGCATTGACATTGCGGAATGCCATTGGGGACCATGGGGTGCGGATCTACATGCGTTTTTCAAGCGTTTACGCTGCGGAAATTCCGCAGCATATACGCTTGAAAAATGCTACGTGGGCACACAGCCTTAGTGCTACTGAGTGCTGTAGGAAAAACTTAGAATAGTGAGGTGATTGGATAGTCCTGCCACAAATAATCTGTTTCTACTGCACACTTAAAATCTATGATAGTGGGAATGAACCTGATTGCCTGCAGTAGTCCACTCCTGAGAGCTGGTGCAGCAGAGAAAATGTCTTGGACATGAGAGTGGGAGGTCCTGATTATGGAGGATGTTAATATTAGCTCATTGGAGTGTAGATATGGTAGAGATGCAGGACTGTGCAGCAGTGTGGAGAGGTTTGTGGATGAGTGTAATGACTGGTACAGGGTGGAGGCACCAGTGTAACTGCTGGACAGAAATATGAGACTGACTGCTGCATTAAGGATAATGAGAAATACATTTAGTGAGAAGAAGAGCAATTAGTGAGTTACAAGTATTTGTGAATTCAAGACAAAAAGGAATCAGAGCAACAGTAACAGATTTTACTTTTTTTTAATTAATAATGGGATGAATAAATTTGTGAACATTATCAATAGACTAAATCAAAGTCAGGAAGATAGCCGAGGTCAGATACCAGGTGATCAGTAAATGACAAGTCAGACGAGCAGTATAAATACCGCGGAGCCCGATGACAGAGGCGTTACTGAAACTTGTCCAGGTTGACCAGTCAGAAGGCCACAGGTAGATGGTGAAGGTCCTTCTATACAGCTCCAGCAGTGATGATGGATCTGCTGGACTTCAGGGCGCTAGATGCTTAGGTGTCCCGTCTTTTAGATGGTTTTAGGGCAACAGTGACAGCATGCAAATGCGCGAGCAGCCCTGGATAATCCACGCCGGCAGGATGATAAGATCCGGCGGAAGATGGAACCTATGACAAGAGAAATAAATATAATGTAAGTGATGGGACTCCATATTACATGATAATGCTGTGCAGTCACTGTGGCCGGACGGCAGAGGAATATTATCATACAGAGGTCAGGGGTCATTGTCAGCAATCATACATGTGACAATCCCATCACTGACAGATGACATCTACTCCACATGAATTATTCTCACTGACATCACACAACATGGAGTTGATTCTCACACTTACCTCGTCTCTTTTTCCCATTTTTTCCATTTTCTGAGTTTTGTTGCTCCATACTCAGATTTATTGCCGATTTTCTTTCTTCATGAGATGGAAATTCTGATGAAAAATTAAAAAAAAAAATCAATAACAATATCTTCTTATAGGATCTGCTTTGTCATAATATGGATAACATAAGAGACCTATAGTATTGTATAAAAACCATGTGGGAATATTTGAGCCTTGAAGTCAACATTCACATTGCTGGTGCTGTAGACATGTACATACCTGGCAATGGGGACGAGGGTGGCAAGATGGTAACAGCATCGTCTGTATTACATACAGGAACAGATACTTTCTGCCTGTTTGAAGAAGAAAAACATGTAAATCTCAAGTAAACTCCATATAAAAGGGGTTGTCTCAGTAGAAGAACACCGACTATAAGGACTAGTAGGACATATGACTGTCATAGTGGGGAAGGTCTTCTGCTCAAGACTACCTTTTATAGAGAGCTGAGAGGAAAACAACTACCAAGAATGGCCGGCATTTCATACTACATCTCTCCTACAGTGAGGGCAGCACTAAAACTGCATGACCGGCCACAATTATGGGCTGTTATCTCCAACAATTCCGAAAGCTGAAAGCACAATGACCCATAACCATGGGGCGGTGGATGCTGCATTTGATATTATGGTATTTATGTCCTATATTTGATGTTGTGCACATATATCAGCCTGGAGCTCCCAGTAATGACCCCATAATCTACTCACATTTCTGAGATGTTTGTGTTGGATTCTGGTGTACACTCTGGAGGGGCCTTGGGATCCTCGTTGTTCACCATCCCGTTAGTGGTGGTAGAGTGCTAAATGTTGATAACAATAAGTTATTAAATATACATACTTTTTAATTTTGTAGATCCTTTTTTGTACATATTTTGGATTTATCGATCACATACTTACTTTAGAAAGCCTCTCAGAAGATGATGATGCAAATATTCGGAAGATAAAGTTCTCATCGTCCTCACTTGTGCCCTCCTTATCCTCTGAGATCAGATGGTTGTTTTCATCAGAGTGATCTACAAGACATAGGTAAGGAAGGATTGTTAGAGGGTGTCAGTATAACACAGTCGCTATATCTCACTAGGTTAAAAGATGATGCAACGTAATAAACAGAATACATGAAAAAAAACTCCTGTACAAAATTAGGGAAATAGGGATACAGTACGAACCCATGGTCAACATAGCTGAGATCCATGAAACATGGATAACATAGTAGACCAGAAAAACCATGTGGAAATATTTGAGCCTTGAAGTCAACATTCACATTGTTGGTGCTGTAGACATGTACATACCTGGCAATGGGGACGAGGGTGGCAAGATGGTAACAGCATCGTCTGTATTACATACAGGAACAGATTCTTTCTGCCTGTTTGAAGAAGAAAAACATGTAAATCGTAAGTAAACACAGTATAAAATGGGTTGTCTCACTATAAGAACACTGACTATAAGGCCTAATAGGACATATGACTGTCATAGTGGGGAAGGTTTTCTGCTCAAAACTACCTTCCATGGATCAGAACACAACTACCAAGAATGGCTGGCAAGTAATACTACAGCTCTCCTACAGAGTAGGCAGTGCTAAAAATGCATGACCTGCCACAATTATGGGCTGTTATCTTCTGCATTTTCTGAAGCCAAAAGTACAATGACCGTTAACCATGAAGCAGTGAATGCTGCATTTGATATTCTGTTTTTTATGTCCTATATTTGGTGTTGTGTACATAGATCAGCCTGGAACTCCCAGTAATGACCCTTTCTAATCTACTCACATTTCTGAGATGTTTGTGTTGGTTTCTTGTGTATACTCTGGAGGGGCATTGGGATCCTCATTTTTCACCATCCTGGTAGCGATGGTACAGAGCTAAATACGGATAAAAATAAGATATAAAATATTTTATTTATGTACTTTTAGAGTTTTTTTTTTTTTTTTTTTACATATTTTGGATTTATTAATCACATACTTACTTTACAAAGCTTTTCAGAAGATGACGTAAAATTTTGGAAGTCAAGGCTCTCATTGTTCTTACTTGTGCCTTCCTCATCCTTTGAGACCAGATGTTTGTTTATATCAGAATGATCTACAAGAAATAGGTAATGAAGTATTATTAGAGGTTGTCAGTATAACACAGTCACTATTTATCACTAATATTAATGGGAACAGATGATCACATATTAGGGAAGATGAGACAAACAGTCGCTTAGTCTAGATGATGTCTCCTTCTACTTACTGATAAATAAGCTGGTGTCTGTGTCTGAAACAAGCTGAGGAACATACTCCAGCTCCTGGCTCAGAATGTTGTCAAAGTCCAAGTCACTCAGGAATGGATGAACCTTGATCTCAAAAGCTCCTCCTAGAAAAAGAAAAACAAAAGTGATGCGGACATAGTCAGGGATGGCTCCATATCTGAACAGTTTATCGTAATCTGAACTAATGACAAAACTGAGCCGACATGAAGGAAATAAACTGAAAGTCTTAGTGTGGAGAACTAGAAATACAGTAGATGAGCTGATAGAGAAATGCTGATCTTCATGGACATGAGCGATATGTCCTTGGTCTAATAAGGGAATATTAATACTAGTATATCTGTTACCTGTCCCAAGTCTACGCACAGGATTTCTTCTGAGCAGCTCAGTGATGAGATTCTGAGCATCCAGGGGTGGAGCGCGATCACAATTCCAAATTAGTTCTCCTGTTACATAGAAAATTACAGAAAATAAAACCTCTTTACTGGACTGTAACATAAAGCAAAGGAAATAACTAAACAAATGTAACCAATCAACGCAATGATCGGATTATTCTACTCACCAATGACAACCCTTTTATAAAGCTCAGTGAGGGAATCAGCATCAAATGGTACACATCCCAGCAGGAATTTATACAGGATGATCCCCAATGACCACCAGTCAACAGGTCTTCCATAGCCTTCTTTCAGGATGATCTCTGGGGCTATGTAACATGGGGTGCCACAGAACTGGAAACCAACAGAACATAGAGATGAGAATCGATGAAACAATTATTATGACAAGATATCATCGTTAAAACACAATGCAGAAGATAAAATATTAGTGGAAAAGTTCTCTAGAAAGGAAGAACGTAGAGAAGAGACAATAGTGTGATGAGATTTGCAAATAACAAGCTAAGTTCTTGTAGGTGATGCTGACCTCACGGTCCTGGAACTCTCTGGAGATGTCCACTGCTAATTCCTTGTAGGTGTTGGTTTTCGGTATCATTAGACCAAGTTTTGAAATCCCAAAATCGGTAACTTTAATATGTCCAGTAGATGTAATCAGGAGGCTGCAAAAGAGAAGATGGTTTTAGCCTCACAGACTGAATGATAATAAATGACAACTTTCCCCAGTTTATTATACTACGGGGGCACTTACTTTTCCGGCTTCAGGTCTCTGTGCACTACACCGTAACTATGCAGGTATTCCACGGCAAGTACCGCCTCTGCAAAGTACAAGCGGGCCATGGGGACAGAAAAAGGACCCCTGGTGCTTAGAAGGGTCCCACAGTCTCCACCTATAGAAGAAAGGAAATATGACCGGTGAGGGGTTTATACAGAAGATAACCATGATATACCACGAGCAGATAACCATGATGTATAATGAGCAGTGAGCGGAAACATCCTGGGGAGATCACACAGATAGTGGCGTACATAGAAATCACAAGACCCCATATCAAAAGTTGTAATTGCCCCCCACCCTAAAAAATAAAAAAGAAATATATTTATATCCCTGTTGAAGCAGCTTGGTGTTCTCACCAGCAATACAACTTTTATGGCCATTTTAGAGTATGATGCTCCCAAAAATGCCCACACCCACGCTCAATGAGTATGGTATCCCCACAGTGAATCCTCCTAAGTAGGCCACCACTTAGAAGGAGGCCAGCCACAACCCCCTACTCGGTGTGATGGCACCCACAGCAACCCTCCCACTCAGGATAATGGTTCCCACAGTCCCTCACACAATATAATGGTCCGCATAACTCCCCACTCAGTATGATGTCCCCACACAGAATGGGGGCCTCCATATAGAGTGAGGACCCCCACAGCACCCCACTTAATATGATGACCTCCACTCAGCATTCACAGTACCCCCATATCTAGTCATACGGCCCCCTTTCAGTATTTTGGCCCCTACTAGCCACCTACTCAGTATTTTTGCCCCCACCAGCCCCACCTCCTTGAAGAAGCAAATACCGCTGAAATTGTGATGACAGGTGGAGGGATGCTGCCCACTGCCGAGCGTCGACAGACCCCCTCCGACTTACGAGCCCCATAGCGCCCCTGCACCAAGATCAATAAATTTACGAGCATCTTGGTAATAGATAACCTATAGTAAATGCTCTGTGGGGAAGTAACCAACAATGTCCTAATGATATGAGCAGTGATAAGATGAAAGCCGACATGGGCTGAATATAATACAATAGATGTGTCTTACCTCCTACATACTCCATGACCATACACAGGTGAGATCTAGTTGGAAAGGAGCAGAGCATGGAGACCACAAAGGGACAATCAGCAAATGTTAAGATGTCCCTCTCCAGAAAGGCCCATTCCAATCTCTGTGCAGTATTTAGGTTCCGCTTAGCCATTTTCTTCATAGCAAAGGTCTGGTGTGAGTCTTTATGATGCACTAAGTAGACGGCCCTGGAGAGAAGGAGAATCCATCGGTTATAATAAATCCTTATTAATAATCCATCTATAGAAATCATTATATGTTTAATACTGGTATCCAAGGGGTAACATTTCTCCTTGCGGAGAGTGACATGTTAAGCTTGTCAAGGTGAGGAGACTTTTAAGCCTCAATGATCCTCTGGGAAATATGCAAATTGTCTCTTCAGAGAGGAAGAGAACTAGAACTCTAGTGCCCCTTATAGGAAGTAGTAATCCTAAAAGTCAATATCGACCCTTTAACGAGCCTTATCACATGACATGGAATAATAGCCATAACCAAAATCTCAATTTTCGGACACTATGTTTTGGGGTACAAGCACTCATCAGTGCAAAGTGTGAGATATGGTTTGGCTGGGTGAGAGGCATCTGACCGGGATCCAAGCGGTAACGTTTCTCCTTGCGGAAAAAGCCATGTTAAGCATGTTAAGGTGAGGAGATTTTAAGCTGCAATGCTCTTCTGGGAAATATGCAAATTGTCTCTTTTCAGAGAGGAAGAGAACTAGCACCCTAGTGCCCCCTATAGGAAGTAGCAATCCTATTTCCCAGAGGAGCATTGCGGCTTAAAAGTCTCCTCATGTCCGCAAGGAGAAACGTCAACCCCTTGGATACCGGTCAGACACCTCTCACCCAGTCAAACCATTCACACTTTGCACTGAAGAGGGGCAGTACCCCAGAACACAGTTCCTACAAATTGAGATTTTGGTTTTGGCTATTATCCTAAGTCATGTGACAAGGCTTGTTAAAAGGTCGATATTGACTTTTAGGATTGCTACTTAGGTGGAGTTCTAGTTTGCTTCCTCTCTGAAGAGACAATTTGCATATGTTTAATACTAGAAGTCTGGCCGCCACTATAAATCCACATCTAGAAATACATAAAATAGCACTACATAGATCACCTATTGGAGGTCTCCACAATGCCACTTCTGCCGGAGCCATCACCCAGGTCACATTATAGATACGAGAATCTATCGAAATTCTCTTTGGGCAGATTCGCTATAACTGACCAAATACAATTTAGTGCAAATAAAATTGGTCCAAAATGAATGTGCTCCAGGGCTCTCTTCTGCTGCTGAGGCCAGTGATTGGGCCCACATGGTCATGGTGGAGGGTGTAGATGTCATTGACGTCAATATAGTGTCACCCTTCATGTGACCATGTGTAGCCAACTTCTCTGATCAGCTTCATAATGGAGCCCCCCCATCAAAACAAAGATCAGAGTGGAGAGCAGAAAAGCTCAGGTGGAGGAGGCAGCATAAGAACAGATGGGGGTCTAGCACAGGCGAATGTAATAATATTATATTATTATATATTATATTATATGTAATTATATTATTTAAATCGCTTTCCTTACAGTTTGATTTGCTACAGATCACATAATTTCCCTATGATAACACTGAATGGCAGAGTGCAGGGGAAGAAGCATTGTCATAGGGAACCCTGAGAAATGTGGATTATGGCAACAGAAATCTCACCCAAAATTTCCACTGCTGATGAGTTTGGAAGTTTCATAGTCGCTCATATGCGGCTTTCTCGCCGGAACCAATGAATCCATCACGCTCTATAAAAGAATAAGAAATAATACTGATTTATCGAAGATGCAGGAAAAAAGTTACAGATGCAAAAACTTCTCCCCCCATATTATGTCCCAGATGATTTACACTGATATGATGTTGGGAGGATACAAACCGGACGCTGGGCAGACCTGGCGCTAGCACCCAGCACACCCAGGCAAGTGCCGGGGCCCTGAGTAGGCGAGGGGCCCACTTGCTGTCGGGCACCCTGGCGTGCTAT